>NW_027361772.1:19217500-20417500 GCF_039654945.1 Dendrobates tinctorius
GTAACAGGTCCTCTGTAAGATCATATCTACATGATGCACTTTAGCAGGTGAAACAATGCGCATATATCTGTCAAAAACATGACAAGGCCACAGTGAACTGACTCAGCGCCAGTGCAGTCCATATATCATAAGTGGAGCTAAGAATGAGGGTAATTATGAGATAACGCGCACCCTGACGAGATAAAGGTGTCCTGTAATCTTCCCACTTCCTCTCTACCCCTGTGACACGTGTAGGCTGGCAAGCATGTCCGTTAGGCAGCTTCTACAGATGCCATGTATACATGTATGGGGCTCAGAGATCAATCTTAAAGAGATGTCCCATTGAAGTGAATGGGAACTGAGCTGCAGTACTCCAGGATGGCCACTACACAGCATACACTGTTCATATCTGGGCACCGCGACACCTAGCAATCACTGATCAGTGAGGGCTCCGGGTGTCATAACCTCCACAGATCTGATATTAAGGATAGGCTATCAATATCCAAGTCTTGGACCACCCCTTTGGGAGGTCTGCTGGAACTAGGCCATACTGGGAGGTAAGTACATGGCATTTTTGTATTTAGGGGTTGTCCACAACTTAAACCACCCTTTTAAATGTTTTACACTCTAGGAAAGGGGAGTCAACTGTTGCCGGTGGTTTTTCTCACATTCGAAGGAAAAATTGGGCATGTTAAAATCCAATTGTCTGATCCGGATCTTCCCCCGGCACTTGAAGAGGCCCCATGACACATTAGACAGTCAACTCCTCCATTCAAAACCAACAGTTTTGGCCACAAGTAATAAAATATGAATGACCAGCTTTAGATTTAATTGTTTAGTGCTCCAGAGCTGCTGTTCCTTCTGTACTTACAGAGGAGGCAGCACGGTGGCTCAGTGGTTAGCGCTGCAGCCTTGCAGCGCTGGGGTCCTGGGTTCGAATCCCACCAAGGACAACATCAGCAAGGAGTTTGTATGTTCTCCCCGTGTTTGCACTCCGGTTTCCTCCCACACTCCAAAGACATACTGATAGGGAATTTAGATTGTGAGCCCCATCGGGGACAGTGATGAAAATGTGTGCAAACTGTAAAGCGCTGCGGAATATGTTAGCGCTATATAAAAATAAAGATTATTATTATTAGGAGGAGATGCAACCAGTATCAGGGTAGCCTTACGGAGATGAATCTTATTACGGTAATTAACTTTACGAAAAAAAATTCTGTGTCCCCGTTAGATGCCAGCAACAGATGCCAAAAGTTAGCATGTGACTCCCCCCAGTCACCACAATCTTGTGATCTTGAAGCACTACTGCCCATACAGCCTGTGGGATATAAACTGGAGACAGTGGGCAGGACTTGGTGCCAGGTGGTAGAGTTGAAGGTAAGGATTTCATATAGTGATTTCTATGCTATATGCTACTTTCTTAGAAGAGGAGTGGACCCCTCTATATGCCAGCAACAGATGCCAAGGATGGCGTGTGACTCACCCCGGTCACCATGATCTTGAAGCACTACTGCCCATACAGCCTGTGGGATGGACACTGGAGATGGTGGGCAGGACTTGGTGCCAGATGGTAGTATTCCAAGTAAGGATTTCATACAGTGATTTAGGTTATATGTTACTTTCTTAGACAGGGAGTAATCCCGCCCAATATAAGTGTCTATTGCTGTACATCAGGGTTGCCAACTTAACTTTTTATTTTTTCTGGACAGTTTACAAAAAAATCACGGACAGACAATATTTTTTATGGACACATTGGAAAACCATAATAAACCATTAGGATTGTAAGCGATACCTGTCTACGGCCCATAATTCTGTTCTGCAGTGACATTCACTGTAAAATGATGGTAGTTACTGTCAAAATAATTCGTAGAAGTTTCTTCAGCTTCAAAAAAAATCGTGGACTCCTTAAATTTTTTGTTTTACGGACAAGGCAAAAATTTGACCAATTTTTACGAAATGTGGTGGAATTTCTGGATGACTCAACATCTCCATGTGCAAATCCTAAGAACAGGAGACTACACAGCTTGTATTTAAATAAAATAATATTAAATAAGTGAAATGGCGACAGTTTCTAGTAAAACACACCCGTCCTGGAATCGTTTGGTCAGCTGGATGATTGACGATCCGACCTGTTGAGAGGAACACATGGCGATGTGATGACGATGGAGCGATACAGTGTCGTGTGACCATTTTTGAGTATAGAACCTATAGATATGAAACACAACAGCAAATATTTCAATATTTATTGATAATTTTTCAAAATCATTAGGAAATCATAAAACACAAACTCAACAGGAAGGTGGAAGAAGCAAGAGGGGGGTAATTTATCATTATAGTCAGTATACTGCAACATCAGTTAAATATAGGAGCAATAATTACCCAAGTATCCATATTTCATCAGGATTTAATTACTGTGTATAAAATTGTACTGTAATAAGTGAATATTGATGGGATGATAAATACTGATCAAAGAACTACGGTAGATAACGACACCATATAATACATAAATTCATATAGAAACAAGTACCAGCCAAGATAAATAAATAACTGGATAAATAAAGCTTTATGTGTCAGTTGATGCGTTCAAAGAAATTTATGCCTATAGCATTATCACTAATTAATTCAAATTAATAAATAATTCATAGTGGTTCAAGAAGCACGCCAAACACATGCCTGATACTAAGTGACCAGTGCTAGAAAGTGGCTGGTGCTTGGGAAAGATGGAATGAAGCATTAGGTGCTATGTGAAAGATGATGATGCATGCCCGCTCTCAGTGCTGTGCCCAACGGGCGTTTCGCCAGAGCTTTAACCAGGGACCCAGACAGCAGGCATGTGTTTGGTGTGCACCTTAAACCACTAGGAATTATTTATTAATTTGAATTAATTAGTGATAATGCTATAGGCATAAATTTCTTTGAACAGATCAACTGACACAAAGCTTTATTTAGCCAGTTATTTATTTATCTTGGCTGGTACTTCTTGTTTCTATAAGAATTTATGTATTATGCTTATTGTACTTGGGGTATGTGCACACGGTGCGGATTCTGTTGCGGATCCGCAGCGTTTCTGCAGCTGCGGGTCCGCAGCAGATTTAGGTGTGTTGTACAGTACCATTGTTTTCAATGGTAAACTGGAAAACGCTGTGCACATGCTGCGGATTTTTCCGCGCGGTTTTGCTGCGGTTTACAATCCGCAGCATGTCAATTCTTTAGTGCAAAAACGCTGCCGTTTCACACCTCATCCATTATGAGGTGTGAAACCGCAGGGTAAAACCGCAGATAAACCGCAGGACTTTAAGGGCATGTCACACTAAGAGATATCGCTATAACTAGTGACGTTATAGCGATATTGCTAGCGATATCGCTGTGTCTGATACTTACCTCCGACCGGCTCCCCCGCTGGTTACCTCTGATCGCGCGAGAACGTTTAGGACTGTTTCTCGTCGTCAGCTTCCTGCGGCGCTTCCTGCTGTGAGGACGAGCGACGCGTGGAGCCGGGCGGGAGGACGCAGGATCGCCTGGTGTGACAGGTAAGTAGCGACCCCCGTCCCCAGCGATGTCGCTGGTGAGATCTGCCTGTGTGGCAGCTCACTAGCGACCACTTAGCGATGTACCAGCGATCCTGACCACGTCATATCGCTGGTCGGGATCGCTAGTACATCGCTAAGTGTGACAGTACCTTTAGTCCTGCGGATTTATCTGCGGTTTTCACTTCAAAATCCGCAGAGCCAAAAAACTCTGTGTGCACATAGCCTTACTGTGGATAAATCTGAACTCATTATCTTTTCTCCATCTCACATATCTTCCCTACCTGATCTATATCACAATAAATTACATCACACTTGCCCCTGTCCTGGAAATCCGCTTTCTCGGAGTAACCCTAGACTCTGCCCTGACCTTCAAACCGCAAATCCAAGCTGTCGCCACCTCCTGTCGCCTTCAGCTCAAAAATATTTCCAGAATCCGTCCTTTCCTCATCCCTCACTCTACTAAAATGCTTGTGCATGCCCTCATCATCTCCCGCCTCAACTACTGCAACATCCTCCTCTGTGGCCTACCTTCTTACACTCGCACCTTTCCAGTCTGCTGCCCAACTAGTTCATCTCTCTCCTTACTACTCCTCCACTTCCCCCCCTTTGGAAACACTTTAATTGGCTCCCAATTCTCCAGCGTATCCAGTTCAACCTACTAACACTGACCTACAAAGCCATCCACAATCTTTCCCCTCCCTATATCTCTGAACTAATCTCCCAATATCTTCCCTCACGTAATCTCCGGATCTCCCAAGGCCGCCTTCTCTCCTCCACAGTTATTCGCTCCTCACCCAATCGACTCCAAGACTTCTCCTGAATATCCCCCATCCTCTAGAATTCTGTGTCCCAACACGTCCGATTATCCACCCCATTCGGATCCATCAGATGGAACCTGAAAACCCATCTCTTCAAGAAAGCTTACAACCTGCAATGACCACACTGCCACCCCCGACCTACTGTCTCCTTCCCCACCATTCTGTAGAATGTAAGCCCACAAGGGCAGGGTCCAATTTAATAAACAATAATTAAATCCTGATGAAATATGGATACTTGGGTAATTATGGAACCGATGTTGCAGTATACTGACTATAATGATTAATTACCCCTATCTTGCTTCTTCCACCTTCCCGTTGAATTTGTGTTTTATCATTTCCTAATGATTTTAAACAAATATCAACAAATATTTAAATTTTATTCGTTGTCGTGTTTCATATCTATAGGTAGTGTCAGAATGGAGTCAGACCATGAGCACTGGATGGATTCACTAATGGAACCTTTTATCTATGCAGTGCAGAATTGGCTTGTGGTTTCCGCAATTTCAAAACCCTTATAGGGGTATTCCCATCTTCAAGATCCTATCCCAATATATAGTAGGTGTAATAATAATAATAATAATCAGGAAATACCTCCAATTGGAAATGCAGTATAGTTCTTTTGATTTGCTATGTTGCTTACCCCATTGTGCATGGCATTGCAGTAGCTTGGGTATCCATGGTTAAGACCACTAACAACTTAATTTTCGCTTTAAGAACGGTCGTAACCATGGACACCTAAACTTCGGCAATGCCCTGCACATGGGCAACATAGCAAATCAGAATAACGATACTACATTTCTAAATGGAGGTACTTGATATTATTATTATTACACCTAGTACATATAGGGGGAGGATCTTGGAGATGGAAATACTCCTTTAAGCACCCATACACATTAGACTGCTGTCAGTTAAATTATGCTTCAGCCGATCACTCTGACGACAACCACCTCAGCCGAGGAGAGAAATGTAATCGGTAGTCCGAAACTGGACATGTCTGATAAACATCTCTCCCGACCATCAGTCGTCCGGCACCCCCAAACACAGACTGTCGGCCAAACACTTTGATATCAACCACATCCCCAGGCCAGTTAGTACTTCTTGGATTTATTGCCTATAGCTTAACCGGGTCATAAAAGTTTTTGATACTTAGAAATCCACTAAAGACCAGATGATCATAGCAGCTCACTTTTGAAAACTTTTCAAGAAACACTCTGGCTTTTATATGATATGGCTTACTTTACTGGGTTTTGCCTGTTTGTGGATTGTTATGGGGGTGATGTATTTTAATGTGGTTTATCCATGGGATGGGGCGTTTGTCTGGGTGTGACTTAATATATGGAAGTACTTTCCGGGGGGGTGGCTCGTCGCGGGGCAGCCTTTTCCGGGGGGGGTGGCTCGTCGCGGGGCAGCCTTTTCCGGGGGGGGGTGGCTCGTCGCGGGGCAGCCTTTTCCGGGGGGGGTGGCTCGTCGCGGGGCAGCCTTTTCCGGGGGGGGTGGCTCGTCGCGGGGAAGCCTTTTCCGGGGGGGTGGCTCGTCGCGGGGAAGCCTTTTCCGGGGGGGGGGGGGTGGCTCGTCGCGGGGCAGCCTTTTCCGGGGGGGGGGTGGCTCGTCGCGGGGCAGCCTTTTCCGGGGGGGGTGGCTCGTCGCGGGGCAGCCTTTTCCGGGGGGGTGGCTCGTCGCGGGGCAGCCTTTTCCGGGGGGGGGGGGTGGCTCGTCGCGGGGCAGCCTTTTCCGGGGGGGGTGGCTCGTCGCGGGGCAGCCTTTTCCGGGTGTGGATCTTTATAGGGCAGTGTTTTCTGGGTGTGCCTTGCCACAGTGGGGTTTGAATTTAGATTTGTTTTTTGCATTTATTACAAGCAAACTTTCTACTTTATAAAAACCCTGTAGTGAAAACAGTATGAAGGGACAGAGTGGTCTCTAACAGTAAACACTGTTTGCAATTAAAGTAATTACTTTTATAAAGTCTGGATAATCCCTTTGATAAGGCCAAACCCTAGAGTTCAGATTCCAGATCAGACCCCATAGACAAACATCATCATTCCAAACCCACCAGACCCATCTAATTAGTCAACTCCCCTCGCTCTAAGTTAGGACATTGGCATAAATGTATTTAAATGGGAAAAATCTATCACAGTAATTCTTTCAGATCATTCAGATGATGGATTTGGTGTAAATGAGGTCTCCTATAAATAAGGTAGGTGACTCATCGAGAAGCAATCTCTTTACCCATCAGATTTCAAGATGGTCGAATTTGGACTCCATCTCGAAGTAGAGGAAGACGGGCTAAAAATATTAAGAAAAGTTTATTAGCAACTCGTACAATATAGGGTGGCAGGCCAGAATTTACTCCATTTTACCTTATGATCGCCCATACAGACATTGCCCCCAATCCGCCCGTACCGTACACAGGCTTCTCGGAGTTTGCCCTGTGAAAGAAGAATAGGGTGAGATGACAAGATAAGAGGAGACGAATACAAGTACAGAGGTGAACAGGACCCACCTTTTGTAATAAAGCCCGAGCCGCGTGAGACATGAAGACCCGGTCACACCACGCTGGACACCGCGTACCCATAAACTCCGAAGGTTTGGTCACATTTTCACTAAATGGATACCTGGGAATAAAAGCAGCAAAAACTCAACACATACCGAAAAGAGTTCATCAAAGAAGTTTACAATTTGCAAGACACATTTCTTACGTTGGTGGAAAGGAGATCTGAACCTCGGTCAGTTCATTCAGGAAAGGCATAGGTTCATGGTCAAATCTAAGAAGCTACAAACAAAAGAAACCAGAAAGCGAGCTTTATGTGCAAGTCCAGGTCACAAGGACATTCACAAGTCCTTAGAATACACAGTGGCTAAGCCTAGAAAACTCCTGCCCACATTAATTGTAATAATAATAATAATAATAATAATAATTTTTATTTATATAGCGCCAACATATTCCGCAGCACTTTACAATTAAGCGGGGACATGTACAGACAATAAATTCAATACAAGTTAAGACAATTCAAACAATGACATTAGGAGTGAGGTCCCTGCTCGCAAGCTTACAATCTACAAGGAAATGGGGGGACACAGTAGGTGAGAAATGCTTGTTAATTCAGGTCTGGCAATTATAATAGGGATTTTCATATAAAGCTGCATGATCCGGTCATCAGCCCGTGTGTTTAAGCGCAATAGACAAGTATCAAGTGCAGTTATCATGTGCATGAAGGGTGTGGAGACAGATGAATAGTAGGGTGCAGATTCAGAATAATATTTGGAAGGAGGGAACAGGGCAAAGTTAGCTTGCTGAGTAGTTGATGTGATAGGCTTCTTTGAAGAGATGGGTTTTCAAAGCGCGCTTGAATAGGTCAGGGCTAGGTATCAGTCTGATCGTCTGGGGAAGTGCATTCCAGAGAGCTGGAGCAGCACGAGAGAAGTCTTGGAGACGGAGGTGCGAGGTTCGGATTACGGGGGATGTTAGTCTTAGGTCATTTGTAGAACGGAGGGCACGTGTAGGGCGATAGACAGAGATGAGAGAGGAGATATAAGGCGGTGCAGAACAGTGGAGAGCTTTGTGGGTGAGAGAGATGAGTTTATACTGGACCCTGTAGCGAATAGGTAGCCAGTGTAATGACTGGCACAAGATGGAGGCATCGGTGAAGCGGCTGGACAGAAATATGACCCTGGCTGCCGCATTCAAGATGGATTGGAGAGGAGAAAGTTTGGTAAGAGGGAGACCGATCAGAAGAGAGTTGCAGTAGTCCAGACGAGAATGAATAAGAGCGACAGTAAGAGTCTTAGCAGTTTCAAAGGTGAGAAAAGGTCGGATTCTGGAGATGTTTTTAAGATGCAGGTGACAAGAGCGACTGAGTGATCGGATGTACGGAGTAAAGGAAAGTTCAGTGTCGAATATGACCCCAAGACAGCGGGCATGATATATCAGCCTGATGAAGGGACATAAGCAGTCCCGAAAGCTTGCTTTGTAACAACATTCACTATTATTTGTTAGCCATTAAAAGGTATCATACCCACAAGATTCCTATTTTGTTTCTCTCACTGAGAGCACTTTATATATTTTTTTCTACTGGCTAACACGGTACCAAACCACTTTTTTCGTTTCATTAATTGTAAGGGATGGGTCAGACACACAAGGCTGATTACTAAGAGGGTCCTCCACTAGGCCCAGGCTGTGATGTAGTAATGGACCCCACTATGAGGTGACTTTACAGCTTTACAGACAATCACTTGTCACTGAGGACGATTTCTTAGTATTCACAAATAACCCATTTCTGAGCTCCATTATATCATTTTCCGAATGACTTCTCACCATGTGCTCATTTTCATCCTGAAATACTTTTGCGTTGTGATGTTCAAACTGTTTACATTTCATGATGAGCTGAACCTGAGGAGAAAGACGCGATACCGGATGAGAGAAGGAGGGAACAAAGTCAGGTAGATGGACAAACAGACACGTGTACACACTATACGGAGAAGGGTATTGGGCCGCACGTCTTAATAATGAAATTCAAGTGTTGCATTCAGTTCCATTTCCCCCCACTATATAATATCTAGACCCTCGGTGTATAAAATCCTGCCCTTCGCCCCCTGGTGTGTAACATTGAGCTCCACGCCTCTGGTTTATAACCTCCACCCCCCCTCCCCGGTGTATAACATCCAGGCCTTCGCGCCCCCAGTGTATAACATGCAGTCCCTCGATGTACACCATGCGGACCCTCAACTTCCAGTGCATATAATATGTTTGAGGTTATCCTGAAATTCCTAAAAAAAATCCATTTGAAAATGGCGCCCACCGCGCCTAGTAGCAGCTATCGGTGTATATAGAGGTGATCCCATAGTTGCTACTGCGCAGGTGCGCACTGTCTGTAGGTTACTGTGCACAATCCACTGACAGGTTCCCTTTAAGGGAAATTGCTCCAGCTAATCACATTAAAAACAAGACTTTCGGGACACTTCTACCTCTCTGTCCTGTTCGTACACAGCGGTCTGCCCATCTAGGTCTGTGCTGTCACTCAAGGACCAGCCTTGAGCCTGTGGGTAGAGGATGGCACTTGATCACTCAGTACATGGTGGATAATATCTCCACAAAAATGTCATACAATTCAGTTCTTCAGACCTGGATGAGACTCTTCAAGTCCAAACGGAAGTTAAAATCTCCAAATAGGAAAAACGGTACATTACTGCCATCTTTTAACCTGGGAATATAAAAAAGACAGCAAAGCCATAAGAGAAGTTAGGGATATGAGAGAAGTCAGGTGCAGAAAAAAGAAACGGCAAGAATGATCTTCCATGCTACTCTTCACTTGATATCAAGAAGTTCTTTATACTTGTAGTTGAAAATAATTGTTTGGAAAATTACTCAAATTTTTTTCCTAAATTAAAACATTGACCGATACCTTGTTAGCACATGGTATAAACCTCTTCTACGGTTGGCGCTGTACACAGATGGGGAACAGTCTCCAGACACTAGGTTTGATGCATCGTGGAAGAGGTGAAGGTTCACAAGATCGAACATCCTTAAATATAGAAGACAGGTAAAGAGAATCTGTCAGCATGTTTTCTGTGTAGTCTGAGCACACCGTGATTTAGGGGCAGATACCCTGATTCCAGAGATGTGTCACTTACTAGGCTGTGTTTTGCTGTTTGAAGAAAATCAGTGTTTTATCAGCAGAAGATATTCACTACAGGACTAGTTGTCTCGTGCCTCCTGGTCCAATCATGCTCCCAGTACTGATTGGCAGCTTTCTGTCAATATACACTGTACACAGGAAGCAGCCAATCAGTGGTGTGGGCAGGGTTATACACGGCTCAGCATTCAGAGAACTGCTACATCTGCAGTAGAGAAAGCTGTGATTGTATTACAACTGCTCACCCAATAAACTAAGTGATACATCGCTGGAATCAGGGCCTTAGCCTATACACTGTACTGCTCTCGGTTTAGATAGCAAATACCTGCTGATTACCTTTTAGTTTTAAATATCCGAAAGACGAAAAAAATAACCTGTGAAAATCAGGGGAAATGTCAAAGCTTCCTGCCAAGACTGAAAGAAAATGGACAATTCATTGGTTTGTATTGAGCACAGCGTCAGAGAAACTACTAGTGAAAAGCACATAGCAGGTTGGCCTCAAGAGTTCAGGATTTGAAAAGCATGGCTTCTTCCTTCTTGGTATGTCACATTGCCTGTATTTGGTATAAGGCTTTTTGGAAGAAGCTGGCCAGGTTTTCCCCAATCATGAAGAACCCCTTTCTAGACTTATAATTCATTGGGGATCTGGAAGATGGGACTCCCACTGTTCTTGATGGTAGTATGACTCCAGTCACTGTTAGGGTACACATGGGAAGTCCATCATCATCGAAAACAGTGGAAGTTATATAAAACGTCTAAAAATTTTGGCTGGAAGCTGAAATTCATTCATGAAACTAATTTTTAAATTTGATGAGTTAACAGATATTAATTGGCGAAGTTCTGCTACTCAGGACCCTCAACTATGAACCAGAGCAGAGAGCGTAACTAGAAAGAGGGTCTCTTGCTCTGGAGGACCCTGCAATATATGCATAGCCCATTGATTTAACATTGTGTAATGCTCAATTCCTCCTGTGGTGGCACTGCAGGGAGATTTACCACTTACTACCGGTGATCGTTGAGGGTCCTGTCAGTAGGACACTCTGTGATTGGTATATTGTCATCAGATACCCCTTCTAGGGATTATACCATGCAGACAAGCCTTGTAATATATACATATCATATATACATATTCACACACGCATACAGGGCTGGTGTTAGGGGCAGGCAGACCAGGCAGCTGCCAAGGGACCCAGCTCCTCCAGGGGCGTGCTGCTAATAGTGGCACACCACGCGGCCTTGCGCTACTCCCCCGGATCGTGCATTCATTTTATCGGCATCATAGATGCAGATACAGTTGAAAGCAGTGATGGAGGAGGCAGCGTTAAATGACACCCCCTCTCTCATCATTCCCCCTCTGCTTGTGACTCAGCGGGTGTGCGATGACATCACTTCTTCGTGCGCGTCAGCGGAGCCAATGAGACGCGCTGCAGAAGCCAGAGCAGCAGTGGAACGAGGAGAGGTAAGTATTGTATATGTGTATGCATTATAGTGTGTGAGTTTGTGTGTGTGTGTCTGTATACACGTGCTTCTCACTAAATTGGAATATCATCAAAAAGTTAGTTTTAGTTCTTCAATACAAAAAGTACGAGAATCTCATTCTATAGAGTCATTACAGAGTGATCGACTTCAAGTGTTTATTTCTGTTAATGTTGATGATTATGGCTTACAGCCAATGAAAACCCAGAAGTCATTATCTCAGTAAATTAGAATACTTTATAACACCAGCTTGAAAACAGATTTTAATATACGAAATGTTGGCCTACTGAAATGTATGATCAGTAAATGCACAATACTTGGTCAGGCTCCTTTTGCATCCATTACTGCATCAATGCGGCGTGGCATGGAGGCGATCAGCCTGTGGCACTGCTGAGGTGTTATGGAAGCCCAGGTTGCTTTGACAGCAACATTATAGTGTGGGTGGGGGAACTGCACTATAATGTGAGTGGGGGGCTGCATTA
Organism: Dendrobates tinctorius; assembly: GCF_039654945.1. Classification (NCBI taxonomy): domain Eukaryota; kingdom Metazoa; phylum Chordata; class Amphibia; order Anura; family Dendrobatidae; genus Dendrobates; species Dendrobates tinctorius. The sequence goes on from NW_027361772.1 coordinate 19,229,416, forward strand.
TAACTTGTGTTGAGGGCTGCATTATACTGTATATGTGGGGCTTCACTATACTGTGGGGGCTGCATTATACTGGGTGTGGGGGCTGCACTATACTGTGTGTGTGGGGGCTGCACTATACTGTGTGTGGGGAGGGCTGCACTATACTGTGTGTGGGGAGGGCTGCACTATACTGTGTGTGGGGGGAGGGCTGCACTATACTGAGTGTGTGTGGGGCTGCATTATAACTTGTGTTGAGGGCTGCATTATACCGTATATGTGGGGCTTCACTATACTGTGGGGGCTGCATTATACTGTGTGGGGGCTGCATTATACTGTGTGTGGGGGCTGCACTATACTGTGTGTGTGGGGGTTGCACTATACTGTGTGTGGGGGGCTGCACTATGCTGTGTGTGGGGGAGGGCTGCACTATACTGTGTGTGTGGGGCTGCATTATACTGTATGTGGGGAGGGTTGCATTATACTGTGTGTGGTGCCTCATTATACTTTGAGGAAGCTGCAGTATACTCTATGAAGGGGCTACATTATACTGTGTGTGCGTGGGGCTGCAGTATACTTCATAAGAGGGACTGCAGTATACTCCATGAGACGGACTGCATTATACTCTATCAAGGACCATGGGGAGTACATTATACTGTATGTACAATATGGGACCTGCATTATACTGTATCGAGGACTATCTGACCTCGGGAACAAGCGTCGAGCGACTTCAATATTGTCGATCGCTCGTTTCACGGCCTGAACTCAGCACATATAAATACAACCAAAAGGTTTCTGTGTGATGGTGCAATATGTGTGCATTTGGGACCCCACTTTAAACTTTTTCCCAGGGTCCCACTTTGTCTAAAACCGGTCCTGCACGTATATATCTCAACCGTACAAGGTTGTACATTGCAGCAAGCCACTATTCTTCAGCCGATCAAGCTCAAGGAAGTATTGGGATCAAGGGTTGCTCATTATTGGAGATATGAGTCTAATGCAAACAAATTTATCACTGTGATTGTCAAACGACAGAACAATTGCCGTGCACTCAGCCTTCGACCGAGGAAGACTTGGCTGCTATCACCTGCACGTGTAACACTGGCATGTGCCACTGTCATGAGCACAAAGTTATTTGGACTGAGTTGTACTCACTGGTCATTCACTAGCCATCTCGTCTTCATGAAGCCCTTGCGAGTCCATGCAAACTGTGGACAAAACAAGATATTGAGGTTGACTTGTTTGGAGAACCCATTTTCAGTTAATAGTAGGGGGTCATAAAATCATGGAATGTTAAGAGTCGGAAGAGACCACCAGGGTCACAGTGTCCAATCTCCTGCTCAATGTATGGGTCCACCATTAAGGACCATTAGTAGATTCAACCAGTGTATTTCTCTCTGGAGGATTGGACTCATTTAATTCAATAAACAATATGTAATACTTAATTTCTCCTGCGGGAGTGCTGCAAGCAAATTAAATACTTGTTACTGGATTAAGACGGTTTCACAAGTCTGACATTCACAATCGAAGAAAGACCATGATGTCGGAACTGGCTGTGGTTCTCCCTACCCCAACTCAATAGGCTCATAGGTGCCTTTGAGGCTGTTGAGTTCTAGTAAAGAGACACATACCTGGTCTGTACATCACGGTCAGTACATGGACCATTACTGTCAGAAGTGTGGAAACATCTTTCTCCTGCTCTTTACAGTCTATTTGCTGGGGGTCTCATATTTAGAACTTGTACATAATGGTATGCAATATGTGTCATCCACCATATTTTCCGAAATATTGTCCACATTGCTTATCATGTATTAGATTGAATATATAAAGCTCGTGTGCGCGTGTGTGTGTGTGTGTGTGTGTGTGTGTGTGTGTGTGTGTGTGTGTATGTGTGTGTGTATGTGTATGTGTGTGTACAGTATGTATGTATGTATGTATGTATGTATGTATGTATGTATGTATGTATGTATGTATGTATGTATGTATGTATGTATGTATGTCCAGGATAGGCATCCGCACCGTCGTAGCTACAGCCACAAAATTTGGCACAGTCACACGTCTGGACCCCGAGAGCGTCCTAGGCTATGTTGTGAGGCGAAATTTTAACCCTGCGCGTTCCAATTCACCAAACAATTTTGCCCCTATCTACATAATGGGGACAAATTGTGTGTATTAAGCCCCGCCCCTCATTATGATGTCATAATGGTTGTCATGGCGACGCTGATGTCATCATAGGTTGCAAGCCCCGCCGCTCATTATGATGTCATAATGGTTGACTATGGGATGGAGGATGTGTGATGGGTATATGGGCACTGGACTGTGGGATGGCGGATATGTATGATGGGTATATGGGCACGGGACTATGAGATGAAGTATGTGTGATGGGTATATGGGCACTCGACTATGGGATGGTGAATATGTATGATGGGTATATGGGCATGGGACTATGGGATGGAGGATGTGTGATGGGTATATGGGCATGGGACTATGGGATGGAGGATGTGTGATGGGTATATGGGCACTCGACTATGGGATGGCGAATATGTATGATGGGTATATGGGCACGGGACTATGGGATGGAGGATATGTGATGGGTATATGGGCACGGGACTATGGGATGGAGGATGTGTGATGGGTATATGGGCATGGGACTATGGGATGGAGGATATGTGATGGGTATATGGGCATGGGACTATGGGATGGAGGATGTGTGATGGGTATATGGGCACGGGACTATGAGATGAAGTATGTATGATGGGTATATGGGCACTCGACTATGGGATGGCGAATATGTATGATGGGTATATGGGCATGGGACTATGGGATGGAGGATGTGTGATGGGTATATGGGCATGGGACTATGGGATGGAGGATGTGTGATGGGTATATGGGCACTTGACTATGGGATTGAGGATGTGTGATGGGTATATGGGCATGGGCCTATGGGATGGTGGATATGTATGATGGGTATATGGGCACGGGACTATGGGATGGAGGATGTGTGATGGGTACATGGGCATGGGACTATGGGATGGAGGATGTGTGATGGGTATATGGGCACGGGACTATGAGATGAAGTATGTGTGATGGGTATATGGGCACTCGACTATGGGATGGCGAATATGTATGATGGGTATATGGGCACGGGACTATGGGATGGAGGATATGTGATGGGTATATGGGCATGGGACTATGGGATGGAGGATGTGTGATGGGTATATGGGCATGGGACTATGGGATGGAGGATATGTGATGGGTATATGGGCATGGGACTATGGGATGGAGGATGTGTGATGGGTATATGGGCACGGGACTATGAGATGAAGTATGTATGATGGGTATATGGGCACTCGACTATGGGATGGCGAATATGTATGATGGGTATATGGGCACGGGCCTATGGGATGGTGGATATGTATGATGGGTATATGGGCATGGGACTATGGGATGGAGGATGTGTATATGGGCATGGGACTATGGGATGGAGGATGTGTGATGGGTATATGGGCACGGGACTATGAGATGAAGTATGTATGATGGGTATATGGGCACTCGACTATGGGATGGCGAATATGTATGATGGGTATATGGGCACGGGACTATGGGATGGAGGATATGTGATGGGTATATGGGCATGGGACTATGGGATGGAGGATGTGTGATGGGTATATGGGCATGGGACTATGGGATGGAGGATGTGTGATGGGTATATGGGCACGGGACTATGAGATGAAGTATGTATGATGGGTATATGGGCACGGGCCTATGGGATGGTGGATATGTATGATGGGTATATGGGCATGGGACTATGGGTTGGCAGATATGTATATGGGCATGGGACTATGGGATGGAGGATGTGTGATGGGTATATGGGCACGGGACTATGAGATGAAGTATGTATGATGGGTATATGGGCACTCGACTATGGGATGGCGAATATGTATGATGGGTATATGGGCATGGGACTATGGGATGGAGGATGTGTGATGGGTATATGGGCATGGGACTATGGGATGGAGGATGTGTGATGGGTATATGGGCACTTGACTATGGGATTGAGGATATGTGTGATGGGTATATGGGCACGGGCCTATGGGATGGTGGATATGTATGATGGGTATATGGGCGCGGGCCTATGGGATGGTGGATATGTATGATGGGTATATGGGCATGGGACTATGGGTTGGTGGATATGTATATGGGCATGGGACTATGGGATGGAGGATGTGTGATGGGTATATGGGCACGGGACTATGAGATGAAGTATGTATGATGGGTATATGGGCACTCGACTATGGGATGGCGAATATGTATGATGGGTATATGGGCATGGGACTATGGGATGGAGGATGTGTGATGGGTATATGGGCATGGGACTATGGGATGGAGGATGTGTGATGGGTATATGGGCACTTGACTATGGGATTGAGGATATGTGTGATGGGTATATGGGCACGGGCCTATGGGATGGTGGATATGTATGATGGGTATATGGGCACGGGACTATGGGATGGAGGATAATTATAATTTGCTATAACTAACCACAGTTAGTTACTATGCCGGGCAGCGCCGGGCTCTTCAGCTAGTTATACATATTTTAGAAGGTGCGCGATCACTATGTGGAGACCATCATTTGGTTTAAAAAAAAAAAAAAAATCTTACAGGTAAGACTATGCTCCCTTTGAAAACGTATGCAAATTAGCTCTCGCTAAGGAGGGAGAAAAATGGCTGGGTTTTATAAAGCTGGGAAATTTGCATCACCTGGATATAAACAGGTCGGCAAAAGGGGTGGTGCTTTTGACACATGTACTCCAAGGCAGAATTGGACTGGCCCACCAGAGAACCGGAGAATCCTCCGGTGGGCCCTAGCTTCTCCTTCAGGAGAGTTCATAGTGCAAACCTATGGGGCTTTTGAGTGGAGGCGAAAAGTGGGTCCTCAGAATCAAATCCTCCAGGGGGCCCAATGTTCTTCAGCCTGACACTGCCCCAAGGGGACAGCAAGAAGCCACTATGACTTAATACAGTGCTAGGGCGATAAGTCCTGGGTGAAGGCAACAGGTTTGGATATTTTTTGGGATGCAGAACATTGGCACAGTGGTTGCTCTTCTTGAAAGTCCAAAAGATTATGATTCTGTTTCCAAAAAAAAGACAAATGTGAACTAAATTATTCTATACTAAGTCGGGGGAGTGACATAAGGAGTGCTAGAAAGGCTGACAACGGCCGTTTCGCGCTGCTCGAGCGCTTCAACGGGTCCGTTGAAGAGCTCGAGCAGCGCGAAACGGCCGTTGTCAGCCTTTCTAGCACTCCTTATGTCACTCCCCCGACTTGACATGTTCATGATATGTCAATAAATCAGTGAAACTTCCATCTCGATGAGTGCGACCTCTTCTCTTTGCATGGATTCCCAGGATTGACTGTTTCCAGGTCTGGCACCTGAGATTCCCAGCTGCTGGGCTTCTGTATGCCGCACATCATTTGAAGTCACACGGTAACAGCGGTGCCGTCCGCTTTTTATCTTGAGTTTTGTATATTATTCTATAGTCCTACCCCCACCCCTTTAAAAAATAAAAAGTAAAAAAAAACACTAGTGTGAAACTTGGATAGCAAACCGTGAAAACTACTAAATAATGAGTCATCTTTGGGCAATTCCGGAAGTGTTTACCTAAAAAAAAAAAAAAAAAAAAAAAAAAAAAAGAGCAAAGTCACATGGAGCAAGTTTAAACCCTCGTGGGGAAATCCTGCCGCCCCATAATAAAAACAGCTTAGCTATTAACATAGATTTATTCGTCATGGGACTGTGAACTCCGCAATAGGGAAATTATTTATAAGGGCTGCATCTGTGCACAGATTGTGCCTGGTTTTGCAGTACTGCTCCATTGAAGTGAATGGGACTGAATGTCAATTTGTGGACAGGTCTGGCACTGTTGTCGGAAGAAAGCAGCCATTTTTTTTTAATCCCAAACAATGCCTCAGCCCTTTCTTACAATTTGACCATTTGTGATGCGTGTACCTCCAGCCAGAAGTCTTGGGGGAATCTCTCCTTGTGAACAGTGGGACAATCCTCAAGCGACCCCATCCACATGGTATGGCCCGAGACGGACACAAAATTCTTTTCTGAGGGATAAGAGGAGACTATTACTGACTAGATATCGATGGGTGAGCTCAGATATGCAAGTCTGAATGCCAGCCAGTGGGTAATGCCACTCCGACAACCATGCACTTGTAAAGTGACTGAGAGCGGTAGTCATGACCGAGCTCCTGTCCTATTACATTCTGGCACTTTACTGGGAAAATGTGTACCAGACTCAGTGTGCTGTCAGGTGTGGGGAGCATCACTCTAACTTGTAGGCTGCAGGCCTCCATCTTTAGGAGCCACTGCACACAACTTAGGGGACAACACTTCTTGTTCCTCACTTCCTTAGCACGACATCTTCAGCCCTACCATCTGTTCCTCCTGGATTATCCCTATGCCCACTGACTCCGTCAGCCCCAGAGATCTCCTGTCCAGTTCCACAGCACACCCTGGATCCGCTACCTTCCCTTCACGAGGTTCCACGTTCATCTTCCCCTGTGTGCCAGAGGACATGATGCGCCTATTGGCCCCTAAGCAGGGCCTTGAGCTCCTGATGCTACCGAAACATCAGCACAAGATTCTAGTATGGCCTTCCACTGCCTTGAACAATAGGTACAATAGTATGTGCTAAGCCTATTCTTATCCACCATCAGCATGTCCTATACCGCTGCTATGTACTATGCATATTATATTTCACTAACAGTACTTATATTACCCCATATCATAGCCTACTTAAAATATACACTAAAAACTCGGTATATAGTTCACATTTCATTATAAAACACATGACATTATTCAGACAACGCATTGACACGATTGGTCTTTTTCAGTACAGAGTCAACTTCTTGTAGGTTTAGGTTATCTACCAGGGGAACGATGAAGGGTACAATGTGATACTATCGCGATGTGATACTATTTATAGGGTTGAGGTCTGGACCTTGATTTTTATTTTCTTTTGCAGCCATCCTGGTGTAGATTTGCTGGTGAGCTTGGGATAATTGTTCAGTTACATGACCCAGTTTCGGACAAGCTTTAGCTTTTGGATAAATGACCTCATACTGGACTGTAGAATACTTTGGGATACAAAGGGGTTCAAGGTCGACTAAGTGACTACAAAGGTGCCCAGAACCTGTGTATGCAATACAATCCCAAATCATTACCCCTCCATCACTGTGATGACGGTTGGTATGAGGCGATTGTGCTGATATACCATGTGTGCGGGGACAGTATGCATTTGTGGGGAAACAGTATGGACTTGTAGGTGGACAGTATTAAGTTGTGGGAACGTAGGGGACAGTATCGAGTTGTGGGGGGACATTATGGAGTTGTGTGAGTGTGGAGGGACAGTATAGAGTTGTGGGGGACATTATGGAGTTGTGGCAGTGTGGGGGACAGTATAGAGTTGTGGGGGGATATGGAGTTGTGGAGAGCATGATTTTGTGGGAGTGTGGGGGGAACAGTATGCAGTTGTGGAAGCGTGGGAGGACAGTATGGAATTGTTGGGAGCATGGAAGGACAGTATAGTGTTGTGGGGAAACTCACTGTATGGAGTTGTTGGAGCATGGGAGGATAGTATGGAGTTGTGGGAGTGTGGAATTATATTATGAAGTTGTGGTAGTGTGGAAGGACAGTATGAAGTTTTGTGAATGTGGGGAGGCAGTACGGAGTCGTGGAAGTGTGGAAGGACAGTATGCAGTGCTGGTAGGACAACATGGAGTAGTGAAAGCATGGGAGGGAAGTAATGAGAGATGGGAGTGTGGGGGGATGTGGAAGGACACTGAAGGAAGTGCGGCAGAAGACTGGAGAAAAGAGAAGTCTGAAGAGACTAGCTATGGGCATGAATCGTCATCATGGCGTCTTTATTACATGGAGACAAAAGGGAAGGGAACGATTTCAATCAGAGATCACCTACAGTATAAGGTACCTGGATGTAAATGATTATTTGCGATATTGCCTGTGTGTCATCACTACTGTAGTTCCTGTATGGTCCGCAGTCTGATGGTAACTGGTAACAATAGATTCCACTATCCCCTTTCCATTGTTTAAAAGCTACTGAGTGTTGTAGGTTCATGGTATACAAATGTATATGGGGCCGATATGTGTACTAAGCTTGATGTATTCATGTACTGATGGTGGTTCTGCTGCTGCATGCATGTACTGAAGGTGGTTGAGGTGTGGCCTTCAAGTAATGACGGTGGTTCTGGTGCTCAATCATGTATTGTCAGTGGTTCTGAGGCTGTATTCACGTACTGATGGTGGTTCTAATCTTCCATATATATAGAAATCCATAACTGGTCAGGTGACCTGCTACATGGCTATATTACAACTCAAAAATCCTCAATTTGAGAGTTTTGAGATTATGAGAAGAATCTGGAGAGTGTCTGCACCATTTCTGCTTCAAAAACTCAATGTAAGTTAGGGTGCATTGACACTGATTTTTTTGCAACAGAAATTCTCCAAATCGGTTCTGGTGATGTATTCATGTAGCTACGGTGATTTTGATTATGTATTCTTGTAAGTACCCCTTTACATTTTTTGCGGCCCTTAGGATTGGTTCAGTATGACAATGTGACCCTCGGACCAAGAAAAATGTTGTGCACCAATGGTATAGAGGTTATTACTTTGGGTCATGATTATTCATGATGGCTTTTTACTGGCTCTGTGCGTGTTTAGTAGGTTTATACAGCACCTAATCTGGGGTCAATTTATTCAAGGAGTGTTTAGGGGGCCTGGTCTGTAGTCATATTTACTTAGGTTGGGTTATTTAGGGGGTCTGGTGTGTGATCGGTATTCGTTTAGGGAGTAAAGTGTGTGATGTGCAATTTTAGTTCATGGTTTTAGAGTACGGTGTGTATTAGTTCAGGGGTTCTGGTGCGTGGTGTGTATTACTTTAGGGGATCTGGTGAGTGATGATTACTAGTTCAGGGGGTTTGATGTCTCGTGTGTATTAGTTTAGGGTATCTGGTGTGCAATGTTTAATAGTTAAGGGGGTCTAGAGTGTGAAGTCTTAATTTAGGGGGTCTGGTGTGTGAAGTCTTAATTTAGGGGGTTGGGTGTATGGTCTGTATTACTGTATGGTGGGCTGGTGGGTATTAATTTAGAGTGTTTGGTGTGGGGTTCTGGAGTTTGATGATTTCCTCCTCGGTTACTGTGCCGTCCTTTCCATCTGCCCCACTCTATAAAGTGACAGTCTCGTTACATAAATCCAACTTTCTTACCTTGAAAATCATAGATCCGAACATTTTGCAGACAGTTGTGTATGAAATAGACGGATGCCAGTGCCTGTCAAACAAAGAGAGAAATTATTAATATGGGAAAAGGGAAGCTAGGGGTTAATAAAGTCAACATCCATGGGTTCTAGCAGTCTTTGCTATGGACAAGTGCATAGGTGAACTCACCAACCCCCAATCAGCCCTAGGGGGCACCCTGGACCCTCCCACCCTCACAGCTCCACTCGGCTGATTAATTGGGAGCTAGCGATCAATAAGAGGCAGAAAATTAAAACTATTTTTAAGAGATTAAGTCGTTTAACAGCTGTCTGGAGCGATGTCAGAGAGGGATACCACAGAGACTCGGAAGGGAGGGCGAGCTGGCGGAGGAGGTGGTGGGGGAGATGGACCTGAGTTAGCACGCAGAATGCGAATTTAAGGAAGGGAAGTAGATGTGATGCCAGCCCATCCAATCTACCCTATTCTTACCGTCTATAGGACTTCATACACATGTAGCAAAGCTGAATCGGCTTCTTTATATGACCCTGCAGTAAATGTGCATGAAGCTCGGAAGCTTTACCTGCAGTCCTATGTAAAATCACAGTGTGACATATAATGACAGACGTGGGAAAGTCATGAAGACTAAGCTGTTCCATGGCGGCACTAGATACACAGTTATTGGCAGGTACCATGGAAGCTAAATCCTGGGGCACCATGGCTCGTGGTAAGAGATGGCATAGACTGACAGGTATATGTAGATAGGACGAGCCCCTCGCTGGCCAGAGAAGGGTTAACAGAGCGGTGCTATTGGAGGGGGTGCCGAGATACACAGACATGTTCATAAATCAGAGTCTCGCACGAGAGCGTCGCAAAAATATAGAGTACCAAATAATTGCCTATCAAAAGAGCGTTAATAACCGGGAGTGAGAAGAAAGAGACAGCGCTGCCTGGGGAGAGAAAGGGAGCAGACTAGTGATGGAGAGACTGGTGACTGCCGAGACAATGAGAGCAGTCTAGAATGGGAGAGACGACTGACTAGAAAGAGAGAGCAGTCTGGAATGGGAGAGACGACCGACTACAAAGAGAGCAGGCTAGAATAGAAGAAACAAGTGACTGAAAAGAGTGAAAGCAGTCTAGAATAGAAGAGACAGCAAACTGGAAAGAGAGCAGTCTAGAATAGAAGAGACAGCTGACTGGAAAGAGCAGTCTAGAATAGAAGAGACAGCTGACTGGAAAGAGCAGTCTAGAATAGAAGAGACAGCTGACTGGAAAGAGCAGTCTAGACTGGGAGAGACTGACTGGAAAGAGCAGGCTAGAATGGGAGAGACGACTGACTGGAAAGAGGGAGAGAAGTCTTAAAAAGGAGAGACTGCTGACTGGAAAGAAAGGGAGCAGTCTAGAATAGAAGAAGCAGATAACTGGAAAGACAGCAATCTAAAATAGAAGAGAAAGCTGACAGGAAAAAGAGCAGTCTTGAAAAGAAGAGGCAGCTGAATGGAAAGAGGTAGAGCAGTCTAGAATGGGAGAGACAGCTGACTGGAAAGAGAGCAGTCTAGAATGGGAGACACAACTGACTGGAAAGAGAGAGAGCAGTCTAGAATGGGAGAGACAACTGACTGGAAAAAGAGAGAGAGCAGTCTAGAATGGGAGAAACAACTGACTTGAAATCGTGAGATCAGTCTAGAATAGAAGAGACAGCTGACTAGAAAGAGAGAGCAGTCTAGAATAGAAGAGACAGCTGACTGGAAAGAGAGCAGCCTAGAATGGGAAAGACAACTGACTGGAAAGAGAGAGCAGTCTAGAATGGGAGCGATGACTGACTGGAAAGAGAGAGAGCAGTCTAGAATGGGAGCGATGACTGACTGGAAAGAGAGAGCAGTCTAGAATGGGAGCGATGACTGACTGGAAAGAGAGAGAGCAGTCTAGAATGGGAGCGATGACTGACTGGAAAGAGAGAGAGCAGTCTAGAATGGGAGCGATGACTGACTGGAAAGAGAGCAGTCTAGAATAGAAGAGATAGCTGACTGGAAAGAGTGAGCAGTCTAGCATGGGAGAGTGTCTAGAAACAGAGCAGTTTAGAATAGAAGAAACAACAACTGACTGGAAAGAGTGAGAGCAGTCTAGAATGGGAGAGACAACTGACTGGAAAGAGAGAGCAGTCTAGAATGGGAGCGATGACTGACTGGAAAGAGAGAGAGCAGTCTAGAATGGGAGCGATGACTGACTGGAAAGAGAGAGAGCAGTCTAGAATGGGAGCGATGACTGACTGGAAAGAGAGAGCAGTTTAGAATAGAAGAAACAACAACTGACTGGAAAGAGTGAGAGCAGTCTAGAATGGGAGAGACAACTGACTGGAAAGAGAGAGCAGTCTAGAATGGGAGAGACAACTGACTGGAAAACAGTCTAGAACGGGAGAGACGACTGGAAAGAGAGCAGTCTAGAACGGGAGAGACGACTGGAAAGAGAGCAGTCTAGAACGGGAGAGACGACTGGAAAGAGAGCAGTCTAGAACGGGAGAGACGACTGGAAAGAGAGCAGTCTAGAACGGGAGAGACGACTGGAAAGAGAGCAGTCTAGAACGGGAGAGACGACTGGAAAGAGAGCAGTCTAGAACGGGAGAGACGACTGGAAAGAGAGCAGTCTAGAACGGGAGAGACGACTGGAAAGAGAGCAGTCTAGAACGGGAGAGACGACTGGAAAGAGAGCAGTCTAGAACGGGAGAGACGACTGGAAAGAGAGCAGTCTAGAACGGGAGAGACGACTGGAAAGAGAGCAGTCTAGAACGGGAGAGACGACTGGAAAGAGAGCAGTCTAGAACGGGAGAGACGACTGGAAAGAGAGCAGTCTAGAACGGGAGAGACGACTGGAAAGAGAGCAGTCTAGAACGGGAGAGACGACTGGAAAGAGAGCAGTCTAGAACGGGAGAGACGACTGGAAAGAGAGCAGTCTAGAACGGGAGAGACGACTGGAAAGAGAGCAGTCTAGAACGGGAGAGACGACTGGAAAGAGCAGTCTAGAACGGGAGAGACGACTGGAAAGAGAGCAGTCTAGAACGGGAGAGACGACTGGAAAGAGAGCAGTCTAGAACGGGAGAGACGACTGGAAAGAGAGCAGTCTAGAACGGGAGAGACGACTGGAAAGAGAGCAGTCTAGAACGGGAGAGACGACTGGAAAGAGCGCAGTCTAGAACGGGAGAGACGACTGGAAAGAGCGCAGTCTAGAACGGGAGAGACGACTGGAAAGAGCGCAGTCTAGAACGGGAGAGACGACTGGAAAGAGCAGTCTAGAACGGGAGAGACGACTGGAAAGAGCAGTCTAGAACGGGAGAGACGACTGGAAAGAGCAGTCTAGAACGGGAGAGACGACTGGAAAGAGCAGTCTAGAACGGGAGAGACGACTGGAAAGAGCAGTCTAGAACGGGAGAGACGACTGGAAAGAGCAGTCTAGAACGGGAGAGACGACTGGAAAGAGCAGTCTAGAACGGGAGAGACGACTGACTGGAAAGAGTGAGCAGTCTAGAACGGGAGAGATAGCTGACTGGAAAGAGTGAGAGCAGTCTAAAATAGAAGAGAGCTGACTGGAAAGAGTGAGAGCAGTCTAGAATAGACAGCTGACTGGAAAGAGCAGTCTAGAATGGTAGAGAACTGACTGGAAAGAGCAGTCTAGAATGGGAGAGAGGACTGACTGGAAAGAGTGAGCAGTCTGATATAGATGAGACAGCTGAGTTGAAAGAGAGCAGTTTAGAATAGAAGAGACAGTTGACTGAAAAGAGAATAAGAGCATTCTAGAATAGAAGGGAGCTGAATGGAGAATGCATGAGAGCAGTCTACTAAAGAAAGTTGTGAAGGGAATGAAAGTCTTAATTTAGAAAAGTCAGCTGACTGGAAATAGAGTAGGAACAGTCTACTATAAAAGACAGCTGAATGTAGAGAATGAGAGATGTCGAAAGAAGAAACAAGTAAAGTGAATAAGTTTGCTTACACCATACTTTAGAGGAGACAGCCGATTCTGCATGGAATTAGAGCACTGTAATGTATGCAACTATACATCTATACTGCATGATTTTCTACATACTGAGCTAAGGCATAATAGATATACAGTTCTGGCAAAAACTAAGAGACCACTGCAGAGTTTTATAAAAATCAGCTTCTCTACATACCTGACTATTCCAGTGTTAGTTGAATTCCAACCAGAGTACACCTCATTCTACTTAATGTGCTTCTGATTAGGTGATCACCTGAACCAAATCTTTAACGGAGGATAGTATAAAATACCCTGCTGTGGTGTTCGCAATCCTCTTGCAATAGGACAAACTGGATGGCAAAACAAGTGCTAGTAATATCCCAAAAGTAATAGGAATGAAACAATAACTTTTAGCCATGCCAAAGGAGTTGAAAAAAAAAAAAAAGTCTTGAGTGAGGAAAAGAAGGGATCAATTCTGGCTTTACTAGCAGAGGGATACAGTGAACGTCATGTTGCCCCCATCCTTATAATTTCTAAGACAGCAGTCCATTACAACAAGGTCAAGAAGCAGACATTAGGGACAACAAAGCTACAGACCGCCAGAGGGCGAAAACAACTCTCCACTGACCGGGATGACTGTCATCTTATTTAAATGTCACTCGGCAACCACAGGATGACATTCAGTGACCTACAAAAGGAATGGCAAATGGCAGCTGGGGTGAAGTGCACGGCAAGAACAGTTTGTAACAGTCTCCTAGAGGCAGGGCTCAAGTCATGTAAAGCTACAAAAAAGCCTTTCATCAATGAGAAGCAAAGGAGAACCAGGCTGAAGTTTGCCAAAGGCCATTAGGATTGGACCAGGTAAGCTAATAGTCTCTGATGAATCTAATTTTCAGCTTTGCCCAACACCTGGTCATCTAATGGTTAGGCGGAGACCTGGAGAGGCGTACAAGCCACAGTGTCTTGCACCCACTGTGAAATTTGGTGGAGGATCGGTGATGATCTGGGGATGCTTCAGCAAGGCTGGTTAATCTTTGCAAAGGACGTATGAATCAAGCCGCATACAAGGTTATCCTGGAAAAACAGTTGATTCTTTCTGCTCAGGCAATGTTCCCCAACTCTGGGGACTGGTTTTTCCAGCAGGACAATGCTCCATACCACACAGCTAGGTCAATCAATGTGTGGATGAAGGACCACCACATCAAATCCCTGTCATGGCCAAACCAATCTCCAGACACGAACCCCATTGAAAACCTCTGGAATGTAATCAAGAGGAAGATGGATAGTCATAAGCCATCAAACAAAGAAGAACTGCTTAAATTTTCATACCAAGAGTGGCATAAGGTCACCCAAAAGCAGTGTGAAAGACTGGTGGAAAGCAGCCAAGACGAGTGAAAGCTGTGATTAACAATCATGGTTATTCCACAAAATATTGATTTCTGAACTCTTCCTGAGTTAAAGCATTATTATTGTTGTTTCTAAATGATTATGAATTTGTTTTCTTGGCGTTATTTCAGGTCTGCAAGTGCTGGATTTTTTTGTTCTTTTGACCATTTCGCATTTTCTGAAAATAAATACAAAATTTAGTGCTTGGAAATTCGAAGACATGTCAGTAGTTTATAGAATAAAACAATTTACATTTTACTCAAAAATATACCTATAAAGAGAAAAATCAGACAAAATGAACATTTTGAAGTGGTCTCTTAATGTTTACCAGAGCTGTATATACACACATAAGTGGCGCCCCCAGGAGTATGGCCGACACAGTGGCTTTGCCTTCCTCCAGGGAAGGGCAATGCCAGGCTTGGAGGCAATGATGGGTCTCTCTTGCAGTCAATCCATACATGCAACACAGTTCCACTCCAGGCCAGCAGGGGGAACTCTGAACCAGGATTAAGGGGAGGGGTGCCCTCCGACGTGTGGAGAGAAGCTGGAGGTTGAGCTAGGAAGGAGAGCTCCCTCAGCTTGAGAGCACACGAACTGGAGCCTGGTCTCCACGGCTGTACGGATACTAAGGGTCCTACAGCAGATACCAGAGGAGTAGGAGGCTGTAAATGCCCTACTCCCATCTAAGACTTGAGGCACAACAGCAGCTTGGATAGAGAGCCAGGACTCAGAGAGACGGGAGTCCCCGAGAGAGGCTACAGCTGTCTGCCGTGCAAGTAAGGTTCTTGGGAACATCTGACAGGAGGAACTTCAGAGTAACTTAGTACTGGAGTGCTTCATTCAAACAAGCGTTAGGAAGGAGACTGCACAGCCCGTCTGCTGAGAGAGAATCCCTGAGTTGCTTCCAGGCTAGCCTGGATCCAATACCATCTGTAATCAGGACCCTGGACTGCAGTTATCAAGTAAAGGTACAGAAATTGCACCCCACTGTGTCTTGTCTGCTTCCTACCTTTCCGGCACTGCTACATCCCCGTGCCAACCACATCTACACTGCCATGGGACTATAGCTTCACCTGTGGGGAGCTACTACATCTTTGCTGCACCATACCATCAGTCCCAGCCGATCTGTCTGCAGCGTCGGCTTGGCATCTCCCTTGCCGAACACCACAGGTGGCGTCACAAACTATTCCATTACACCATTACATTTCCCTATTACTTGGGCGCCCAGGGCCACGGACCGGGTCACTGCTGCTGTGACACATCCCACTGACACCGGCCCGGTACCGAGTACCCCACAGCCCTGGGAGGGCGACACAATTTGGCATCACGAACAGGATTACGGAGCCCGGTATCCCCAGGTCCTGTGTGCCATAGACTGTTTGTGCAAAAAGACTGTGTATAATTGGCGCCAATAGCCGCCATTACCGCGCTGCTTGGCGCGTGCGGGAAGAAAGAGGCAGGCCTTCATGGGCGGAGCCTGCCACAGAGTGCGAAGAAGCGAAGTGCCGCGCGGGAAGAGAGGACAGAGTGCGAGAGGAGGAGGAGGAGCTGAGGCCTACAGCCCGGAGCGTCAGGCCTGTGAAGCGGCCGCCGGTGAGCTCACACAACCCCCAGCCCTGCCTAACGTTAACTAGGGGTGGAGAAGATGTCCGCGCCAAACGGCGATGCAGCGGCTGGCGCCATTGCCAACCCCGCGGTACCACCAGGAGGAGCGCCCGCCGCAGCGGTCCCCATATTAATTGCTGTCTATGCCCTACATACTGGGAGCAGCCTGGCGACCGCAGTACTCGGGTGAGTCGCATACCCTGAGTGAATTTAAAGAGAGACTGTGCAGTTTGTTTAAAGTATACCCTCTGTCTGAAAGCCAGAAAGTGAATATCCTGATTGGACAGCTAACGGGTGCAGCACAGACAGGTGAAAGCCTGGCAGGACACTGATAAAGAGACTGTTGCAAAGATCCTGGCCAAGCTGAGAAGCAACTTTGACACCTGCACTGCAGCTGAAATCAAGACGAGGTTCTTTGGCTGTAAACAGTAGGCGCAGGACAGTATCAGGGATTATGCTCTCAACCTGCAGGAGGCGCTGCGAGCAGTCAAGCAAGTTGCTCCTGACAGTGTAAAGGAAGAAGATAAACTGTTTAAGGAGCAGTTCATTGAAGGACTCCTATCTAGTACCCACAGAGGACAGTTGCATATTATAACCCTGCAAAACCCTGATCTGAACTTTGCTAATTTTAAGGACAGGGCTATTCGGGTACTGCAGGAGTCCACTGACAGCCGTCCAGCGCCCCCTAGGCGCCTAGCGATCACCTACCATCAGGAAGCAACATCTTTTCCTTCCATCCCTGTGGAGGCTGATGCAGAGACTCTGGATAAAGATCCAACTGAGGAGATGCGTCTTCAAGTCCAGGAGCTGACCAAAGGGATGGCTGCACTTACCAAAACCGTGCAGTCCCTACAAGTGTCCTCCAAAGAAAAGATCCAGCTTGCTTCCAGTCCAGAGGATGTCCCGTGGCTCCGGAGGAGGAGAACCCTGCCACTTCGAGGAAGGAACAAAGATCGCTATGACCAGGACGGACGTCCCATCTGTCGTCGCTGCTACAAGGCCGGTCATCTTGCCAGGTATTGTCCTTTAAATGAGCAACCCCTGGGGCAAAGGGCCAACCCCCAGGAGTAGGATCCCCAGGCCCAAAGAACTGGAGAGCCAAGTATGTGGGAGGGAGACCAATCCTTCCTGTGGTGATTGATGGCATCCCCATGAACGCTTTGCTGGACACTGGCTCCCAGGTGACCACTATGTCGTACATTCTGTACAAGAGAAATTGGGCTGATTCAGAGCTTACCCGTGGCCCAACTGATGAACTGACAGTTGCTAGTAATGGTCAGTCTTTACCGCAGATAGGATGTAAAGAAATTACTGTCAAAGTGGGGCGGGTAGAGCTAAAGTCTCAAGGTTTAATAGTTTTTGATATTGACCGACGTGAATGTAATCCCATGATGACTCTTGGTACGAATGTAATTGAAAACTGTCTGTCCGAGGTTATTGTCTTGTTGCAACAGGTGGCTGAGACTGCTGGTTCCGGAGAACAACGAGTCCTGCAGAAGGAGATCCGAGCCCTGATGCAAAGGCAACAGGTAGAACTCTCTGGTGGAGAGATTGGCAGGGTCAGAGTGAGTGATGCTTTTCCCATTGCAATACTCCCCAGATGTGAAATGTTGGTTTGGTGTCGGGCAGCCATAGGCCTCAGAGGGAGAGATTACCAGGCGTTGGTAGAACCAGTATACTCTGAGAGCAGGCCCACTGTCCTGACAGCCAGAGGGGTGGTTGACGTACGAAAGGGGAGAGTACCTGTACGCCTGTTGAATTGTGGGGAAGAGGAAGCCACAATACCTCGGTACGCCACAGTTGCTAAGCTGCTCACCGTTAATAACTCTTTGCAGGCAGCAGAGCCCTTGGTCTCATCCAATCAGGTGGAGGACAATGGCTCTGTGAAGCAGCCAGATGAGTGGTGTCAGCAACTGCAGGTGGGAACTGACTCCACCTTCATACCAGAAAAATGGGGTTTACAGAGTGACACAAGAGTATGAGCGGGTATTCAGCAAACACCCACTAGATTTTGGGCAGGCAAAGGGGGTTCAACATCATATCCCCACGGGAGACCATCCACCCATAAAGGAGAGGTACAGACCTATACCCCCAACACAATACCAGTGTGCTAAGAGTATGTTGAGGGAGATGAAGGAGGCAGGGGTCATCAGAGACAGTTGTAGCCCCTTGCCAGCTCCAATAGTGTTTGTAAAGAAAAAGGATGGTACCATGAGAATGTGTGTTGATTACAGGAAAATTAAGGCTACTTTCACACATCAGGTTTTCGGCGTCAGGCGCGATCCGGCGTCGTGCCGGAATGCCGGATCCGGCAAATGTTTTGTAAAACCTGAAGTGCCGGATCCGGTTTTCTGCCGGATCCGTCTTGTTCTTGACAGACAAAACCGGATCCGTCTCATCCGGTTCATCCGTTTTTCTATCCGTTTTTCGACGGATTACGCCGGATCCGGTTTTTAAAATTGACCCTTGTGGCCTTCCGAACGGGATTGGCTACTGGAAAACTAGATATAGCATGTTCCTACAGCCCTTCTTTGACAGGTTGTAGAGAAGAAAGTGCAGGTTGGAGAGAAGAGCAAGTTACTGGCGAAGATGGATGTTGTCATTGGAAATATTACCACTAGAAGTTCTGTGACGGTTTCAGGGACAATTTTCCACTATACTTTATGTCACCTCAAGGCAGAGTACACTGGGATGACAGAGTGTGAGAGATTTTTGCCCTAAACTTGTGTACCTTCTGGACCAACAGTATATACCTTTGCCAACCAAAGTTGGCTATCTTGCCATGGTCTTACTATTTTTACCTTTAGGCCACAGGTGTGTACCTGGTTGTGTTTTATGCAAAGTATTTCACCTTTTAACAAAAGTTGTGTACATTGTTAGGAAATCACCAACAATAAACACAACTTTTTCGGTGAAATACTTTGCTTCAAACACAACCAGGAACACAACTGTGGCAAAAAGCTAAAATTTACCTACAGTTAAACCTGGTTTTGAATACCTTTTTACCTTTGAAATACCCTGTATTTAACCTTTTTTTAAAACATAGTTCGCCGCAGAAAGAAATGACAGACAACCATTGTGAAACGATAATTTAACTTTTATTTAAATTTTTTTTTTTTTTGTAAAATGTTTTTAAAGTGCAAAAAACTTTTTTAATAAAGGTTTTAAACCCAATGGGCATTTTTATTACAAAAAACACACATTACAATTCTGTGTACTGTGGGGTGGAAATACTGCTGGAGGGGCTGCGGGACACTTCGACACTGGGTGTGTGGAGAGAGGACTGGGATCGTGGTGGGGAAGGAACAGTTAGAGGTGAAGGTGTGGAAAAAACTACAGAATGGGTGGACATGTGGGAAGCAGAAGAGGTGGTGGGTGGTGGAGTGGAGGGTTGGGCAGGGACTGTAGGAGCAGATGATGTTGATGGAAAGTGGTACGGGGAAGGAGCTTGGTACGGGGAAGGAGCTTGGTACGGGGAAGGAGCTTGGTACGGGGAAGGAGCTTGGTACGGGGAAGGAGCTTGGTACGGGGAAGGAGCTTGGTACGGGGAAGGAGCTTGGTACGGGGAAGGAGCTTGGTACGGGGAAGGAGCTTGGTACGGGGAAGGAGCTTGGTACGGGGAAGGAGCTTGGTACGGGGCAGGTTGCTGGAAGTGGGGAGATGACTGGTACTGGGGAGGTTGCTGGTACTGGGCAGGTTGCTGGTATGTAGTAGGAGGGGGAGGATGGAAAGTGGCTGGAGGGGGTGCAGATGTAATAGGAGGGGGAGGATGGAAAGTGGCTGGAGGGGGTGCAGGTGGAGGAACTACAGTGGTGGGAGGTGGAGGTTGGGAGGTAACCTGCTGTAGAGCACCGTGGCACGAATGCATTACATGCATCTGCTGGGTAGGAGATAGTGTTGCCATGCGCTCCACAACAGACCTGAAAAAGGTGTGGTTTGGCGAAGATCTTGCTTCTGAATGCATGGTTTGCAGAAGTGTCTTCACCTCCAGAATGCTGGAGTTGATCTGCTGAAAGCCTGCGGAGATTTGCTCTGACAAGACTTTGAGACAGTTCTGGAAAGATGCATTCAGATGCAATAACTCTTGCGCATAACTCTTTTCCTGACTCCCTCTGCCGCTGCCGCCCAGTACCCGCAGGTGTACTAGAGGTGGCAGGGGCAGAAGGGTGGGGTAAAGGGAAAGCGATCTCCTCACCAGCAGCTTCATGTAATGTAGGCGGCCACGATGCTCCTGTGCTGGTGGATGGGACAGATGGGTCGAATGTGTGGGAAGGCTGGGAAGGTGCAGATGTACCGGGGCGGTCGAAGTGTCCCTCGGTGCCGGTCTCCTCAGGGATCGCCTCAGAAGGGTCCAATCGTGCAGGCTCCCGAGTGCTGCTCACCGTGCTGTGGAATAAAGAGAAAAAAAAACAATTAAAATACTGACATGGTATGGCCCTGGCTGAAAAAAAAAAGTTACATCTAACATTTTTTTTCACATGTGGTGTGTAATATTTACCTTCTGGTGAGCATTGTTTCCCGGAGGAACGACAGGGCTTGTGCGTACTTGTACTTGCTCCTGCGTCCTCCAGATCCACTCGGGGCCCGCATCTCTTTATTGAACTCCTTCTTGAAACGATCCCTCACAGACCGCCACCGATTCACAATTCTGTTCCCTGAAACGAGAAAGGAGTGGTTAGTATACAACATCAGTGTTTCACAAACTCCAGTCCTCATGGTCCCCAGGGGTCATGTTTTCAGGATTTCCATAGTAAATAGAAATCCTGAACACATGATCCGTGGGGACCACGAGGACTGGAGTTCGGGAAACACTGGTTTACATCAAGCAACCGTTACTGTATATACTTACGCTCTTTAATCTGGGCCCGAGCTTCAAGGTCCTCCCAGCGGCCCACAAGGAGAGAACAGATTTCCTCCCAGAGTCGTCGGGTAATGATCAGGTCAGCGTGGCGGCGGTCAGCCATATTCCAGAGCGGCTCCCTTTCTCTGACGAGATCGATGAGGCGGTCCACATCAATCCCTCCATCCTCACCGTCAGAGTCGGGAGCACGCTGTGAAGGCTGTTAAAGAAAAAGACAAAAATAACATAATTAGCCTCCACAAAAGAAATGAAATAAAAAGTGCAAAAAAACAAAGCAAAAATATTTATACTTACACGCTGGTGACCGCCGCGTTGCTGTCGCCGACGACCCTGGGAGGCACTGCGAGGACCTCTTGGCCGAGCACCAGATTGGGAAGACTAGAGAAGAAAACAAAAAATGTTATGTCTTTGGATGTAGGCATTTGTTTGCTGTGTGTGGTCTGCAGAACATTGTTTTCTATGTGTTGTGTGTAGTGTGATGTTGTGTTTCTGCGTTTGATGCAAAAAACTTACGAATTGTGAGCCCACTCCAGGTGTCTGTCCACCCCTTCCTTCTTCTTCTGGGAGCTCCTCTTCATCTTGTGATTCCTGTTTTGAAATAAAAGGCAATGAATAGACATATATTACAGAGATGATGGATTTTGGAAATAAAAACTTACTGTCAAACGCTGACGATGTGAGGGAGGGCTCCCAGAAGAAGATGTGCTGTCCTGTTGATGGCCAGACTCCATGGCTGTGGGTATTGCTGCTGCCAGTGATGCCATTTCTGCTGCTGCTGCATCTCTTTGGCGGCTGTTGAATAAAGAGAAACAAAGGGCCAATGAATATCTTGATATTCCATGGCCCTAGTTTGGAGGAATGGGGGATTTGATAATTACCGTCTCTCATCTGCTTCTGGACTCCCCTCCCGTTCAGCATGCTGCTCCATTTGGGGTGGTGCTGATGGTGCTGCTGCTGCAGATGTCTGCTGCCTTCTCCTGCTCCTGGTTCTTGGCTTGGGTGGCATGTTGGGTGTGGCTGAGGGTCCCATTGTCTTGCTTTTATATATCTCCTGTGGGCAGAGCTACTGAGCATGCTCAGACCAAAAAAAACGGATCCGGCCACCGGATCCAGCGCATTGCGGCGCTCATAGGCTTTCATTGTGTGAAAAAGCCGGACGCGCCAGATCCGGCGGGTACGGCTTTTTCGCCGGAGACAAAAAACGTTACAGTAGACGTTTTTTCCAGACGCCGGATCGCGACACATTGCGACACATTGCCGGATCCGGCGAAAACCGGATGAAACGCATGGCCATCCGGCGCGATCCGCCGCAAATGCAAGTCAATGGGGGGAAACCGGATCCGGCATTGCATTTCGCCGGATCCGGTTTCTGTCAAAAGCGCCGGATCGCGCCTGACGGCGAAAACCTGATGTGTGAAAGAGGCCTAACAGCTTTACACATAAAGACGCCTAACCATTACCGAGAATTGAGGAATCATAGGCTGCACTTAAAACTCCTAATTACTTTTCCACCTTGGATCTCACCAGTGGGTACTGGCAGGTTCCAGTCGCAGAGGCAGAGAAGGAGAAAACCGCATTTACCACTCCATTGGGTCTCTGTGAGTTCAATTATATGCCATTTGGGCTCTGCACTGCTCCAGGAACATTTCAGCGGCTGATGGAGTGCTGCCTGGGACACATGAACTTTGAGACGGTCCTGTTGTATCTGGATGATGTCATTGTTTTCTCCAAAACCTATGAAGATCATCTGGAGCACCTGGCTGAAGTGTTTGAAGCTTTGTCCAATTTTAGCCTGAAGGTGAAGCCCTCCAAGTGCCACCTCCTGAAGCCCAAGGTGCAGTACCTCGGTCATGTGGTCAGTGCAGAAGGTGTGGCACCAGATCCTGATTAGGTCACAGTCATCTGGGACTGGCCGAAGCCTAGCAACCTTCATGAAGTACGCCAATACCTTGGACTGGTAGGCTGCTACCGAAGATTCATCAAGGGTTTTACTGAAATAGCCACCCCTATGCAAAATCTCATGGTGGGGCAGTCCAAGAAGACCAAACAGAAAAATTCCACCTTCGAATGGACTGAAGAGTTGGAAAGGTCCTTCACCAGATTGAAGATGGCTCTCACAGGAGACGAAGTTCTGGCCTAACCAGATTATGACAAACCCTTTGTGCTGTACACAGATGCCAGCAACATGGGACTAGGAGCAGTACTTTCGCAGGTACAGAATGGGAAAGAAAGAGTGATCTTCTATGCCAGCAGGAAGCTGCGCCCCACTGAAAGGAACCCTGATAATTACAGTTCTTTCAAGCTGGAGTTCCTTGCCATAGTCTGGGCTGTCACTGAAAGGTTCAAACATTACCTAGCCTCTGCCAAGTTCACTACCATCATGGACAACAACCCGTGGACGCATTTGGATACTGCAAAACTAGGTGCATTGGAACAGCGATGGATGGCTCGGCTATCGAACTATGAGTTTACCATCAAGTGCCGGGCATGGCACAAGAATGCCAATGCTGATGTGCTGTCCAGAATGCCTAACCTACCAGATGCTGGAGAAGACCCTGAGGCTCTTGAAGAGATTGAGTTACCTCCCTTCCACCACCGGCCACTTGCGGCCCAGCGTGCTCAAGGAGTGAGAAACAGACGGTCTGGCTTGAAGGAGGTCACCCTGAACCCATTGCCCCATCATGATTGGGCAGAAACGCAAGATAGTGACCCTGCAGTCCGCCTGGTGAAGGAGCTGCTGACACGAGCTGACTCACGTCCAGAGTCGATGCTCCAGAAGAAACTCAGCAGTTGTGGAAGGAGAGAGGCCGGCTGTTCATTTATGAAGGGAAACTGTGTCGGAGGAGTATCAATGCCCACACTCATGAGCTGGTCTGGCAGGTGATAGTCCCAAAGAGAGAGGCATCAATGGTCCTGGAAGCATACCACAATGGAGCTGGACACTTCGGATGGAAGAAGTTGGAAGTATTGCTCCGAGAGAGGTTCTACTGGGCTGGTATGAGGAAAGCCATTGAGAGGTGGTGCCAGGAGTGTGGACAATGTAACCTGCGCAGAAAGGATCGAGACAGCCAGAGAGCTCCCCTACAGCCAATCACCAAACAGCCCCTTGAGTTGGTAGCCCTGGACCATGTGAAGCTGGTTCCAAGCCGGTCAGCTACATCTTTGCATTTACCATAGTGGACCACTACTCAAGATTCCTGGTAGTTGTACCTGTCAAAGATCAAACTGCCAGGACAGCAGCCAGAGCATTCCAACAGCATTTCTGTAGGCCACTGAAAGAGTGCTTACGGATCAAGGTCCAGCTTTCGAGGCAGAAGAGTTCCACGAATTCTGTAACCTGTATGGTTGTAAGAAGATCCGGACAACGCCGTATCAGCCACAGACCAATGGCATGTGCGAGAAGATGAACCAGGTAGTGATTGACCTCCTGAAGTCTTTGCCCTTGGCGGAGAGGAATCTGCGGCCAGAGAAGTTGCCCTATCTGGTGGACCTCTACAGCCATATCCCAGTGAACTCCACCAACTGTACCCCAGCCTATTTAATGAGAGCCATACCTGGTAAACTGCCTATTGACGTAGACATGGGAGTCCTGATGCCTGAAGTAGCGTCCCCAGATGCTGATTGGGACACGGAGAGGCAGCAACAGTACCGGAGAGTTCAAGAATGCGTGGAAAGGAGTCTGGCTCAGGCAAGGCAAAAGCAGGAGAAGCTTTACAATCAAAATGCACCTGCGGTTCCTTTGTCACCGGGGGAGCAAGTCTTGAAAAGGAAGAGAAGATTGCACAAGTTGGATGATCAATGGGAAGCCGAACCTTATACCATTCTGCCCTCGAACTTTGATAATACTAAGGTATGCCTTGTGAGTAAAGATGGAGGGGAGACCTCAGCAGCGGTATCGAGAGATCACTTGAAGGAAAGGAAAGAAGAACCAGATAACATCCAGCCCATAGTGGAAGAAGAGAAGGTCAGCACAGTGCTTGGAGAATTCCCTGCGAATTGGACTGAAGTGAATGATGCTATAGTGGTGCCAGTGTTGCTGTTTCCCCAATTGGTAGCACAGGAAGATGTGACTCAAGAGAATCAGGAAAATCAGGTAGCAGATGCCACACCAGCAGTGGAGCCGGAGGACCCTCGCCCTGCCAGTGGTGAACCTGTTGTGCCCCTGGTGAGTCTAAGAGTTCACAGACAATCTAGTATCCCTGTGTTATAGAGAACCCCCAGTAGGGTATCCAGTACATTACCCACTACACCAGTCTTACGCAGGTCTACCCGCACCACACAAGGTATACCGCCCCTTAGATATCGCATATAGCAAAATAAATGTAAATGTTGAAATTTTGTAAATATGTAACTTTTTCAAGTTTTCTGCCTACAGGTTACCTGTAAGATTCCTTTGGAGTTTTGTTTTATGAACACAACCACAGGACTTGTGTGTTGTCAAAAACTTTTACCATTTTCCCAGGAATGGACCATGGACATTGATGCTGGACTAATCATCATAGGACCATTTTTTGAAGCACTTGGTTTTTTGTACATTTTTCATTTTTACAAATCTTGTACAATTATTAATGTTTAACTGTTTACATGTTATCCATGTTTTCTTTTGTTCAGCACAGGAGTGCTGACTTGCACTAGGGGGGAATGTGGCACCCCCAGGAGTATGGCCGCCACAGTGGCTTTGCCTTCCTCCAGGGGAGGGTAATGCCAGGCTTGGAGGCAATGATGGGTCACTCTCGCAGTCAATCCATACATGCAACACAGTTCCACTCCAGGCCAGCAGGGGGAACTCTGAATCAGGATTAAGGGGAGGGGTGCCCTCTGAGGGCCAAGAGGAAGGAGTGGTCACTTAGTCAGCGGAGGGTGAAGTGTGCAGACGTGTGGAGAGAAGCTGGAGGTTGAGCTAGGAAGGAGAACTCCCTCAGCTTGAGAGCGCACGAACTGCAGCCTGATCTCCACGGCTGTACGGATACTAAGGGTCCTACAGCAGATACCAGAGGAGTAGGAGGCTGTAAATGCCTTACTCCCATCTAAGACTTGAGGCACAACAGCAGCTTGGATAGAGAGCCAGGACTCAGAGACGGGAGTCCCCGAGAGAGGCTACAGCTGTCTGCCGTGCAAGTAAGGTTCTTGGGAACATCTGACAGGAGGAACTTCAGAGTAACTTAGTACTGGAGTGCTTCATTCAAAAAAGCTTTAGGAAGTAGACTGCACAGCCCGTCTGCTGAGAGAGAATCCCTGAGTTGCTTCCAGGCTAGCCTGCTCCAATACCATCTGTAATCAGGACCCTGGACTGCAGTTATCAAGCAAAGGTACAAAAATTGTACCCCGCTGTGTCTTGTCTGCTTCCTACCTTTCCGGCACTGCTACATCCCCGTGCCAACCACATCTACACTGCCCTGGGACTATAGCTTCACCTGTGGGTAGCTACTACATCTTTGCTGCACCATACCATCAGTCCCAACGGATCTGTCTGCAGCGTCAGCTTGGCATCTCCCTTGCCGAACACCACAGGTGGCGTCACAAACTATTCCATTACACCATTACATTTCCCTATTACTTGGGCGCCCAGGGCCATGGACCGGGTCACTGCTGCTGTGACACATCCCACTGACACCGGCCCAGTACCGAGTACCCAACAGCCCTGTGAGGGCGACCCACATACATACACACATTCAGGCAAAGTAATGTCAGGAGCATTACTGTCTACAGCGTAAGACAAATAAGAGTTGAAGAAGGTGAGAGCTGCCCGCTATACTGTATGTAGGTGTATATACTCACCCTGCATCACATTAGTGAATATGGGGTGATGAAGTGTAGTCACAGATCGAGCAGAAAACAGCCCGTGTGGAAAAGAATTAAAGACAATCAATCACCACTAACCTATTAGATCCTCCAGATCTAAAGGGATACAGTTTATCCTTAAGGAGACCTCCATGTTGGCATAGAGAGACTTATGTTAGGTGCACATGGAGTTTTTTTTCTTCTCACGACAATCAAAGACTACAAGTTTTCTAGTGAAAACGGGACAAGTACCCGTCTTTTGGGAATTTTTCACGCCCTTTTTGTTTCCTGAACAGTTTTGCTACTCTTCGAAGCGATTTTGCAGCTTTATGATTGGTCAGTACCTAGTTTGGAGCACATTCCATAAGGATCCACTACTTTCTACTTGAAATGGGAAAAAATACAGAACACTGACCACAAACACCAAAGTTGTATATTAGAAATGACTAGAAAAAGACTATGAAGCATTTTGTGAGTGCCTTTTACAGCGGTCCAACTCTGTTTGCACATGCCTTCATAAGTCATGCAATGCTCTCTGGGAATCCAAAAAGTCAAAATCGACCCTTTAAGATGACCTTTCACATTTTTTTGTTAAAGTACTGATTCTGGAACAGTTTTTCTTTTTTTTTTTTTTCTGTTCACCTCCATTCCAAAATTATGCACGTTGGTAAGGAGGCTAGAAATTTTCCATTCAACCATCTCGTTGTCTACCATAGAACTTCTGTCATAGATGAGAAGGAGGATTTTTGTGTTATATGTCTGGAGGCTGAAGGGAAAATTTGCACCATTATTACCGGGACGTAAGTTAGGAACAAAGAGGAACAGAACTTCCCAACAAAACAAAGCAAGTGTGAACAGGTGCAAGCTACTATGTCTGCATCTCATACAAGCAAAAGCATACAGCAGCACTCTAAGCGCCAAGATGTATGCAAACATTGAATATATGAAATGTGGACTGTATACTGCTATATTGAATATATTTATAAAATGATGGGACTTTGTTCACAAATTGTTCAATTCATGAAAGCCCACCAGCACGACAAGGCCAAAATTCTCAGTAGGAACCCTAAACCAACATTTATCAGACCTGCTTCTCCCGGCATAGAAGCTTACAAATCTGCAGGGCAGGTAGGATCCAGCACTAATCAAAAAATATCCTTTGTGAGCCAAGTACCTTCACTGTATAAATATCTATATATATATAAAATTGAATATATGTGTGTGTGTGTGTGTGTGTGTGTGTGTGTGTGTGTGTGTATATATATGTGTGTATCACCAACCAACCACAAAGCATCTTTCATTTTACCAGAGCCGATTTCGGACTAAATCCCCCTGACGAAGGATTTAATCCGAAACGCGTGTCGCGGCTGTGCTGCTCTGTGACCGGCGGGCCGTGAAAGGTATATACCCCTATTGCTCCCTACCTCTTTGGCACTTTTTGCACTTAGCACTTTGTATTCATTTTATATATATTAACACACCAGTATTACACCTGTGTTATATTACGCTTGCACTCTCTTTGTGAAGGGGTCATATATATTATTGATTGCCCTTAGGTTTATATATTTATACATGTATTTTTATTTTTTCACCATTTTTTGAGGGGTGAGCTTTTTTTTTATAGGTTATATACCATATTATATTTATATACATTTGCTGATGGATTTCATTATATTGTAGGCCTGCTGTGTCTTGGATTTATTACTATATATGCAGATTTGATTTTAATATATTTTTTAAGCAGAGAGCACTGGCTTTTAGTGTTACCATCTGTTACCACTATGAAATAAAGGTATATTTTTATATGTAAATGTATTATTCGTATTATTGTCTCCTTACTTCTCATTTTGACCATAATTTCGAGCTCTTTTTGGTCAGTGTTTACTATTTCTCGAATGGTCTACCATTCTGTTTAGCTGCTAGATATATCACGGATAATATAGAGTATATATTTGTTTTGATATAAGTAACATACAGATTTTCTTGGGATTAAAACCGTGATATACAGTGGGGAAAAAAAGTATTTAGTCAGTCAGCAATAGTGCAAGTTCCACCACTTAAAAAGATGAGAGGCGTCTGTAATTTACATCATAGGTAGACCTCAACTATGGGAGACAAACTGAGAAAAAAAAATCCTGAAAATCACATTGTCTGTTTTTTTTTCATTTTATTTGCATATTATGGTGGAAAATAAGTATTTGGTCAGAAACAAGCAATCAAGATTTCTGGCTCTCACAGACCTGTAACTTCTTCTTTAAGAGTCTCCTCTTTCCTCCACTCATTACCTGTAGTAATGGCACCTGTTTAAACTTGTTATCAGTATAAAAAAACACCTGTGCACACCCTCAAACAGTCTGACTCCAAACTCCACTATGGTGAAGACCAAAGAGCTGTCAAAGGACACCAGAAACAAAATTGTAGCCCTGCACCAGGCTGGGAAGACTGAATCTGCAATAGCCAACCAGCTTGGAGTGAAGAAATCAACTGTGGGAGCAATAATTAGAAAATGGAAGACATACAAGACCACTGATAATCTCCCTCGATCTGGTGCTCCACGCAAAATCCCACCCCGTGGGGTCAGAATGATCACAAGAACGGTGAGCAAAAATCCCAGAACCACGCGGGGGGACCTAGTGAATGAACTGCAGAGAGCTGGGACCAATGTAACAAGGCCTACCATAAGTAACACACTACGCCACCATGGACTCAGATCCTGCAGTGCCAGACGTGTCCCACTGCTTAAGCCTGTACATGTCCGGGCCCATCTGAAGTTTGCTAGAGAGCATTTGGATGATCCAGAGGAGTTTTGGGAGAATGTCCTATGGTCTGATGAAACCAAACTGGAACTGTTTGGTAGAAACACAACTTGTCGTGTTTGGAGGAAAAAGAATACTGAGTTGCATCCATCAAACACCATACCTACTGTAAAGCATGGTGGTGGAAACATCATGCTTTGGGGCTGTTTCTCTGCAAAGGGGCCAGGACGACTGATCCGGGTACATGAAAGAATGAATGGGGCCATGTATCGTGAGATTTTGAGTGCAAACCTCCTTCCATCAGCAAGGGCATTGAAGATGAAACGTGGCTGGGTCTTTCAACATGACAATGATCCAAAGCACACCGCCAGGGCAACGAAGGAGTGGCTTCGTAAGAAGCATTTCAAGGTCCTGGAGTGGCCTAGCCAGTCTCCAGATCTCAACCCTATAGAAAACCATTGGAGGGAGTTGAAAGTTCGTGTTGCCAAGCGAAAAGCCAAAAACATCACTGCTCTAGAGGAGATCTGCATGGAGGAATGGGTCAACATACCAACAACAGTGTGTGGCAACCTTGTGAAGACTTACAGAAAACGTTTGACCTCTGTCATTGCCAACAAAGGATATATCACAAAGTATTGAGATGAAATTTTGTTTCTGACCAAATACTTATTTTCCACCATAATATGCAAATAAAATGAAAAAAAAACAGACAATGTGATTTTCTGGATTTTTTTTTCTCAGTTTGTCTCCCATAGTTGAGGTCTACCTATGATGTAAATTACAGACGCCTCATCTTTTTAAGTGGTGGAACTTGCACTATTGCTGACTGACTAAATACTTTTTTTCCCCACTGTATATAGATATTGCTATATTCAGGCTGTTTCGGTATCAGAGATAGAGAGATATATATACACTCACTGGCCACTTTATTAGGTACACCTGTCCAACTGTGTGTTAAGACTTAATTTCTAATCAGCCAATCACATGGCGGCAACTCAGTGCATTTAGGCATGTAGACATGGTCAAGACAATCTCCTGCAGTTCAAACCGAGCATCAGTATGGGGAAGAAAGGTGATTTGAGTGCCTTTGAACGTGGCATGATTGTTGCTGCCAGAAGGGCTGGTCTGAGAATTTCAGAAACTGCTGATCTACTGGGATTTTCACGCACAACCATCTCTAGGGTTTACAGAGAATGGTCCGAAAAAGAAAAAAAATCCAGTGAGCGGCAGTTCTGTGGCCGGAAATGCCATGTTGATGCCAGAGGTCAGAGGAGAATGGGCAGACTGGTTCGAGCTGATAGAAAGGCAACAGTGACTCAAATTGCCACCCGTTACAACCAAGGTAGGCAGAAGAGCATCTCTGAACGCACAGTGCGTCGAACTTTGAGGCAGATGGGCTACAGCAGCAGAAGACCACACTGGGTACCACTCCTCTCAGCTAAGAACAGGAAACTGAGGCTACAATTTGCACAAGCTCATCGAAATTGGACAGTAGAAGATTGGAAAAACGTTGCCTGGTCTGATGAGTCTCGATTTCTGCTGCGACATTCGGATGGTAGGGTCAGAATTTGGCGTAAACAACATGAAAGCATGGATCCATCCTGCCTTGTATCAACGGTTCAGGCTGGTGGTGGTGGTGTCATGGTGTGGGGAATTTTTTCTGGGCACTCTTTGGGCCCCTTGGTACCAATTGAGCATCGTTGCAACGCCACAGCCTACCTGAGTATTGTTGCTGACCATGTCCATCCCTTTATGACCACAATGTACCCAACATCTGATGGCTACTTTCAGCAGGATAATGCGCCATGTCCTAAAGCTCGAATCATCTCAGATTGGTTTCTTGAACATGACAATGAGTTCACTGTACTCAAATGGCCTCCTCAGTCACCAGATCTCAATCCAATAGAGCATCTTTGGGATGTGGTGGAACGGGAGATTCGCATCAGGGATGTGCAGCCGACAAATCTGCGCCAACTGTGTGATGCCATCATGTCAATATGGTCCAAAATCTCTGAGGAATGCTTCCAGCACCTTGTTGAATCTCTGCCACGAAGAATTGAGGCAGTTCTGAAGGCAAAAGGGGGTCCAACCCCTTACTAGCATGGTGTACCTAATAAAGTGGCCAGTGAGTGTGTGTGTGTATGTATATATATATATATATATATATATATATATATATATATATATATATATATATATATATAGAGAGAGAGAGAGAGAGAGAGAGAGAGATATAGATATATATATATATATATATATATATATATATATATATATATATATATCTCTCTCTATCTCAAAAAAAGGGCAGCACTACCAAAATTAAATAGTTGGTGCAAAACCTATTCAGCAGTGTTCCAACAGCCAAATTAACAAAAGTAAAAAAAATAGGCAGCACTCAAATTAAATGTGAAAAAAAAGTGGATACTTTACTGATCCTCAAGTGGCAACGTTTCAACGGTGACCCGTCTTTATCAAGCACTTGATAAAGACGGGTCACCGTTGAAACGTTGCCACTTGAGGATCAGTAAAGTATCCACTTTTTTTTCACATTTAATTTGAGTGCTGCCTATTTTTTTTTACACATATACATATTGAAAAAGAAAAAAAAAAAAAAAAAACTGATCCAGGGTCTGTGAAACAGTGGCAATTGGAGGAAGTTAAACATTTTTGAAAAACTCAGTGAAAAGGTTCTGTTTAAAGAGCGTTTCCACATGACTTAAGATATAAATAATACATCAGCAAACGAAAATGTGCTGGATTCAAGTAATCGCATTTGGGGTTCGCTCACACTGGCGTATAAATCGGACCACTGCAATGTGAGAAAAAATGTACTGCATTCGGATCAATGTTATTCAATGAGTCAGTTCAGATCTGCTTATTTTGTCTCAGCTGTATTCGGCAGCCTGCTGTGATTTTACTCCAAAATCTGATGGGTGTGTGAAAAAATCGGATGCCCATCAGTATGGTATCAGATTTTTATGGATATATTACAGTTCTCTAGCATAGGAAAGTGAAAATGGTCCTGTAAAAGCTTAACAGCTGCTGAGTAAAAAAAAAAACAAAAACAAAAAAAACAAACAGATTGTATACGGACAGTGCAAGGATGACAAGTAAGAAATAAATCGTACCACGGCAAAAGGATGACAAGAAAAAATCATACCACTTTTCTGGATGAGAATAAGACTGATTTTTTTTTTATAGTTCAATCAAAAATCGTCCAAAATCAAGAAGGCACTTCAACCAAGCTCAACAATAAAAACTCATATGTAGCACATGTGGGAACACAAATAGATCCTAATGCAGATACAACTTTAACATATTCATAAAAAAAGAATATAAAAATAAAAAATGTATACGCCAGTGTACATGAACCCATAGAATAAAAAAAAAAAAAATGCATATAGCTTTAGTTAAACATATGTTAAAAAAACCCCCGATATATAAAATCTCAAAAAACACACAGACTCATGGTACAAAAAAAGTATAGTTACTTACAGTTAACGGTATTTCTCTGAGCCCATGACGGCACCACGGAGAGAGGGAATCCGCCCCACGGGGACAGGAAACCTACAGATAAAAAGGCGGTACCTCTCTCCCGCATCAGTTGTTTTACAGAGCATCAAAAGTAACTTCAGCCTAGTACTAACACAATAACGTAAAGAAAAAACAATTTCTATCATTAAATTGTGTAGAGGAGACACCACGTGACTATTTTATTAGACTATTCACAATAAGTGCGCACCCCACGCGTGTAGGGAGGGAATATACGGGTGCCGTCATGGGCTCAGAGAAATACCGTTAACGGTAAGTAACTACGCTTTTCTCTTTCCCCCATGACGGCACCATGGAGAGAATTGCAGAGAATATCTATTAGGGGGGGACCACTGCCTCTAGCACCCTTCTACCAAAGGTTAGATCTGAGGAGGTGGCTAGGTCCAGCCGATAGTGGTTAAAGAAAGTTGAGGGAGATGACCAAGTGGCGCGGCTCTACATATCTGCTCAATGGAGACGCCTGCTCTCTCTACCCAGGAAGTTGACACCGCTCATGTAGAGTGGGCTGTTACTCTGTCTGGGATGTCCGCCCCTGTGACGAGTATGACAAGGTGATGGCGTCTCTTATCCATCTTGCCAGCGTGCTCTTTGTTGCCTTCTGCCCCTTTCTTGGCCCCTGGAAGCACACAAAGAGACCTATCCTTCCTACAATCCCTGGTGGCCGCAAGGTATCGCATTAGGCATCTCCTGACATCTAATGTGTGTAGAGCTTCTTCTCCCTTGTTTTTGGGATTGGGGCAAAAGGAGGGGAGGGAGATTTCCTGGGTTCTGCGGAATCGGGATGCCACCTTCAGTAGGTAGGCCAGGTCCGTTCTAAGTACCACCCTGTCATCCAGGATCTGTGTAAATGGAGGGAAGGCTGACAGGGCCTGGATGTCACTAATTCTACGGGCCGATGTGAGGGCTATCAAGAGGGAGGTCTTGAGAGATATTAATTTTAGCAGTGCTTCTTGCAAAGGCTCAAAGGGAGGCTTGGTCAGGGCTGAGAGCACCAAGTTTAGATCCCAGGGAGTAGTGTTTAGAGAAGACATGGGCCTGGATCTACTTGCTGCCTTAATGAACCTGGAAACCCAACGGTTCCCTGCCAAGTCATAGCTGTATAGGGCCGCCACCTGAACCTACAATGTGCTGGTAGCCAGTCCTTGTTCTAACCCTTTTTGCAGGAACTTGAGAATCTTAGATAAGGGTACATTCCCACCCGAGCTTGCCCCTGATACTGAAAGGAACTTCCTCCAGATCCTACCGTACAATCTAGTGGTTACTGGTTTTCTGCTCCGTAGGAGAGTAGACACTAAATTTTGGGAGAAGCCCCTGTTGCTTAACAGAGCCCTTTCAAATTCCAGGCCGTCATATGTAGGTTCTCCACCTGTGGGTGAAGTATTGGCCCTTGTCAGAGCAAGTCCGGGACATCCGGGAGGACCCAAGGGTCGGAGATGGACCTTCTCAGCCAAGAGAACGAAGTCTTTCTTGGCCAGAAGGGAGCTATTAAGATCACCCTTGCTTTGTCCTCCCGAATCTTCCTCAGAACTGATGGAATTAAGGCTATTGGTGGGAACGCATACACAAGGGGAAAGTGCCAGGGGATCATAAGGGCGTCCAGGGCTATTGGGTTCCCGGATGGGTCTATGGAGCAGAAGGTTTTCACCTTCCGATTCGTCTTGTTGGCGAATAGGTCTATGTTGGGTTTCCCCCATAGCTTCGAGATCTGATTGAAAATTCCCTGGTTCAACTCCCACTCGCCCTATCTCAGTTGTGTGCGACTTAGGAAGTCCGCTGTCACATTGTCTGACCCTTTTATGTGTAATGCTGTCAGTGAGCCTAAGTTTCCCTCTGCAACCTGGAAAATTGACTGTCACTTCCATAAGGGTATGGGATCTCGTGCCCCCCCTGATGATTCAAGTAGGCGACTACTGTGCTGTTGTCCGAGAACACTCTTACGTGGTGGGCCCTGAGGGAGTTTAGAAAATACAGGAAGGAACGCTTCACCCTTCATATTCGAGGAGGCTGCCTTTTCGTCCTCTGTCCAGACTCCTTGTGCTACCTGGTTGTCCAAGTGAGCCCCCCACCCCCTGGGGCTTGCATCTGTAGTAAGGATCTGAGAGATCGGTATCACCCAAGGGACCCCCCTGGATAGGTTGGATGGTTTTGTCCATCACTGTAGTGAGTGAGCTGTTACGGGTGAGATGTCTTACCGCCCTTCTAAAATTTCCGTAAAGAGAAATCTCTGCCGCTAGTATCTCCCACTGGAGATCTCTTGTATGAGCTTGGGCCCACAGGACAGCTGGTAGGCAGGCTGTCATTGAGCAGAGCAGGGAAATGGCCTTCCTGAGTGTCATTACGGTGTGTGTCATTGCTCCTGCTGCTAGCTGCTGTATGTGTAGCATTTTCCCATCCGGCAGACGACACTCTTGCCTGAGGGAATCTATGGTTATGCCCAAATATTCATGTACTTGGCTTGGAATCAACCGGTAGGTTTAGTAACCAACATGGGTTGGACAAAGATTCCATAGTCTAGTTCAACTGGTCTCTGCAATGAGAGTGGGAGTTGCCTATCATTAGGAAGTCGTCCAAATATGGAACTATCAGGACGTCCCGCTCTCTTAAGTGTGCCATGACCTCTGCTATTATCTTTGTAAACACTCTCGGGGCGATGGCCAGCCCGAATGGGAGAGCTTTGAATTGATAATGCTTTATTTCCCCCCCTATGGTGACTGCTATTCTGAGGAAACGGCAGTAGTCCGTGTGTATGGAGACGTGATAGTACGCATCTTTTAAGTCGAGTACCATCATGTAACAAGATGGAAACAGCATCTTTACTGCGGATTTTATTGTTTCCATTTTGAATGGATGAATCACCAGGCATTTGTCTAATCTTTTCAGGTTCACTATCGTCCTGAATGTCCCATCTGGTTTCCTCCGCAGGAAGATAGGGGAATAGAAACCTTCTCCTTTTTCTTGGTGGGGAACCTCATGCAGTACCAATTTCTCCACCAGGGTCTGAATCTCCTGTTGTACTGCAGCTTGCTTTTCTATCGACTGCCTCTGTGGGGTCACTACGAAAGAAGGTTTGGGTTAGGTGTGAAATTTTAATTTGAGGCCTGTTTTTACGATGCTTAGAATCCAGGAACTGCTTGATATCTTTTCCCAGGTTGGGAAGAAGAGGCCCAATCTTCCCCCTACCTGGGAGACACCTTCATTGGGGTTGCTTCTTGTCTGCTGGCTTCGCGAACATGAACCCCTTCCCTTTGCCTCTTCTATCTTCCCACTTATCCTGGGAGTTTCTAGGCGGCTTCCTCTGGATAAATTTCCTGCCCCGAAAGCGTTTGAAGGGGTAATTGGATGGGTTAGGGAAAGACTTCTTTTTATCCCCTTCTTTTTCAAGTATATCATCCAGTGGGGGCCCGAAAGGGAATGGAGCACAGTTTTGTTTTTGTTTGCAGGTCTCCCGTTCAGCACTTGAGCCATAGAGCCCTTCTGGCTGCGATTGAGAATGAGGCTGCCCTGGCTGTCAACCTGATCGAATCTGCGGATGCATCCGCTAGAAACGCCGCCGCCCCGCTCATTAACGGGACGGAGTCTAGGATTGCGCCTTTTGGAGTTTTGTTCTTTAGTTGGTCGTTCAACTGATCCAGCCACACCATCAGGGCTCTAGCTGTGCAGGTGGCGGCTATAGCGGGTTTTAGTCCTCCTCCGGCTGCCTCCCAAGCTCCTTTTAGGAATGTATCCGCTTTTTTGTCCATGGGGTCTTTCAGTGTCCCCATGTCCTCAAAGGGCAGAGAATTTTTTTTGAGGCTTTAGCTATGGCCACATCCACCTTCGATGCTTTGTCCCAAAACCAGCAGCTTGTCTCCTCAAAGGGATATTTCCTTTTTGGTGCTAGGAGGCCCTTTTACTCTGGCCTTTTCCCCTCCCTTTGTACAAGTGCCTGGATTTTATCATTCATGGGAAATTACCTCCTCTTCTTCTGCTCTAACCCGCTGAACATGGCATCCTGAATGGTCCTTTTGGGCCTGAAGTCTACTAGTCCCATAGTGGTTCTGATTGCCTTTATTAAGTTATCCGTTTCCTCTATAAGGAAACAACTGTGACCCTCCTCCGCAGAGGATGAGGAGTCGGATGATGGGCTATCTGTGCCTGATGAAGAAGATTCGCTCTCCCCATCACTATCCCCCTGAAGGGTTTTGAAGGTGTTCTCTACTTGGTGGACAATTAGGGCTCTAAGGTCAGAAGCGAACCCTGGGGATTCCTTGCATATTGTATGTTCAATGCAGGATTGGCAGAGCCTTTTTCCCCACGCTGTGAAAAGCTCCTCCTTACAAAGTGGGAAAATCTTGTGGTTGGCCTTCTGCGTGCACTTCTTCCCCTATAAGAGAAGGAGGACAGGCCCTAATTACAGTATATACGTTCACGTAGTCCACTTACCCACCAGACCGAAGAAGGATACCGAATCAGAAGTGCGCCCCGGATCTGCTCGCGGTTTGTCTTTTGGGACTCCTGTCCCACCGGACTCTTTGCTGCATCGGGGGACTCCGAGCAACTGCTGCTGCGTCGCTGTGCCTGGTCCTTGGCATCCTTCTTGCGGTGATTTCCACGATTGCTGCTGGTGTCCTGTGTCAGAGAACACGTCCAGCAGCTGTTGCTCTTCTGGAGGGTTGGAGCTCATGGTGCCAGAAACAGGCAGCGCTGTGTCCCCTGCGCGCTTTTAATCAAGTGGGGGGGTATTTTTTTTTCTCTCCCCGAGGTGAGCGACGCCTGTGCATCTCCATTCGGCTCCCAGAGATGCTTTGCGCCACCCACGTCATCTGGTGGCGCCCGCCCCACCCCCGCGCACGCACTGGCCCGGCCTACCTCGAAATGCCTTGCGACGTGTGACGTCGTTTAGGCCGAGCTCCGCCCCACGCGTGCGCACTGTCGCCGTCCCCGGCTCCCAGTGATGCATTGCGCCGAGGCCGGTACCTGCTCCGGCCCAGGGCCACCCCGGCCGCACATGGAGGACGCTATTTCCGGGAGAGGCGGTCTTCTGGAAGCGCTTCTGCTGCCTCTCCCCCCGCACACCTTGGAGGCCTGCTGACCCCAGTGGTGGCACCTCGGGTAACCGCCCCAGCCAGGACAGGGGGCTCCCGCTGTCCTCCTCCAGACTGGTCAGCCCCAGCATCCGATGGTAAGTCTGTAGGTTTCCTATGGGGACAGGAAACCAACTGATGCTGGAGAGAGGTACCGCCTTTTTATTTATTTATAGGTTTCCTGGCCCCGTGAGGCGGATCCCCTCTCTCCGTGGTGCCATCATGGGGGAAAGAGAAAAAACAGTAGAAGGTGAGCCAGCAAAGTATTGAGTGGAATATGAATACAGAGTAAAGGATTCTCCCCAAGAAAATGTAGAAGTGGATGAGTAGAAAACTGGGTACTAAGGTAGCAAACATAGTTGGTAAATACGAAAAATAAAGTCATAATAAACAGTTAGATAACCTGAAAAAGAGAGCAATAATTCTGTAAGTGTCGTAATAGCAGTGTGTGGAAGTGGCTCACCCTACACCCCGACGCGCGTTTCGCAAATGTTTCATCTGGGGTGGAAGCCAAACCAGAATCCCTGTTTGTATACAACTGCCTCAGGGTTCTTTAAACAGCTGTGTGTAAATGGTGCCGATATGTTTTGTATGTACAACGATATCAGCAAAGATTACAATGAAATGAATAGTGGCCGAATAATCGAATTCTATAGATGGGGGGGTGACTTATGTTTTGTTTTGGTGGGTCCAAGGAACACTAGTCACCTTCATACAGTCCATGTGTTCAGCATGAAGTCCCACGTCACATATGTGGAAAGGCTCTAGGAGTGCACTATAATTACCAGAATTATCAGTGTACGTATAACCCTAATAATAATTTTATTTCTGTAGCGCGAACATATTCCGCAGTGCTTTACAATTTATACAGACAATAAAGACATTACAGAATAACAATAATCACATAAATCAAAAGATATCAAGAGGAATGAGGGTCCTGCTTGCAATCTATGAGGAAATAGGGGGGACACGAAAAGTGGATGGTAACAATTACTTTCATTGTACGGTCTAGCCATTAATGTAATAAACAGGGTGTTCATGTAACGTTACTTGAACCGTGTGAACCGCATGAAACCATATACGTCAAGTTTTATAACTGTAAATTCCTAGTAATTCACACCATAAACAGGGCCCTATCTGTCCATATCTCGCACATAGTGTTTACACACGCACCTCATACTCCGCACACCTCTTTTTATTTCCCTCCCTTACAGTATTTATCACGTCGCTGACACGATCAATACTTTTAATCTAGAGCTAAATTTATTAACTATGGAAGACAGGAGGGGAGATAAATGTGACCCCTGCCTCTCGATCTCAGATACCACAACTTCACTAGCTTAAAGGGGTCACTAAGTTTCTATGACATGTCATTATCTGCCATAGCTTCTTCCTTCGTACGGGAGGACCATAGCATTTTTTTAGGTTTCTACGAGTTTTCCAGAAATACACAAATATACTTAAAATAAGCTAATGTAGTCCGCCAAAATTTGGTCACTGAGTGCTTATCCTGGTGGTTATACTGGTTGACAACACATAAGCAAACTACCATGTACACTACCACCTACAGACATGGTCCCTGAGATCAATGATCTCCAGAGTCTGGGGTTGCAACAATTGAAGTTCTACACATATCAAGTTATGCACTATTCTTAAAGTTCCTACCTTTAGGCACATAAAAGAACAGAACTGAATCTAAGGGATAGCATTTTTCCTTGTGGACAGTGCCCAGTTGGCGTAAGGAGACTTTTAGGCCATGCAAAGCTCTTGAAGAGATTCGGATGAACAAGTAGCCTTATCAGAAAGGAAGAGCACACACTGTGTTGCCTATTGGATGTAACAATCTTAAAAGTCTTATTTTTTTACGGCCTTAAGCTCAATCTCGAGCCATGGTGACTTGATGGATGAACGCTCTGT
Organism: Dendrobates tinctorius; assembly: GCF_039654945.1. Lineage (NCBI taxonomy): Eukaryota > Metazoa > Chordata > Amphibia > Anura > Dendrobatidae > Dendrobates > Dendrobates tinctorius. The sequence goes on from NW_027361772.1 coordinate 19,269,562, forward strand.
AGGAGGATTGATCTTATGCAAACCTAGATAGGTCCACCAGGATTTTCTGTAGTCAAAACAACATCAATTCTATGTTCACTTACACAAATTCAGGCCCTACATTTTATAGGATTAGAGTCAGGTGTTTGAGCAACCCATTTTCCTAAATAGGTGATAATGATTATCATTCTCATATGTAGGTTTAAACTGTCAACTGAAATGGAAACAGCTGTGTAGGCGGCTTAAAACTAGATGAGGAACAGTCAAACTCTGCTGCAAAGGTCACAGATCATACGCCATACATACAAGACTAAGCACAGGAACAAGACACCAGGTAGTTATACTGCATCAGCAAGGTCTCCCCCAGTCAAAGATTTCAAATCAGGCTGGGGTTTCAAGATGTTTTGTTCAAGCTCTTTTGATGAAGCACCAAGAAATGGGCAACAATAAGAACCGTAGATGCTGTGATTGTGCAAGGAAATTATCTTATTAACTATTATTTAATGGCCTTCAGCTTAATTTTGAGCCATGGCGACTTGATGGATGAACATTTGTTAGGAATATCGATCATGTGCAAGCCTAGATAGGTCCACCAGGGTCTCCTCAGCTAATATCTTGATTGTTTCAAACCATTGAGTTGCTGGTCTTCCTCTTCGCCTTGTTCATTCTATTCTTCCGACCATGATGTCCTTCTCCAGTGATTGCTCTCATCATATGATGGCTCCAAATTAAGCAAGTTGTAGCTTGATGATTTTTGCTTCGAGTGACATATCTAGCTTGATTTGTTTGTTCTTCTTGCCATCCGTGGTATTGATACCATCCTTCTCCAGCATCACATTTCGAAGGCATTTATTAATCTGTCTTGTTTTATTTTCCAGGTTTTGCACCCGTATATTATCACAGAAAAGGCCAAACTATGTACAAGCCATGTCCTAGGGTACTGTTACACTAAGCGACGCACCAGCGATCCCGACAACGATACGACCTGGTAAGGATCGCTGGTGCGTCGTTACATGATTGCTAGTAAGCTGTCAAACAGGCAGATCTACTCAAAGATGCAGCAATGATCCAGCGATCCGTATAATGACCTTGGCGATCGTTGGGACTTTGTCACACAGCAGCTATTCTGACGACTCACGCCTGCATCCATGAGTTCTGCATCGCCAACGAGGTAGCTCATCGGCGTCAAACACAGCGATGCATGCTGGCCAGCGGAATGCCAACGATCAAAAAAATGGACTGGGACATTCGAGCACGATCAGCGACATCGCATCGGGGGGGCTGGACCTACTAAGTGTAACATGTAGCGAGATCACTAGCGAGAACGCTGTTGCGTTACAAAATTGGTGACTTTCCAGAGATCTCGCTAACAATCTCGTTATGTGAGACATGGCTCTTAATCGCCAGTGAAATGTTCCTTGATTTGAAGACCTTGTCCAATGACTTCATTGTTGATTCGCCCATAACTATTCTCATATTGACTTTAACAAGCCTTGCCACATGACTTAAGATAAGAATAAGCCAAACCAGAAACTCAGTTTGCAGACACCAGTTTCATGTGTTTGTCTTTCATCAGTGCAATAATGAGTAAAGTTTCTCCTTGTTAAGAATGTAAAATTAGGAAAGTGAGACTAATAGCCAATGCAATGCTCCCCTGGGAATTTGAATGTTTAGATTGCTACATCACATAGATGGCACTAGAGTTCCCCTCCTCTTCCACTCTGAAGAGGATGCTTGCATATTCCGAATTTAGTCTGAATTTTTATTTAAAGAAGCACTCCAGCTAAACTTTTTATTGCCTAAACTTGTGTGAAAGTATAAGTTGAGTAGTGCAGTGTGGTGTGACTTTTAGAACTCTGATTTTACTGTAAATAAAACAGCCAAGATGCTTGTAAGTCGCATCCAACTTGCATTGAAATCTATTGCAAGCGTGTAACGTGTGACTTGTAGCCAGCAACAGAAAATCCAACATATTTGGAAACATTTGAGACTGCATGCAACACCATAGGAAATCATGACTTCCAGTGTTGCAATGTGTTGCTACGATTACAGTTTCGCGACACACGTCGCCGTGTAGCCAAAGTCTACAGGAAGCATAGGGCAGACAGGAGCCATGTAGAAAAAAAAATGGAAAAAAAATTCCTTTCTAAGGTGAGGTGCACACAATGTCTTTTTAAGGCAGATTCCTCTTGGAACTTACCTAAAAAGGCGCCTCAAAAATGAACATAATGCATAGCTGTCATGATTCCTCCTCTCAGTGTGGTGAGTGGCAGTTGAGGCATTCAATCTTTGGCAGGGGCACGCTGAGCTGTCAGTATCATGATAGACCGCTCAGCCAACCTATATGAGGCTTGGGCATGCGGAGCTGTCAGCTTGGTAAGTGACAGTCCAGTTGCCCAACCAGGTCCAGGGCATGCTGGGTTTTCTACAGGTGTCTACCATTTGGAATGATTTGCAGGCTATTTGGATGGCTGTTTCCCTTTTATCTCTAACAGTTACATAGTAACATAGTTAGTAAGGCCGAAAAAAGACATTAGTCCATCCAGTTCAGCCTATAAAATTCTGTCAGAATAAATCCCCAGATCTATGTCCTTCTAAAGAACCTAATAACTGTAAGATACAATATCATTACGCTCCAGTAAGACATCCAGTCCTCTCTTGAACCCTTCGACTGAGTTCGCCATCACCACCTCCTCAGGCAGGGAATTCCAGGTTCTCACTGCCCTAACAGTAAAGAATCATCTTCTATGTTGGTGGAAAATCCTTTTCTCCTCCAGACGCAGAGAATGCCCCCTTGTGACCGTCACCTTCCTTGGTATAAACAGATCCTCGGAGAGATATTTGTATTGTCCCCTTATATACTTATACATGGTTATTAGATCGCCCCTCGGTCGTCTTTTTTCTAGACTAAATAATCCTAATTTTGCTAATCTCTCTGGGTATTGTAGTTCCCCCATCCCTTTTATTAATTTTGCTGCCCTCCTTTGTACCCGCTCTAGTTCCATTATATCCTTCCTGAGCACCGGTACACAGTACTCCATGTGCGGTCTAACCAAAGATTTGTACAGAGGCAGTATAATGCTCTCATCACGTGTATCCAGACCTCTTTTAATGCACCCCATGATCCTGTTTGCCTTGGCAGCCGCTGCCTGGCACTGGCTGCTCCAGGTAAGTTTATCATTAACTGGGATCCCCAAGTCCTTCTCCATGTCACATTTACCCAGTGGTTTCCCGTTCAGTGTGTAATGGTGATATTGATTCCTTCTTCCCATGTGTATAACCTTATATTTATCATTGTTAAACTGCATCTGCCACCTTTCGGCCCAAGTTCCCAACTTATCCTGATCCATCTGTAGCAGAATACTATCTTCTCTTGTATTGACTGCTTTACATAGTTTTGTATCATCTGCAAATATCGAAATTTTACTGTGCAAACCTTCTACCAGATCGTTAATAAATATGTTGAAGAGAATAGGTCCCAACACCGACCCCTGCGGTCCCCACTGGTCAGAGCGACCCAGTTAGAGAATATACCATTTATAACCACCCTCTGCTTTCTATCAATAAGCCAGTTACTTACCCATTTACACACATTTTCCCCCAGACCCAGCATTCCCATTTTGTGTACCAACCTCTTGTGTGGCACGGTATCAAACGCTTTGGAAAAATCAAGATATACCACATCCAATGACTCACCTTGGTCCAGTCTATAGCTTACCTCTTCATAAAAAATGATTAGATTGGTTTGACAGGAGCGAGTCCTCATAAACCCATGCTGATATGGAGTTATTCTCATTGAGATAATCCAGAATAACATCCCTCAGAAACCCTTCACATATTTTACCAACAATAGAGGTTAGACTTACTGGCCTATAATTTTCAGGGTCACTTTTAGAGCCCTTTTTTGAATATTGGTACCACATTTGCTATGCTCCAGTCCTGTGGAACAGACCCCGTCGCTATAGAGTCTCTAAATATAAGAAATAATGGTTTGTCTATTACATTACTTAGTTCTCTTACTACTCGTGGGTGTATGCCATCCGGACCCAGAGATTTTTCTATTTTAATCTTATTTAGCCGGCTTCGCACCTCTTCTTGGGTTAGATTCGTGACCCTTAATATAGGGTTTTCTTTGTCTCTCGGCATTTCACCTAGCATTTCATTTTCCACCGTGAATACCGTGGAGAAGAAGGTGTTTAATATATTAGCTTTTTCCTCATCATCTACAACCATACTTTCCTCACAATTTTAAATGGGCCTACACTTTCACTTTTGATTCTTTTACTATTGATATAGTTGAAGAACAGTTTAGGATTAGTTTTACTCTCCTTAGGAATGTGCTTCTGTTTCCTTTTTGGCAGCTTTAATTATTTTTTTTAGATAAATAATTTTTCTCCTTATACTTTTTTAGAGCTTCAACGGTGCCATCCTGCTTTAGTAGTTTAAATGCTTTCTTTTTACTGGTAATTGCCCCTCTTACTTTGTTTAGCCACATTGGGATTTTCCAGTTGTAGCTGTTCTAAGTTTGGTGTGTGCACTAATATGCCAAGCAATCACCCCCTCCATGGACTGGCAGGCTGAAAGTGACTGTTGTATCGGTATTGCTGCACCTGTGTTGCTGCCATCTTTCATCGGGCCCACTGCACCCTGATAATGCATTTGTTTGGAGGCCTGGGCAGGTAAGCATCTCTGCCTTTTTTCTGTAAATTTTTAAAAATTTTTGGAGGATTTTTAATTCCTCTTTTTGTGTCAGCTCTGTTTTGATGTTTAGTGATAGGACTCGTAAACGTGGGGACCCCCTTGACGTGGGTTGAGAGCTTCCATATTTTGGCCTTGATATCAACTAGTACCTCACATACAGTATATTGTGCTTTTTTGCACTTTATTTTTCAGGGTGCAGTTGGGTTCAGATGGCTCTGTAAACTGTGGCCTCTGTTCACACAGGATGCATTTTGCACTGGGCAGCCCGCCTGATTTAATAGAATGGCCTTTACCAGGGCCAGACTGCGATTAAAATTCAGCCCTGGCATTTGAAGTTACACAGGCCCACTAGTCACATGGTGACTATATAATATCTTTGTACACTTGTAGGTTACAAGAAGTGAGAGGAGATTAACACGACTATATAACATGTAGTCACAGCTGTGTCCAGTATTTCAGCTCAGTCCTATTTATTGCTTTTAGTTGCAGTACTCCTCCCAAAGCTCTGTCCCCTTTTGTATGTACGGTGACAGAATTCCTGGCAGAACTGCTATCCATTGGGCAACCAGACCCCCTGGTCATAGCCGCCCCTATCATACCTCCCAACTTTTGAAGAAGAGAAAGAGGGACAAAGACAGCAAATTTTAGGCCACGCCCCAGCCACACCCATGTCAATGCCCAACCGCACCCATTTAGCACTGCTGATCACACTGACTGGTACTGAGGGCACAGTGGCTGGCATTATGGGCACATTTGCTGTTACTGTGGGTACACTGACTGATACTAAGAAAACAGAGAAAAAAAAAGAAGAAGACAGAGAAAAAAAAGAAGAAGACAGAGAAAAAAAAGAAGAAGACAGAGAAAAAAAAAGAAGACAGAGAAAAAAAAGAAGAAGACAGAGAAAAAAAGAAGAAGACAGAGAAAAAAAGGAGACAGAGAAAGAAAGGAGAGCGAGAGAGAAAAATAGAGAGAAAGAGGGAAAAGAAAGAAAGAACCTAGAGAGAGAAAGAAAGTAGTAAAGAGAGAAAGAAAGTAGTAAAGAAAGAAAGAGGAAAGAAAAAGAAAGAGTGGAAAAAAAAAAAGAGAGTGTAACGGGGTCTACCCAAGCTGGGGTACCTCTTTCAGTACCACCCCGTGTTTTCGGAGGTCCGCTCTGCGTTGGCTGGAGTCTGAATGAATGACACTGGCTGGAATTCCTTGGTTACATGGGCGCATATAAAAGATCACTGCTTCTCCACGTATTTCTAGTCTGACAACACTTTACTCACAGGACACAGAATATATCACACAGATACAGAGGGCAGGCCAATAGAAAAGCGGCAGGCCAGACATGCATTACAAAAGCCGCAGGTGGCCGGAGCCTGCAGATGTTTACTGTGGGAATTACAAAGGTGGGGGGAGGGCGGACAAAAGGAGAATATAGTGTCCCCTCTGCTCAGGGGCGCAGCCTGTGAACTGATGCATTAGGGACATGCATCTCACATAGAACCTATTATACATACATATAACTGCACAACATATTCTGGGTGCTGAGTGGTTCTGTAACATGGAACAGAAAGAAAAAAGGAAAGATTAGAGAGAGAAAGATAGAACAGAGGGAAAGAAAGAACAGAGAGAAAGAAAATGAGGGAAAGACAGAATAGAGAATGAGAAAGAAAGAACAGAGAAAGAAAGAAACAGAAAGAAATAAAGAAAGATTCTATTATGATACTATAGTACTATAGCAACCCGCCTCCCATTGTAATGCCCACCTGAGCCTCCAGGTGCAGGACATATCATGATCCACTCACATGGCCGGCATCCCCGTTTCCAAGGCGATCCTGCTGTCTGAGCTGTCGGAGGACATGGTGACGGATCTGAAGCATTCCTATTTTCATCACAATCTCCTCATGAAATTATCTCATTTCCGGTCAGCTTCCAGCACATCACTTCCGGTGGAACGTCATGTGCGAGTTTTAAAATGCTCATCGGGGCTCCGCCGTGTACTCCTGTGTCCGTGGGAAAAGCCCACTTTGTACACGCCTCGTACACGCGCGGCTCTGCTCCGTACACCTTGTACACACACGGCTCTGCTACATCCACCCTGTAAACCCCTCCTGACCCCACACAGAAACTTACTCGCATCCAGCAGTCCACCATGACAACCAGCACAGCAGAGTCCTGCATACACACGGAGGCTCCTGATCATGTGACCCATGACTCCTCCCCTCCTGTGACCTCATCACAGGTCCTGTGCGCACAGAGCAGCCAATTGCAGCCTGAGAACGGAGCTGCCTGCGGGGGGGGGGGGTCAGAAGTGCCGTGCAGCGTCTCATCCCGTAATTGCAGGAGGGGGACCCCGCATTTGCATGCAATGCCCTGGAAGCGGATCGAGCGGCCCACTACAGGCACCGGCCTTGGCCTTTACTAATAGGCTGCACTAATATGCGAAGCAATCACCCCCTCTATGGATTGGAAGGCTGACAGTGATTGTTGTATCGTTATTGCTGCACCTGTGTTGCTGCCATCTTTAATCGGGTAAAATGCACCATGTAAGTGCATTTGTTCTGAGGCCTTGGCAAGCAAGCATCTCTGCTTTTCTTTCTGGATTTTTTAAAACTTGCGGAGGATTTAAGTTTGGTGTGTGTTTGCTCTCTGCTCTGAGTTCTTGTACTTTGATCTTTGTTGACTGACCTTGAATTTAACTTTGACTATCTGTTTTCCTAGCCCCTTTGTCTTGATCGGCTACCTTCTTAAAATTCTGTTCCCAGATTGTGACCTGACTACACCTTTGCATCACCCCTTTGGTTAGGACGTACCCTCCTGGCTTTTGACCTCGGATTCTCTGACTTTCCCACCTCACGGCGTGTCCGTAAGTAGTGAATAGCGTCACATTGAAGATGCAAAAATGACATTGCTGTGCACGCGTTCCGTCTTTCGTTGCTTCTTTTAACCTCTAAAGGTTCGGAAACAGTCAAGCAGTTAAAGAAAATAATACGTTCATTCTTCAGATGTTTTGTTTGGAAGCTCCCCACTCCTTAAAGTTAAGGCAAAAACAAAAGGCACCAAAAAAAAAAAAAAACCGACAGCAAAGCCACCAGCGAAGTCGCTTCATCAAGAAAACGGCCGGCTTTTTTCTGAAATGGATTTGTCTAGGAAAACAGGGTGACCCGTCGGAATAAAGATGTTGTGTGCACATGCATAAAAGGTCTGGAGATATTTGCAGGGATAAAGTTAATAACGGCATATATTTGTTTCTATCCATTTTTTTTTGTTTGGTAATCCGGGTTCACGTAAGAAATTTTGCATCATGACGCCTTTTGTTCGCTGTTAATGTAAATTTGGGACGTGTGTGCCTAACCGTAGCCAAAAATAGCAAATGTCTGGAAAACAACTAAACCTCTCCGTACCCACAGGATGCACCCACACAAGGGAGACCTCTAATTCATTCAAGGATATATTCAAGACTATCGCAAAGAAAAGAAGGGTCGAATTGCCAAAACCAGCTTATATGATGGTTTCAGTGGCATCAGCTTAATTTTTCTACTGTACTTTGTGCTTCAATCCCTTGCAGTTTTTGGGATTGCTGCTTGCTGTCAGTGAATGGAAACAGTCTCGTGTGCATCCAGGCCCTGGTAACTTGTACTTATTTTATCCAAAGGACGCACGTGCCGAGCTCACAAGAGAGAGATCAGATAACCTATGAGAAGCCATGCACCTATGTCCGTTGGCCATGATCAGGTCCACTAATTACTCTTCACATGTAAAGATAATGGTGCCAGACCACTGACAGCAAACAAAAATATTAGCTGTGAGGAAGAAAAAAAAAAAAAAAATATTATATATATATATATATATATATATATATACACACATACATACACACACACATATACACACACACACAATATAGAACTTTTCATTATACAATTACATTTTGTTTGCATAAAACTGGAAACCCACAAGCATTTAACTGTACACATTTTGAGCTAAAAATCAATTACTAGTAAGGTTTTAAAAAACAAAACATTTAAATCATTTGATTTCTACAGCCTCTTGTGAAAATTACAATCCCTGGGATGGAGCCTCCTAATGATGGCTTAAACGCAAGTATGAGCCTAGCCATACTCAATTTTTTAATTAGCTATGTATACTGATGAACAGAGGATGTAGAAGCCAAAACGCTCTCCATAATCTTTGAAAATTCGTGGAGAACAGAAGTCCCAGAAGACTGGAGAAGAGCAAATGTTGTTCCTATCTTCAAAAAGGGGAAGAAGGTGGACCCAGGCAACTATAGGCCGGTGAGTCTGACTTCTATACCAGGAAAGATCTTTGAACAAATTATTAAACAACATGTATGTCAGTACCTGGATAAGAATGAAGTGATTAAACAGAGTCAGCATGGGTTTGTAACTAATATGTCATGTCAGACTAACTTCATTTCCTTCTATGACGGAATCACTGATTGGGTGGATCAGGGAAATGCTATAGATATAGTATATCTTGACTTCAGCAAAGGATTTGACAAAGTATCTCACACAATCCTTATTGAAAAAATGACTAAGTATGGAATGGACAAGGCAACTGTTAGGTGGATTCATAACTGGCTTAGTGATCGGACCCAAAGAGTGGTCGTAAATGGCTGCACATCCAGTTGGAAGAATGTCTCAAGTGGGGTAACACAGGGCTCTGTCCTGGGTCCTGTATTGTTCAACATCTTTATCAATGATTTAGATGAAGGACTTGAGGGTAAACTGATTAAATTTGCTGATGACACAAAGCTAGGAGGGATAGCTAATACTAGAGAAGAGAGAGCGAGGATTCAAAAAGATATAAATAAACTGGAGCAGTGGGCAGCAACTAACAGAATGGTTTTTAATAGGGAAAAATGCAAAGTACTACATCTGGGCAATAAAAATGAAAAAAGCATATGCAGAATGGGAGGAATAGGGCTAAGTGACAGCACATGTGAAAAAGACTTGGGTATACTAATAGATCACAGACTGAATATGAGTCAACAGTGTGATGCAGCAGCAAAAAAGGTAAATGCAATTCTAGGATGTATTAACAGAAGCCTACAGTCTAGATCACGTGAAGTCATTATTGCCCTCTACTCCTCTTTGCTCAGACCTCATCTGGAATACTGTGTCCAGTTTTGGGCGCCACATTTTAAAAAAGACATCAACAAACTGGAGCAAGTACAGAAAAGAGCGACCAGAATGGTGACTGGTCTGCAAACCCTGTCTTACGAGGAAAGGTTGCAGGATTTGGGAATGTTTAGCCTGCAAAAGAGAAGACAGAGGAGACTTAATAACTGTCTACAAATATCTAAAGGGCTGTCACATTGCAGAAGGATCATCTTTACTCTTATTTGCACAAGGAATGACTAGAAGCAATGGGATGAAACTGAATGGGAGGAGACACAGATTAGATATTAGAAAAAACTTTTTGACATTTAGAGTGATCAATGAGTGGAACAGGCTGCCACGAGAGGTGGTGAGTTCTCCTTCAATGGAAGTCTTCAAATAGAGGCTGGACAGACATCTGTCTGGGATGATTTAGCGAATCCTGCTTTGAGCAGGGGGTTGGACCAGATGGCCCAGGAGGTCCCTTCCAACTGTACGATTCTATGAAATGGTTAAACAAAAAAGTAACTAAATCCAATTGCAAAAATAAAAAATGGAGGAGAAAGACATCAATATTCTTTAATATATGATTTTATAGGTTGATTTTCAGCTCCTTATGGGCCCCAAAAACAACAGACAGGTGTTAGCCAACTTCTCTTGTGTGGGCTTATCTCATTGAAAAGAAATCAAACATGCCTAATCCTTACCTGCCCTGACATTATCTTTGTTGGGTGAATTGAAGGCTCTCAAACACAGACTGTCAGCTAAGCCTGCCAATATCTTTGGCTTCCATCTAATGTAGGTGAGGGCCCCTGTTTCAGGATCTATGTGGGGGCCAAGGAGCTACAAGTCACTCCTCTTCTCCATCAGCAGGCTACGCGATGTTTGGGTAGAAGTCGGAGCACTGTTCAGCGCTACAGGATGAATAGAATAACCATTTTGTGTCACCAGCAGCTTTTTCCTCCCGAGAACTAAAGTATGAAACCATAATGAAGGATTGACCATCTGGGCACCGGGCCTTGAAAAACTGGATGAACTTTGAGACAGAGATGAATCCTGGTTTAGTAAAGAGACCACTGTCCTCATCTAAGCATGCGGAGGTATCAGACTTTGGCCTGTTCACATACTCATATCTGTCTGGGGTCAGATTAATTTAAGGGTCTGGGGTCTCCATTAAGACCGGTAATATATTTTTGGTGTATGAAGCAGATTTAGGACCTGAGCCCGCTTCATAACTGGCAGGTGCCGGCTGGCTCCAATCACTGATCTTTAACAATTTGGATGCCGCTATCAATCTCTGCTCATTGCCCAAGCCCAACCTGCAACGCATTCAGGGTGTCAATGTGTACCCATTGCAGCCGTGGCCTTCGTAAAACTGCCATCGCTGCCATCTTGGTACACACCGGCAGGGCTTTATAAGAGATCGATATTTGGTCTATGTACTGCACTACTATAGTATTGCATGATATATGTGAAGTGAAAAAACTATCAAAAGTTCAATTCCTACAAGAGGACCAAAAAAGTTCCTCGAGTGTGACAAAAAAAAGTGTTTTTTTTTTTTTTTTTATAAATGTTAAAAATAAAATATAATTTGAACCACCCCGCTTTTCTCCATCCAAAAAAAAAAAAAAAAAAAAATCAAGAAAATAAATATCATTAGGTCCGTAGACGTCCGATCTATGAATCGACCCATACGATCAACGGCGTAAAACAAAAAAAAGTTGGTATGCCAGAATTGCTGTTTTTCAATCACAGCACCTCCCACAAAAAAAAATGCAATAAAAAGCCTCCAGAGCTTGTTTTGAATAAGGAGGCATTACCAGTGTGAGACATGTAACGACTGACAGGTTTATCCCCTGATCTAGATAGCTCACACTGATAACGCCCCCTTTATTTCCAAATAAGCTCTGGAGGCAGATTCTCAGGGAGATCTATGTCCGACACATAGATCTTAACAGCTCATTTACATATTAAGACAAATGTGGATTTCTCTGAAATAAGACACTGGATTGGAGAAAATCTAGTCTACACGAAGATTTCATCCATTATAAGTTTATGCTTAGAACACACAACACTGCCCTTCACCTCTCCAAACAAACCTATTCCAACACCCTCATCACCTCACTGTCCAGCTGTCGAGCTGACGATCTGGCCAATTACTTCAAAGAAAAAATTGACCATATCCGACAGGAAATTATCTCCCAATCACCTCATACCATGCACTGTCCTCCCTCCCCCACTGCATCTAGCTCAGTCTCTGATTTTGAACCAGTCACAGAAGTAATAAGCAGGCTCCTTGCACCTTCTTGCCCAACCACTTGCACCAGTGACCCATTTCCGTCACATCTCCTCCAGTCCCTTTCCCCTGCTGTCACCTCTCACCTAACTAAAATATTTAACCTCTGTCTCTCTCTTCTGGTATCTTTCCCTCCTCATTTAAGCATGCCATCATACATCCACTACTTAAACCATCCCTCGACCAAAACTGTGCAACTAACTATAGACCTGTATCTAATCTTCCCTTCATCTCTAAACTCCTGGAAAGCCTGGTCCACTCCAGTCTGATCAGTTATCTCTCTGATAACTCGCTTCTCGACCCTCTCCAATCCGGTTTCCGCTCTTTACACTCTACTGAAACTGCCCTCACTAAAGTCTCTAATGATCTACTAACAGCTAAATCAAATGGTCATTACTCCATGCTAATTCTCTTGGATCTCTCTGCAGCATTCGACACTGTGGATCATCAGCTCCTCCTCACTATGCTTCGCTCCATCGGCATCAAGAACACTGTTCTCTCCTGGTTTTCCTCCTCTCTCTGACCGCTCCTTTACTGTATCTTTTGCCGGTTCCTCCTCCTCTCATCTTCCCCTTACGATCGGGGTCTCGCAGGGCTCAGTCCTAGGCCCCCTCCTCTTCTCTTTGTATACTGCCCCTATTGGTCAAACAATCAGGAGATTTGGCTTCCACTACCATCTCTATGCTGATGACACCCAATTATACGCTTCTTCTCCTGACATCACGTCAGCCTTTTTAGATAACACCAGCGACTGTCTAAACGCTGTGTCTAACATCATGTCCTCACTATATCTGAAACTGAACCTGTCAAAGACTGAACTCCCTGTGTTTCCTTCCGCTACTAATGTACCTATACCCGACATTGCCATTTCCGTGTCCGTGTGTGGTTCCACTATTACTCCCCAGCAACATGCCCACTGTCTTGGGGTCATACTTTACTCCGAGCTTTCCTTTGCACCCCACATCCGATCACTGGCTCGCTCTTGTTATCTGCACCTCAAAAACATTTCTAGAATTCGACCTTTTCTTAATTTTGATTCCGCAAAAACTCTGTTTCTCTTATTCATTCTCGTCTGGACTATTGTAACTCTCTTCTAATCGGTCTCCCTCTTAACAAACTTTCCCCCCCTCCAATCTGTCTTGAATGCTGCAGCCAGGATCATATTCCTCACCAATCGTTACACCGATGCCTCTACCTTGTGCCAGTCATTGCACTGGCTACCCATCCACTCCAGAATCCAGTACAAACTTATTACCCTTACGCACAAAGCACTCCATGGCTCAGCACCACCTTACATCTCCTCCCTTGTTTCAGTATACCACCCTACCCGCGCCCTCCGTTCTGCTGATGACCTGAGGTTAGCATCCTCAATAATCAGAACCTCCCACTCCCGTCTCCAAGACTTAACACGTGCTGCGCCAATTCTTTGGAATGCACTCCCCAGGTCAATACGATTAGGGCCGAATCCCCACAATTTTAAGCGTGCCCTGAAAACTCATTTATTCAGACTGGCCTACCACCTCAACACATTAACCTAATCTATCCCTGTGTGGCACAGCCAAAAGTTTTACCATAACCAGGTTCCCCGCATCATGTTCCCACATGCTTTATGCATCTATTAGCCCTCTGTGTCTGTACTGTTACACACTTAACGTTATGGCTGGTCCATACAATCAGGGCAATTGTTACCACCCACCTTTCGTGTCTCCCTTTTTTCCTCATAGATTGTAAGCTTGCGAGCAGGGCCCTCATTCCTCTTGGTATCTGTTATGATCTATGTGATTATTGTTATGCTGTAATGTCTATTGTCTGTACAAGTCCCCTCTGAAATGTAAAGTGCTGTGGAATAGGTCAGCGCTATAGAAATAAAATTTATTATTATTGCAGACATCAATGTATAATTTTACTCCGCTTTCTATGACCTACATGCCCATATAGAGGACTTATGACTGTACATACCACTGAAAAATGCCCTTTAAATATGTAAATGTTTTGGATACATACAGATGAGCACTTTAGATCTTTCTTATCAAAGTGCCTTCTAAAAATGTGTGTGTGTGTGGTGCCATGCAGGTTGATAGTAGTCAGAGGGCTGCGGAGAGAATGAAATGGAGCAAGGAACACCACAGCACCCCCCCCCCCCCCCCCCGCCCCCGACTCAGCGCGCTTTTGCTAATTTATGAGGGGCTCTGCGTCTTTCCAGAGCAACACATTGATTTTTCTTATAACTTAAACAATGATCTCATTTATATCTCTGATCCTCGTCTTCTTTACAATGCCGGCCGCACACATTCTAATGATCCCTGATCCATTACACGGAGCCTCGTACAGTAAAACAAACTATCGATTTGCATTTATAATCACATGGGTCAATTCATTTATCTAATTCTCATGAATTCCATCCTACGATGTCGGTGGACGACTAAAATATGAACATGAAATGGGAGAAAAAGGCTTTACATATTATACCCCTATGACAACGGATTAAAGGGATTGTGTAGGATTAGAAAAAACAAAAATAAAAACACTGACTATTTCTTTGAAAAACAGCGCCACACCAGTCCATTGGTGGCATCTGATATTGCAGCTCAGATCCAATTATCTGAATGGGCCATGCCACACAAAGTGGCCACATATAACATTATTCTGCTATATCACGTACGTTGGTGCTGAATAGTACCGCACTATATGTCCTAGACGGATCTGGTGAACTTATTACCCCCATTTCATCTTTTTTTCTGTACATGTGGTTTTAAAATAAAAACATTTTTCTCATTTGGATAAATAATTTTTGCATGTTTTTGTGATACTTGGGGGCTTAATTTTTAGCTTACTTTTATACTCTAATTTTTTGGCCAATATTTACACATCAGTAGGAAAATAAAAGAAAAGAAAACTTGTTTGTTTTTCACATGATTTTTATGACCACAAGGTGTCCACTAAAATACATTTTAAAATTTGTTCCACAATCCTTAAATTATTTTCATATATAATGGAATTTTTTTTTCCTATGGGGCGGGGCTAGTAAGAGCAATTTGGATTGGCAGCAGCTTTTTTTATTCCTGCTTTTTACAGTATTTATATACTTATTTACTTGTTGCTTATTTCACACTTCGGAGTTACTTGCCAGGTCATAAAAAGACCTTTGGGGGCATTTCAACATTTAAATAGAAAAAAAACTATCCGATTTTCCCCGTAACTGATATATTGCCCCCAGTTACAAGGAACATCCAGCCTTCTGCCTTCATAGTAGAGCTGTATGGGTCTCCTAGGACCCAGCAACTTGTGCTTCCTCCCTATACACACATTACATGACCAATAGATCTGGAGGAGAAAGTGCCATCAGTGCTTCCAGTGCTGTATAAATGGTGTATATAGTGACCAGAAAGGCAGAGATGGTAACAAGCTGTCTCTACCTTTTTTTATCCCTTTTATAGCTCCCATGCAGCATTATGTATCCCCCCACACACACACACAGTATGATGCCCTCACAATGTATCCCCCCCACACCCAGTATGATGCCCTCACAATGTATCCCCCCCCCACACCCAGTATGATGCCCTCACAATGTATCCCCCCCCCACACCCAGTATGATGCCCTCACAATGTATCCCCCCCCCACACCCAGTATGATGCCCTCACAATGTATCCCCCCCACACCCAGTATGATGCCCTCACAATGTATCCCCCCCACACCCAGTATGATGCCCTCACAATGTATCCCCCCCACACCCAGTATGATGCCCTCACAATGTATCCCCCCCACACCCAGTATGATGCCCTCACAATGTATCCCCCCACACACAGTATGATGCCCTCACAATGTATCCCCCACACACAGTTTGATGCCCTCACAATGTATCCCCCACACACAGTATGATGCCCTCACAATGTATCCCTCACACAGTATGATGATGCCCTCACAATGTATCCCCCACACACAGTATGATGCCCTCACAATGTATCCCCCACACACACAGTATGATGCCCTCACAATGTATCCCCCATACACACAGTATGATGCCCTCACACACAGTTTGATGCCCTCACAATGTATCCTCCACACACACAGCATGATGCCCTCACAATGTATCCCCCACACACACAGTATGATGCCCTCACAATGTATCCCCCCCACACACACACAGTATGATGCCCTCACAATGTATCCCCCCACACACACACAGTATGATGCCCTCACAATGTATCCCCCACACACACTAAATGATGCCCTCACAATGTATCCCACACACACAGTATGATGCCCTCACAATGTATCCCCCCACACACACACACACAGTATGATGCCCTCACAATGTATCCCCCCACACACAGTATGATGCCCTCACAATGTATCCCCCACACACAGTTTGATGCCCTCACAATGTATCCCCCACACACAGTATGATGCCCTCACAATGTATCCCTCACACAGTATGATGATGCCCTCACAATGTATCCCCCACACACAGTATGATGCCCTCACAATGTATCCCCCACACACACAGTATGATGCCCTCACAATGTATCCCCCATACACACAGTATGATGCCCTCACACACAGTTTGATGCCCTCACAATGTATCCTCCACACACACAGCATGATGCCCTCACAATGTATCCCCCACACACACAGTATGATGCCCTCACAATGTATCCCCCCCCACACACACACAGTATGATGCCCTCACAATGTATCCCCCCACACACACACACAGTATGATGCCCTCACAATGTATCCCCCACACACACTAAATGATGCCCTCACAATGTATCCCACACACACAGTATGATGCCCTCACAATGTATCCCCCCACACACACACACACACAGTATGATGCCCTCACAATGTATCCCCCCACACACACAGTATGATGCCCTCACAATGTATCCCCCACACACACACAGTATGATGCCCTCACAATGTATGCCCCACACACACACAGTATGATGCCCTCACAATGTATGCCCCACACACACAGTATGATGCCCTCACAATGTATGCCCCACACACACAGTATGATGCCCTCACAATGTATCCCCCACACACACAGTATGATGCCCTCACAATGTATCCCCCACACACACACAGTATGATGCCCTCACAATGTATGCCCCACACACACACAGTATGATGCCCTCACAATGTATGCCCCACACACACACAGTATGATGCCCTCACAATGTATCCCCCTGTGAGGCAGCGACTGGAGTCATATGTGAGGGTCGCTATGTGTCCCCCAGGATGTGCTCAGAAGCGTATTAGATCCGCTGGAGTGCCTTGTGGTCATAGCAGCATGCCTGTGACTCACAGGGCAGAATAAAAGTGAGTTTGAGCCTGGTCAAGTTATTTGGACCAAGGAGTTTATTCAGGAAAACCCGGTATGGGCTTTTATTTTTGAAACGGACTGCAGGAAGGTAGTGGGGTCCGGTCCGTTTCCTCCAGCCCAGGTGTTATAAGTGGCCTATGGCCATAGATTGGAGAAAGGAAAAAAAACCTGCAAAATGAGTTTGGGTGTGCCAGTTCTGACTTGCACAGAGACAGAGCTGTGGTCTGCAGAGCTCCCTGTGTGAGGCAACACAGGGCCAAGCTGAGCCAAGGTCTGGCACCCCTGCTTACCCGGGCAGCGCAGTCGCTCACGGCAACTGGCCACGGACTGTTGTTGCTTCCGGGCTGCGATCCGGAGGATACAGCATGTTGTGCACAGTGAGTGGTTTTTTTGTGGACATTAAACACATTTTTGTTGTTTGAACTTGCTGGGTCACTGCCTCATAACTGCACAGCGTGGACACCGCTGCTTTACACCCCACACACAGTATGATGCCCTCACAATGTATCCCCAAAGTACGATGCCCTCACAACACACCCCACACACAATATGATGTTCCCACAGTCCCATTTTTACATAATCCCCTCAATGATTCACCCGCAATGAACCCACACTGTATAATGCCCCTACAGTTCCCCCCAACACAATATTATGCTCTCATATCACCAATTGCAAAATGATGCCCACAACTTATGCCCCCCCCCACACAATGCAGGATGCCCCACAGTGTCCAATAACCAGAATGAACTGAGCACATCTCCACTCTGTGCCAACTGTGGCCCAGCACAGCAGGCGTGATGTAGGGACATCATTACACCTCATACGTCAAGCCTTAGATGTTACAAACAAAAAGCTGACCCTACCCCGCTCTACCACTACAGTATATCAAATCGCATCTTCATCCTACAGATAAGGATAGAGATTAAATCAGTACCAGCCGCCAACCTCGCCTCACAGCTCCCCAAATCCTGAACTGTCTCACTGTATTTCAGACAGTTGAGAGGCATGCTACCAGCAACAGTCCATGATTTGGCTCTAGGTGAAGCACGTTCCAATATTATTCTGTCGGATCCATATATCTCCTTATGATGTTGAATACATATGGAGGTACAAATAGGCCTCCCCATTGCATGAAAAAGTGGAGTAGTTGCTTATAGCAACTAATCAGGGTGCAACGTCTCCATTTTACCTTAGCGCTTTACACACTGTGTGGGGACATCACTCATTGTGTTGGTGGGGTTTCATACTGTGTATGGGCCATTATTGTGTTGCAGGGTACTGTTGGGGACATCATACTAAGCAAAGGGACTGAGGTTGTACCTTCATACACATTACGATGCTTTTAGTGTCCCCCTACAGATTATTTATGCCCCAACAGTCTCCCCACACAGTATAATGTCCCAACAGTCTCCCCACACAGTGTAATACCCCATCAGTCTCTCCCCACACAGAATAATGCCCCAGTCTCCCGACACAGTGTAATACCCCATCAGTCTCTCCCCACACAGTATAATGCCGCAGTCTCCCAACATAGTATAATGCCGCAGTCTCCCCACACAATATAATACTCCAACAGTCTCTCCCCACACAGTATAATGCCCCAACAGTCTCCCCACACAGTATAATGCCCCAACAGTCTCCCCACACAGTATAATGCCCCAACAGTCTCCCCACACAGTATAATGACCCAGCCTCCCCACACAGTATAATGACCCAGTCTCCCCACACAGTATAATGACCCAGTCTCCCCACACAGTATAATACCCCAACAGCCTCCCCACACAGTATAATACCCCAACAGCCTCCCCACACAGTATAATACCCCAACAGCCTCCCCACACAGTATAATACCCCAACAGCCTCCGCACACAGTATAATACCCCAACAGCCTCCCCACACAGTATAATGCGCCAACAGTCTCCCCACACAGTATAATGCCCCAACAGTCTCCCCACACAGTATAATGCCCCAACAGTCTCCCCACACAGTATAATGCCCCAACAGTCTCCCCACACAGTATAATGCCCCAACAGTCTCCCCACACAGTATAATACCCCAACAGTCTCCCCACACAGTATAATACCCCAACAGTCTCCCCACACAGTGTAATGCCTCAACAGTGCAACCACCCAATGTGTATGAAGGAGCATCATGATGTTTATAAGGGGATATTTGGGGGAATCAATGTGTGTGTGCGGTATCAAACTGGAAGGCCATAAATTGTGTGGGGAGTCTAAATGGCTTTTTTGTTTTGTTTTTTTATTAAGGACACTACTTTTGATATGTGCGTGCAGCAATAGCCGTCTCTCTTTACTGCCTTGATATTGGATGGATTGATAGGTCATCAATGTCAGACCGGAGAGAGGGCAATACCTGGTACCCTTAATACCCAGCTGTTTGCAGCCCCTGTGATGACTGGAGGTACACAGTGTACAAAGTCACAAGAGCACAGCTTCATACACTGTGTAGTGTCCATTTTGGGTACTGCGGCTCAGCTCCCATTAACTTCAACATACGTGTTTTTGCTTTGATCCAGGGAGAGGCTACAGGAGTAAGATGCAGCAGTCTCACCTGGTCCCTAGTATTAGAGGTTGTTCCAACTTAGAAAGTTACCATCCACAGGATAGGCAAGAACAAAATAATAACAGTCTATATTTGGGGACCACGATTGTTTCCAAGATCAGTTGCCTAAATCCTGTGGAGAGGTGATAACTTGCCGATACAATATTTGACCGCTTAAATGGGTTGTAACTGGCATATAGTAAGTGGGAGCATTCACCTATTCTGCATTGTTGATCAGGAGCTTCAGTTATGCATTCAGTTAGGTCTCTCTGCACGCGTGACACAATGACCCTCTTCCCGGTGACATTTGTAACATATTTTACTTTATTGCAAATCCTGTAATTTCTGCTATGTGCAATATTCTCATTATCCTGTAGATAACTGCCCGAGGCCAGATTTCCTTATCAAACTAGTAATGATAATACCTGTAGCTGATAACGACACTATGAACACCACTGCTTCATATCACTCAGGTGGAGCTGTATATCCTCATTACTGTCACATTCCAGTTCAGAATGTTACCACTTTCACACCTAATAACTAGATGGAGTAACTGGATTTCTATACTTCAAAGAGTATGTAAAAGGCTATAGAAACCGTGTGGAAACCGTTAGTCGAAACCGCTTCAGCTTTCAAATCAATATTACAGGCTTACACAACAAAAGCCTGTTTTATTGACAGGCCAGAATGAAATGCTTAAATTGAAAAGTCAACATATAGATAAGTCTACTCTTTCTGGCTTGCTAAAAAAACATAGCTACTTACCGATAACGGTATTTCTCGGAACCCAAGACCGCACCATGGAGAGAGGGGATCCACCCTTCAGGGACAGAATCCTACATATAAAAGGGCGGTAGCTCTCCTCCACCCCCTGTTGGTTACAGAGCATCAGAGGGTCTCCAGGTTAGTTAAACAGAAATATATATACCATTACCATATTGCTTATTATGAAGGAACACCGTGCCTATATGAAAACACTCTACGAACAGTAAAACGTGCTCACCACACACGTGAAGGGACGGAATAAGCGGGTGCTGTTATGGGTTCCGAGAAATACCGTTATCTGTAAGTAACTATGTTTTTTTAGCAAGCCAGAAAGAATAGACTGTTAATTATGTTTTTCTCTCTCACCCATGACAGCAACACTGAGAGAATTACAGAGACTGGTAGCTTAGGGAGGGACCACAGCCTGAAGGACCCTTCTGATGAAGGTCAAGTCAGACGCAGAGGCTAGATCTAACCGATAGTGTCTGAAAAAGGTTGAAGGTGATGACCAGGTGGCCGACTTACAGATCTGTTCTATCGATACCTCAGATCTCTCAGCCCATGAGTTCGCCATTGCTCTTGTGGAATGGGCTCTCAACCCTTCCGGGATGGCATTCCCGCTGGGTGAATAGGCCAGGGCAATCTCTTCACATCTAGGGTGTGAAATCTCTCCTCGCCCCTATTCCTACGATTTGGGCAGAAGGAAGGACTACTTCTTGGGACCTATGGAAATGTGATGCTACTTTAGGTAAGTAGGCCGGGTCAGGTTTTAGGATGACTATCTTCCAAAATTTTTTATAAATGGCGGCACTGCCGATAGAGCCTGAATATCGCTCACTCTACGAGCCGATGTTAGTGCCAGAAGAACAGTTTTTAAGGATAAGATCCTTAGAGGTGCTGACTGAATAGGCTCAAATGGGGAATCTGTTAGTGTGGATAGTATGAGATCAGGTCCCATGATGGCAATTTTCGATTAACCATCGGCCTAAATGTATCGTGCTATCCAAGGGTTGCCTGCCACATCATGATTATACAGGGCACCTAAAGCTGCTACCTGTACCTTTAATGTATTGACTACTAACACTTTTTCTAGGCCCTTCTGTAAAAATTCAAGAATTTTAGTGACCGAGACCCCATCCTGGACCCTTACCCCAGAGGTGGACAGGAATTTTTTCCAAGTTTTCCCATAAGCTTTTTTCGTGACTGGTTTCCTACTTTTTTGCAGTGTAGTAATTAGGTTCTCCGAGAACCCCCTTCCCCTCAGCAGTGCCCTTTCAAATTCCATGCTGCTAAATGAAGGTTCACTGCCCGAGGGTGTTACACCGGCCCCTGAGATAGTAGGTCCGGGAGATTCGGTAGGATACAAGGGTCGGTGATCGAGAGCATTCTCAGCCTGGAGAACCAATTTCTTTTGGGCCAAAAAGGGGCTATAAAATCATTGTTTTGTCCTCTCTGACTTTCCTTATGACTGCAGGAATGAGAATGATCGGGGAAAGGCATGTGTCAGGTTTTGGGTCCATGGAAGCATAAAGGCATCCAGGGCCCAAGGATTCCCCCTGGGGTCTAGAGAGCAGAATGCTTCCACTTTTGTGTTTATGAAGTTGGCGAACAGATCTATGTCTGGGGTTCCCCACATCTTTACAATCTGCCGAAAAATGGACTGCTTTAGGACCCATTCGCCCTGCCGCAATTAAGTGCGGCTCAGAAAGTCTGCTTTTTGGTTCTCTGTCCCCCGAATGTGTAATGCGGAGAGGGATAGCAGATTTTCCTCCACCAGATTGATTTTGGAGGAGGTATCCATTAGGGCTTGGGACCTGGTTCCCCCCCTGATGATTTATATAGGCCATCGTCACTTGGTTGTCCGAGAATATGCGGACATGATGACCCCGTAGCGAAGGTAGGAAGTGTGATTGGGCAGTGGGCTATGCACTAAGTTCCTTCTGGTTTGAGGAGGCTTCTAGTTCCTAACCTCCCCCTTTCCCCCCGAGCCACCTTGCTGTCCATGTGTGCTCCCTATCCCGTGGGACTGGCACCCGTGGTAATTATGTGTGATATTTTTGCTACCCAGGGGATCCCCTTGGATAGGTTGTCTGTATTTCCCCACCAGGTTAGGGAATGAATAGTTCTTGAATCTAGGGTAATGTGACCCTCTAAGTGACCCCTAATGCCAGCTGGTTTGCCAACACATCCCATTGGAGATCCCTTGTATGCAGTTGTGCCTATTGGACCGTCGGTAGGCAGGCAGAAAGGGACCCCAGCAATGACATCGCTTTTCTTAGTGTCATGGAGGGGTTGTGTATTGCACTTGCCACTAGCTGCACAATTTTCCCTTTTTTGTGGTTTGGGAGGCGGCACTCTTGCTTGTTTGAGTCCAACGGGAGCCCCAGGAACTCCTGTACTTTGATGGGCTTCAACCTTGATATTTTTAGGTTTAGAAGCCAGCCGAGGGTCTGTAGAGTGTCCATCACTCTGTCCCTCTGTTCTCTGCAGTTTTGGGCCGAGTCACTTGCTATTAAGAAAACATATAAATATGGGATTATTAAGATGTCCTGCTCCCTTAGGTGGGCCATCATCTCTGCTACTAGTTTTGTGAACACATGTGGGGTTATAGATATTTCGAACCTGTATTGAAATTCCCTTATCTTGCCTTCTATGGAGACCACTAGTCAGGTACTTCTGGGAGTCTTTGTGAATGGGGACGTGATAGTACGTGTCGCTGAGATCTAATACCGTCGTGAAGCAGTTTGGGAACAGGATTTTGATGGTGGATTTGATTGACTCCATTTTGAATTTTTGACATCTCTGTTTAGTTTCCGTAAATTTATAGTTGTTTGGTACGTGCTGTCCAGTTTGGACACTAGAAAAAGCGGGGAGTAGAACCCTTTACCCATCTCCTGAAGGACTGTTTTCTCTACTAGATTTAGGACCTCGCATTCTAGAGCTTTTTGCTCTCGTGTAGAGGATCTTAGTGGAGTCACCACATATTTTTGAGGTGGGAGAGAGAGAGAAAGTCTATCCTCAGGCCCGACTCAGTCAGTTTTAATATCCAAGGGCTGTTTAACCCTTTTCCTTCCAGCCTTGAGGAAAATCTCAATCTTTCTCCCACCCTGGGTGAACTGTCACTAAGAGGATTTCTTGTCACGGGAAGAGCTGCCGAAGAGGAACCCTCTATCTCTTTCGCCTCTCATCCCATCTCTGTTCCCTCGACAGTCTTTTATGAAAAATCTTTTTGTTCCGAAAGGACCTTTTAAACGCTGCAGGCCCCAGGGTCGGAAAACCCTTTTTCTTAACCCTGCTTTCTGGAGATGATCATCCAGTGTCTCACCGATTAGGAATTTCCCTTCGCATTGGGATTTGGCATAGTTTCATTTTAGTTTTTAAGTCCCCTGGCCAGCATTTGAGCCATAATGCTCTCCGGGCTGCGTTAGATAGTGCTGCTGCTTTGGATGATAAACGGACTGAGTCAGCCGATGAGTCCACCAAGAAGGCCGCAGCTCCCCTTATTACTGGGATAGATTCCAGGATCTTATCTCTCGGTGTGCCCTCCCTCAGTTGTTTCTCGAGTTGATCAACCCATATCATTAGGGCTCTGGAGGTACATGTTGCTGCTCTGGCCGGTCTAAGGTTTCTCCCTGCTGATTCCCAAGCCCCCTTGAGGAAGGTGTCAGCCTTTTTATCTAAGGGGTCCTTAAGAGTACCCATGACCTCAAAGGGGAAGGCAAACTTTGAGGCCTGGGCGACTGCTACGTCGAGTTTCGGGGCCTTGTCCCAAGATGTGGACACCTCTTCATCGAAGGGATATTTACTCTTAAGGGAAGGGACAGTGGAGTTCTTCCTGTCCGGCTTCTCCCATTCTTTTTTTATCAGACCCTGTACGTTCTCATTTAGCGGGAACACCCTGCGTTTCTTTTGGCCCAGTCCCCGAACATTATGCCTTGAACCAACCTATCAGGATGAGGGTCCGACACCCCCATGGTAGACCTCACAGCTTTCACTAGCGTGTCTACCTCCTCTAGAGGAAAACAATGACGCCCCTCCGTTTCCTCGTCTGAGGATGAGAGGGAGTCCAGTGTGTACGAGATAATTTCCCCCGATGTCGAGGGATCTGACTGGGAACCCACTAAGATGTCCTTCTTTATTTTATCCCCGTTTTAGGGATGTAAGGGCACTCAACTTTCGATCTAATTACGGCTCTAAGATCAGAGGCGAAATCCAGGGTTTCCTCACAGAGCTTCTTATTCTGTGACTCTGGTAAGGCTCTGTTACAAGTGGGGCATTCCCTGTTCTTCCTTTTCCCCTTCTTCTTTCCCCAATAAGGGAAAAGAAGCCTATTACAATGGTGAACATTCTCGAAGATCACTCACCAGATAGACGCGGTCGCAGGTACCGGTTCAGGAGGTGGAATCAGGTCCTGTATAGGATGATCTCCTGATGATGACTTGCTCCTTGCAGCTGACCTGCTGTGCTGCATGGAGTGACTACTGGATCGAGCGTCACGCCTGTCCCGATCCTTCTGCCGGTGGTGCTGTTGCCCCTGCTGGTCGCTATCCTCCATTATGCACAGGACGCTTCCAGCCAGGAGCATTTTCGGGTTCTCACTTTTGAATTTCCCGGCGTGTGAAGTCACATCTTCCAATCCTGCACCGCGCATGCACCGACTCAGGGACCCGGAAGTAGTCATCTATTTCCGGGGCAGCGGCCATCTTGGTACACCTCTACT
This sequence comes from Dendrobates tinctorius, assembly GCF_039654945.1. Lineage (NCBI taxonomy): Eukaryota > Metazoa > Chordata > Amphibia > Anura > Dendrobatidae > Dendrobates > Dendrobates tinctorius. The sequence goes on from NW_027361772.1 coordinate 19,295,020, forward strand.
ATGGCGCTGCCGGCGTGTCTGCCCCAGGTCCCTGCCAAGCCCAGCCTCCTATCCGGAGAGGCGGCTCCGTCCTCCCCCCGCTCAATCTGCAGACCGCGTCGGCCCCAGCGGTGGCGGCTTCGGGCACCGCACCCGCCGTGCCAGGGGCCTCCCCGCTGCCAGTGCCCGGACAGGTCGGCCCTGGATCTCCAGGTACCGCTGATTCTGTAGGTCACCTGTCAGGGACAGTAATCCAACTGGGGGCGGAGGAGAGGTACCGCCCTTTTATCTGTAGGTTCCTGTCCCTGAAGGGGAAGAAAAATAGTCGTCTGGTTAACTAAGATTCAATGCTGTGTCTCCACACAGATTTTATTATTGTTCAGTCGTTTCCAAAAATGTAAAATTCAGCAACCTCTTAATAAACTTCACTTGAAATTTTCTATCATTTTGCTGCTGTCTAGTCTGTGCATCTCCTTCACATAGCTGTTTAGGCTGCTGCTTCCGACAAGGATGCTGCAAACCGCAACATCATTGCTGATGTAATTTACATACCGGTGTGACCGATTCTAGACTGCGTTATTTTCAATTATGTCGTCCAAGGATGGAGCAGAAAACCGGAAATGATCATGTACGTGTTAACCCAACCTTAGAAAAACCACCAGGGAGAGAAGGTTATACACGGCAGAGCACTCCTCATCACACAGGTAGTAGAGATTCTGCAGCAAAGTCAGCAGGGGAAGGAGGGGAGAGATCACATCTGCAGAATCAGTACAGAGAAGGAAGAAGGAAGATAGAGTACCCAAAGTAGGATCTGGGGGCTGGATAGTGGGGGGGGACGCACCACACATAGGGCCATGTAAATGTTGGCAAAGATAGAAGTAAATCACGCAGTGGCTCTATTAAGATGAGTTCACATGAGCATTGAACTTTGCAAAAGTAACTGGCTCCATGGTAGATGGGTGCAGGAGCAGCCTACTAGTCATATGCACAAGTCTGGTTTGTAAATTAAGCCAGACTAGCTGCAATTTTATCATTACTCCTGTAATGTGGAAAATCACCCATGTGCCCTAGCACATAGGCCAACATTGGTCCATTGGACTGAAAATATTTTCCTGTGATTGTACCCATACTAGACATCAGTGGAGGAATGAAGCTGCGCTAAGAGACAGTGATTACAGCAGCATCCTGGACACAGACCTCACATTCAGCATGTATTACTGGTAGAGACACTCCCACTTGAGAAATGTCTGAAACTATGAGTAGACTGTAAACTACATATCAGGAGTGTGAAAATGGATGAAGGGATGAAGATGTAGAGTTAAATATAGTGGAACATTAAATATTTTTTCAACAGCTTTTTACCATAATAAACCACTTCTCCCGAACACAGAAAAGATGGTACTGCCTTCCCTGTCTTTTCCTGTAATTTACAGATAGGGCAGTTTTCTTTATCCCTCGCTGTACAAGTAAATCATGCCATAATTAAATAAGATGAGGCGATACAACACCTATGATTGTCTCGTAATTGTTTACTCCATAAGGTGAATGTGGTGCCAAATTCTCTTTAAATAAATGGTTTCTATGCAGCACCTTGTGGCCATCACTGGTATTACAATGCTCTAGCTGTAGAGAAAAGTGTGGATTCTCAAACTGGATATCAATGGCATATGCCCTTACCAGGAATGGCAACAGGCCGCACATGCATGTCTCTCTCGTCACTTCTATGGGAGTTCTGAAAACTGCAGAGCAAGTGTGCTCGGCCAAGCTAGGATCAATATGGGGGCAGAAATTTTCTATTTTGGATTTTAGTGAAAAAAAGATACGATTAAAGCTTTACTGGTTGTCACCCAGCTTTGTCAGACACAGATATAGCTAACAAACCAAATAGAACTTTTTAAGACAGGAGAGAACAACACGTGATTGTCATTTAGCTGCAGCTCTGACAAGAGCAACATCAGTGTCTTCAAAAGAAATTTGAATTGGTAGCAAAGCAATTTATCAAATTAAATGAGGTGGTCAGTCATAAAAAGTCCCCCCCCCCCCCCCCCCCCCATTTATATGCCCAATGTTAAAGCGCAAAAAGTACTTAAATGGGAAATGTAATTATTGGGCACCACCAAGTGGTCATGAGCAGTGTTGCATGAATCCAATTATTTTTTCTAATTCCTTTATTATTGATGCATTTTTTTTTCTAAATCAATTTAAGGGTGTCACATGACATTAGAAAAAGATGCCCGCATCTTGAAACAGCTCCATTGTTGCCCATAGGCAGTGTCGTATTGGACATACGGTTCCTATTTATTAAGTGCCTTTATTCCTGCCAAGTTGGTCGTGCTTTGCACCTTTTTGCTTGGCCCATATTCATCTTTCCATTTCTGGCTTTTTAAGTCTGTTTTATATTTATGTATTTTATATCAGTTTTTTTGTTTGTTTTTTTATGTTCACCGTGATGATGGTAAAAGTGGTGAGCTTAGGGTTTCCAAATGTTTCCACCTGATTTATCACCTGACTTTTCGATAAATCTCAAACGTTGCCGCAAATGTTCTCATACGCAATTCCTCCTTTAGAGTCATTTTATATACCACAGATATTTTGACATAAAACTTACGCCATGTTGCAAAACCTGCACTTTTTTTTTTGCTAAAAAGTCGCAAAATAGGTTCAAAAACAGGAAAATAAAGATCATTTTTAACCTTGCACCAAATTCATTAACTGCATGCGGTGACTTAAAGGGGTATTCTCAAGTTATTAAAATTAGTTTAGTTTTAGACAGCATGAAAATAAGCAAGTTTGCAACTGACTTGCTTTTTCTATCTGCTGTCATTCTCCTGCAATGAGAGCTTTTATACAGCTGGATTACATGGAGTTTGGGCGACTAGTGCCTGCCCAGATCTTGGCCAAGAGTGGGCAGTACTTACATTCTGGGACAGAGATTGACTCCTAACATCCCAGTCAGATCTCTACAGCCCAATGATTTCTATACAACAGTTATCTGCTCACCTCCTCCCCCATCCTGACACGTTGTGGTTAAAAATGTTACAAAAACACCAGACCCACAGTTTTTAGTGCAGGTCTCCTAATCATGGCTCTCACTGTCCGAGTTGTGTGCTTGTTCAGATCCCTGTTGGCTCTATGTATAAATACAGTTATTACCGTGTAGACTCAGAACAAACCGATAGGTAAACATGCTATAGCAGGACTTGTGCTGAGCTTTATAGTTCTACTAATACTACAGCTCTGCTGCTCACCAGAACTGTCACTCGAAGAGAAGTGTCCACCCTGGCAGAAACCAGGAAGTAAGGAGACTGGAGGGGCGGAGTCAGACAACCGTACAATCGGACCGCAATGCAAGGACTGGCCGGCAGGTCTCCAGACCCAAGTATGACAGCTTCATATATTTCTATGAAGCCGTCATGCTCAGGTCAAGAGACCCGCCAGCCAGTCGGTTAGTAAGCCTCTCCTGATAAGGTGTCACATCCTGTAATGTCCCACCTTGGCTTTTCTTCCTTCATCAGTACAGTGTCCATTTAACATCGGGCTGAAGGCATAGCTGGATGCTATGGACTCCCCACCCGACAACCCTTCTATAAATGGCTGTAGTAGTTTAGCCGTGTGTCCCTAGCAGCCAGCCTCGCTCATCTATCCAGCTTATAGCAGAGAACGGGACACATTTTAGTAGCAGTCTCACATCGCGTTAGTAATCAGGTTTTTAGGTGGAGCACCCAGGACGTAACAATTTGGGGCACGTATCCTTCGATAAATATGGTTTACTCACTGTGAATCTCTCCGTCTGGGTGAAGTCTTTGTCTATGAAACTCTGGATACAGTTATACTGAGACATCTCCTCGCTCTGCATCAACCTCCTGCAAAGGCAGCCATATTTAGTGCCATCCTTACCCTTACAAACCTTCACCGTCACACACATAACATTAGAAATAATCTAGATTAGTCACATTTCCACCTATAATCCCAAGATTCAATCAATGTCCTCATCGTGGTAAAGCCCAAGATGGTGGATGGGGTACAGGTAGATCTGAAGCAAAGTTTTAGGTCCTATTCACATCTGCGTTAGAGGTTTCTTCTGAAACCTGAAGTTACTTCTGATGGAAAAAATGCACAACACAAAAAGACTTTGGAGAAAGGCCAACGTGGGGAAAGGGGGAAAAAAAAAAAAATTAGGTTGGGTGAAAATAGTGAAAAAAAAAAAAAAAATCTCTGACCATTCCAGAATTGTTTTTTTAGGTTTAATTTTTACCGTGTTCATTAAATGACCTGGCAATAAGATTGTTCAAGTCACTACAATTACGGTGATACCAAACTGGTATGGTTTTGGTTTTTTATTTACTTGAACTAAAAAAAACAAGAGGCAATATTTGGTTTCAGTTGCCCTTTTCCGACCTGGACGATGGCTTCTTTTCTTGCATAATGAGCTGTAGTCTTCATACCAATTTGGGGAAATACAGGAATTTAAGTTTTTCTTGACAGCAATTACCATTTTTGTTAATTAATTTTAAAATGTTATATTTTCAGATTTTCATTGATACGGTAATACAAAATGTGTTTATTTTTTTCTTTTTACTGTAACTGTTACTTTTGCATGAAGAACAGGAGGATGAGTCTGACGTTTTTTTTTCCAAAGTTTTTTTTTGTTTTGTTTGTTTTTTTTCAGTCCCCCTAGGGGGCTCCAACCTATGATTGTCTATTTGCATATTGTAGATACTGCAACACTTAAGTATTAAAAAACGAATAAAAAACGAATCTGAACTGAGAAAGTAAGTTAATGTGTATGCACAATGTAAGTGCATATTAACACATGACCATTAACCAGAGAAAACAAAAAGCAAAAAACACACAAATATCCTGAACTAAAAAGTAAAAAATAAACTGCATATAATGCATAAAGGTAATAATAATAAGGGTATTTAGTAAACATAATTTTGATCAAAATAATGTACAAGCCATCCCGCCACGTCACGGCAACCCTTGTGGGACAGTCCCTACTCTAGTATTTAAAACCTTTTCACTTGCCAAGTGACGTGAATGTGAACAAGGATCGAGCGACTGAACTACTAGTAAAAGCTTAAGCCAGACAGGATGGTTTTCCTAGCTCAGAAAGAGGGCGGTCACACCCATATATACACTGAATGCACAATGAAATGAATAAAAAACGAATCTGTCATGTGCTAGTATGCACTTACATTTGCATTCACAACGAAACCACAAAATGAAACCACAAAACCATCCTGTCTGGCCTAAGCTTTTACTAGTGGTTCAGCTACTCGATCCTTGTTCACATTCACGTCACTTGGCAAGTGAAAAGGTTTTAAATGCTAGAGTAGGGACTGTCCCACAAGGGTTGCCGTGACATGGCGGGATGGCTTGTACATTATTTTGATCAAAATTATGTTTACTAAATACCCTTATTATTATTACCTTTATGCATTATATGCAGTTTATTTTTTACTTTTTAGTTCAGGATATTTGTGTTTTTTGCTTTTTGTTTTCTCCAACACTTAAGTATTGTAGTATATAGTGCAAATAACTATCTCCTATGATACCCTGCTGCTGTTAGAGTCAGGTGCTGGCTGTATCACACAGCAGGCGAGAGCGCTAGCGAGATCGCTGATGCGTCACTGATTTTGTGACGCAACAGCCACCTTGCCAGCGATTTAGTTATGTGTGACACTTCGCAGCGACCAGGCCACCGCTGCGATGTCGCTGATCGTGCTCGAATGTCCTGGGCCATTTTTTGATCGCTGTGTCCGGCTGGTCAGCATGCATCGCTGTGTTTGAAACCGACGAGTGACATAGTTAGCGACTCAGAAATCATGGACGCAGGCGAGAGTCGTCAGAATCGCTGCTGTGTGACACTAAGCGACGCACCAGCGATCCCGCCGAAATCGTTGCTCCGTCGTTGGGTAAATTTGACTGTTTGACAGCTCACAAGCGACCATTTAGCGACGCACCAGCGATCCTTACTAGGTCGTATCGTTGTCGGGATCGCTGGTGCGTCGCTAAGTGTAACGGTACCTTAACATGGTGAGCCCACACCCTCCCAAGGACATACTATTGTGTCCTGGAGATAGAACGGCTCATCACACTAATAATTATTATCTATCCACAGTATTACAGGAAAGCGCTACTATACTGTAATCTGGGGGTGGGGTGCAGGTACTATTGTGGGGGCGCAATTACTGTTTTAGGAGGGCGCTATTGCTACTGAATGGAACACGATTACCATTGTAAGGAGGAGCCAATATGGAGGGGCTACTATTACTGAGTAGAATATTGAGGATTTTGTATCTCACATAGGTGTACACCACCAAGGATTAGTAGACTAATAAGGAATTGGTTAAAGAATGTGTTTTAGGTGATCCTATCTAGTCATAACGGACACAGCATCGGGGAACATGTGTCCCTGACGCGCGTTTTGCCGGTATATTGGCTTTTCCCCCTTCTCTATTAGTCTATTATTGAGCTGAACACTTATTATAGGGGTGCTGATAATATTGTGGGGCACTAACATTACTGTGTGGGGGCACGAATAGAGGATACTACTTTGTCAGGGGGACTCTTATTATTGTGAGGGTTACCAAATGAGGACATTACTGTATGAGGACATTATAAAAATTGCATCAGGACACTATTACCAGTTGGGAGCAAAGAGGGTCCACTATTCCTGTGTGTGAGCACTATTACCATGTGTGAGGCACAGTGTGATCACTTAACCCCTATTATTGTATGAGGGACACAAAAGGTGCACCATTACTGTGGGGTAAATCAGGTGGGCATTATTACTGCCTGGACACTTGATGGGCATGGCATTGTGTGATTTGTGTAGAGGTACTAAAAATTTGATGAGCTAAAGATATCTGTGCAATACATCCTGCAGAGAAGAAAGCTGGGTGGAAGAAGTTGTCATGGCGGTCTGAGCTAATTGAGGATTAAAATGAGAATGAACAACACTAATCACAGAAAACGTCACTGGATTCATCTGTACAATTTACACGTATGGCATGTAGAGTGCCTGTGTATAATGGATATCTACCACTAGATGGTCAATGTATGGTGGTAATAGTAGTGTTACATAGGACTGCAAGTACACATGTGGTCAAAATTGTTGGTATCCCTCGTTTAATGAATAATACAGTGCCTTTCAAAAGTATTCGGCCCCCTGAAACTTTTCAACCTTTTCCCAGATATCATGCTTCAAACAAAGATACCAAATGTAATTTTTTTGTGAAGAATCAACAAGTGGGACACAATTGTGAAGTTGAACGAAATTTATTGGTTATTTTAAATTTTTGTGGAAATTCAAAAACTGAAAAGTGGGACATGCAATATTATTCAGCCCCTTTACTTTCACTCCAGAAGTTCATTGTGGATCTCTGAATGATCCAGTGTTGTCCTAAATGACTAATGATGATAAATATAATCCACCTGTGTGTAATCAAGTCTCCGTATAAATGCACCTGCTCTGTGATAGTCTCAGGGTTCTGTTTGAAGCACAGAGAGCATCATGAAGACCAAGGAACACAACAGGCAGGTCCGTGATACTGTTGTGGAGAAGTTTGAAGCCGGATTTGGATACAAAATGATTTCCAAAACTTTAAACATCCCAAGGAGCACTGTGCAAGCGATCATATTGAATATTGAAATGGAAGGAGTATCATACCACTGCAAATCTACCAAGACCCGGCCGTGCCTCTAAACTTTCATCTCAAACAAGGAGAAGACAGATCAGAGATGCAGCCAAGAGGCCCATGATCACTCTGGATGAACTGCAGAGATCTGCAGCTGAGGTGGGACAGTCTGTCCATAGGACAACAATCAGTCGTACACTGCACAAATCTGGCCTTTATAGAAGAGTGGCAAGAAGAAAGCCATTTCTCAAAGATATCCATAAAAAATGTTGTTTAAAGTTTGCAACAAGCCACCTGGGAGACACACCAAACATGTGGAAGAAGGTGCTCTGGTCAGATGAAACCAAAAATCGAACTTTTTGGTAACAATGCCAAACAATATGTTTGGCATAAAGGTAACAGCTCATTACCCTGAACACACCAACCCCACTGTCAAACATGGTGGTGGCAGCATCATGGTTTGGGCTTGCTTTACTTCAGCAGGGACAGGAAAGATGGTTAAAATTGATGGGAAGATGGATGGAGCCAAATACAGGACTATTCTTGAAGAAAACCTGTTGGAGTCTGCAAAAGACCTGAGACTGGGACAGAGATTTGTCTTCCTACAAGACAATGATCCCAAACATAAAGCAAAATCTACAATGGAATGGTTCACAAATAAACGTATCCAAGTGCTAGAATGGGCAAGTCAAAGTCCAGACCTGAATCCAATCGAGAATCTGTGGAAAGAGCTGAAAACTGCTGTTCACAAACGATCTCCATCAAACCTCACTGAGCTCGAGCTGTTTGCCAAGGAAGAATGGGCAAGAATTTCAGTCTCTCGATGTACAAAACTGATAGAGACAATACCCCAAGGGACTTGCAGCTGTAATTGCAGCAAAAGGTGGCGCACCAAAGTATTAAGTTAAAGGGGCCGAATAATATTGCACGCCCCACTTTTCAGTTTTTGAATTTCCACAAAAATTTAAAATAACCAATAAATTTCATTCAACTTCACAATTGTGTCCCACTTGTTGTTGATTCTTCACCAAAAATTTACATTTGGTATCTTTGTGTTTGAAGCATGATATGTGGGAAAAGATTGAAAAGTTCCAGGGGGCCGAATACTTTTGCAAGGTACTATATGTGCAACTGTAATCACAGGATCATCAAGCTGCTTTTACCTTTAACATGTTTGTCTATAATTTTCTTTCTAATCTCCTGAGACAACTCTTTCCTTCGCTTCCTCTGGTCCATGTTGAGTGTGATACACACCATGTCACCAAACAGCACAGTGAGTCTCTGTAGCCCTCTATACCGGACACTCACTGATTCCAAGATTGTAGACACCTGTGATGCTAATTAGTGAACACACCTTGATGTAACATGTCCCTTTTGTCACATTATTTTCAGGGGTACCATCATTTCTGTCCAGGCCTATTTCAGGAGTTTTATTTTTTTATTTTTTTTTTTTTTTAATTCTCTGGAAGCATGGGTGAAAAGCAACGTCTGACTTTCATTTGTTCATTTTCATAGATTTTTTTATTTATTACTACCTTTGACAGATTCACACCATTGTGGATTTTTCTGTCTTTAAATGAGGGGTACCAGCAATTTTGACCACGTGGGTAACACCTAGATTTGTAATATCTGTATTTTGATAATTATCTCTGTGTGTTATTCTACATGTTACGTAGGACCAGCGGCGGAAATATCATTGGTGCAACCTGTGCAGCTGTACAGGGGCCAAGAGGTAAGAGGGCCCATTACTACCTCCAAAACATGTGGAATTGTGCATTTTGATGAGCCACTGGGCTGCAAAGGTTGTAGGCCATGTTCAAATATCAGTGCAGGACTGGTTCAGTTCTGTGTGTTATTACCTGATGAAGTTTTCAGCGCATCCCATGTTCTCTTGGTAATTTTTGCCCCCGAATTCCTGCAGATGGAGAGCGATGAACGCCGACTGGTGGTCCTGGACTGTCTGATAGGATTAGAGGGCAAGACAAGATGGTGATGACAGATGCCAACGGAGCAGTCTATGGCTCTGGAAGGTTAATGTCATTTTACCTTATAGAATTCTTGAAGCCAACTTTTCTCAATTTCTTCAGGCTGCTCAGGAAAAAAAAAACCATGGATTTTTGTGATAAACTCACCGTAAAATCCTTTTCTCGGAGACGCTCATTGGGGGACACAGGACTGTGGTGTATGCTACTGCCGCCAGGAGTCGGACACTAAGTGAATGAAAAAAAGGTTAGCTCCTCCGCAGTATACACCCTCGCCTCGATTGCAGGCGGAATCAGTTCAGTGCAAAAGCAGTAGTAGATCTACAAGACAAAATCAGCCTCAATGCAGGTAACAATATGTCTAGAAAAAAAACCACCTGGTATCATAAATACCTGTTAATAAACAAAAAGGAGCCATTTGGCTAGCAGGGTGGGTGCCGTGTCCCCCCAATGAGCGTCTCGGAGAAAAGGATTTTACGGTGAGTTATCACAAAAATCCATGTTTCTCCTTCGCCTCATTGGGGGACATAGGACTGTGGGACGTCCTAAAGCAGTCCCTGGGTGGGAAATCGACTCACCGGTCCAAGCTATATGCACCTCCTGTCTAAAGGTGCACCACTGCTGCTTGGAGAATCCTTCTACCCAGGCTCACGAATGCTGAAGCCTGAGTATGGATATTGTCGTGCTTCCAGAACGTGTGCAGACTGGAGCAGGCTGCCGCTTTGCCGATGTGCTTGACCAAAGCCTGGTGCCGAAGAGCCCAAGAGGCGACCGCCGCCCGAGGGGAGTGTGCCCTGATCCCGCTGGAACAGGAGCGCTTCTGATGTGGTAAGACTCCTGCACAGCCACACGAGTCCACCTGGTTACGGTCGATCCTGAGGCCGTGAGTCCATTCCTGGGATCCTCAGGGAGTATGAATGGTGTGCCTGTCCAACGAAAGGGTGTCAGCCGTGACACGTACCTCCTGAGAGCTCTTACCAGATCCAACGTATGAAGAGCTTCTTCCACCCGGTGTACTGGTGCTGGTCAGAAAGGGTAAGATAACATCCTCAATAAAGATGAAGAAAATGACCCTTGGCAGAAAAAAAAGGGAGGAGTCGGCCTGAGAACCACTATCCCAGCGGAAAAAAAAAAAACAGGTACAGAACTTCGACAGGATGGAGCCGCCAGCTCCAAGACTCGCCTAATTGACATTATAGACATGAGGTACCCACCATCCAGGAAAGGTATCACAAAGAGACACCCTGTAGTGGTTCCAACAGAGTCCCCTGCAGACCGATTAGGACCTGGTTAAGGCCCCCAATCGTCCAGAGGGACCCTCGAACGCAGCTGAAGCGGAGGACACAGGTACAAGAGATGAAAACTGGTTCCGCGTAAGGACCAACGCGTCCCACAGCAATTGTCTGTGGGTCCCGGGACCGAGCAACAATCCTAGGCACCTTGGCCTTTAGCCTGGAAGTCATCAGGTCTATCTCTGGGGTTCCCCAGTGTTGAAAAAAACTGTTGGGAACAACTCGGGATGGAGTGGCCATACCCCGGACGCGAGACCCTGCCGGCTGAGAAAGGATCGCCGCCCAGTTCTCCACGCTCAAACTGTGAACTTCCGATCAGAGTGACCTTTCTCGGCTCCGCAAAGGATATGCTTTGCCTCGAGCATGGTCATCCTGCTGGGGCTGCCTTCCTTGATGGTCTATGTAAGCCCCTGTCGTGGCATTGTCTGATTGAATTCGGAGAGGGCGTCCTCCAGGAGATGATGAAAAGTGCTAGCCGAAACGCCTGAATCTCTAAAAAGGTTGATCGAGAGGCACGAGTCCCAAGGTGACAACATCCTTGGGCTGTGTGGTGACGAATTACTGCTCCCCATCCGAGGAGACTGGCGTCGGTCGTGACCACCAACCAATGGTTTGCAGAAGAAGACTTTCCCTGCAGCAGGGAGGGACTCATCGTCCACCATCTGGGAGCCTGTCTGACCGGTGCAGACAATCGGCACTGGTGGTCGGAGAAAAAACGGGATTCTTGTCCCAAGATGCCAAGAGGGCATGCTGCAAGGGACGAAGGTGGGGCAGGGCAAATGGAACAGCCTCTATTGCTGCCACCTTTCCCCCCCCCCCCCCCCCAAGCCAACCCAGATGGTACAGGAGACCGGCAGGAGAAGTGCCCAGGCTACCCACCGGAGTGCTAGGGCCTTATCCCGAGGGAGATCTTTCCGACCATTGGGATGTGTCGAAGATCATCCCTAGAAGGGAAATTGTGTGAGCTGGAATAGGGGACAAACCTCAGAACTTCAAATTCACCAGCCACTCTAGGTGGAGACATGTATCCAGCGTGAAGTTGATGCTCTCCTCGTAAGACTGAAAAGATGGGCTCTTGACCAGGAGGTTGTCCAGATAATGCCAAATGATTATGCCCCGGGCATGCAGGATGGACATGATGGCCGACATGACCCCTGTGAATACCCTGGGGACGATGGCTAGCCCGAAGGGTAAGACTGTGATGCAGGTTGCTGATGGCAACTGTAAGAGCTCTTGTTGCCAGGAAAAAATGGAAATGCACCGGTAGGCGCCCTGGGCGTCGATAGCTGCCGAATATTCCCTTTTTCACGACAGATATGACCGGATTCCCTCCGGAAGCGTCTTGTTCAGAAGCTTCAGGTCAAGAATGAGTCTCACGGTTCCGTTCGTTTCCTCCATTAAATTTTTTTTTTTTTTTTTAAACAATCTTTCCTCTCTTTGGGGACCACAAGTAGGTTGGAGTAGAAACCCTGAAATCTCTCCTTTTGGGGGTGACTGCAAAATACTATCTTGTACCCTGAAGGCACCAGCTCTCCTACCCACGCATCGTATACGACGGTGAGCCAGATGTCACGCAACCAGAGCAGGCCCCGGCCTCCCCTGCAGGTGTAGACCGAAAGTTTCTCCAGTCATTCAGACGTGAACCTGTGGGGCTTTGATCCCCCTGATCTTGGCTGGATAAAGCGCATCCTCCCCAATGGGTTGGTCCTATATGAGACCTGATTGGGCCGACCTGAACTGGCGGTCGAAACCATGCTTGAAACTGGTGACGAAATGCCTGCTTAGCCCCCTGTTGTGGGAGAAAGTTGCTTCCCCCCCCGTGGTGTTGGAGATAAGCTGATCTAGCTTCTCACTGAACTCTCTGCTGCCTTGATAGGGCAAAGTAGTTAGGGATTTGTTGGAAGTCAGGTAGGCTCGCCATGTTCTCAGCCATAGGGCTCCCCTAATGCAAATCGCATTGTGGCAGCCAGTGCTGCGTGTTAGCTGCATCCAAGGATGCGTTAATTGAACTAGCCTCCCAGGGCTTATCCGATTCACGATCTCAGCTACCTCCGACGGTAGGCACAGTATCTGCAAAGCTGCCTTTGATGACTGACCAGGAATCATGGCCTTGGCTACCCAAGTTACCGTGCAAGTGGGAGAGAGGGCTGATCCTGAGGCCTCAAACACCAAGCCCCATGTTGCGGGAGAGGATACGTGGAGGCGACACTCGCACGTGCTCGCCCGTTGTTGGTTTGGGGAAATCGGACCCTTTCAATAGGGTCCGTTGCCCCTGTCTCATCTTCATGGGAAAAACAGAAAAAAAAAGTCTGGAAAAAGACCAGATGTGTGTGCCTCCTAGGACACTAAGCATGAACTGATTCCGCCGGCAATCGAGGCAAGGGTGTATACTGCGAAGGAGGAGCTAACCTTTTTTTTTCACTCACTTAGTGTCAGCCTCCTGGCGACAGTAGCATACACCACAGTCCTGTGTCCCCCAATGAGTCGAAGGAGAAAAGAAAAAGAAACATCAAAGACATCAAAACTATACAGGAAGCTCTGAGGTGACTTTTTACATGTGGAAATAGAGATAAGGCTCAGGGATGGACATGCCACTGGTGCAATCTGTGCAGCCACTCTGGGGCCCAAGAGAGCAGACCCCTTCCAAAGGAAGCAAGCAGTTTCTATCACAGACACAAAGGGGCCTCACAAGCTGTCCTTACACAGGGGCCCTAATGTGACTATAGGTGCTAATCCCCAACAATAAAAATGATATTTTTTTTGTAGAGATTCAATTTGTCAGTGTTGAGAAATCTAGTGTAGAAAATATATGGAAATCAGTCTGTTAAATGCGTTGGACGCATCCAAGAGCCCCCAGTGTGTCGGGACGCATCCAAGAGCCCCCAGTGTGCTTCCAACCTTGTTTGGATATAGTTTCTACTCTAGATTTCTCATGACTGGCACGTCAGATCAACAAAAAAGGTATCATTTTTATTGTGGTACAAGTGTCTACACAACCATTCCACTTCTAGTTGAAAAAAAATGTGATGACGGGTTCCCTTGCTCTTAAATTCAGATGTTTAAGCCTAAATCTAATCCAAACCACAAACAACTAGGGGTAACTGTTGATGATAACCCCCAATTATTCCTCCTCCCTTCATCCACATCACATCCAAAGGGGTCCCTGAAGTGGAAATATGAGAAGCTGTTTAGCTGGGGTGACGCACTTTTTTTGGAGGCACACTTATTATAGGTAATGAAATCCCACGTCCCAACCCACGACACCCAATGTGATAATGCTATCCAACAACACTATATCTCAGCTTCCTTTGTAAGTGGGACATAAAACAGGACATAGGATGCTGTAGTCAAATCTAAAGGTTTTGTTGAAGTTATTGATATTTGGGGTTTTGTGAGTAGTAGGACCCCTCTTTATAAAAAGGAATCTGTGAAACAACCCCTTCTGACAATGAAGCTACAGTGGCAATTCTGGCATCAGGAACCAGTGATTATCTGACCAGAGGACGTCCTATGCTTCCACTTCATTGGAGATGTTGTATTATAAGGCAAACCACGATACATGGATGGGCCAAGTCCAACAGACAAGAAAACAATTAAACCACCAGGTTCATGGAGGGGGGGGGGGGGGGTTGGGAGTCCTGGGTGTGATCAATAATGAATTAAAGAAACATCACGCTAACCGGAGAAATGGCCCCAGCTGTAGCTATGGTGGACTGACAGCAGATGGACACTGTGTTAAAGGGGTTATGGTGGGGGGGGAGTTTCTTTTATTTTCTCTACTTCACATTGACAGAGCAAGTTCCTTCTCTTCTAAGCTCTGTTGACAGGGTGTCATTGCTGACGTCATGTTGATTGACAGCTGACTCACTACTGCACTGGACTTGGTCAGCTGTCAGTCAATATGATGCTGGCAGTTAACCCAACAGAGCAGAGTGTAAGAGATGTAACTGCTCTGTCGACAGTGTTACAGGAAGCAGGAGAATCGCTGGCAGGAGCGGAGCAGTCCATGACTTCTCCGAGCTGGGAGAGATTGTAGCTGGACAGGTAGATAGCAACTACCTAAGAAAAATGCTTAGCCCCTTGAAGGGAAATAAAAAATGCCCTAGTTAACGGCTAAAATTTGTTGGTATGTTCAGTAGTTCCTCGAGATTGTATTGTATGACCTCTCTAGTTTGTGTGTTCTCTTCTTCTAATTCTCCATGTTAAAGATGAAGAAAATAATGTCCCATGTAAAACAGTAAATTATCCTACAATGCTGATGATACTGCTGAAAGATCACGTTATATCTGCTACCCGATTCTGTATAGAATGAGACTCCGCAAAGAGAAGGCTATGCAAGAGCACATAAAGACAATGCTGGGAGTAACTGCACAACTGAGATCAGTGGGTGAGGATATAAAAGACAGAGGTGAAAATATTTGATACACTGCCGATTTTGCAAGTTTTTCCACATACAAAGAAAGGAGAGGTCTGTAATTTTTATGGTAGGTACACTTCACCAGTGAGAGACAGAATCTAACAAAAAAAAAAAAAAAAATCAAATTTTTTGTGATTTTTAATTAAATTGCATTTTATTGCATGAAAGTATTTGATCACTGACCAACCAGCAAGAATTCTGGTTCTCACAGACCTGTTAGTTTTTCTTTTTGACCTCCTCTGCACTCATTTACCTGTATTATTTGCACCTGTTTGATCCAGTCACCTGTATAAAAGACACCTGTCCACACACAAATCACGCTCCAACCTTTCCACCATGGCCAAGACCAAAGAGCTGTTTAAGGACACTAGGGACAAAATTGTAGACCTGCACAAGGCTGGGATGGCCTACAGGACAAGAGGCAAACAACTTGGTGAGAGTATGCAAGCAAAAAAAAAAAAGCACTGTGAAATTCCTTTTTCCCCTTTTCCTATGTTGACTTATAGCTTGGTGAGAAGGCAACAACTGTTGGCACAATTATTAAAAAAAAATAAGAAACACAAGAGGACTATCACACTTCCTCTATCTGGGGGTTCCATGCAAGATTTCGCCTCGTGGGGTAAGAATGATTCTGAGAAAGGTCAGGAATCAGCCCAGAACTACACGGGAGGAACTAGTCAATGACCTGAAGAGAGTCGGGACCACAGTCAAATATTACTGTTATTAACACACTATGCCATCATGGATTAAAATCCTGCAGAACGTGCAAGGTCCCCCTGCTCATGCCAGCACATATCCTGGCCCATTCGAAGCTCATCAATAATGAACTGGATGATCCAGAGGAGGCATGGGAGAAGATCATGTGGTTAGATGAGACCAAATAGAAGTTTTTGATATCAACTCCACTTGCCATGTTTTGAGGAAGAAGAAGAAGGACGAGTACAACCCCAAGAACACTGTCCCAACCATGAAGCATGGTGGGGGAAACATACTTTGGGGGAGCTTTTCTGCAAAGGCGACAGGTCAACTGCACCTTATTGGAGGGAGAATGGATGGGATCATGTATAGTGAGATTTTGGCCAACAACCTCCTTCCTTCAGTAAGAGCCTTGAAGATGGGTTGTGGCTGGATCTTCAAGCTTGACGATGACCCCAAACACACAGCCAAGGCAACTAACGAGTGCCTCCGTAAGAAGCATTATAATGTCCTGTAGTGGCCTAGCCAGTCTTGACACCTGAATCCAATAGAAAATCTTTGGAGGGAGCTGAAACTCAATGTTGCCCAGTGACAGCCCCGAAATCTGAATGATCTGGAGAAGATCTGTATGGAGGAGGGGGCCAAAATCCCTGCAAACTGGGTCATGAACTACAGGAAATGTCTGACCTCTAATTGCAAACAAAGGTTTCTGTACCAAATATTAAGTTCTGCTTTTCTGATGTGTCAAATACTTATTTCATGCAATAAAATACAAATTAATTATGTAAAAATCATACAATGTGATTTTATGGTTTTTATTTTTAGATTCTGTGTCTCACACTTGAAGTGTGCGTACAATAAAAATTACAGACCTCTCCATTCTTTGTAGGTGGGAATAAGCGCAAAATCGGCAGTGTATCAAATTATCTTCCCCACTGTATGATGAAACAATATTACTACAGTGCACCGATTAATGCACTGGAGAGTAGACTGGAGACAGATCTGACACTAGAAGATTGGAACTTGTGCAGGACTCCACAGAAAGGGACCGTTGGATACAAGGTCACACAAAAAAATAAACTAGAGCATGTTTGAGATGCCACAAACAGGGAAACATAAAGGGGCGCTCTGAAGTATGGAAGTAGACCTTTCCGATCACTGAGGGTTCGACCGCAGTAGCCCCCAGAACGCCCAAAAATCGGGGCTCTGAAGCTGAATGGAGCCATGGTCAATCATGCACATTCATTCTTAACAGGAGCACCAGAGATTGCTGAGCAGCAGTGATCATGACTGACGTCTGCTCCATTCCGCCATGGATCAGCATCATACCCCCAGTTCTCGGAATCACAGCGGTCAGATCCCCAGTGATAGGAAAGTTAGATCCTCATCCCTCGGATAGGGGAAATCTGCAAATCTTAGTCCCTATAGAAATTCTACCCCAAACAATGCAAATCTCTTGCTTTTCAACCACCGCAGTAGTACAGAAATATTTGCATTATATTTGCATGCCCATTTTACGCCTTTATAGGCAAATTATGGGGAGAAAAATATACTCCAAAACAATCCAACTCTGATTTTAAAAGGTTGTATATAGGGTATAACATATAGCTTCCTCTGTCTTAGAGCCGGGGAAATGTTCTCTTGGTTTCCCAATAGAATAATGCTATGGCATTGAATAACACGAATGACAATGTGTAGAGGGGTCTTATGTTAGGAGAAGGGGTCTGCCAACTTTTGTCCATGGCCTTTGCCAGGTATTGAAGCGACTGCTGTTATACCAGGCTTAGCCCATGGATGAGGGTGGCGCTGTTTTAACGGGAATAAGCAAAGGCATATCTCTAATGTGAAACAAACCTAATAGTCTTATTATAAGTCTGCAACAGTATGAAATACAATATGTGACATTTAATGTGCACCTTCAGACCACCAACAGTCATCAGGTCCCAATGCGACTGCTATCTATGCATCCTCTGTAAGGGAACTACAACTAATGAAGGGAGCACGATTCAAAGCTCAGACCTTGGACATTTTGTCAAGAATCCTCGTCCCTTATTAGTGTCAAAGAATCACATCCCCTGCATGGTGATATGTTTAACAGGTAACCTGCAGCCGCCACTAGAGGGAGCTTAGTGTATACAGTGTTATCATTGAGTTTAATGTATAAGCAGTCTGCAGCAGGCTCCCCCGCTCCCTCTAGTGGTGGCTGCAGGTTACCTGTTAAACCTAACAGGTAACTGCAGCCGCCACTAGAGGGAGCTGGGGAGCCTGCTGCAGACTGCTTATACATTAAACTCAATGATAACACTGTATACACTAAGCTCCCTCTAGTGGTGGATGCAGGTAGTGTATGTCTATGCGGTTGATTTTATTTTAGAAAAACAAATGTCTATAAACATATGGATAAAAAGTAATCCCTTTGGACCTAAAAACCTGGCAATGAAAAGTGGATACGGACTTTAAAAATAAAGGGGTGGTCCCATTTCAACCTTTCAAAAGACTTTTTACCCTAGACTGTTACCTTTAAAAATCAAATAAACTGAGCTTTAATTTACCCTCCCTGGGTCGACAACTGTGATGACAGTGCCACGGTCTCTGTTTAGCTCCAATTGCGATGTCACGCTTGTGCCACCTACATTAGCAGAGCTGCTGAGCAGTGACTGGCTGCAGCACTATCCAAGTGGCGTCACCGCTGCAGCCAAACAGAGGCAATGGCGGTTCCAGAGATAAATCGTTGGACTCAGAAAGGGCATATAAAGAGCACAGTTTGTTGCTTTTAAAGTCAGACTACTAGCCAAAGAACCATCAGGCTACGATTTGCAGGGCGTGAATCCTTAGCAACATGCAGCTTGAAGATGGATCGGCGGTACGCTGACAGTTTGGTTGCAACTCACCTCATCACACACGGAGCCAATATTAGCCGTGATGAGCAGGACTCCCAGACTCTCCATGATGGAGCTCACGAACGGTGAGGAACAAGTGTCACCAAGACTGTGAAGCACAGGAACACACACAAAAAAAAAAAAAGTTTTGAGACTAATTATTTCAAATATATAGAACTCATGAACAACCAGAACGGATACAAAAAAGTACGAGTGAGAAAATCTGCAGATAAAAGGTCAAAAAGATTGCAAGGAGGTAGGAGAGTAAACAGTACGAGAAGCGAAGAAGGACGAGGCCAGGGGCAAAGACTGGAAGAAGCGAGGAGCAATCGGTGAGGAGACTGCTTTATAAGCACAGCACACAGGTAAATAGTATGCAAAGTGGCACACGGAGGCACATCACTGGCTGGTTATGGTATTCACTTGTCTCTGTCCCTGGCAGGTCATCCCTTTAATCCAGACTTAGCTGACTGCCCACTTTACAAATATTTGGAAAGTCCAGGATCCGATTGTAGATATCTGTGCCGGTTGTTGTCATTACACTGATCTCCCGCCTTCCTGGCTCAGGTGTGTCGAGAAGGTCCGTCCCTTCCACCGGCGGCCCAGGTGTCTCTGCCTCTCTGCTCCCATACCCGTCCCACCCTCTCTCATGCAGTCTACTACATTATCCTCCTCAACCCTCCAGCTCTTCTTTTTTCTGACCTGGCAGAGTCACGTTACACAATGTAGAGGAGTAAAAGGTCCGCTGAACAGGTCTGACACACAAAAAGACTTAGGAAACTATTACAAAAATAGACAATTCTTTATTTGATATAACGACATATAACAAAACATACACGACTAGACCACACGTGATCCGTCCTTTTAAAGCGTGGTATCAATTTACACAGATTTTTTCAGGACACAATTATCGTCTCATAAAGTCGTCCTTAATTCAAATATATTAACCTCTAGAAATTCATTATCCATATTAATTAATAGAAGGAAAAACCATATGCATTTTACAAATATCTCTAGTTATTTACATAGTTTTATTAAAAATTATTTGAAAAAATGTATCATATAGTCATATACTGTAAACTCTTCAGTGGTGCAAAAAATACATTATCCTTCTAAAAATTCGGAAAGCAGCAAGAACGCGAAACGCGCGTTAAGGGGATTTCTACACGTCGCCCTTCAGCATTTAACCTGTGGTATGTCGTTCTGAGACTCATGTTTGTGTTATGGAGACTGCCTGGCACTACTCATAGTAACCATTTCTGCACTATACATGCACTCTTCCACAAACTTTGATTTTTTTTATGCAATTATGCAGTGCCCGGCGCTCTTTACAATCCATATATGAGGATAAATAAATGAAGTTGGATATTTATGAATTTTTAGAAGGATAATGTATTTTTTGTACCACTAGGAGGCAGTGTAACAAAGAATATATATAAGACTATATGATGCATTTTTTCAAATAATTTTTAATAAAACTAAGTAAATAACTAGAGATATTTATAAAATGCATATGGTTTTACCTTCTATTAATGTGGATAATTAATTTCTAGAGGTTAATATATTTTGAATTAAGGATGACTTTATGAGACGATAATTGTGTCCTGAAAAAATCTGTATAAATTGATACCACGCTTTAAAAGGACGGATCACGTGTGGTCTAATCGTGTACCATTTTTAAAGTGTACGTTTTGTTATATGTCATTATATCAAATAAAGAATTGTCTATTTTTTAAGTTTCCTAAGTCTTTATGGAGGATGATGTAATTGTTGGTTGGGAAACTTGATATTTTAGCCCAAATTATCGGATATTTATTTTTTGACACACAACTAGTCTACGACCATTATATAATTGACCTCTACGCTGGAGACCGTCCGGCCTGGAACCCATCCTGGATTCTGCGACTGTAAAACACCCGTCAGCCATTGTGCCTTGGCGTCATGTACTACACACTTCCTTTCAGCTCTTGCAAAATCTAACATCTGCTGTTATCATTCATCTTAGGAGCAGCAGTATGTAGACGTAGAGAAGGAGACCAAACAATCACTCTGGCCCCAACACAATGCCCTCAAGCCAGCTCCCCAAGATAACAAATATCAGAGTATTGAGCGTTATATCTTTTTATTAAAGTCTCAAAAAAAAACATTTTAAGGCCAGTGAGGACCTTCATCTTTAGAGAAATTTGCCTTTAAAGGGACCCTGCATCATCCAGGAAATGAATTCCAGGTAAGTGACATCACAAAGAAGATAAACTCCATTGTGTGATGTCAGCAGTAGAACACAGAAGCTAGAACAGCAGTGGCCTAGGTTGAAGACACTTACGGCCCACGCACAAGGAACATCTAAGCTCTAGGACAAGCCTTGGGGGTGAAGATGGTTGTGATAGAAAACTGCAATTACACAAAACCTCAAGTGTCAATCTTTGCTGGGGTGTCCATGCCTAACACAGCAAAACACATCTTGAGCATCTATCAAATCATGGAAACTTCTGCCACCTCAAACCCACAAATTCAACCGCAAAGACTTTTGACAAGAACTCAAGTCGAAGGCCACCAGGAACAGAATCCTGAAAGCAAATCGGTAACATCTAGAGACCATCTGAAAAGAAAGCTGAAATCTGCACTTGATAACCCTCCGCCTTTTAAGAAGACCATGTTGGATTCGAACGCCCACGAGAAACATGAAGAGAAGGGTAAGAGGAGATCACATTATTACCTCAGGAGCACCCACGCTGGATCCAGGCATAATAGAAAGTCTAGAACTTATTCAGCTCAGTCCACAAGTGGAACAAAATCACCAGCGAAATCTAAGAAACACGCAAAAGTTAGCACAAGAAAGAAAAGTCCAACCAAACGCAAGGCTACAAGACAGATTAAGAAACGTAAGACTCCAGTGAGGGCAATCAGACAGAAAGCATGGAAGGACTGTTCTACACAGACGGACAACATACCAGCTGTCCCAGATGGTGCTGCACCTCCAAGATGGTTAATGTTTCGCAACCCGCTAGTGGACATAAAATTCAATTTCAATGAGCGCCGAGATCCATCAATGTGCACATGGAAGTTACAAATGTCCCCCGGTGAGATACCAGCAATACGCATTCTTCTTAGAGGTGTTTAAAATCAAGGGAAAATGACAACATCCAAGTGTCTGGTAACTGAATAAACAATATAAGAGCAGAGAGTTACTTGTGAATCTTTATTAGCACACGACAGAGATGTGATCACGGAACCCATATGTAAAATCAGAAGTGTAAAACCAAACACAAGCAGAGGTACGGTAGACTGTGAAGGGCGCTGTACAGTGGAGTAATACGGTATATCTAAGCTTCACTCCAAATGTTGTAGTGACATAAAGGGTTATTTCCATTTTAATCAATTCTGGAGTCGGTATAGAATGCATCTTAAAGGGCATCTGTCAGAAAACTCAACCCTCCTAAGCCGTCTATATGGGCATGCAGGTCATAGAAATTTGAATAAAATGATACTTTGATATCTGTGATTCGATGCCTTATTCCAGAGAAATCAACATTTTTCTTAATATGTAAATTAACTGTTAAGATCTATGGGCCGGACACAGATCTCCCCGAAAATCTGCCTCCAGAGATTATATTAAATAAAATGAGATGTTACTGTGAAACATGTAGATACAGAGATAAGACTGTTAGTCATTACATGTCTCACACTGTAACATCCGATTTAATTTAAAATAAGCTCTGGAGGCAGATTCCCAGGGAGTTCTGTGTCGGGCCAATAGAACTTAAGATCTCATTGACACATTAAGAAAAATATGGACTAAGACATCAGATCGAAGATCTCAAGATATTTTATTCAGCTTTCTAATACCTACATACCCATATAGACGGCTTAGGAAGGCTGAACTTATTGACAGACTCCATTTAAAGAAGCATTCCATCAAAGTTTTTATCCTCTTAATATACTGCAGTCATCATATTATACAGCACTGTGTACTTACAATTGCTCATTTCGTCTATCCAGCTAATTCTTTTTTCCATTAGGTCTGTGACATAACATGATTAAAAACTGCCTAGCTGAATCCTAAGCTCTACATAGAAACAGGAGGTCAATTTTCCCTTTATGAGTCATGAGTCACTGCAAAAGTCTAAGACAGGGGGAAGGAGTGGAGTAATTGAGTCAGGAGTTGAAGAGAAGGATGACTCATGCAGTTTCTACATAAAGCAGAGAAAAAAAGAATTAACTGGTAGAAAGGCAAAATGAGCAATTGTAAGCACTCTGTAATATGAGGACTGCAATGTATTGAGAGGATAAAAACTTATGTGGGGAGCGCTTATTTATATGCATAAAATTGAGGCGGCAGAGACTCACTTATCAGAAGAGGGGTCATGCCCCTGCAATTTCAGTCTCCGAGGTTAATGGAAAGGTGACCACACAATAGTAGATAAAATCCTAAAACAGGGCTCATAATGGATTACAAACACATGAGCCATGCACAAAGTGAACAAGTTGGTAGGACAGTGTTCACACCACCCAAAGACTGAAACACAGCAAAAACAGTATAACAAACGTGTAAAAGTACTCTGTTGTAAAAAAAAAAAAGATTATATATCTATCTATCTCTATCAGTAAACAGCAAGTGCTAGTAAAAAGATAACAAAGACAGGGTATTTAGTTGATACATTTTTTGCAAAAAATGTATACTAAGCCGCTTTACCAGACGTCATGGTATACCCATCTTAGAGCAGTCCTAACCATAATGAATCAGTAATAGGATGCTCATTGAGGAAAAAGAACACATTACGTTTGTGGCCATTTTTGGGCACATAAGCTCCGGAGGCATGTGCCCGAACTTGGTCAAACTCAGGATGGAATACGTGGCCTTCGCCCACCGTATGGACCCATTGTACAGAAATGTATACTTTATGGTATGTTTCTTCACAGTGTCCATCTGTATAGGAAAGCGTAGTCGGCTGATCTATCCTATACAGCAAAGAAAACAATATACGGATGCAAGCCTGCCAGAGGCCGAAAGTGTGTTCTTTCGTGAATAGGGACCTTTGGGAATGTTACTGTATAGCTCAGGAAAAGCTCTTGCCGTATAATGTAGGCTAAGAGCACAGATGAAGTGTTCACTCAGTGTGAGAAATATCACAATGCTAATATATATACACCCCGAGGTCCACTTTAACCTTTTCAGTTAAACCTGAGCTATTCATGTATGGGTCAGAACATTGAGATTCCGGAACTAAATCTGGGCATTTCCTCACAAGCTGCTAGGAGAACGTTGCCTTCAGCCATCTCATCCCACCTCCCCCCACCCGAATCAAAAGAATGTTATACGTACCGAAACGCCCTGTAACTTGGCAGAGCCAAAGCCTTCGGGTCTTTGCACTTTTTATTTCATGTAGGAAGGTGAGGGGGCTGGGAGATCCACTTTTACCATTAAAGTTTTGTATTTCCTGTCCTTGAAGGAGTAGGAAGGAGTTAACCCCTGAGGCCCCACTGTTCTCATTGGTCTAGGGAAGCTGTCGAAAGACTGTGCACACAGAATCTAAAGGTTCCTCCAGAGGTACACCCTTCGAAGATTACCGGATGTTTACTATGAATACTCCAATGTGAAAAGTATATAGACCGACACACATCTACAGGGCTCCATTACCCCTGACACTGGCCAGAAGAGTTTCTTTTTGCCTATATCAATGCTCATTGAAAGCATTCTCTCTCAACATTTTCACCATTGAAGCCTAAAACTTTTGCACAGTACTGTATGTATATGATTTCTTTTTATCAGTTAAAATGCAATGCATGAACTAAAGGGAAATCTAAATCAAATCAATATTTGATGTGACCACCCTTTGCCTTCAAAACAGCATCAAATTCTTCTAGGTACACTTGTCACTAGGTACACAGTTTTGAAGGAACTTGGCCGGGAGGTTGTTCCAAACATCTTGGAGAAGTAGCCACAGCTCTTCTGTGGACTTCGCTTGCACAAATCCTTCTGTCTCCGCATGTGATCCCAGACTCGATGTTGAGATCAGGGCTCTGTGAGGGCCATATCATCACTTTCAGGACTCCTTGTTCTTCTTTGCCGTGAAGATGCTTCATGACATTGGTTGTATGTTTGGGGCCATCGTCCTGCTGCATTAGAAATTTGGAGCCAAATCAGATGCCTCCGTGAAAGTATTGCAATCAACAATGACTCCTTGGAGCTGAAGGTCATGGACACAGTCCAGAAGAGGGCAAACACGCAAGGTCAAGCCTTCCTTGCATCATCTGTTTAATCAAGGTCAAGTCATTGAAGAGGACAAAGTAAAGAACCTGAACGAGGACAGGGAGGCAAATTTGATCTTGTAATCCAGAGAGATCACCTCCCTATCTCAGGTGTCGTCCATTTGAGCCATTACCACATCTGAGAAAATAAGAGTAAGGCAGGTCAGGAGGACTCACTGCCCCTTCAGGAAGAGGATTCGCGTAAGGGGCGATATCTCTGGGAGAATTTAGATGGCAAGGAGTGAGTGTGCTAGGGCAGGGTTCCCCAACTCCAGTCCTCAAGGCCCACCAACAGATGTTTTCAGGATTTCCTTTGTATTGCACAGGTGAAGCAATTATCACCTGAGCAATACTAAGGAAATCCTGAAAACATGACCTGTTGGTGGGCCTTGAGGACTGAAGTTGGGGAACCCTGTTCAAGGGGAACAGAGCATTCCTTCCCGACTTCAGGCATTTTTCAGAGAGCCCGTCTTATTTGAATTGGAGCGCAGTGCAATACGGAAGCAGAATTGGAGGCAGAATTAACAGAACAGGATCTGAAGTCAGGAGAAGTGACTGCAGTACAGGCTTGCAAGTTGTGCTGACATAAGGTAAGTCTCACTCACAAAGGAATTTTGAGGCATGTAGCAAAAGAGAAGAGAGGTAAAAAGATGCTCTTGTAGAACCCTGGAAGATAAACCCTGGTTATGATGCTTAGCCGTACAGGCCTCGCTTACCAAAAGACGTCACAAAAGGCAGGATGTAAGGCAGGGCCAGCCACTGAAAATGGCTGCTTTTGACAAGTAGTCGGTCGTCTTATCCAGTGGGTCACTGAGGGATGCCACATTAGAGAGATGAGCTACTTGGAGATGCATGAAGGGGGCTATGGACCATTTGGCAACCAATTCATCCCCAAAGGGAAAAGGGCCTCAAACTTTGAGGAAGGCATGCACATCAAAGTTTTCATGGCTGTGAAAGATGACCTGTTACAGGCGGTTCCGATGGAAGAGAACTATGTCCTGGGAAGCAGACTCGTCCTTGACCTTGAGAGTGTCCCTCACTGCCTGAATAAAGGCCTCCATAACCGAAGTCACCTTAGAATCCTGCACTGACTCAAGAGTCTTAGAGGTTTTACCCAGAAGTTCAGATTGGGCAAGAGAAGCAGTATCCTGTGGCGCTGTACTGGGAGTGATCTGGGGAGGGAGAGTTTGATCTGTGGGAAGAGATCCCATATCTCCTGTGAGAATATCTCTGGAGGAAGCAGCGGCGCCAGTTTGGGTAAGAGAGCACTGACGAACACGTTGGTCTGGCAAGAGCTCCATGAAATTGCCGAAAGATTGGAACATAGCCAGGATTCCTAGGGCTTGGACGGGCTTTGCTCTCCAGTGGTCATGATCGGGCATGCACTGGGTGCAAAGGGAACCTAGATGACCGCATAGTAAGCTTTTTTCGCAATGTGAGCAAAATAGGTGAGCAATGCAACAAGGGGGAATCTTACTGGAAGAGGACATGACGCCTGGGGGAAAAAAAAAAAAAAAATTGTCCCAAAAAGGCAACTACAGATATCAAGTAAGGTTGGTTCAAGAGTGGTGCAGATGGTCGAGAGGAGGCTGGAGCTGTAGACCTCTGATGCAGAGAATTCACCAAGCCTGGACTGGAAATGAGGAACAGACTTCATAAAAAAAAAAAAAAAAAAAAAAAAAACCCTTTCACAATATATAACACCAATATGAAAGAGTCTGGCCTCCCTCAAGCAAGGAGGACAGTCAGGAGAAGGAACCGTCCAGACGGTGGAACAAAAGTTGTATCCTAGCCACAAGAGAAGCTGCAGCCTTGATTAGTCAGGCAACCCACTGGAGCAGATGTTAGTGCACAAGTCCCTGAAGGGATAACAATTTTGGAACAGTGTGTGCCAGAGAGGCTCCAGAGGGTCCCCCAGTAACAGGAAAACCCCCTCAAAAGTTACATAAAGGCACTATAAGCTGGTGGTTAGACCCAAGAAAATGTCTGTAAAGTAAAATAAGTAAAATAAGAGGTCCAAAGAGGTGACAGCACAAGCGGAATAAAAAGAAGGGTCAGTTCTCCAAGAAATGGGGCCCTTGTAGCCCCTAGGCTAAAAAGAAGAGTGGAACAGCATGGAAGGAGTGAAGGAATTAGACACAATCTTACGACACCCAAAAAGGCACACCTTTGGCAACTTCACAGGATTATGGGGTAACCAGCACATCGTTGAGGGACGGTTGACCTGTGTACTTTGGAGTGGATGGTGTCTCTACCATTGGGGTAAAGAAAAAATTATGAACAGCTGCACCACCTATATATATATATATTGCAGAAGACAAGTTGTGTCTCCTCCTACGGACAATAGGCTACAACTGAGCTGCTTGATGTCTGAGGAGACGGTTTAGTCCATTAGGTGAAGTTAACACTTTTTCAGCTAGAGTTGAGCCCCTAGTAGAGGGGAGTATACCCATGGCCCTGTGCCCCCCAAATGCTATTAATAAGAAAATGTGATTTATAAGATGAAGATGCCTTATTCTTTAGCTTTATGGTTAGCTCTTCTACAGGATCAGAGCAGATCTATCCTTCACTCTCCCACATCAATCAGCCTGGTGCACACCTGACACAGGTTCCTTAGTTCTTCTTTCATGGACTTCTTTTGTTAATCATTATCCACAACATACCTGGATCACCCAAGACTTCACATATTGGAGATGCTTTGACCCAGTTGACTAGCCGTCACAATTTGGACCTTGTCGTAGTCTTTCAGATCTTTATGCTTGCCCATTTTTCTTGCTTCCAACAGATCAACTTTAGAAACGGACTGTTTACTAGCCACCCAATAAATCCCCTCCCCCATCATTGACAGATGCCATGATCGTGAGATAATTAATGCTATTACTTGACCCACGCCGTTGTCGCGAGATAATTAATGCTATTCATTGACCGATGCCATGGTTGTGAGATAGTCAATGCTATTCATTTCAGCTGTCAGTGGTTGTATACAACTTATACCCCACGCAGTAAGTCTGGCTGGTATATATTTGCCATTTAAATCCTGTCTCTGTGTGTGAATGCAGCTATATCCGGAGGGTAGGAATATTTTTGGTACATATGTACATTTCCTGTTGTGCATACATGCAAATCCAGTGGCTGGAGGTGCTGGGGTAGAAACATTTAAAAGGGGAGGAAGCAATGAAAGGGTGCAGACATGAATCCCAATGACATGTATTATTGGAAGGTTGTAGAATATGGAAACTATACACATCACGGTGCAGAAGTGGGTGCCAGACGCATGTAGCCCTTGCACCGAGCTGTGTTCCTCTCCTCTCTGGTCCTTGCTACATATTCACTCCATCCTGAGCTTCGTCGTGATCAAGGCTCTTAGTCGAGTACATAGTTTACATTGCTAAAACTATGTGAACGCTAGGAGAAAAAAAAAATGAAAATCTAATCTATATGGGCTTCTTAAATCCCCCCTGAACATTACTATGGAGTTAGTCCACTGGATAATAGCTAGCCTAACAATACTGAGGACTGGTATTGATTAGTGATGAGCGAGCGTGCTCGGATGAGGTGTTATCAGAGTATGCTCGTGTGCTATCAGAGTGACTTCGGCGTGCTCAAATAATATGTTTGAATCCCCTCGGCTGCTCGACAGCTACAACACAAGCAGGGATTCCCTAACAAACAGCCAAGTCCAGCACTCATATCAAGAGAGCATTTCTGCTACACACAGGCTATCTGATCATCACCTGTATGTAGCAGAGCCGATCGGGTTGTGGCAGCTTCTAGTCTCCCATAGAGACTATTGAAGCATGCCAAAAGTTTAAAAAAAAAAAAAAAAAAGTTTTTAAAAATATTAAGAAAATAAAAAAAAAAAAAAAAATATAAAAGTTCAAATCACCCCCCTTTTGCATCATTCAAAATAAAATTAAAAAAAAAATACACATTTGGCATCGCCACGTACAGGATCGCACAATCAATATAAAAAAATAATTAATCTGATCGGTAAACGGTGTAGCGGAAAGAAAAGGCAAAACGCCAGAATTACGCTTTTTTGGTCACCGCAAAATTGCTTTAAAATGCAATAACGGGTGATCGAAAGATTGTATCTGCACCAAAATGTTATCATTAAAAACATCAGCTCGGCACGCAAAAAGTAAGCACTCACCCAACTCGAGATCATGAAAAGGGCTGCTGTGTGAAGAGGTTAATACCTTTTAAAAAATAGCACTCCAGCTTTATTATTATTTATACTCTTAGACATCGGCATCATTTGTATCGTGCATGCGTTGAAATAATCGATCACCACCTTTAACCCCTTACCGACATATGACGTACAGTTACACCCTATGCCGGCTCTCTGACTTTGATGCAGGCTCTCAAGCTAAGCTTGCATCTTTCGCGGCAGATGATGGCTGTGTAATTCAGCCATCATCTGCCTCTAACAGCCCAATCGACCACCAGTGAGGGGATCCCGAGGTGCGAATGGGTTGCCCTCACGGCCTGGGGTCTGCTTGTGTCTGGCATTATGATTCTCCTGTGAAAGCTAGACTATGGATGGCGTTCATAGGACCCCGTGATTTTTGCTATATACAGCAGTACTGTAGAATTGCCGTGTATAGTATATAAGCGACTGCATGATCGCAAGTTCATGTCCCCTAAGGGGACTAAGAAGTACAGAAAAAAAAAAAAAAAAAATATGGAAAAAAGTTATATAAAGATCAAATCACCCCCCACTCCTTGTTCCCCATTAAAAGAGAGAAATAGAAAAACAAAATAAATACACATTTGGTATCGCTACGTTCATAAAAGTTGGATCTATATAAAGTTAACCCGATCGGCAAATGGCGTAATCAGAATAATCTGAAACGGTGGATTTTCGGAGGCTGGAAAAAAAAAAATACAATAAGGGGCGCTCAAAATATTTCATCTAGCCCAAAATGGTATCAATAAAAACGTAAAAAAAGTCAGCTACAGCACGCAAACAAGTCCTCAGACAGCTCCATCAACCAAAAACAATGATTTAAATGTTACGGGTCTCAAAAAAAACAGGCAATTTTTATTTGTAATTGTACTAACCGGGAGAATCATATTGCCAGTATACCATATAGTGAACATGGTAAAAAAATAAATATACACAATTGTGGAATTGCACTGCTTCTTTGCATTTTCGCCACACATGGAATTTATTTTTTCCATTCTCTAGTACATCACATGGTACAATGAATGGAGTACAATTCGTCCCACAAAAAGCAAGGCCTCATATGGCTATGTGGATGGAAAACTAAAAAAAAAAAAAAAAAATAATAAAAGAAAAAAAGTTATGCCTCTTGGAATAAGGGAAGAAAAATAAAGTAAATGCAAAAATCGCCCAGTCGGGAAGAGGTTAATATTAAATGGGCACGGGTCATGTGATTTCACGCATGGAGCTATTCAGTCATCTGCCCAATATGTAGTAGGTGCAGTAATAATATTAGCAAATACCTCCAATTAGAAATGTAGTATAGTTCTCCTGATGGCCTATGTCGCTTACCTCATGTGCAGGGTATTGTAGTAGCTTCAGTATCTATGGTTACGACCACTCATATTGCAATGCCCTGCACATGTGGTAAGTGACAGTGTGAATCAGAAGAACTATACCACATTTCCAACTGGAGGTATTTGCTAATATTATACCTACTACATATTGGGGTAGGATCTTACAGATGGGAATACCCCTTTAAGTCATAGAGGATGAGGTGCAGCACCAGTCTGTAGACAGCAGTGATGGCATTTTTTGGAAGAAAGCAGCCATTTTTCTAATACTGGACAATGCCTTTTTCTCCGGCAACCCTCGGTGATCTTCCTTTTCTGTCAGTTTAGCTGTAATTGTGGAGTAATTGGAGTCAGACAGGTTACTAGGAGGCAATGAGAAGTGCTGCCATGTACAGCGACATTATGGTGGAAGAAGATGGAGGGACAAATTGGATTTCTTTTTTTCCCCAAGATGTTTTATTTCATTGACCTTATAAAAACAAAAACGAAGAACGTGGCGCAGGGGCCCATGCAGGACGGGGTGGGGGGGTGTAACAGAAAAACGGAGAGGCACATGTCTCATTCATTATGGATTTTGCAGAGGGTTTCAATCACTGGTATCATTAACCCCTCGTTTGTATTTTTTTGGCTTAAAAACGACAAGCCACCGCTCATCTTCAATAAGAACAAGTAGCGGAGAGGACTTCACGGAAGTGAATGGATGGGGCTTTTGTCTCGGGAAAACTCGGGCAGTGGAATATATCAGCCACAACGGTCAGAAGAGGTCCGAGCCTTGTCTGCTTCACTTTGCTTTCTTGCAGGCGATTCCATCCTGTAACCTTGCTTCTAGGGCAAGTTCTACAGGATCGAGATCTGTCCAACCTCACAGAAAAAGTAACAGTTCTGTGGGACGATATCGGAGGATCCAAAACAATTAAAATAAAAAAAAAAAAAAAAAAAGCCTTCAGGCTCAAAATTCTATTAGAACAGAGTCATACGTCTCAAGAAACAGAGCTGTGGGGGGGGGGGGGGGGGGTTTCAGAGACCACCATCCTCCTGACCCTGATACAGATCCCACGGGTGCAGTCGGCTGCCAGTAAACACCTCTTGCGCTTCCTACTAATACAGTTCTTCATGGACGAATAAATCCAGTCTGACTCCATGTCGCGGGTACCCTCAGCCCTCACTTCATGGCTTGGATTTCTGCGGCTCAGAGTCTTCTTCTTCCTGTGGTGTGGAGCAGCAGGGTAGGTCAGAACAGAGCCTGCTCCCCGATGCTGGGGCTTACGAGCGACTTCGGTTCTCCTGGTTCCCAGAGATGATACGACTGTACAGCTTCTGTTGTTCTTCTTTGAAAGCATCTTTGACCTTTTCACGTTTTAACCCTCCATCCCTGCAGAACAGAAGAAGAAAAAAATTGGCCAAATCGGCCGGGCTGGGAGCAACAATGTGAAACTGTCTCCCGATCTTACCATAGTAGATCGACAAGTCCGCCCTGCCGAGCGATTGCTGACTTCACCCGGTTTGCAAACTGAACTGCGTCTTCATTTTCCTGTGATGATACAAACAAGGGTAAAATTGGAGCGGGGGGGGGGGGGGGGTTGTGCTTCCACAAATCAGGCCTCATTATTACAGCATTCGATTCTTCAGGTCAGTACGATTACGGCGATAACAAACTTATCCTTTTTTTTTATTTCATATTTGGTTTGGCATTTTCTGTTGATACCATTTTGGAGTATACGGTATATAACGTTTTAATTGTTTTTTTATAGCAGTTTTTGAGGAGTTGTTGAAAAAAAAAAAATAAAATCTGAATTCGTACGCTATTATTATTATTATTTATTGTTCTAGCGCCATTTATTCCATGGCGCTTTACATGTGAGGAGCGGTATACATAAAAACAAGTACAATAATCTTAAACAATACAAGTCATAACTGGTACAGGAGGAGAGAGGACCCTGCCCGCGAGGGCTCACAATCTACAAGGGATGGGTGATAATACAGTAGGTGAGGGAAGAGCTGGTCGTGCAGCGGTTTGGTCGATCGGTGGTTACTGCAGGTTATAGGCTTGTCGGAAGAGGTGGGTCTTCAGGCTCTTTTTGAAGGTTTCGATGGTAGGTGAGAGTCTGATATGTTGTGGTAGAGAGTTCCAGAGTAGGGGTGATGCGCGAGAGAAATCTTGTATGCGATTGTGGGAAGAGGAGATAAGACGGGAGTAGAGAAGGAGATCTTGTGAGGATCGGAGGTTGCGTGCAGGAAAGTACCGGGAGACGAGGTCACAGATGTATGGAGGAGACAAGTTGTGGATGGCTTTGTATGTCATGGTTAGGGTTTTGTAATGGAGTCTCTGGGCAATTGGGAGCCAGTGAAGGGATTGACAGAGGGGAGAAGCTGGGGAATAGCGGGGGGACAGGTGGATTAGTCGGGCAGCAGAGTTTAGAATAGATTGGAGGGGTGCGAGAGTGTTTGAGGGGAGGCCACAGAGCATGAGGTTGCAGTAGTCAAGGCGAGAGATGATGAGGGCATGGACTAGGGTTTTTGCAGATTCTTGGGTGAGGAATGAACGGATGCGTGAAATATTTTTGAGTTGAAGTCGGCAGGAAGTGGAAAGGGTTTGGATATGTGGTTTGAAGGAGAGATCAGCGTCAAGGATTACTCCGAGGCAGCGAGCTTGTGGGACTGGGGAGAGTGG
This sequence comes from Dendrobates tinctorius, assembly GCF_039654945.1. NCBI lineage: Eukaryota > Metazoa > Chordata > Amphibia > Anura > Dendrobatidae > Dendrobates > Dendrobates tinctorius. Next base: position 19,328,348 of record NW_027361772.1, read on the forward strand.
GCAGTCATTTACTGTAATTGATAGGTTCGTAGGGGGGGTCACGTGAGATGGGGGAAAGATGATGAATTCTGTTTTGTCCATGTTGAGTTTCAGATATCTAGTGGAGAAGAAGGATGAAATAGTGGACAGACATTGAGGGATTCTGGTTAGTAGGGAGGTGATATCTGGTCCAGAGATGTAGATCTGTGTGTCATCAGCATAAAGATGATACTGAAAGCCATGAGATTCTATGAGCTGTCCCAGGCCAAAGGTGTAAATAGAGAACAGCAGGGGCCCAAGGACTGAACCTTGTGGGACTCCGACAGATAGGGGGCGAGGTGAGGAGGTGGTGTGTGAGTGGGAGACGCTGAATGTCCGGTCTGTTAGGTATGATGAGATCCAGGAGAGGGCCAAGTCTGATGCCGAGGGATGAGAGGGTCTGTAATAATAGGGAATGGTCCACTGTGTCAAAGGCAGCCGACAGGTCCAGGAGGAGGAGGACAGAGTAGTGTCGCTTGCTCTTGGCAGTTAAGAGGTCATTGGTGACCTTAGTAAGGGCAGTTTCAGTGGAGTGGTGTGACCGGAAGCCAGATTGTAAGCGGTCGAAGAGGGAGCAAGAAGAGAGATGGGAGGACAGTTCAAGGTAGACGTGTTGTTCCAGTAGCTTGGAGGCGTATGGGAGAAGTGATATAGGGCGATAGCTAGATACAGAGGATGGGTCAAGAGAGGGCTTTTTGAGGATAGGTGTGATGGAGGCATGTTTAAAGCTTGAGGGGAAAACACCAGTTGTTAGTGATAGGTTGAAGAGATGGGTTAGGGTTGGGATGAAGACTGTGGTGAGGTTTGGGATGAAGTGGGTTGGGATCGGGTCGAGTGCACAGGTGGTGAGATGTGATCTTGAGAGTAGAGTGGAGAGTCGATCTTCAGTAATGGTGGAGAAGTTGGTTTTGAAGGTGGAGGGCTGGGAAGTCGGGAGGAAGGGCTCTGGGGGTTGTTAACCAAAACTGTCCCTGATGTTATCAATTTTCTGCTTGAAAAATGAGGCAAAGTCTTCAGCTGAGATGAGTGGGGAGGGAGGAGGTGCTGGGGGGCGGAGGAGAGAATTGAAGGTGTTGAATAACTGTTTAGGGTTGTGAGACAGGGAGGATATGAGAGATGAGAAGTAGGTTTGTTTAGCTGTGGCGAGTGTGGTCTTGAAAGTAGTGAGGGACTGTTTGAATGCGATGAAGTGCTCGTTGGAGTGGGATCTTTTCCATCTGCGCTCAGCAGCCCTGGAAGCTCGCCTCAGCTCTTTGGTCAGGCTGGTGTGCCAGGGCTGTCTGTTGATTTTGCGAGTTTTGGTATGTGTAAGTGGGGCAGCGGATTCCAAAGCTACAGCTATTGTGGTGTTATATAGAGCGGCAGCGTCATCCGCATTGTGTAAGGAACTTATATCTGTAAGAGGGAGGAGGGATTCAGAGAATGAGTGTAGGTCAAGGTGTTTAAGATTCCTGCGAGGGTGTGAAAGTTTGTGGGGTGGGGATTGTAGACATGGAGTGAAGAGGGAAGAGAATGTGAGCAGGTTGTGGTCAGAGAGAGGAAGAGGTGAGTTAGAGAGGTTAGATAGGGAGCAGAGGCGGGTGAAGATGAGGTCCAGTGTGTGGCCATCTTTGTGGGTGGCTGTAGAAGACCATTGAGTGAGGCCGAAGGAGGAAGTGAGAGATAGAAGTTTAGTGGCAGCTGAGAGGGAAGTGTCAATGGGGATGTTGAAGTCGCCCATGATGATAGTAGGGATGTCCGCGGAAAGGAAATGAAGTAACCAGGTGGTGAAGTGGTCAAAGAAGGTGGTGGCTGGCCCTGGGGGGCGGTAGATGACAGCCAGTTGGAGGTTGGAGGGGGAGTAGATGCGCACAGAGTGCACCTCAAAGGAAGGGAGGGTAACAGAGGGTGGCAGTGGGATTGGGGTGAAGGAGCAGGTATCTGACAGGAGAAAACCAACTCCTCCACCATGTTTGCTGCTGGGGCGGGGGGTGTGAGAAAGGTGGAAGCCGCCATACGAAAGTGCAGCAGGAGAGGCTGCGTCAGAAGGGGTGAGCCAGGTTTCGGTGATGGCGAGGAAGGAAAGTTTGGTAGTAACAAAAAGATCATGGATGTAGGAAAGCTTGTTGCAGACAGAGCGAGCGTTCCACAGAGCTCCTGTTAGTGGGACTGGGGAAGCGGGGGCTGGGTGAATGGGTATAAGGTTGGAGAGGTTACGGAAGGTTGTGATAGAGTGTGGATGGGAGGTAGAAATGACTGTGGGAATGTGGTGAGGAGGACCAGGATTTGGAGAGATATCACCAGCAGTGAGAAGGAGCAGAGAAAGTGTTAGCAGGTGGGAGCAGGAGAGGGCATGAGGGGGCTGTCTGTGTTTGGAGACAGAGGATTGTATGTTAAGGAACAGTTTTGAGGCGGAGGTGAGGTGGATGGGGAGGATTGAAGAAGAGATGAACAGTTCCTTACTAGGAGTAGGGATTAGGGGAATTAGCAGAAAGTGAAGGATTATTGGGGTGAAAGTGAAAACAAACAGAAACATTGTTTACAGTGACTGTGTCCAGTTACCTTCAGTTCCCTTCTGGTTCAATTCTGGTTTTAATTCTTAAATTAATCTTCACACTTCTAGAACACACTTATAGGAATCACAATGCAGACTGAAGTCTATGCAGACTTGTGCTCTGCAATATATGTACAACTAAGTGCAGTCAGGTGTGAAGCAGAGAGGAGTGGTCTCTGCTCTTCTTGGTCAGACAATTAAGAGTGGACCAGATGTATATGCTATGAATCAATGTCTGCTGCTGCGCTTGCGCAGTGACACTCGAGGAGCCCAGCGACGTGCTCAGAGGGAAAGTACGGCACACAACGTGGCTGCGCTGTGACACCTGCCTCCTGCCTGCCCCTCATTACACCCAGATGTGTATAGAGAGAGCGGCTTCACAGAAGAGAGGGCATTAAAAATTTGCGACTGGTGTCAGACTGGATTGGCAAAGGCCCTACCGGTAACATGGATTCTTGGGCCCACTGTTCAGCTACATGAAAAATAACCTGACCCTAGTATACAAAATAACTCTTGCTTCTATGTGATATTAATTTGGCTAGCTTGTTTAATTAAGGATTACATAATACATTTTTCTGCAAATAGTGAATAGCACTACTGATTAGCATTCCTTCGCAGGGGCCTACCGGAGGATTCTCCTGTTTCCCTGTGGCCAGTCCGAGCCTGCTTATATAGGCAAAAGCTTGGAGTCAGAGCGTGCCTGCAGCTGCATTGTGTCCGTGCTGACACTGAGTGCTCCACAGGGCTCCCTCCAGGGGGTTTTCATTTTAGACCGTTATCGCTCTTAGCAAGCGAAAACTGATAATCAAGACAGGGATTAATATGCAAATTGGAGGACGTAACGGGGTATTCCCATCTCCAAGATCCTATCCCAATATTTAGTATGGGTAATACGAATAACATTGGCAAATACCTCCAATTATAAATGTAGTATAGTTCTTCTGATTCACTATGTCGCTTACCCCATGTACAGGGCATTGCAGTAGCCTAGGTATCCATGGTTATGCCCATTCACAGTGACAGTTAGACAGCTCTTAGTTGTAACCATGGATACGTAAGCTAATGTAATGCCCCGCACATGGGGTAAGCAACATAGTGAATCAGAAGAACTGTACTAGATTTATAATTGGGGGGTATTTACTATTTTTATTAATATTACACCTACTATATATTGGGATAGGATCTTAGAAATGGGAATGCCGCGTTAAGGAAAAAAATGCACCAAAAAAAATGCAGAGTTCATCATAGTCTTTACTCGCAAAGTGGGCAGTTTTCTTGAAAATGAACCTGCTTTGCACTATTAAAAGCAGAGAATTTTTGAACGTAAAAGAAAAAAAAACAGCGGGGAAAAAGAAAGCAATGTGAGAACATGTCCTAATGGAGAGCTGAATTCACAGATATTCTTTGGCTCTTTTCTTACATCACTCGGTGGTCACTACAATGTCATAGTCAGGAACTAAATGCAAAAAAAAAAAAAAAAAAAAAAAAGTTTGCCGTGTGTGGTTACTAATCGTCAGCACATTTACAAGGCCCTCAGTGACCGGCCTGATGTAATATGTAGTAAGAGCTTGCCAGGGATGGGACAGGATCACCAGACGAGACTCAGCGCTGACCTCTATGATGAAAGTTGTCTGCAAACAGCTTTTGCAATGAGCCACTAACCAGACATCTGAGACTTGCTGATTCTGGATAATATTTATATATTACTTTATTAGGCTGGTTTCACATTAGCGCATTTTCAGTGCGCGCACGGCCGGGGGTAGCTCCGCCCCCGAGCCGGCTCTCTGCCCGGCGTGCCCGCCCCTTGCTTGTAGCGCCGCCTACTAGCGGACAGCGGCGCCTGCGATCGGCGCACCCTAACTTTAGCATAGGGTGCGCAGATCGTGCGCAGGCCGTGCGCTAGTTGCGCTTTGACCTGCGCTGCGCACTTTTGACGGTGCGCCGTGCGCGCCAAAATCCGAAAAGTTTGATTTTGGCGCGCACGGCGCACCGTCAAAAGTGCGCAGCGCAGGTCAAAGCGCAACTAGCGCACGGCCTGCGCACGATCGGCGCACCCTATGCTAAAGATAGGGTGCGCCGATCGCAGGCGCCGCTGTCCGCTAGGAGGCGGCGCTACAAGGAAGGGGCGGGCACGCCGGGCAGAGAGCCGGCTCGGGGGCGGAGCTACCCCCGGCCGTGCGCGCGCTGAAAATGCGCTAATGTGAAACCAGCCTTAGTTAAGAAATGCAATAAACGTATTAACTCCGTCCTACTCCGGTCTTATGATATCCAATGCGTTGCAGGAAAGATTGAAGCTGGACCTTCCTCCGGCTGCTCTGTATCGATCAATGACTGAGCAAACAAACCCATGTCTGGAAATAATTATGCCTGGACGGCAAGGGGTAAGATGTGAGGACACCATCGAGGCCATTCGAGTTCAAAAGCAATGAATTCTATGGCCAGCAAATTGTTTAACCCTGGCGATATCTCTACACAGGAGAAAGTGTGGACAAGTAGTGTCGAGCACAAGATTATAGGAGGTGGCGATCACTGATCGCTACTGTAGATAGTCAATGCAATTAAGGTCAGAAGGGAACATGATAATTATAGGAAAATGGTCCTAACTGGTACTTGGTCCATGGAGAATTAGCACAACAGCTGGTTCGTGGCAGCAAACTGACTTTACCTACTAAGAAGAACTTCTGCTCTGAAGTTAATAAATGTATGAAGGGACATTTATCAGGAATTTTTCAAGCTCCTCTAAGTTCTGGTGTGGGAACCTTGTCCTGAGACCACCACCATCCTAGCTACATCCATGTGTTCTTACCTGCCGTGTCATAGGAGGTAGGTACCAGACGCTGCACACGATGGCCCAGCTGGTCATCATTCGCAGGAGGTAGGTGATCATCCCATATTTGCTGCTGTTGTAGAAGGCTTCGCCAAAGCGAGGATCGTACTGTGGAGGTAAGAAAGAGTCAGGGACAATACAAATTTCAGTCTACTACTAAAGCTTTACCTAAGATCCCTGGACTCACCTTAATAGCCACTGGATACACAGTGGCTCCAACTTCGAAGCTTCCCTTCTTGAACATCATGACGGATGTGTTATTGATGCAGGTCCCTGATAGGAGAGAAATCGGCAGAACGGGAATTTACGACGCCTGTACAAACAATTAGGGAACTCTTCCGTGTGACTGCATTTTTCTCTAAATGAACAGTGAAAGTGACGAAACTCTGCAAATCAATCCCCACGCTGACACGAGTAGAGCAGGAGGTGGGTCGCATTTCGTAAAAAGGTGCACGACATTTAAAAAAAAGACTAATATCTTTCCGCTCTTACCTTCCGGAAATATTAGGATGGGCAGTTTACTTTTGTCTTGTACATGATCTGTCAGTCTGGGGGAAATAAAAGGGATTGTAAGAACATATTACAATATGAAGGATGATGGGGTAAAAAAAAAATCAAGGGGGTTCAAAGTGTTGGCCAAGTTATGTCGTAGAGTTGAAAGTATTCTGTGATCTCACTACTGAGCACTGATCTGCACTTGTACGGGTCCTGGATGGTGATCTCACTATTGAGCTCTGATCTGCACTAGTGCAGGTCCTGGACGTCCAGGATGGTGATCTCACTATTGCGCTCTGATCTGCACTTGTGGGGGTCCTGAACATTCAGGACAGTGATCTCACCATCGAGCTCTGATCTGCACTTGTAGGGGTCCTGGACGTGCAGGACGGTGATCTCACTATCGAGCTCTGATCTGCACTAGTGCAGGTCCTGGACGTCCAGGATGGTGATCTCACTATTGAGCTCTGATCTGCACTTGTGGGGGTCCTGAACATTCAGGACAGTGATCTCACCATCGAGCTCTGATCTGCACTTGTAGGGGTCCTGGACGTGCAGGACGGTGATCTCACTATCGAGCTCTGATATGCACTTGTGGGGGTCCTGAACATTTAGGACAGTAATCTCACTACCGAGCTCTGATCTGCACTTGTGGGGGTCCTGGACGTTCAGGACGGTGATCTCACTATCTAGCTCTGATCTGCACTAGTGCAGGTCCTGGACGTCCAGGATGGTGATCTCACTATTGAGCTCTGATCTGCACTTGTAGGGGTCCTGGACGTGCAGGACGGTGATCTCACTATCGAGCTCTGATCTGCACTAGTGCAGGTCCTGGACGTCCAGGATGGTGATCTCACTATTGAGCTCTGATCTGCACTTGTGGGGGTCCTGAACATTCAGGACAGTAATCTCACTATCGAGCTTTGATCTGCACTTGTAGGGGTCCTGGACGTGCAGGACTGTGATCTCACTATCGAGCTCTGATCTGCACTTGTGGGGGTCCTGGACGTTCAGGACACCAACACCCAACTTTTAATGTTTTCTCTCTGGAAAACTGCTTCCCCTGGTTAGTAAAGAAAGTCCATCCAGGAGACACCTGCAGATTAGAGGTCATCTGATACAACATTTCCATCAGCAACCTCAATTATAGATAAGAGTATCCACCAGTAAGTTCCACGTTTCCCTTTCCTACCCCCGAATTATGTTGTAAGATCTAGAATGTGTCTTACTTTTGATACATTTAACGAAAATTTCATCACTGATGGAGATAAGAATAGTGAGCGAGTCTTCGTCGTGAATAATTTTTCTACTTTTATTTAGATCCGGCACCAAGAAACGGATAACGTCCAACATTTTGACCAACAGGGGAACTTTATCAAGGATGTCTGGGTCAGGTACGGCCAGGTATGTACAGGATAGAGCATAGGTGAATAGCCTAGTGTGATACACTCGGCCATATCTGACCCAGACGTCATTGATAAAGACCACCGGTTGGTCGAAACATTAGATGTTATCGGTTTCTTGGTGCCTGATCTAAATAAAATTTTAAACATTATTCATGACAAAGACTCACTATCAGGTTCACTCCAATCCCCGTACCTTTTAGCTACAAGATGGCGATCTTTGACTTCTGACCGTTCGAACCAGACGTGTGGACAGGCCTTCACCATGGCTCTTTGTATTATCCCCATTAAGCCACCATGGACTTGTCCGACCTACAGAAAAGAAATATGAATATGAAGACCACATCTGGGGGCAGGGACAGAGTTGGAGGCAACCAAACACTCACCATAGCGTAGTATCCATCGCTGGCCAGGATGATGACATCTATCGGGGAGGTGTGATTGGCCACACAGATGCCCCCTTTCCTCGGACGGTTCTCACTGATGAAGACAGAGCGTAAAAGTCTTACACATCACAATACTGTACGGGAAAGTCCAGACGCAGCAGAATAGATCAGACTAGGATTTTTGCCCCAAATCCGTTGCTATGTGCAGATTGCGTGGGCTTGAACTTGCGCTCATTTTTTCCATAAGATAAGTGTGGATGGATCAAAACCCCTTCTTTATTTATTGTACTTTAATTTGCTGTGAAATCCACAAAGCAAATCCCCCATATTTGGAGGGGCCCAAACGCAGGTCACCATTGGCAATCCCCAGCAGACAGGGAGGCCTGGACTTACCTGCCATGATATGTAATGATTGCAGTGAGGGCCCGCACGCAGATCCGATAACACATAAGGTGCACGTGCTTACTCAGGAACTCCTTGGACCTACAGAGATAATATGCATTAGAAAACAATGCTGACAAAATGAAAAAAAAAAAAAAAAAAAAAAAAAGCAGAGTAAGTGTCCAGCATGGTCTTTTCTGAGCTTAGAGGGGGTTAAACTGGATTAAGGATAAGAGCTCAGCGCAGGCTGCAATTTACCAATACACCTTCTGCTAATATGACGTCCTAGAAGGCTCCTTCCAAGGACCACGGCTGTGGGGAGACAGGTTGTGCTTACATGAACTCTGCAGGATCAAGTGCTGCCATCTGCTCTCAGCATACGAGCAGGGAGGCAAAAATGAAGTCCATCCCCCCAAACAGCTATGGAGATAAGTATATGGGTACTAAACCTTAAGGCATAACCCTGGCGCAGCTCCCTTCTGCATCATTGATGTTATGGTGCCTGCCAGAAAGTGTGCCCCGCCAACGAAGGCACAAGTCGCCGAGCTCAGTGACTAGCTGCAGCGCTGTCAACATTATGTCAGTACTGCAGACAATAACAGACATTGGCGGACGCGCAGCGCTGGACCCAGGGAGGGTGAGTAAATCAGTTTGCTTGTTTGTTTGTTTTTTTTAAACAAACACCAGCGAGGTGACATGAAAGCCAAAAAAAAAAAAACCTTTTAGTTATCTCCTGAACAAGATTTTATTACTGGTGGCGGTCCAACCACTGCCGCCCCCCCCCCCCCCCCCGGATTTATGAGAACGGTGGATGCCATGTCTCCATGCGCACGGGGTGACCGCTACACATCTATGGATCCCATAATGGGTATATATGACTATCGCTCCTATGGACAGTACATGGGGCGGTGATGAAATATGTGCAGCCTCTCTCCATTCACATGGGAGGGACTCTGTACTGATGTTGGGTGCGGACCCCCACCGCTCATTTATCGTCTTCCCTGTGATAGATTACATTGGTGGATCGGTTGTATGGACTCGTCCCCGCAGTGTGCCTCCAATTTTCTAGGCCCCCATTACACACAGCAGTAAGGTAACGGTACGGTGTTACATACTTACCGGCCATTCGGCAAGTATCCGACTAGTGTAGTCCCAAACACTAAAAGCCCGACCCCCGTGAAAGCCAGAGCAATCCTAAAAGGAGACCAGGGAGACCATCAGCACTGCGTGTCCACACACCGCCACTCCGTTTCCCCAAAGCTCCCCCGCAGCGCCGTTACCTGAGCGGCAGCAGGAAGGTGTACCGCACCAGCATGCCCAGACCCCACAGCACGGTTAACCGCAGACTGATGTGCTGAAAGTTGTAGTTGGTTCTGCTCAGCAGGTTCCAGGTCTCCAGCTCCTCCGCAGAGAAGCGTTTGGTCACCTCATCGTCCATGATGCTCTCCATGCCCTGCCGACAGAAGTAAAAGATGTCCGACAGCTCGAACTCCGGCTTGTTGAAGGAGCGGCTGTTGCCCCGCAGATCCCAGATGCCCTCCTCCAGGGACGTGCTCTCCTTAGCGATGATTCCTGAGCATTGTGAAAAAGGAAACACAGAAGATGATGGGTGTCATAGTCACTACCCTCAAGGGTGATGGCAGCAACGTGTCGGATGTCAGTGTATGGGAATGGATCTGGAACAGCGACAGCAAGTCGTGATTTTGGGGGGGTTGTTAGGACACATTGGTCTTGGACTTGCCACCAAGTGTGAAACAGTGACAAGCTCACTACCCCAACACTTATCATACCCTAGACCACCAGACACTGTGTTGCTCATCACCACGGACCACCAGGGAAGGAAACATCACCCGCTTCTTTGCCCTAGACCACCAGGAATTAAAATCTCCACACACAAGCTACCCTAGTCCTCTAGAGATGCGGCCACTGACTTACTTGTCTGCCCTAGACCACCAGGGTCAATGGCACAATATTTGGGCATTACATGAGCTGTATGGCACATTAGTTGGGATCTATACTGCAATATGTGTCCAAAGGATAAGTGATGACTTGCAGGTAAGAGGGGGTCCGGCAGCTGAGTCTCACACAGATCCAAAAAAATGGGGCTTGTCGAAATAGATCACACAATTCACTCACAAGGGCCTGCTGGAGATTGACAGCCGCTGCACTCTTTTTCCTGCAGTCCCATAGACAATGAATGGAGCAGTGGCAAGGATGTAAGACCACCTCGTCCATAGATACGAGTGTGCTACTGTCCCATGCTCAAGGGTAACGGGACGCCGATCTTGAGATCATGGAGGAGGACATACTCAATTCTAGCCATAGACTGAATCAGTCTGTGCCCAGCTTATGACAAGAAGGGATCCCGCTCGCGGCAGAAGACACGGCAGAAGACGTCAGAGGACTGAAATAGAAAATGTCAGCAAGACGGGAAGAAGAGGAACCATGACGATTGGAGAAACACGAGCATACACGACAAGTGGAGCAGAAGAGTCAGATGGACAAAATAAGGGACAGCAACAAGGGCCAGGATCCCGTGTCGCCTGAAATAGAGGGATGAACCAGAGCATGGAAACATAGGACGGCAGAGAACACTATGCCGGCGATGTGAGCGCACATACCATTGGTGAGAGGCTTGTACAGCGTGTGACTGTTCTCCTTCACTCCTCTCTCGATCCGCAGAGTGGCCCACTGCAAAACAAGGCCGGTGTCAGCGTCACACACGGAATCACAACCAGTCATTACATAAAATTCATCACATTACTGGAGATCATCCAGGCGGAAAGCAAAAGGGCTAGGACATACTTGACTGTTTCCATCAGAAAATACTGTGTCCTGGCTCCGTCCAGACTTATTCAATAGGAAGCCTCGCAGCAATGCTCTACGGAGGGGGGGGGGGGGTCTCCTCACGAGAGCCTCGCAGCGATGCTCTACGGAGGGGGGGGGGGGTCTCCTCACGAGAGCCTCGCAGCGATGCTCTACGGAGGGGGGTCTCCTCACGAGAGCCTCGCAGCGATGCTCTACGGAGGGGGGTCTCCTCACGAGAGCCTCGCAGCGATGCTCTACGGAGGGGGGTCTCCTCACGAGAGCCTCGCAGCGATGCTCTACGGAGGGGGGTCTCCTCACGAGAGCCTCGCAGCGATGCTCTACGGAGGGGGGGTCTCCTCACGAGAGCCTCGCAGCGATGCTCTACGGAGGGGGGGTCTCCTCACGAGAGCCTCGCAGCGATGCTCTACGGAGGGGGGTCTCCTCACGAGAGCCTCGCAGCGATGCTCTACGGAGGGGGGTCTCCTCACGAGAGCCTCGCAGCGATGCTCTACGGAGGGGGGTCTCCTCACGAGAGCCTCGCAGCGATGCTCTACGGAGGGGGGGTCTCCTCACGAGAGCCTCGCAGCGATGCTCTACGGAGGGGGGGTCTCCTCACGAGAGCCTCGCAGCGATGCTCTACGGAGGGGGGTCTCCTCACGAGAGCCTCGCAGCGATGCTCTACGGAGGGGGGGTCTCCTCACGAGAGCCTCGCAGCGATGCTCTACGGAGGGGGGGTCTCCTCACGAGAGCCTCGCAGCAATGCTCTACGGAGGGGGGTCTCTTCACGAGAGCCTCGCAGCGATGCTCTACGGAGGGGGGTCTCTTCACGAGAGCCTCGCAGCAATGCTCTACGGAGGGGGGGTCTCTTCACGAGAGCCTCGCAGCGATGCTCTACGGAGGGGGGTCTCCTCACGAGAGCCTCGCAGCGATGCTCTACGGAGGGGGGGTCTCCTCACGAGAGCCTCGCAGCGATGCTCAACGGAGGGGGGTCTCCTCACCAGAGCCTCGCAGCGCTGTTCTGGGGGCTCCTCACAAGAGCTTCACAGTGCTGCTCTACGGGTTTTCCTCACTAGAGCCTTGCAGTGTTGCTCTACAGGGGTCTCATCACTACAGCCTTGCAGTGCTGCTGCTCGACGGGGGTCTCATCACCAGAGCCTCGCTCTTTTGCAACCATTCTCTGCTACGGATCAATAGAATAGGGGGATAACTTGCTCATCATATGTCTGTCTGCTGGGACCCCCAGCGATCTCAAGAAAGAGGTCCTGCAATACCATTCTGGATGGAGTTTGTGTGTGCACGCTTGGCATCCATTCGCTACATTCATACAGGCTTTCTACAGTGAATTAAATCGTGTTCTTCCTTTCCTATCTACATATAAACACAAAGTAGACATCCCCATTAATTACCCGGACTCGTACATTAAAAAGTAATATGGAAATGTGCCTTTTACTCACAAGTTCCTATTAAAACAACGCAGACAACTCACCGTGAAAATTCGGAGCAGGGTTTTCATATACAACCGGCGGATGCCAAACGACACCCCAAATATTGCCGGGACGATGATGAAGATGAGCAGGAGGGTGATCCACAGAGTAACAGACAGGCCCAGGAGGTTACATAGCAAGCTGTCAAAGGGGAGCAGGGAGCTCATGATGTGGGCCAGGCACCGGCTGACAGGGGCGCTGACCAGACAAGAGAAATCCTACAAACTGGCGGGGAAGTTGAGGTTGTGTCACTCCCGTGTGACCAGCGGCAGAATACGATGGAGAGGTGACATAACTGGAGGCGGCAGAGGACTAAAATGGCTTTTTAATTTGATTTTCCAACGCTTTTCCAGTGGTGCCAGCGTTGCAGCATCCGTCCCTGGCAGATGTCTGGCGTCTCTAGCCCCAGCCAGGTAAGGTATTTGTGCAGCAATGGTAACAGCGATCCTCCATCCACGCTCATCTGTGACGACCCCCGACCATGGCCACGCTCAGTCCTTATATCCGTGGTACCCACATTCTGAGTCTGCTCTCCAGTCTAGTCTTAAAGCCCGTCCTGGCACAGGCATCTCTTGGTGGTCAGGGTCTGGGAGGCGGCGTTCAGCTACTCCCCTCGCCGGGCATACGTCGGCTGCAGCCGTGCCCCTGAACTTCTCCTCCTCCTGGGCAGGAATGCGAGTGGCAGCCTGTATGAGACAGACAGAGACAGCCGGCTAAAGGATGGCAGCCAAGACTCAGGGTCAAAAGGAGAAAAAGAGGAAAAGCAAAGAAACGAGAGAGGGGAGGAGGGATGGAGTGGAAAAGTCCAGCGTCTGTTCAGGAAAGTATGTGCGGGTGAGGGTCACGCTGCTGCCGGGTGTTGCGCCATCTGCATAGGTGTTTGTGTCTAAACAGACGCAAGTCCCAGCACATATTGTACAAGACAACAACAATCATCGTCACCCGACACAACGCACGCAAAAAAAATTATCTGTTACTGTACCCATTTGTGTTTTGTGGGGACCATAAAGGGGTCTTCGTGCTCGGCCAGGTCAACGAGTCCCATAGACTTTGAATGGAGCCCCACGCTATTCCAATTGGGGACACAGGAACCCCTGTTTTCAAGATCCCGTGAATACACAAAAAGTGTCAATTCCAGAAAATTTGCTAAAAAAGGTTGTCCGGGATTGGGACACAAGTATGTGACTGCAGAGCCGCGACGGCGTGTGGTGCAGACTTACGTCCCCAGCCTGGAAAACCCCTTTAAGAGGGAGCCTATCAGAGTGAAGCTGGTGTATGAAACTCGGACGCTTATATTCCACGAAAAGGAAATCTGTCAGCAGAAATTCACACCCCAAACTATTTTTTTTTGCCCGTTTAGCTCTTTCCAAGTCCGCTCTTCAGTTACCGAGAAATCAGGGTCTGAATTAATATGTAAATGGGGCTGAAGAGCTATGGTAGATCTGAAGCCTCCGTCACTCCAGCTCTATTGCTCCTCCTCCTGACTGACAGTCTCTAATAATAATTTTTATTTTTGTAGCGCCAACATATTCCGCAGCATTTTACATTTTAGAGGGGGATTTGTACAAAGGCATTACAGAATAACATGACTCAGATACCAAGAGGTGTGAGGGTCCCGCTCACAAGCTGCAACCTATGAGGAGATAGGGGGACACGAAAGGTAAATGGTAAGAAGTGCTTGTATTGTACAATACAGCCATAATATACTGAATAGGGTCTGCATATGGCGCTGCATGAACCGGTCACCAGCCAGTATGTGTAAAGGACACAGAGGGTTCATAAGTGCATGGAGGGTGTTTACAGATGCTGCGGGGGTCGTGATTTTGAAGAAAATTTTGTATGGGTCAAACGGGGATAGTTAGATAAATGAGGTGGAGTGATAGGCCAGTCTAGAGAAATGCCATGCTTAAAACTGTGGGTATTGGGAATTAATCTAATTATCCTAGGTAGTGCATGCCAAAGAACTGGTGCAGCATAGGAGAAGTCTTAGAGACAGGAGTGGGAGGTTCAGATTAATGAGGATGTTAGTCTTAGGTCATTATCAGAAAGGAGGGCACAGGGAGGGTGGTAGACTGAGATCAGGGAGGAGCTGAAGGGTGATGCTGAACCCTGGAGCTTCTTTGTGGGTGAGAGTGAAAAGTTCATATTGGACTATGTAGAGGATGGGTAACCAGTGTAATGACTGGCTCAGGGTGGAGGCATCGGTGTAACGGTTGGAAAGGAATATGATCTTCGCTGCTGCATTCAGGACGGATTAGAGAGAGGAGAGAGCTTGATAAAAGGTAGACCGATCAGTAGAGAGTTACAATAGTCCAGACGAGAATGGATAAGGGCAACAGTTTTTGCAGAGTCAAAAGTAAGAAAAGGTTGAATTCTAGAGATATTTTTGAGGTGAAGGTGACATGAGCGAGCGATCAGATGTGGGGGTGAATGAAAGATTAGAGTCAAATATGACCCCGAGACAGCGGGCATGTTGCTGGGGAGTAATAGTAGGGCCACACAAGGAATTGGCGATATCGGGCATAGGTAGGTTAGTAGAGGGAGGAAAAACGAGGAGTTCAGTTATTGAAAGATTCAGTTTTAGGTAGAGGGAGGACATGATGTTAGACAGCAGAAAGACAATGCTACATGTCTTCAGGCAAACAAGCCATCGTGAAGCAGGAGGAGGCGGTGATTAGAGCTGGAGTGACGGAGCCTCAATTTCCATAACAATTCAGGTGCTTATCAGGTGCTCTCCTGGGTCACATGTTTGCAGTTCTGACTCACCGGATCACAATGAGCTCTATACCGGAGCCGGAAGTGGTGTTTACAATGCAAGTCATGAGAGCCTTATTCTGATGTGGCACAGACTCACATTTCCAGCTCAGGCATGGAGCCCAGTGTGATCCAGAGTCAGAATAGCAGTCAGTAGCAGACAGAAGGAAGGACCTGAGCACCACAAGGGTCACGGAGAGGCTTCACATAGGATTTATCATCAGTATTTCACACCGCAGTAGGAAGTCCGCAGCCGTGTAGGCAACGGTCACTGCACAAGTCAGGGGGGTCCAGAGTATGGGGTGGGCCTTCCCCTTAAAAGGGCAACAAGGACTAATTGTGCATCAGGCTTACGGGGTGTGAATTACAGTCGAGTGACCCAAAGCAGTGATGGGACTGGAGAAGACTGAGCGATGCATAGGTGAATCCACCAACACTACATATATGGCACAGTCACACAGGCTTAACTCGGAAAAAAGATAAATGTGATATTTATCCAGGCCAAGGGAATTACCATACAGTGATACAGTGGAAGCGACAGGCAGATGTGCGACAGGCAGATGTGCGACAGGCAGATGTGCGACAGGCAGATGTGCGACAGGCAGATGTGCGACAGGCAGATGTGCGACAGGCAGATGTGCGACAGGCAGATGTGCGACAGGCAGATGTGCGACACTTTACAAAAAATTAAAAAAAAAAACTTTCTTTGCTCTCTTAAGATTTCTATTCCATTTTTCTTTTCATAATTCTTTTATATTCCATTAAGGTGCTGGGTTCCCTTTGATCCTGCCAGAGTCACACTCAAACGCAACAAAGGGTTCAACCCTACCATGTGCATTTGCTCAAGCGCGACAGAGGGTCAGAATCATTAGTGGGGTAATGACCACGGTAAAAAAAAAATAAATAATAAAAATAAATGAAAAAAAAAAAAAAAACTATACTGGGGGTCATTAGACAGTCCAGCCTTACCCCACACGCTGTACTGGGGGTCATTAGACAGTCCAGCCTTACCCCACACCCTGCACTGGGGGTCATTACAACAGTCCAGCCTTACCCCACACCCTGCACTGGGGGTCATTACAACAGTCCAGCCTTACCCCACACCCTGCACTGGGGGTCATTACAACAGTCCAGCCTTACCCCACACCCTGCACTGGGGGTCATTACAACAGTCCAGCCTTACCCCACACCCTGCACTGGGGGTCATTACAACAGTCCAGCCTTACCCCACACCCTGCACTGGGGGTCATTACAACAGTCCAGCCTTACCCCACACCCTGCACTGGGGGTCATTACAACAGTCCAGCCTTACCCCACACCCTGCACTGGGGGTCATTACAACAGTCCAGCCTTACCCCACACCCTGCACTGGGGGTCATTACAACAGTCCAGCCTTACCCCACACCCTGCACTGGGGGTCATTACAACAGTCCAGCCTTACCCCACACCCTGCACTGGGGGTCATTACAACAGTCCAGCCTTACCCCACACCCTGCACTGGGGGTCATTACAACAGTCCAGCCTTACCCCACACCCTGCACTGGGGGTCATTACAACAGTCCAGCCTTACCCCACACCCTGCACTGGGGGTCATTACAACAGTCCAGCCTTACCCCACACCCTGCACTGGGGGTCATTACAACAGTCCAGCCTTACCCCACACCCTGCACTGGGGGTCATTACAACAGTCCAGCCTTACCCCACACCCTGCACTGGGGGTCATTACAACAGTCCAGCCTTACCCCACACCCTGCACTGGGGGTCATTACAACAGTCCAGCCTTACCCCACACCCTGCACTGGGGGTCATTACAACAGTCCAGCCTTACCCCACACCCTGCACTGGGGGTCATTACAACAGTCCAGCCTTACCCCACACCCTGCACTGGGGGTCATTACAACAGTCCAGCCTTACCCCACACCCTGCACTGGGGGTCATTACAACAGTCCAGCCTTACCCCACACCCTGCACTGGGGGTCATTACAACAGTCCAGCCTTACCCCACACCCTGCACTGGGGGTCATTACAACAGTCCAGCCTTACCCCACACCCTGCACTGGGGGTCATTACAACAGTCCAGCCTTACCCCACACCCTGCACTGGGGGTCATTACAACAGTCCAGCCTTACCCCACACCCTGCACTGGGGGTCATTACAACAGTCCAGCCTTACCCCACACCCTGCACTGGGGGTCATTACAACAGTCCAGCCTTACCCCACACCCTGCACTGGGGGTCATTACAACAGTCCAGCCTTACCCCACACCCTGCACTGGGGGTCATTACAACAGTCCAGCCTTACCCCACACCCTGCACTGGGGGTCATTACAACAGTCCAGCCTTACCCCACACCCTGCACTGGGGGTCATTACAACAGTCCAGCCTTACCCCACACCCTGCACTGGGGGTCATTACAACAGTCCAGCCTTACCCCACACCCTGCACTGGGGGTCATTACAACAGTCCAGCCTTACCCCACACCCTGCACTGGGGGTCATTACAACAGTCCAGCCTTACCCCACACCCTGCACTGGGGGTCATTACAACAGTCCAGCCTTACCCCACACCCTGCACTGGGGGTCATTACAACAGTCCAGCCTTACCCCACACCCTGCACTGGGGGTCATTACAACAGTCCAGCCTTACCCCACACCCTGCACTGGGGGTCATTACAACAGTCCAGCCTTACCCCACACCCTGCACTGGGGGTCATTACAACAGTCCAGCCTTACCCCACACCCTGCACTGGGGGTCATTACAACAGTCCAGCCTTACCCCACACCCTGCACTGGGGGTCATTACAACAGTCCAGCCTTACCCCACACCCTGCACTGGGGGTCATTACAACAGTCCAGCCTTACCCCACACCCTGCACTGGGGGTCATTACAACAGTCCAGCCTTACCCCACACCCTGCACTGGGGGTCATTACAACAGTCCAGCCTTACCCCACACCCTGCACTGGGGGTCATTACAACAGTCCAGCCTTACCCCACACCCTGCACTGGGGGTCATTACAACAGTCCAGCCTTACCCCACACCCTGCACTGGGGGTCATTACAACAGTCCAGCCTTACCCCACACCCTGCACTGGGGGTCATTACAACAGTCCAGCCTTACCCCACACCCTGCACTGGGGGTCATTACAACAGTCCAGCCTTACCCCACACCCTGCACTGGGGGTCATTACAACAGTCCAGCCTTACCCCACACCCTGCACTGGGGGTCATTACAACAGTCCAGCCTTACCCCACACCCTGCACTGGGGGTCATTACAACAGTCCAGCCTTACCCCACACCCTGCACTGGGGGTCATTACAACAGTCCAGCCTTACCCCACACCCTGCACTGGGGGTCATTACAACAGTCCAGCCTTACCCCACACCCTGCACTGGGGGTCATTACAACAGTCCAGCCTTACCCCACACCCTGCACTGGGGGTCATTACAACAGTCCAGCCTTACCCCACACCCTGCACTGGGGGTCATTACAACAGTCCAGCCTTACCCCACACCCTGCACTGGGGGTCATTACAACAGTCCAGCCTTACCCCACACCCTGCACTGGGGGTCATTACAACAGTCCAGCCTTACCCCACACCCTGCACTGGGGGTCATTACAACAGTCCAGCCTTACCCCACACCCTGCACTGGGGGTCATTACAACAGTCCAGCCTTACCCCACACCCTGCACTGGGGGTCATTACAACAGTCCAGCCTTACCCCACACCCTGCACTGGGGGTCATTACAACAGTCCAGCCTTACCCCACACCCTGCACTGGGGGTCATTACAACAGTCCAGCCTTACCCCACACCCTGCACTGGGGGTCATTACAACAGTCCAGCCTTACCCCACACCCTGCACTGGGGGTCATTACAACAGTCCAGCCTTACCCCACACCCTGCACTGGGGGTCATTACAACAGTCCAGCCTTACCCCACACCCTGCACTGGGGGTCATTACAACAGTCCAGCCTTACCCCACACCCTGCACTGGGGGTCATTACAACAGTCCAGCCTTACCCCACACCCTGCACTGGGGGTCATTACAACAGTCCAGCCTTACCCCACACCCTGCACTGGGGGTCATTACAACAGTCCAGCCTTACCCCACACCCTGCACTGGGGGTCATTACAACAGTCCAGCCTTACCCCACACCCTGCACTGGGGGTCATTACAACAGTCCAGCCTTACCCCACACCCTGCACTGGGGGTCATTACAACAGTCCAGCCTTACCCCACACCCTGCACTGGGGGTCATTACAACAGTCCAGCCTTACCCCACACCCTGCACTGGGGGTCATTACAACAGTCCAGCCTTACCCCACACCCTGCACTGGGGGTCATTACAACAGTCCAGCCTTACCCCACACCCTGCACTGGGGGTCATTACAACAGTCCAGCCTTACCCCACACCCTGCACTGGGGGTCATTACAACAGTCCAGCCTTACCCCACACCCTGCACTGGGGGTCATTACAACAGTCCAGCCTTACCCCACACCCTGCACTGGGGGTCATTACAACAGTCCAGCCTTACCCCACACCCTGCACTGGGGGTCATTACAACAGTCCAGCCTTACCCCACACCCTGCACTGGGGGTCATTACAACAGTCCAGCCTTACCCCACACCCTGCACTGGGGGTCATTACAACAGTCCAGCCTTACCCCACACCCTGCACTGGGGGTCATTACAACAGTCCAGCCTTACCCCACACCCTGCACTGGGGGTCATTACAACAGTCCAGCCTTACCCCACACCCTGCACTGGGGGTCATTACAACAGTCCAGCCTTACCCCACACCCTGCACTGGGGGTCATTACAACAGTCCAGCCTTACCCCACACCCTGCACTGGGGGTCATTACAACAGTCCAGCCTTACCCCACACCCTGCACTGGGGGTCATTACAACAGTCCAGCCTTACCCCACACCCTGCACTGGGGGTCATTACAACAGTCCAGCCTTACCCCACACCCTGCACTGGGGGTCATTACGACAGTCCAGCCTTACCCCACACCCTGCACTGGGGGTCATTACGACAGTCCAGCCTTACCCCACACCCTGCACTGGGGGTCATTAGACAGTCCAGCCTTACCCCACACCCTGCACTGGGGGTCATTACAACAGTTCAGCCTCACCCCACACCCTGCACTGGGGGTCATTACAACAGTTCAGCCTCACCCCACACCCTGCACTGGGGGTCATTAGACAGTCCAGCCTTACCCCACACCCTGCACTGGGGGTCATTACGACAGTCCAGCCTTACCCCACACCCTGCACTGGGGGTCATTACGACAGTCCAGCCTTACCCCACACCCTGCACTGGGGGTCATTACAACAGTCCAGCCTTACCCCACACCCTGCACTGGGGGTCATTAGACAGTCCAGCCTTACCCCACACCCTGCACTGGGGGTCATTAGACAGTCCAGCCTTACCCCACACCCTGCACTGGGGGTCATTAGACAGTCCAGCCTTACCCCACACCCTGCACTGGGGGTCATTAGACAGTCCAGCCTTACCCCACACCCTGCACTGGGGGTCATTAGACAGTCCAGCCTTACCCCACACCCTGCACTGGGGGTCATTACAACAGTCCAGCCTTACCCTGCACTGGGGGTCATTAGACAGTCCAGCCTTACCCCACACCCTGCACTGGGGGTCATTAGACAGTCCAGCCTTACCCCACACCCTGCACTGGGGGTCATTACAACAGTCCAGCCTTACCCCACACCCTGCACTGGGGGTCATTAGACAGTCCAGCCTTACCCCACACCCTGCACTGGGGGTCATTAGACAGTCCAGCCTTACCCCACACCCTGCACTGGACATATTACCGCCCTCCTAACAGCAGTGATGGGAACTCGCTTCTGCTCTAGCGGCTTTGTAACCATTTCAATGCCGCTGTCAATGTCTCACAGTGGTGTTTCTATGGCCCGGACAGTGATCCGCAGCATCCATGCCCTGTGTGTAAATAAATAAATCCGCAAAATAAGAATAAAAAAAAAAAAAAACCTACGTACCCCAAAGAGGAATCAATAAGCCTCATCAGCGCAGCACCGGGCAGTGAAGGGGTTACTGACAGCCCAGTATCAGGGGGCTTCCGCTCTTGGACCCATCTAGTGACTCGGCCAGGAAGGTTTATCATAGGGACAGAACCCTTTAAAACTTCCCTTGCTGAGGATGAGACGAGGGCTGTGATTGGCTGCCGGCGGCAGTGGTCTGATCTTCTGGCAGCTACACATGGCGCAGCGCAGACAGTGGGCAGAGCAGGCTACATGTGACGTCACACCCCCCCACACTGACCACGTGTGACGTCACCACCATACGGCTATACACAGAGAACCCCCCGAGCTCCTACGTCAGACATTGATAAAGCGGCACTCACTCCCCCGCCGCCGCAGAGACTCATACACACAGAGCAGCCGGCACAGCACTGCGCCCGGACCCGGCGTCCGCTTACCCTCCCGCCTCCGAGTCCGCTCCCGACCTTTGCGCGCTCCCTCTGTTCACAGACTCTATAATAACGTCATGACGTAGAGCAGGGAGCGCGCACGGTCTGGAAACGATAGAGAGGAATTTAAGGAGAGACTTGCGCATTGGCGCCACCTGGTGGATTCATTGCGGTACTACATCGTAATCTGCAAAATAGTGTACAAAATATGACTACCAAGTTCTGCTGGCCAATTTTCTTTTCCTTCCAAGAGCTATCACTTTTTTTTTTTTTAATTTCAGGACTTGTAGTTTTGAATGACACCATTTATTTTACCATTTATTTAAAGGGGTTGTCCAGGGCTCAAGTTTGCAGTTACTTTATGTGACTACAGACTTGTTGCTCCTCACAGCGCGCACTCTGCGCGTTTGTCAGGATTTTCCAGTGCTGGTGATGAAGTGCATGACCACAAGGATGTGACTGGGATACATGTAGTCGCCTGCCGACTAGACGTGTGCGATCTCGCCCAATACAAGTGAATGAAGCGAGGCCGGACACGTCTAGTCGGAATGCGGCCGGGAGTATGAAAGTCGCACACCTGCGGTCACATCCCTGGAGAATCCTGACAGTGTCACAAGTCTGCAGTCACATACAGTGATCTGAAAACTGGAGCCCCCAAACCTGGACAACATTAAAATAAAGTAAAAAATAAAACAATTTGGAGGCTTGTGGCCAGAAGTCACAGAGAGCAGACGTGCCGCGCTGACCTCTCGCCAGCACCGACGGGAAAATTGGTTATTTGGTAGGGGCCAGTCAGAACACCTGGCCAGCCATAGGAAGCATCTCTGACCCGACCAGGTCATTTGAAGCCTGCAATCACCCCTGGATGTGCAGATTGAAGTTACAGCCTACATGAAAGGCTGAGGCCGCCGACCCACTGCATGCGCTCTGGTGCTGACCGGCCGCGCGGGAGATATTGGCAGTGACTCCTATACCTGGCATCTCTCCTGTGAGGGGCTGGGCTGAGAGGCAAGTGGAAAATACCCACTCTCCTAGGGTTTGGTGGTCCTGAGGCGTGTGGCCATCGGCAAGAAGTTTAGCTGAGGAGCATGTCTGTCGGCCACCTTGAGGGGGAATACTCGAGTATGGGTGTGCTGGTGTTGCTGTGACACATCCCACTGACACCGGCCCGGTACCGAGTACACCACAGCCCTGGGAGGGCGACCCATTACCACTGGGAGTGGCGGAGTGGTGGGTTACCCCTGGGAGTGGCAGAGTGGTCAGTTACCACTGGGAGTGGCGGACTGGTGGGTTACCCCTGGGAGTGGCGGAGTGGTCAGTTACCCCTGGGAGTGGCAGAGTGGTCAGTTACCCCTGGGAGTGTCAGAGAGGTCAGTTACCCCTGGGAGTGGCAGAGTGGTAAGTTACCACTGGGAGTGGCGGACTGGTGGGTTACCCCTGGGAGTGGCGGAGTGGTCAGTTACCCCTGGGAGTGTCAGAGTGGTCAGTTACCCCTGGGAGTGTCAGAGTGGTCAGTTACCGCTGGGAGTGTCAGAGTGGTCAGTTACCCCTGGGAGTGTCAGAGTGGTCAGTTACCCCTGGGAGTGTCAGAGTGGTCAGTTACCCCTGGGAGTGGCGGAGTGGTCAGTTACCCCTGGGAGTGGCAGAGTAGTCAGTTACCCCTGGGAGTGTCGGAGTGGTCAGTTACCCCTGGGAGTGGCAGAGTGGTCAGTTACCCCTGGGAGTGGCGGAGTGGTCAGTTACCCCTGGGAGTGGCGGAGTGGTCAGTTACCCCTGGGAGTGACGGAGTGGTCAGTTACCCCTGGGAGTGGCGGACTGGTGGGTTACCCCTGGGAGTGGCGGAGTAGTGGGTTATCCCTGGGAGTGGCGGAGTGGTCAGTTACCCCTGGGAGTGTCAGAGTGGTCAGTTACCCCTGGGAGTGTCAGAGTGGTCAGTTACCCCTGGGAGTGGCAGAGTGGTCAGTTACCACTGGGAGTGGCAGAGTGGTCGGTTACCACTGGGAGTGGCGGACTGGTGGGTTACCCCTGGGAGTGGCGGAGTGGTCAGTTACCCCTGGGAGTGTCAGAGTGGTCAGTTACCCCTGGGAGTGTCAGAGTGGTCAGTTACCCCTGGGAGTGTCAGAGTGGTCAGTTACCCCTGGGAGTGTCAGAGTGGTCAGTTACCCCTGGGAGTGGCGGAGTAGTCAGTTACCCCTGGGAGTGACGGAGTGGTCAGTTACCCCTGGGAGTGGCGGAGTGGTCAGTTACCCCTGGGAGTGGCGGAATGGTCAGTTACCCCTGGGAGTAGCGGAGTGGTCAGTTACCCCTGGGAGTAGCGGAGTGGTCAGTTACCCCTGGGAGTGGCAGAGTAGTCAGTTACCCCTGGGAGTGGCGGAGTGGTCAGTTACCCCTGGGAGTGGCGGAATGGTCAGTTACCCCTGGGAGTAGCGGAGTGGTCAGTTACCCCTGGGAGTAGCGGAGTGGTCAGTTACCCCTGGGAGTGGCAGAGTAGTCAGTTACCCCTGGGAGTGTCAGAGTAGTCAGTTACCCCTGGGAGTGGCGGAGTGGTCAGTTACCCCTGGGAGTGGCGGAGTGGTCAGTTACCCCTGAGAATGGCAGAGTGGTCAGTTACCCCTGGGAGTAGCGGAGTGGTCAGTTACCCCTGGGAGTGGCAGAGTAGTCAGTTACCCCTGGGAGTGGCGGAGTGGTCAGTTACCACTGGGAGTGGCAGAGTGGTCAGTTACCACTGGGAGTGGCAGAGTGGTCGGTTACCACTGGGAGTGGCGGACTGGTGGGTTACCCCTGGGAGTGGCGGAGTGGTCAGTTACCCCTGGGAGTGTCAGAGTGGTCAGTTACCCCTGGGAGTGTCAGAGTGGTCAGTTACCCCTGGGAGTGTCAGAGTGGTCAGTTACCCCTGGGAGTGTCAGAGTGGTCAGTTACCCCTGGGAGTGTCAGAGTGGTCAGTTACCCCTGGGAGTGGCGGAGTAGTCAGTTACCCCTGGGAGTGACGGAGTGGTCAGTTACCCCTGGGAGTGGCGGAGTGGTCTGTTACCCCTGGGAGTGGCGGAATGGTCAGTTACCCCTGGGAGTAGCGGAGTGGTCAGTTACCCCTGGGAGTGGCAGAGTAGTCAGTTACCCCTGGGAGTGGCAGAGTAGTCAGTTACCCCTGGGAGTGGCGGAGTGGTCAGTTACCCCTGGGAGTGGCGGAGTGGTCAGTTACCCCTGGGAGTGGCGGAGTGGTCAGTTACCCCTGGGAGTGTCAGAGTGGTCAGTTACCCCTGGGAGTGTCAGAGTGGTCAGTTACCCCTGGGAGTGGCGGAGTGGTCAGTTACCCCTGGGAATGGCAGAGTGGTCAGTTACCACTGGGAGTGTCAGAGTGGTCAGTTACCCCTGGGAGTGGCGGAGAAGTCAGTTACCCCTGGGAGTGGCGGAGTGGTCAGTTACCCCTGGGAGTGGCCAGTTACCCCTGGGAGTGGTGAGTGGTTGGTTACCTCTGGGAGTGGCGGAGTGGTCAGTTACCCCTGGGAATGGCGGAGTGGTCAGTTACCCCTGGGAGTGGCGGAGTGGTCAGTTACCCCTGGGAGTGGCGGAGTGGTCAGTTACCCCTGGGAGTGGCGGAGTGGTCAGTTACCCCTGGGAATGGCGAGTGGTCGGTTACCTCTGGGAGTGTCAGAGTGGTCAGTTACCCCTGGGAGTGGCGGAGAAGTCAGTTACCCCTGGGAGTGGCGGAGAAGTCAGTTACCCCTGGGAGTGGCGGAGTGGTCAGTTACCCCTGGGAGTGGCGGAGTGGTCAGTTACCCCTGGGAGTGGCGAGTGGTCGGTTACCTCTGGGAGTGGCGGAGTGGTCAGTTACCCCTGGGAATGGCGGAGTAGTCAGTTACCCCTGGGAGTGGCGGAGTGGTCAGTTACCCCTGGGAGTGGCGGAGTGGTCAGTTACCCCTGGGAGTGGCGGAGTGGTCAGTTACCCCTGGGAGTGGCGGAGTGGTCAGTTACCCCTGGGAGTGGCGGAGTGGTGAGTGGCGGAGTGGTCAGTTACCCCTGGGAATGGCAGAGTGGTCAGTTACCACTGGGAGTGTCAGAGTGGTCAGTTACCCCTGGGAGTGGCGGAGAAGTCAGTTACCCCTGGGAGTGGCGGAGTGGTCAGTTACCCCTGGGAGTGGCGGAGTGGTCAGTTACCCCTGGGAGTGGCGGAGTGGTCAGTTACCCCTGGGAGTGGCGAGTGGTCGGTTACCTCTGGGAGTGGCGGAGTGGTCAGTTACCCCTGGGAATGGCGGAGTAGTCAGTTACCCCTGGGAGTGGCGGAGTGGTCAGTTACCCCTGGGAGTGGCGGAGTGGTCAGTTACCCCTGGGAGTGGCGGAGTGGTCAGTTACCCCTGGGAGTGGCGGAGTGGTGAGTGGCGGAGTGGTCAGTTACCCCTGGGAATGGCAGAGTGGTCAGTTACCACTGGGAGTGTCAGAGTGGTCAGTTACCCCTGGGAATGGCAGAGTGGTCAGTTACCCCTGGGAATGGCAGAGTGGTCAGTTACCCCTGGGAGTGTCAGAGTGGTCAGTTACCCCTGGGAGTGGAATGTACAGCAGAATTTGAGGAAAACAGTATTAGTCCCCCTTTGATGGGTTTTAAAGGGAATCTGTCATCTATTTTTTGCCTATCAGCTGCCGGCACCGACATCAGGGGCTTATCTAAAGCGAGTTATATTATACTCATCCAGGGGCGGTACTGGTCCGGTATTGGTCCGATGGGTGTCGCGGTCCGGTGCCTCCAATCTTCTAACGGTGACGTCCTCTTCTTTGCTGCATGTCGCGGCTCCTGCGCAGGCGCACTTCTATGCCCTGTTGAGGGCAGAGCAGAATACTGCAGTGCGCAGGCGCCGGACCTCTCTGACCTCTCCCAGCGCCTGCGCACTGCAGGACTCTGCTCTGCCCTCAACAGGGCAGAGCAGTGCACCTGCGCAGCAGCCACGACAGGCAGGAGAGAAGAAGATGTCACCGTTACAAGATGGGCAGCGCTGGATCGGACCGAGACACCCATCGGACCAAAACCGGACCCGGACCGTCCCTGGATGAGTATAATATACCTCGTTTATCTTATCTTTCAGGTTACATCGGGGCTTATTTACAGCATTATAGAATCGGTGCCGGCAGTTGTTAGGCGAAAAATAGGTGACAGATTCCCTTTAAAGGAACACACTGTCGCAGATGGTATGTTTCAATATAGGCAGTGAGTTTTCCAAGCGCTTTTACTATATTCTTACCACACCACTGCCACCTTGCGGCTTTACTGAAAACTGCATCTGCCAACCTATATGCTGCCCCGGAATCTCTTGGCAATCTGCTCTCTGCCTTTGCTTAGATATACGAAAGGTTTTCTTCTCTTCAACTAATAGCAACTTTAATATTGCTAAGTGTCAGTCAGTGGCTCTACACACTGATCCGGACAAATTCTGGACATTTGAAGAGCGAAGCATGATCTCCCAGGGACGGTGGCGATGCCGTCGGACCCCACGTCTCTCTTCTCGGGTGTGCTAGATCATATCACAGGAGAGAGAAACGTAAATTGGACTTTTCTTTTTTTGTTTCTGATCACCGTCATTCACATGTGACGGGGAACTGTAAAAAACCGTCCCTGCTCATGTTCTCATACTCATGGCAGCCGCGACCCTGAGATTCTCCAGTGCTGGGGGGCACGGAGGAATAAAGCCCCTTCACTGCCGCCGTTAAAAGGTGAATCACCGGTCATTAAAGGGTAAAACACTAAAGTGATTTGTGTCAGTCACAGGTTCCTCCTCCACGCCCTATAGGAAGCTGCTGACTGCGCATAACTGAGATAAGTGTTCCCTCTTCATGCATCGGCATAAGGCCGGGGTCACACTAGAGAGGAATACGGGCGAGAGAGAGACGGAAAAACCTCACATTACACACGGACCAATGATTCTCTATGGGGCAGCTCCCATCAGCCGTAGATTTCTCGGCTGTATTTTACGGTCCGTGCCAATCGCAGCATGATACGTATGTCAGCATACTACGCTAATGGGGGCCATTATATACTGTATGGAGCAATATATGGGGGCCATTATATACTGTATGGAGCAATATATGGGGGCCATTATATACTGTATGGAGCAATATATGGGGGCCATTATATACTGTAAGGAGCAATACATGGGGGCCATTATATACTGTAAGGAGCAATATATGGGGGCCATTATATACTGTATGGAGCAATATATGGGGGCCATTATATACTGTATGGAGCAATATATGGGGGCCATTATATACTGTAAGGAGCAATATATGGGGGCCATTATATACTGTGTGGAGCAATATATGGGGGCCATTATATGCTGTATGGAGCAATATATGGGGGCCATTATATGCTGTATGGAGCAATATATGGGGGCCATTATATACTGTATGGAGCAATATATGGGGGCCATTATATACTGTATGGAGCAATATATGGGGGCCATTATATACTGTATGGAGCAATATATGGGGGCCATTATATACTGTATGGAGCAATATATGGGGGCCATTATATACTGTATGGAGCAATATATGGGGGCCATTATATACTGTATGGAGCAATATATGGGGGCCATTATATACTGTATGGAGGAATATATGGGGGCCATTATATACTGTATGGAGCAATATATGGGGGTCATTATATACTGTAAAGAGCAATATATGGGGGCCATTATATACTGTATGGAGCAATATATGGGGGCCATTATATACTGTATGGAGCAATATATGGGGGCCATTATATACTGTATGGAGCAATATATGGGGGCCATTATATACTGTAAGGAGCAATATATGGGGGCCATTATATACTGTATGGAGCAATATATGGGGGCCATTATATACTGTATGGAGCAATATATGGGGGCCATTATATACTGTATGGAGCAATATATGGGGGTCATTATATACTGTAAGGAGCAATATATGGGGGCCATTATATACTGTATGGAGCAATATATGGGGGCCATTATATACTGTATGGAGCAATATATGGGGGCCATTATATACTGTATGGCGTAATATATGGGGGCCATTATATACTGTATGGCGCAATATATGGGGGCCATTATATACTGTATGGCGCAATATATGGGGGCCATTATATACTGTAAGGAGCAATATATGGGGGCCATTATATACTGAAAGGAGCAATATATGGGGGCCATTATATACTGTATGGAGCAATATATGGGGCCATTATATACTGTAAGGAGCAATATATGGGGGCCATTATATACTGTGTGGAGCAATATATGGGGGCCATTATATGCTGTATGGAGCAATATATGAGGGCCATTATATACTGTATGGCACAATATATGGGGGCCATTATATACTGTATGGCGCAATATATGGGGCCATTATATACTTTAAGGAGCAATATATGGGGGCCATTATATGCTGTATGGAGCAATATATGGGGGCCATTATATACTGTAAGGAGCAATATATGGGGTCTATTATATACTGTATGGAGCAATATATGGGGGCCATTATATGCTGTATGGAGCAATATATGGGGGCCATTATATACTGTATGGAGCAATATATGGGGGCCATTATATACTGTATGGAGCAATATATGGGGGCCATTATATACTGTAAGGAGCAATATATGGGGGCCATTATATACTGTATGGAGCAATATATGGGGGCCATTATATACTGTATGGAGCAATATATGGTGTGCCATTATATACTGTATGGCGCAATATATGGGGGCCATTATATACTGTATGGCGCAATATATGGGGGCCATTATATACTGTATGGCGCAATATATGGGGGCCATTATATACTGTAAGGAGCAATATATGGGGGCCATTATATACCGAAAGGAGCAATATATGGGGGCCATTATATACTGAAAGGAGCAATATATGGGGGCCATTATATACTGTATGGAGCAATATATGGGGCCATTATATACTGTAAGGAGCAATATATGAGAGCCATTATATACTGTATGGAGAAATATATGGGGGCCATTATATGCTGTATGGAGCAATATATGGGGCCATTATATACTGTAAGGAGCAATATATGAGATCCATTATATACTGTAAAGAGCAATATATGAGAGCCATTATATACTGTATGGAGCAATATATGGGGGCCATTATATGCTGTATGGAGCAATATATGGGGGCCATTATATACTGTGTGGAGCAATATATGGGGGCCATTATATACTGTATGGAGCAATATATGGGGGCCATTATATACTGTATGGAGCAATATATGTGGGCCATTATATACTGTAAGGAGCAATATATGGGGGCCATTATATACTGTATGGCGCAATATATGGGGGCCATTATATACTGTAAGGAGCAATATATGGGGGCCATTATATACTGAAAGGTGCAATATATGGGGGCCATTATATACTGTATGGAGCAATATATGGGGCCATTATATACTGTAAGGAGCAATATATGGGGGCCATTATATACTGTGTGGAGCAATATATGGGGGCCATTATATGCTGTATGGAGCAATATATGAGGGCCATTATATACTGTATGGCACAATATATGGGGGACATTATATACTGTATGGCGCAATATATGGGGCCATTATATACTTTAAGGAGCAATATATGGGGGCCATTATATGCTGTATGGAGCAATATATGGGGGCCATTATATACTGTAAGGAGCAATATATGGGGTCTATTATATACTGTATGGAGCAATATATGGGGGCCATTATATGCTGTATGGAGCAATATATGGGGGCCATTATATACTGTATGGAGCAATATATGGGGCCATTATATGCTGTATGGAGCAATATATGGGGGCCATTATATACTGTAAGGAGCAATATATGGGGTCTATTATATACTGTATGGAGCAATATATGGGGGCCATTATATGCTGTATGGAGCAATATATGGGGGCCATTATATACTGTATGGAGCAATATATGGGGCCATTATATACTGTGTGGAGCAATATATGGGGGCCATTATATGCTGTATGGAGCAATATATGAGGGCCATTATATACTGTATGGCACAATATATGGGGGACATTATATACTGTATGGCGCAATATATGGGGCCATTATATACTTTAAGGAGCAATATATGGGGACCATTATATGCTGTATGGAGCAATATATGGGGGCCATTATATACTGTATGGAGCAAGATATGGGGGCCATTATATACTGTATGGAGCAATATATGGGGGCCATTATATGCTGTATGGAGCAATATATGGGGGCCATTATATACTGTATGGAGCAATATATGGGGACCATTATATGCTGTATGGAGCAATATATGGGGGCCATTATATACTGTATGGAGCAAGATATGGGGGCCATTATATACTGTATGGAGCAATATATGGGGGCCATTATATACTGTATGGAGCAATATATGGGGGCCATTATATACTGTAAGGAGCAATATATGGGGGCCATTATATACTGTATGGAGCAATATATGGGGGCCATTATATACTGTATGGAGCAATATATGGTGTGCCATTATATACTGTATGGCGCAATATATGGGGGCCATTATATACTGTATGGCGCAATATATGGGGGCCATTATATACTGTATGGCGCAATATATGGGGGCCATTATATACTGTAAGGAGCAATATATGGGGGCCATTATATACTGAAAGGAGCAATATATGGGGGCCATTATATACTGAAAGGAGCAATATATGGGGGCCATTATATACTGTATGGAGCAATATATGGGGCCATTATATACTGTAAGGAGCAATATATGAGAGCCATTATATACTGTAAAGAGCAATATATGAGAGCCATTATATACTGTATGGAGAAATATATGGGGGCCATTATATGCTGTATGGAGCAATATATGGGGCCATTATATACTGTAAGGAGCAAAATATGAGAGCCATTATATACTGTAAAGAGCAATATATGAGAGCCATTATATACTGTATGGAGCAATATATGGGGGCCATTATATGCTGTATGGAGCAATATATGGGGGCCATTATATACTGTGTGGAGCAATATATGGGGGCCATTATATACTGTATGGAGCAATATATGGGGGCCATTATATACTGTATGGAGCAATATATGTGGGCCATTATATACTGTAAGGAGCAATATATGGGGGCCATTATATACTGTGTGGAGCAATATATGGGGGCCATTATATGCTGTATGGAGCAATATATGAGGGCCATTATATACTGTATGGCGCAATATATGGGGGCCATTATATACTGTATGGAGCAATATATGGGGGCCATTATATACTGTATGGAGCAACATATGAGGGCCATTATATACTGTAAGGAGCAATATATGGGGGCCATTATATACTGTATGGAGCAATATATGGGGGCCATTATATACTGTATGGAGCAATATATGGGGGCCATTATATGCTGTATGGAACAATATATGGGGGCCATTATATACTGTATGGAGCAATATATGGGGGCCATTATATACTGTATGGAACAATATATGGGGGCCATTATATACTGTATGGAGCAATATATGGGGGCCATTATATACTGTATGGAGCAATATATGGGGGCCATTATATACTGTATGGAGCAATATATGGGGGCCATTATATACTGTATGGAGCAATATATGGGGGCCATTATATACTGTATGGAGCAATATATGGGGGACATTATATGCTGTATGGAGCAGTATATGGGGGCAATTATATACTGTATGGAGCAAGATATGGGGTCCATTATTTACTGTAAGGAGCAATATATGGGGGCCATTATATACTGTATGGAGCAATATATGGGGGCCATTATATACTGTAAGGAGCAATATATGGGGGCCATTATATGCTGTATGGAGCAATATATGGGGGCCATTATATACTGTATGGAGCAATATATGGGGGCCATTATATACTGTATGGAGCAATATATGGGGGCCATTATATACTGTATGGAGCAACATATGGGGGCCATTATATACTGTATGGAGCAACATATGAGGGCCATTATATACTGTAAGGATCAATATATGGGGGCCATTATATACTGTATGGAGCAATATATGGGGGCCATTATATACTGTATGGAGCAATATATGGGGGCCATTATATGCTGTATGGAGCAAGATATGGGGGCCATTATATACTGTAAGGAGCAATATATGGGGGCCATTATATACTGTATGGAGCAATATATGGGGGCCATTATATACTGCAAGGAGCAATATATGGGGGCCATTATATACTGTATGGAGCAATATATGGGGGCCATTATATACTGTATGGAGCAATATATGGGGGCCATTATATACTGTAAGGAGCAATATATGGGGGCCATTATATACTGTGTGGAGCAATATATGGGGGCCATTATATACTGTATGGAGCAATATATGGGGGCCATTATATACTGTATGGAGCAATATATGGGGGCCATTATATACTGTATGGAGCAATATATGGGGGCCATTATATACTGTATGGAGCAATATATGGGGGCCATTATATACTGTATGGAGCAATATATGGGGGCCATTATATACTGTATGGAGGAATATATGGGGGCCATTATATACTGTATGGAGCAATATATGGGGGTCATTATATACTGTAAGGAGCAATATATGGGGGCCATTATATACTGTAAGGAGCAATATATGGGGGCCATTATATACTGTATGGAGCAATATATGGGGGCCATTATATACTGTATGGAGCAATATATGGGGGCCATTATATACTGTAAGGAGCAATATATGGGGGCCATTATATACTGTATGGAGCAATATATGGGGGCCATTATATACTGTATGGAGCAATATATGGGGCCATTATATACTGTATGGAGCAATATATGGGGGTCATTATATACTGTAAGGAGCAATATATGGGGGCCATTATATACTGTATGGAGCAATATATGGGGGCCATTATATACTGTATGGAGCAATATATGGGGGCCATTATATACTGTATGGCGTAATATATGGGGGCCATTATATACTGTATGGCGCAATATATGGGGGCCATTATATACTGTATGGCGCAATATATGGGGGCCATTATATACTGTAAGGAGCAATATATGGGGGCCATGATATACTGAAAGGAGCAATATACGGGGGCCATTATATACTGTATGGAGCAATATATGGGGCCATTATATACTGTAAGGAGCAATATATGGGGGCCATTATATACTGTGTGGAGCAATATATGGGGGCCATTATATGCTGTATGGAGCAATATATGAGGGCCATTATATACTGTATGGCGCAATATATGGGGGCCATTATATACTGTATGGCGCAATATATGGGGCCATTATATACTTTAAGGAGCAATATATGGGGGCCATTATATGCTGTATGGAGCAATATATGGGGGCCATTATATACTGTAAGGAGCAATATATGGGGTCTATTATATACTGTATGGAGCAATATATGGGGGCCATTATATGCTGTATGGAGCAATATATGGGGGCCATTATATACTGTATGGAGCAATATATGGGCCATTATATACTGTATGGAGCAATATATGGGGGCCATTATATACTGTATGGAGCAATATATGGGGACCATTATATGCTGTATGGAGCAATATATGGGGGCCATTATATACTGTATGGAGCAAGATATGGGGGCCATTATATACTGTATGGAGCAACATATGGGGGCCATTATATACTGTATGGAGCAATATATGGGGTCTATTATATACTGTATGGAGCAATATATGGGGGCCATTATATGCTGTATGGAGCAATATATGGGGGCCATTATATACTGTATGGAGCAATATATGGGGCCATTATATGCTGTATGGAGCAATATATGGGGGCCATTATATACTGTAAGGAGCAATATATGGGGTCTATTATATACTGTATGGAGCAATATATGGGGGCCATTATATGCTGTATGGAGCAATATATGGGGGCCATTATATACTGTATGGAGCAATATATGGGGCCATTATATACTGTGTGGAGCAATATATGGGGGCCATTATATGCTGTATGGAGCAATATATGAGGGCCATTATATACTGTATGGCACAATATATGGGGGACATTATATACTGTATGGCGCAATATATGGGGCCATTATATACTTTAAGGAGCAATATATGGGGACCATTATATGCTGTATGGAGCAATATATGGGGGCCATTATATACTGTATGGAGCAAGATATGGGGGCCATTATATACTGTATGGAGCAATATATGGGGGCCATTATATGCTGTATGGAGCAATATATGGGGGCCATTATATACTGTATGGAGCAATATATGGGGACCATTATATGCTGTATGGAGCAATATATGGGGGCCATTATATACTGTATGGAGCAAGATATGGGGGCCATTATATACTGTATGGAGCAATATATGGGGGCCATTATATACTGTATGGAGCAATATATGGGGGCCATTATATACTGTAAGGAGCAATATATGGGGGCCATTATATACTGTATGGAGCAATATATGGGGGCCATTATATACTGTATGGAGCAATATATGGTGTGCCATTATATACTGTATGGCGCAATATATGGGGGCCATTATATACTGTATGGCGCAATATATGGGGGCCATTATATACTGTATGGCGCAATATATGGGGGCCATTATATACTGTAAGGAGCAATATATGGGGGCCATTATATACTGAAAGGAGCAATATATGGGGGCCATTATATACTGAAAGGAGCAATATATGGGGGCCATTATATACTGTATGGAGCAATATATGGGGCCATTATATACTGTAAGGAGCAATATATGAGAGCCATTATATACTGTAAAGAGCAATATATGAGAGCCATTATATACTGTATGGAGAAATATATGGGGGCCATTATATGCTGTATGGAGCAATATATGGGGCCATTATATACTGTAAGGAGCAAAATATGAGAGCCATTATATACTGTAAAGAGCAATATATGAGAGCCATTATATACTGTATGGAGCAATATATGGGGGCCATTATATGCTGTATGGAGCAATATATGGGGGCCATTATATACTGTGTGGAGCAATATATGGGGGCCATTATATACTGTATGGAGCAATATATGGGGGCCATTATATACTGTATGGAGCAATATATGTGGGCCATTATATACTGTAAGGAGCAATATATGGGGGCCATTATATACTGTGTGGAGCAATATATGGGGGCCATTATATGCTGTATGGAGCAATATATGAGGGCCATTATATACTGTATGGCGCAATATATGGGGGCCATTATATACTGTATGGAGCAATATATGGGGGCCATTATATACTGTATGGAGCAACATATGAGGGCCATTATATACTGTAAGGAGCAATATATGGGGGCCATTATATACTGTATGGAGCAATATATGGGGGCCATTATATACTGTATGGAGCAATATATGGGGGCCATTATATGCTGTATGGAACAATATATGGGGGCCATTATATACTGTATGGAGCAATATATGGGGGCCATTATATACTGTATGGAACAATATATGGGGGCCATTATATACTGTATGGAGCAATATATGGGGGCCATTATATACTGTATGGAGCAATATATGGGGGCCATTATATACTGTATGGAGCAATATATGGGGGCCATTATATACTGTATGGAGCAATATATGGGGGCCATTATATACTGTATGGAGCAATATATGGGGGACATTATATGCTGTATGGAGCAGTATATGGGGGCAATTATATACTGTATGGAGCAAGATATGGGGTCCATTATTTACTGTAAGGAGCAATATATGGGGGCCATTATATACTGTATGGAGCAATATATGGGGGCCATTATATACTGTAAGGAGCAATATATGGGGGCCATTATATGCTGTATGGAGCAATATATGGGGGCCATTATATACTGTATGGAGCAATATATGGGGGCCATTATATACTGTATGGAGCAATATATGGGGGCCATTATATACTGTATGGAGCAACATATGGGGGCCATTATATACTGTATGGAGCAACATATGAGGGCCATTATATACTGTAAGGATCAATATATGGGGGCCATTATATACTGTATGGAGCAATATATGGGGGCCATTATATACTGTATGGAGCAATATATGGGGGCCATTATATGCTGTATGGAGCAAGATATGGGGGCCATTATATACTGTAAGGAGCAATATATGGGGGCCATTATATACTGTATGGAGCAATATATGGGGGCCATTATATACTGCAAGGAGCAATATATGGGGGCCATTATATACTGTATGGAGCAATATATGGGGGCCATTATATACTGTATGGAGCAATATATGGGGGCCATTATATACTGTAAGGAGCAATATATGGGGGCCATTATATACTGTGTGGAGCAATATATGGGGGCCATTATATACTGTATGGAGCAATATATGGGGGCCATTATATACTGTATGGAGCAATATATGGGGGCCATTATATACTGTATGGAGCAATATATGGGGGCCATTATATACTGTATGGAGCAATATATGGGGGCCATTATATACTGTATGGAGCAATATATGGGGGCCATTATATACTGTATGGAGGAATATATGGGGGCCATTATATACTGTATGGAGCAATATATGGGGGTCATTATATACTGTAAGGAGCAATATATGGGGGCCATTATATACTGTAAGGAGCAATATATGGGGGCCATTATATACTGTATGGAGCAATATATGGGGGCCATTATATACTGTATGGAGCAATATATGGGGGCCATTATATACTGTAAGGAGCAATATATGGGGGCCATTATATACTGTATGGAGCAATATATGGGGGCCATTATATACTGTATGGAGCAATATATGGGGCCATTATATACTGTATGGAGCAATATATGGGGGTCATTATATACTGTAAGGAGCAATATATGGGGGCCATTATATACTGTATGGAGCAATATATGGGGGCCATTATATACTGTATGGAGCAATATATGGGGGCCATTATATACTGTATGGCGTAATATATGGGGGCCATTATATACTGTATGGCGCAATATATGGGGGCCATTATATACTGTATGGCGCAATATATGGGGGCCATTATATACTGTAAGGAGCAATATATGGGGGCCATGATATACTGAAAGGAGCAATATACGGGGGCCATTATATACTGTATGGAGCAATATATGGGGCCATTATATACTGTAAGGAGCAATATATGGGGGCCATTATATACTGTGTGGAGCAATATATGGGGGCCATTATATGCTGTATGGAGCAATATATGAGGGCCATTATATACTGTATGGCGCAATATATGGGGGCCATTATATACTGTATGGCGCAATATATGGGGCCATTATATACTTTAAGGAGCAATATATGGGGGCCATTATATGCTGTATGGAGCAATATATGGGGGCCATTATATACTGTAAGGAGCAATATATGGGGTCTATTATATACTGTATGGAGCAATATATGGGGGCCATTATATGCTGTATGGAGCAATATATGGGGGCCATTATATACTGTATGGAGCAATATATGGGCCATTATATACTGTATGGAGCAATATATGGGGGCCATTATATACTGTATGGAGCAATATATGGGGACCATTATATGCTGTATGGAGCAATATATGGGGGCCATTATATACTGTATGGAGCAAGATATGGGGGCCATTATATACTGTATGGAGCAACATATGGGGGCCATTATATACTGTATGGAGCAATATATGGGGGCCATTATATACTGTAAGGAGCAATATATGGGGGCCATTATATACTGTATGGAGCAATATATGGGGGCCATTATATACTGTATGGAGCAATATATGGGGGCCATTATATACTGTATGGCGCAATATATGGGGGCCATTATATACTGTATGGCGCAATATATGGGGGCCATTATATACTGTATGGCGCAATATATGGGGGCCATTATATACTGTAAGGAGCAATATATGGGGGCCATTATATACCGAAAGGAGCAATATATGGGGGCCATTATATACTGAAAGGAGCAATATATGGGGGCCATTATATACTGTATGGAGCAATATATGGGGCCATTATATACTGTAAGGAGCAATATATGAGAGCCATTATATACTGTAAAGAGCAATATATGAGAGCCATTATATACTGTATGGAGAAATATATGGGGGCCATTATATGCTGTATGGAGCAATATATGGGGCCATTATATACTGTAAGGAGCAATATATGAGAGCCATTATATACTGTAAAGAGCAATATATGAGAGCCATTATATACTGTATGGAGCAATATATGGGGGCCATTATATGCTGTATGGAGCAATATATGGGGGCCATTATATACTGTGTGGAGCAATATATGGGGGCCATTATATACTGTATGGAGCAATATATGGGGGCCATTATATACTGTATGGAGCAATATATGTGGGCCATTATATACTGTAAGGAGCAATATATGGGGGCCATTATATACTGTGTGGAGCAATATATGGGGGCCATTATATGCTGTATGGAGCAATATATGAGGGCCATTATATACTGTATGGCGCAATATATGGGGCCATTATATACTGTATGGAGCAATATATGGGGGCCATTATATACTGTATGGAGCAACATATGAGGGCCATTATATACTGTAAGGAGCAATATATGGGGGCCATTATATACTGTATGGAGCAATATATGGGGGCCATTATATACTGTATGGAGCAATATATGGGGGCCATTATATGCTGTATGGAACAATATATGGGGGCCATTATATACTGTATGGAGCAATATATGGGGGCCATTATATACTGTATGGAACAATATATGGGGGCCATTATATACTGTATGGAGCAATATATGGGGGCCATTATATACTGTATGGAGCAATATATGGGGGCCATTATATACTGTATGGAGCAATATATGGGGGCCATTATATACTGTATGGAGCAATATATGGGGGACATTATATGCTGTATGGAGCAGTATATGGGGGCAATTATATACTGTATGGAGCAAGATATGGGGTCCATTATTTACTGTAAGGAGCAATATATGGGGGCCATTATATACTGTATGGAGCAATATATGGGGGCCATTATATACTGTAAGGAGCAATATATGGGGGCCATTATATGCTGTATGGAGCAATATATGGGGGCCATTATATACTGTATGGAGCAATATATGGGGGCCATTATATACTGTATGGAGCAATATATGGGGGCCATTATATAGTGTATGGAGCAACATATGGGGGCCATTATATACTGTATGGAGCAACATATGAGGGCCATTATATACTGTAAGGATCAATATATGGGGGCCATTATATACTGTATGGAGCAATATATGGGGGCCATTATATACTGTATGGAGCAATATATGGGGGCCATTATATGCTGTATGGAGCAAGATATGGGGGCCATTATATACTGTAAGGAGCAATATATGGGGGCCATTATATACTGTATGGAGCAATATATGGGGGCCATTATATACTGTAAGGAGCAATATATGGGGGCCATTATATGCTGTATGGAGCAATATATGGGGGCCATTATATACTGTATGGAGCAACATATGAGGGCCATTATATACTGTAAGGAGCAATATATGGGGGCCATTATATACTGTATGGAGCAATATATGGGGGCCATTATATACTGTATGGAGCAATATATGGGGGCCATTATATGCTGTATGGAGCAATATATGAGGGCCATTATATACTGTATGGCGCAATATATGGGGGCCATTATATACTGTATGGAGCAATATATGGGGGCCATTATATACTGTATGGAGCAATACATGGGGGCCATTATATACTGTATGGAGCAATATATGGGGGCCATTATATACTGTATGGAGCAACATATGAGGGCCATTATATACTGTAAGGAGCAATATATGGGGGCCATTATATACTGTATGGAGCAATATATGGGGGCCATTATATACTGTATGGAGCAATATATGGGGGCCATTATATACTGTAAGGAGCAATATATGGGGGCCATTATATGCTGTATGGAGCAATATATGGGGGCCATTATATACTGTATGGAGCAATATATGGGGGCCATTATATGCTGTATGGAGCAATATATGAGGGCCATTATATACTGTAAGGAGCAATATATGGGGACCATTATATACTGTATGGAGCAATATATGGGGGCCATTATATACTGTATGGAGCAACAAATGGGGGCCATTATATACTGTAAGGAGCAATATATGGGGGCCATTATATACTGTATGGAGCAATATATGGGGTCATTATATACTGTATGGAGCAATATATGGGGGCCATTATATACTGTATGGAGCAATAAATGGTGGCCATTATATGCTGTATGGAGCAGTATATGGGGGCCATTATATACTGTATGGAGCAAGATATGGGGGCTATTATATACTGTATGGAGCAATATATGGGGGCCATTATATACTGTATGGAGCAATATATGGGGCCATTATATACTGTATGGAGCAATATATGTGGGCCATTATATGCTGTATGGAGCAATATATGGGGGTCATTATATACTGTATGGAGCAATATATGGGGGCCATTATATACTGTATGGAGCAATATATGGGGGCCATTATATGCTGTATGGAGCAATATATGGGGACCATTATATACTGTATGGAGCAATATATGGGGCCATTATATACTGTATGGAGCAATATATGGGGGCCATTATATACTGTATGGAGCAACATATGAGGGCCATTATATACTGTAAGGAGCAATATATGGGGGCCATTATATACTGTATGGAGCAATATATGGGGGCCATTATATACTGTATGGAGCAATATATGGGGGACATTATATGCTGTATGGAGCAATATATGAGGGCCATTATATACTGTATGGCGCAATATATGGGGGCCATTATATACTGTATGGAGCAATATATGGGGGCCATTATATACTGTATGGAGCAATATATGGGGGCCATTATATAATGTATGGAGCAATATATGGGGGCCATTATATACTGTATGGAGCAACATATGAGGGCCATTATATACTGTATGGAGCAATATATGGGGGCCATTATATGCTGTATGGAGCAATATATGGGGACCATTATATACTGTATGGAGCAATATATGGGGCCATTATATACTGTATGGAGCAATATATGGGGGCCATTATATACTGTATGGAGCAATATATGGGGGCCATTATATACTGTATGGAGCAATATATGGGGCCATTATATACTGTATGGAGCAATATATGGGGCCATTATATACTGTATGGAGCAATATATGGGGGCCATTATATACTGTATGGAGCAACATATGAGGGCCATTATATACTGTAAGGAGCAATATATGGGGGCCATTATATACTGTATGGAGCAATATATGGGGGCCATTATATACTGTATGGAGCAATATATGGGGGACATTATATGCTGTATGGAGCAATATATGAGGGCCATTATATACTGTATGGCGCAATATATGGGGGCCATTATATACTGTATGGCGCAATATATGGGGGCCATTATATACTGTATGGAGCAATATATGGGGGCCATTATATACTGTATGGAGCAATATATGGGGGCCATTATATGCTGTATGGAACAATATATGGGGGCCATTATATACTGTATGGAGCAATATATGGGGGCCATTATATACTGTATGGAACAATATATGGGGGCCATTATATACTGTATGGAGCAATATATGGGGGCCATTATATACTGTATGGAGCAAGATATGGGGTCCATTATTTACTGTAAGGAGCAATATATGGGGGCCATTATATACTGTATGGAGCAATATATGGGGGCCATTATATACTGTAAGGAGCAATATATGGGGGCCATTATATGCTGTATGGAGCAATATATGGGGGCCATTATATACTGTATGGAGCAATATATGGGGGCCATTATATACTGTATGGAGCAATATATGGGGGCCATTATATATTGTATGGAGCAACATATGGGGGCCATTATATACTGTATGGAGCAACATATGAGGGCCATTATATACTGTAAGGATCAATATATGGGGGCCATTATATACTGTATGGAGCAATATATGGGGGCCATTATATACTGTAAGGAGCAATATATGAGAGCCATTATATACTGTAAAGAGCAATATATGAGAGCCATTATATACTGTATGGAGCAATATATGGGGGCCATTATATGCTGTATGGAGCAATATATGGGGGCCATTATATACTGTATGGAGCAATATATGGGGGCCATTATATACTGTATGGAGCAATATATGGGGGCCATTATATACTGTATGGAGCAATATATGGGGGACATTATATGCTGTATGGAGCAGTATATGGGGGCAATTATATACTGTATGGAGCAAGATATGGGGTCCATTATTTACTGTAAGGAGCAATATATGGGGGCCATTATATACTGTATGGAGCAATATATGGGGGCCATTATATACTGTAAGGAGCAATATATGGGGGCCATTATATGCTGTATGGAGCAATATATGGGGGCCATTATATACTGTATGGAGCAATATATGGGGGCCATTATATACTGTATGGAGCAATATATGGGGGCCATTATATATTGTATGGAGCAACATATGGGGGCCATTATATACTGTATGGAGCAACATATGAGGGCCATTATATACTGTAAGGATCAATATATGGGGGCCATTATATACTGTATGGAGCAATATATGGGGGCCATTATATACTGTATGGAGCAATATATGGGGGCCATTATATGCTGTATGGAGCAAGATATGGGGGCCATTATATACTGTAAGGAGCAATATATGGGGGCCATTATATACTGTATGGAGCAATATATGGGGGCCATTATATACTGTAAGGAGCAATATATGGGGGCCATTATATGCTGTATGGAGCAATATATGGGGGCCATTATATACTGTATGGAGCAACATATGAGGGCCATTATATACTGTAAGGAGCAATATATGGGGGCCATTATATACTGTATGGAGCAATATATGGGGGCCATTATATACTGTATGGAGCAATATATGGGGGCCATTATATGCTGTATGGAGCAATATATGAGGGCCATTATATACTGTATGGCGCAATATATGGGGGCCATTATATACTGTATGGAGCAATATATGGGGGCCATTATATACTGTATGGAGCAATACATGGGGGCCATTATATACTGTATGGAGCAATATATGGGGGCCATTATATACTGTATGGAGCAACATATGAGGGCCATTATATACTGTAAGGAGCAATATATGGGGGCCATTATATACTGTATGGAGCAATATATGGGGGCCATTATATACTGTATGGAGCAATATATGGGGGCCATTATATACTGTAAGGAGCAATATATGGGGGCCATTATATGCTGTATGGAGCAATATATGGGGGCCATTATATACTGTATGGAGCAATATATGGGGGCCATTATATGCTGTATGGAGCAATATATGAGGGCCATTATATACTGTAAGGAGCAATATATGGGGACCATTATATACTGTATGGAGCAATATATGGGGGCCATTATATACTGTATGGAGCAACAAATGGGGGCCATTATATACTGTAAGGAGCAATATATGGGGGCCATTATATACTGTATGGAGCAATATATGGGGTCATT
Source organism: Dendrobates tinctorius (assembly GCF_039654945.1). Lineage (NCBI taxonomy): Eukaryota > Metazoa > Chordata > Amphibia > Anura > Dendrobatidae > Dendrobates > Dendrobates tinctorius. The sequence goes on from NW_027361772.1 coordinate 19,372,506, forward strand.
ATATACTGTATGGAGCAATATATGGGGGCCATTATATACTGTATGGAGCAATAAATGGTGGCCATTATATGCTGTATGGAGCAGTATATGGGGGCCATTATATACTGTATGGAGCAAGATATGGGGGCTATTATATACTGTATGGAGCAATATATGGGGGCCATTATATACTGTATGGAGCAATATATGGGGCCATTATATACTGTATGGAGCAATATATGTGGGCCATTATATGCTGTATGGAGCAATATATGGGGGTCATTATATACTGTATGGAGCAATATATGGGGGCCATTATATACTGTATGGAGCAATATATGGGGGCCATTATATGCTGTATGGAGCAATATATGGGGACCATTATATACTGTATGGAGCAATATATGGGGCCATTATATACTGTATGGAGCAATATATGGGGGCCATTATATACTGTATGGAGCAACATATGAGGGCCATTATATACTGTAAGGAGCAATATATGGGGGCCATTATATACTGTATGGAGCAATATATGGGGGCCATTATATACTGTATGGAGCAATATATGGGGGACATTATATGCTGTATGGAGCAATATATGAGGGCCATTATATACTGTATGGCGCAATATATGGGGGCCATTATATACTGTATGGAGCAATATATGGGGGCCATTATATACTGTATGGAGCAATATATGGGGGCCATTATATAATGTATGGAGCAATATATGGGGGCCATTATATACTGTATGGAGCAACATATGAGGGCCATTATATACTGTATGGAGCAATATATGGGGGCCATTATATGCTGTATGGAGCAATATATGGGGACCATTATATACTGTATGGAGCAATATATGGGGCCATTATATACTGTATGGAGCAATATATGGGGGCCATTATATACTGTATGGAGCAATATATGGGGGCCATTATATACTGTATGGAGCAATATATGGGGCCATTATATACTGTATGGAGCAATATATGGGGCCATTATATACTGTATGGAGCAATATATGGGGGCCATTATATACTGTATGGAGCAACATATGAGGGCCATTATATACTGTAAGGAGCAATATATGGGGGCCATTATATACTGTATGGAGCAATATATGGGGGCCATTATATACTGTATGGAGCAATATATGGGGGACATTATATGCTGTATGGAGCAGTATATGAGGGCCATTATATACTGTATGGCGCAATATATGGGGGCCATTATATACTGTATGGAGCAATATATGGGGGCCATTATATACTGTATGGAGCAATATATGGGGGCCATTATATAATGTATGGAGCAATATATGGGGGCCATTATATACTGTATGGAGCAACATATGAGGGCCATTATATACTGTAAGGAGCAATATATGGGGGCCATTATATACTGTATGGAGCAATATATGGGGGCCATTATATACTGTATGGAGCAATATATGGGGGCCATTATATGCAATATATGGGTGCCATTATATGCTGTATGGAGCAATATATGAGGGCCATTATATACTGTATGGAGCAATATATGGGGGCCATTATATACTGTATGGAGCAATATATGGGGGCCATTATATACTGTATGGAGCAACATATGGGGGCCATTATATACTGTATGGAGCAACATATGAGGGCCATTATATACTGTAAGGAGCAATATATGGGGGCCATTATATACTGTATGGAGCAATATATGGGGGCCATTACATACTGTATGGAGCAATATATGGGGGCCATTATATGCTGTATGGAGCAAGATATGGGGGCCATTATATACTGTAAGGAGCAATATATGGGGGCCATTATATACTGTATGGAGCAATATATGGGGGCCATTATATACTGTAAGGAGCAATATATGGGGGCCATTATATGCTGTATGGAGCAATATATGGGGGCCATTATATACTGTATGGAGCAACATATGAGGGCCATTATATACTGTAAGGAGCAATATATGGGGGCCATTATATACTGTATGGAGCAATATATGGGGGCCATTATATACTGTATGGAGCAATATATGGGGGCCATTATATGCTGTATAGAGCAATATATGAGGGCCATTATATACTGTATGGCGCAATATATGGGGGCCATTATATACTGTATGGAGCAATATATGGGGGCCATTACATACTGTATGGAGCAATATATGGGGGCCATTATATGCTGTATGGAGCAAGATATGGGGGCCATTATATACTGTAAGGAGCAAGATATGGGGGCCATTATATACTGTAAGGAGCAACATATGGGGGCCATTATATACTGTATGGAGCAACATATGAGGGCCATTATATACTGTAAGGAGCAATATATGGGGGCCATTATATACTGTATGGAGCAATATATGGGGGCCATTACATACTGTATGGAGCAATATATGGGGGCCATTATATGCTGTATGGAGCAAGATATGGGGGCCATTATATACTGTAAGGAGCAATATATGGGGGCCATTATATACTGTATGGAGCAATATATGGGGGCCATTATATACTGTAAGGAGCAATATATGGGGGCCATTATATGCTGTATGGAGCAATATATGGGGGCCATTATATACTGTATGGAGCAACATATGAGGGCCATTATATACTGTAAGGAGCAATATATGGGGGCCATTATATACTGTATGGAGCAATATATGGGGGCCATTATATACTGTATGGAGCAATATATGGGGGCCATTATATGCTGTATAGAGCAATATATGAGGGCCATTATATACTGTATGGCGCAATATATGGGGGCCATTATATACTGTATGGAACAATATATGGGGGCCATTATATACTGTATGGAGCAATATATGGGGCCATTATATACTGTATGGAGCAATATATGGGGGCCATTATATACTGTATGGAGCAACATATGAGGGCCATTATATACTGTAAGGAGCAATATATGGGCGCCATTATATACTGTATGGAGCAATATATGGGGGCCATTATATACTGTATGGAGCAAGATATGAGGGCCATTATATACTGTAAGGAGCAATATATGGGGGGAATTATATACTGTATGGAGCAATATATGGGGGCCATTATATACTGTATGGAGCAACATATGAGGGCCATTATATACTGTAAGGAGCAATATATGGGGGCCATTATATACTGTATGGAGCAATATATGGGGGCCATTATATACTGTATGGAGCAATATATGGGGGCCATTATATGCTGTATGGAGCAAGATATGGGGGCCATTATATACTGTAAGGAGCAATATATGGGGGCCATTATATACTGTATGGAGCAATATATGGGGGCCATTATATACTGTAAGGAGCAATATATGGGGGCCATTATATGCTGTATGGAGCAATATATGGGGGCCATTATATACTGTATGGAGCAACATATGAGGGCCATTATATACTGTAAGGAGCAATATATGGGGGCCATTATATACTGTATGGAGCAATATATGGGGGCCATTATATACTGTATGGAGCAATATATGGGGGCCATTATATGCTGTATGGAGCAATATATGAGGGCCATTATATACTGTATGGCGCAATATATGGGGGCCATTATATACTGTATGGAGCAATATATGGGGGCCATTATATACTGTATGGAGCAATACATGGGGGCCATTATATACTGTATGGAGCAATATATGGGGGCCATTATATACTGTATGGAGCAACATATGAGGGCCATTATATACTGTAAGGAGCAATATATGGGGGCCATTATATACTGTATGGAGCAATATATGGGGGCCATTATATACTGTATGGAGCAATATATGGGGGCCATTATATACTGTAAGGAGCAATATATGGAGGCCATTATATGCTGTATGGAGCAATATATGGGGGCCATTATATACTGTATGGAGCAATATATGGGGGCCATTATATGCTGTATGGAGCAATATATGAGGGCCATTATATACTGTAAGGAGCAATATATGGGGACCATTATATACTGTATGGAGCAATATATGGGGGCCATTATATACTGTATGGAGCAACATATGGGGCCATTATATACTGTATGGAGCAATATATGGGGGCCATTATATACTGTATGGAGCAATATATGGGGGCCATTATATGCTGTATGGAGCAGTATATGGGGGCCATTATATACTGTATGGAGCAAGATATGGGGGCTATTATATACTGTATGGAGCAATATATGGGGGCCATTATATACTGTATGGAGCAATATATGGGGCCATTATATACTGTATGGAGCAATATATGGGGGCCATTATATGCTGTATGGAGCAATATATGGGGGCCATTATATACTGTATGGAGCAATATATGGGGGCCATTATATACTGTATGGAGCAATATATGGGGGCCATTATATGCTGTATGGAGCAATATATGGGGGCCATTATATACTGTATGGAGCAACATATGAGGGCCATTATATACTGTAAGGAGCAATATATGGGGGCCATTATATACTGTATGGAGCAATATATGGGGGCCATTATATACTGTATGGAGCAATATATGGGGGCCATTATATGCTGTATGGAGCAATATATGAGGGCCATTATATACTGTATGGCGCAATATATGGGGGCCATTATATACTGTATGGAACAATATATGGGGGCCATTATATACTGTATGGAGCAATATATGGGGGCCATTATATACTGTATGGAGCAATATATGGGGGCCATTATATACTGTATGGAGCAATATATTGGGGCCATTATATACTGTATGGAGCAACATATGAGGGCCATTATATACTGTAAGGAGCAATATATGGGGGCCATTATATACTGTATGGAGCAATATATGGGGGCCATTATATGCTGTATGGAGCAAGATATGGGGGCCATTATATACTGTATGGAGCAATATATGGGGGCCATTATATACTGTATGGAGCAATATATGGGGGTCATTATATGCTGTATGGAGCAAGATATGGGGGCCATTATATACTGTAAGGAGCAATATATGGGGGCCATTATATACTGTATGGAGCAATATATGGGGGCCATTATATACTGTAAGGAGCAATATATGGGGGCCATTATATGCTGTATGGAGCAATATATGGGGGCCATTATATACTGTATGGAGCAACATATGAGGGCCATTATATACTGTAAGGAGCAATATATGGGGGCCATTATATACTGTATGGAGCAATATATGGGGGCCATTATATGCTGTATGGAGCAATATATGGGGGCCATTATATGCTGTATGGAGCAATATATGAGGGCCATTATATACTGTATGGCGCAATATATGGGGGCCATTATATACTGTATGGAACAATATATGGGGGCCATTATATACTGTATGGAGCAATATATGGGGGCCATTATATACTGTATGGAGCAATATATGGGGGCCATTATATGCTGTATGGAGCAATATATGGGGGCCATTATATACTGTATGGAGCAATATATGGTGGCCATTATATACTGTATGGAGCAATATATGGGGGCCATTATATGCTGTATGGAGCAATATATGGGGGCCATTATATACTGTATGGAGCAATATATGGGGGCCATTATATGCTGTATGCAGCCATATATGGGGGCCATTATATACTGTATGGAGCAACATATGAGGGCCATTATATACTGTATGGAGCAACATATGGGGGCCATTATATACTGTATGGAGCACTATATGGGGGCCATTATATACTGTATGAAGAAATATATGGGGGCCATTATATGCTGTATGGAGCAATATATGGGGGCCATTATATACTGTATGGAGCAATATATGGGGGCCATTATATACTGTAAGGAGCAATATATGGGGGCCATTATATACTGTATGGAGCAATATATGGGGGCCATTATATACTGTAAGGAGCAATATATGGGGGCCATTATATGCTGTATGGAGCAATATATGGGGGCCATTATATGCTGTATGGAGCAATATATGGGGGCCATTATATACTGTAAGGAGCAATATATGGGGGCCATTATATACTGTATGGAGCAATATATGGGGGCCATTATATACTGTATGGAGCAACATATGGGGGCCATTATATGCTGTATGGAGCAATATATGGGGGGCCATTATATACTGTAAGGAGCAATATATGGGGGCCATTATATGCTGTATGGAGCAATATATGGGGGCCATTATATACTGTATGGAGCAATATATGGGGGCCATTATATACTGTATGGAGCAATATATAGGGCCCATTATATGCTGTATGGAGCAATATATGGGGGCCATTATATACTGTATGGAGCAACATATGAGGGCCTTTATATACTGTATGGAGCAATATATGAGGGCCATTATATACTGTATGGAGCAACATATGGGGTCCATTATATACTGTATGGAGCAATATATGGGGGCCATTATATGCTGTATGGAGCAATATATGGGGGCCATTATATACTGTGTGGAGCAACATATGAGGGCCATTATATACTGCATGGAGCAACATATGGGAGCCATTATATGCTGTATGGAGCAGTATATGGGGGGCCATTATATACTGTAAGGAGCAATATATGGGGGCCATTATATGCTGTATGGAGCAATATATGGGGGCCATTATATACTGTATGGAGCAATATATGGGGGCCATTATATACTGTATGGAGCAATATATAGGGCCCATTATATGCTGTATGGAGCAATATATGGGGGCCATTATATACTGTATGGAGCAACATATGAGGGCCATTATATACTGTATGGAGCAACATATGAGGGCCATTATATACTGTATGGAGCAACATATGGGGTCCATTATATACTGTATGGAGCAATATATGTGGGCCATTATATGCTGTATGGAGCAATATATGGGGGCCATTATATACTGTATGGAGCAACATATGAGGGCCATTATATACTGTATGGTGCAATATATGGGGGCCATTATATACTGTATGGAGCAATATATGGGGGCCATTATATACTGTATGGAGCAATATATGGGGGCCATTATATGCTGTATGGTGCAATATATGGGGCCATTATATACTGTATGGAGCAAGATATGGGGTCTATTATATACTGTATGGAGCAATATATGGGGGCCATTATATACTGTATGGAGCAATATATGGGGCCATTATATACTGTATGGAGCAATATATGGGGGCCATTATATACTGTATGGAGCAATATATGGGGGCCATTATATGCTGTATGGAGCAGTATATGGGGGCCATTATATACTGTATGGAGCAAGATATGGGGGCTATTATATACTGTATGGAGCAATATATGGGGGCCATTATATACTGTATGGAGCAATATATGGGGGCCATTATATACTGTATGGAGCAACATATGGGGGCCATTATATACTGTAAGGAGCAATATATGGGGGCCATTATATACTGTATGGAGCAATATATGGGGCCATTATATACTGTATGGAGCAATATATGGGGGCCATTATATACTGTATGGAGCAATATATGGGGGCCATTATATGCTGTATGGAGCAGTATATGGGGGCCATTATATACTGTATGGAGCAAGATATGGGGGCTATTATATACTGTATGGAGCAATATATGGGGGCCATTATATACTGTATGGAGCAATATATGGGGGCCATTATATGCTGTATGGAGCAATATATGGGGGCCATTATATACTGTATGGAGCAATATATGGGTGCCATTATATGCTGTATGGAGCAATATATGGGGGTCATTATATACTGTATGGAGCAACATATGAGGGCCATTATATACTGTATGGCGCAATATATGGGGGCCATTATATACTGTATGGAGCAATATATGGGGGCCATTATATACTGTATGGAGCAATATATGGGGGCCATTATATGCTGTATGGAGCAATATATTGGGGCCATTATATACTGTATGGAGCAATATATGGGGGCCATTATATGCTGTATGGAGCAATATATGGGGGCCATTATATACTGTATGGAGCAACATATGAGGGCCATTATATACTGTATGGAGCAACATATGAGGGCCATTATATACTGTATGGAGCAACATATGGGGGCCATTATATACTGTATGGAGCACTATATGGGGGCCATTATATACTGTATGGAGCAATATATGGGGGACATTATATGCTGTATGGAGCAATATATGGGGGCCATTATATACTGTATGGAGCAACATATGAGGGCCATTATATACTGTATGGAGCAACATATGGGGCCATTATATACTGTATGGAGCACTATATGGGGGCCATTATATACTGTATGAAGAAATATATGGGGGCCATTATATGCTGTATGGAGCAATATATGGGGCCATTATATGCTGTATGGCACAATATATGGGGGCCAAGATATACTGTATGGAGCCCATTATATACTGTATAGAGCAATATATGGGGCTGGGACTGGGTAGTCCTGCGCACGCGCTGAGAGCTTCTATCACTATATCACCAACGGAGAGTGGTAGTGCAGGGGTAATGAGTCTTCCTGCCGTACTGCACAGCTTACTTATACCGGCGTGCTGAGGGTAGCGATAGCTCCGAGTGGGTCCCTCTGACTGCAGTGCCCAGGGCAACCGCACCCTTCCCCCCCCCCCGGTAGTACTGACTCTCAGGGCCCCGTCACACATAGCGACTCACCAGCGATCTCGTCACACATAGCGACTCCGACAACGATATCAACTTGCCAGGATCGCTGGTGTGTCGCTACATGATCGCTGGTGAGCTGTCAAACAGGCAGCTTCACCAGTGATCAGCGCCAGCGACGACGAGCGCTCGCGTCGCTGTGTACCGTAGTTACCAGAGCGCTGATGCAGGGAGCTGGTAACCAAGGTAAACAGCGGGCTTCTAATCGCCGAACAGCATTTAGAAACCCGCTGTTTACCTTGGTTACAAGCTCCCGCTCGCTGATCGTTGGTCTCCCGCCTGCCACACGTAGCGATGCGTGCTGGCCAGCGGGAGACCAGCGACCAAAAAAATGTCCACCCCTTTCCACAACGATCAGCGATACCTGGCAGGGGGGCCGGTCACTGATAGGTGTCACACACAGCGATCTCGCTTGTGAGATCGCTGTTGCGTCACAAAACTTGTGACTCAGCAGCGATCTCGCTAGCGAGATCACTGTGTGTGACAGGGGCTTAAGGCTATGTTCACATGCAGCTATGGCGCCCCAGAGGGTTCAGTCGCCACAGAGGTACTGCACCTCCTCCTGAGGTGTAGTATCCCACTCCCCAGGTAAGATGGTAACACCTGACCAGCCTCCAACACTCACATTTCACACAAACACAGTAGTGTAGCAGAGCAACCTTTGTGGCTCCCTGCTTGGAACACGAAGAGTGCTGGGAGGTGGGTGGAGCTTAGACTGCACAAGAGAGTGGGAGAATATTAGGAAAAGGTCAGTCTGTGAGAGAAGATCCCCTGAGAGGGATGGAGTGAAGGAAGTGCTGCAGCAGACTCCTGTGACCTTGAGCTGCTGGCCCAGGAAAGAGCCATAGAAAGCCTGATTCTTCAGAAGGAAGAAAGATTAGTGCGGAACGTAAGGATGACGAAGCCCGGTACCACCGGGTCCTGTGTGCTGAAGATTTATTGGACTTAAAATTGCTGGAAATGTGCAAAACAACCAAAATGATAGACTGTAAAATGGACTCTCAAAATGGCCGCCGGCTCGGTGAAGAAGGGCGTGACAACATGGGTGGCCCTAAGAAAAGAGCGCGAACTGTCCTGGGCCTCCCCTGCCTGAACTTTTATGCAACAGCAACATGGCCCACCCCCAGAGGGGTTCGTATACTGGCCTGGTATGGAGGAAGAGGAAGAAGACGCCACCCCAGGGAGGAGCGAAGCCCTGTGGCGGGAAAGGAGCCCAAGAAGGAGAGAGAACGCCAGGACGCCATGTTGGAAGAAGCACGGAGGCCTGAAGAGTGCGAGGAGGCTGAGCTTGTCTTCCCCAGCGCACTAGCCGAAGGCGCCGATCCTGCTTCCACAATGGACCGCTAGCAGCTGGAGGAAAAAATTTCCCAGCTGACCCACCGTCTGTGGCTGAAACAGGAGGCTCTGTGGACCATGAATCTGCAGCGCGCCCAGGAGGGGCCTGCGCCAACGGTACCTCCACCACCGGTACCCGTCACTGCTGCACCAGCCTCACCGCCGGCAGCGTCTGCTACCTCAGTGGCATCCGTAACATCGCCGCCAGCGTTTGCTGCTGCCGCCTCCACCCTGGCGCCACAGCCAGATGTCGCTGCCTGCCAGGAGGAATTACCCGAGGGCCTGAGAGCTGAAGAGGAGATGGCGACTGCACTCCTGCCTGGACCTAGCGGAGACCTCTGCAGACCCGGAGTCAGCATCCGCTCCACCACCGACGCCGGCCACTGATCAGGCAGCTCCAACCACCACCGCTGCCACCCGCCGCCGTCCAGTACCTGGACCAGAGACGGAACACCGCCCGGAGGTGCCAGGTATGACCACCGCCCCTGCAACTGGGGAGACCACTGGGTGCCCATCTGCTCCAACGTCCGGGCAGGTCGTGCTGGGCCTAGTCTGGGACCGGGATACTAGTCCCCGGGGGGAACACCTGAACCCCTGGCAGTGGTGCCCCTGTCCACGGTGGGTAGAGGCCGGCCCCAAGAGGTGGAGGAGTAAGAGCCTTACTACCAGCAGACTATCCGCAAGCTGGCAGCAGAGCAGCGGAGACTGGCAGTGCTGGGCCCTGACATGGACCGGAAAGAAAAGGCCCGCGCTGGGCACTACGGTCCCCGGGACTCGGCCGGCTGGGGTCAGGTCCCGAATTTCAATCTGGAAAGGGGGTTTGGCTTCATCTCAGACCACCAGAGGATCTCCGACCTCTTTGTCAGCCGGAGGGATGTAGAGTCCCACCTCCGGAGGGGACACCCCGCTCGTGATCTATACCCGAGAGAGTACGTCACCTTCACCCGGCATGAGGGGCTACGCGGCTGGTATGCCTTGAACGTGCATCGCATCCCGGAGGAGTTTATAGCAGCCTACAAAAGGGACAAGGCCTATGTTCCACCGGCAGAAGCAGTCCCCACCGTGGTATTTGTACCCAGCAAGGCCAAGCAGGCCACATCCACGGAAGTGAAACACCCCCGGGTACAGGTTGCTACCCCTGCAGTTCCACAGGCAGCAGTGCCATCAGCTGTCATACCAAAAACCAGAACAGCTACCACACCATCAACAGCTGCTGAGCTACCACCACAGGCAGACATCCCCAAAGCCCAACAGGAAGAGTACCTGCAATTCGTCAATCCGTCAGGAAGTGGACACCCAGACAGTCTTCCCTGGAAGCAGCAAAAGAAGCCCGCTTCCACCACCCCACGAGGAGAAAAGCACTAAAAATGACTGCAACTAACTGAACTGTTACCCAGGAGGGTATTGGCACCGTTGTGCCCCATTGTTTATCTTTTTTCCAGTTTTTGCCTAGTTTTTGGCATTTGTTGCATTGAAATCAGAACTGCAGTGATCATGAACTTGAAATGATTCACAAACTTTCCTGTAGATAGTTGCGCCTCTTAAGGTGCTCTTTCTTGGTTTTACATGAACCTTCTTCAAATAAGGACTACCTCAGACCTGGAGTTCTACTCCAACCCCAAGGACACTGCAAGAAATCCCGTCTGGGAGCGGTGTCCAGCACGTGCAAGAATTATTGTCTTACTGTGAAGTATTTTATAATGTGCCTTTAATAAAAATGTTGATAGCAGTAGAGTATAGTTGTGGCATTAGGACAGATTTTCAATAAGATTGAGTTGGTTGGTAGTAATGTTTTAATAAAAAAAAAAAAAAATGTGAAACTCTGAATACAAATTTTGAATTCCGGTGACGAACCAGGAGTTAGCGGTTGTCACCTATGGGTCTAGAAGAAACAGCAGAATGTGGAAATGTGAATGACAAAAGAAAAAGGTGTTGAAGTGAAAATGGTAATACTTGAACTGGTAGTGAACGTCTTAGCAACGGTTACTGCCAATAGCACTTTAAATTAGGTAAAATGTTAAATTATAGGTAGTCTGTTAACTTGTTCTGCAACGTTTAAGAATCAGTGCCTCCTATATTCGGAAGTTTAGTTTAAAAACTGTTTACTTGTTAAAATGCATTTTAAAAAAATTTTGTATGTTCCTTATGTAACATCTTACTACTCATTTGTTTACAGCCCGCGGACGTGCTGCGGTTAAAGGAGGGGGTATGTGGCACCCCTGATGGTTCAGTCGCCACAGATGTACTGCACCTCCTCCTGAGGTGTAGTATCCCACTCCCCAGGTACGATGGTAACACCTGACCAGCCTCCAACACCTGCATCCCACACAAACACAGTAGTGTAGCAGAGCAACCTTCATGGCTCCCTGCTTGGAACACGAAGAGTGCTGGGAGGTGGGTGGAGCTTAGGCCTGTTTCACACTTCCGTTTTTGTGTCCGCCAAACGGATCCGTTTCCGTTTTTTTGACGGAAACTGATGCAAACGGATCCGTTTTAAAAAAACGGATCCGTTTTTTTGACGGATCCGCGGTAACCACTAATGGAAGTCTATGGGACAAAAAAAAACGGATCCTGCAAAAAATGGCGGATCCGTTTTTTTACGGAAACCAACGGATTTTGACGGATTTGAAAAAACGGAAGTGTGAAACAGGCCTTAGACTAAACAAGAGAGCTGGAGAAGATTAGGACTAGGTCAGTCTGTGAGAGAAGATCCCCTGAGAGGGATGGAGTGAAGGAGGTGCTGCAGCAGACTTCAGTGACCTTGAGCTGCTGGCCCAGGAAAGAGAACTAGAAAGCCTGATTCTCCAGAAGGAAGAAAGATTAGTGCGGAACGTAAGGAGAAGAAGAGAACTAAGGACTAGGGTCGGAGTGGAGCCCTTCCTCAAGTTCTAAGCGCATGGCCGGGGTCCGGTCCCCGAGGTTGTATGGATACTGATGGTCCTGCAGCAGACACCGGAGGAATAGATGTTGTCACCACTTTATTCCCACCCAAGACTTGGGGGCTCAACAGCAATGAGAGTGAGCCGGGATTTGATAGCAAGGAGTCCCCAAAGCAGGCTACAGCTGTCTGCCGTACAAGTGGAGTTCTAAGAACATCTGAAAGGAGGAACTTGGGTTTAACACACAACTACAAGTACTTCAGTACAAGCGCTAGTGAGGAGACGTTCAGAACAGGCACACGAAAGGGAGAGCTGGAAAGGTTAATTCCATCTCCCTGGGAGTTGGCTGAGCCCCTGATCTGGAGACTGCAGCATTGAAGCGGGCACCTGTCTGTGCCAAAAATGTGAGTAAAAGAACTGGAACTGCACTCAGCTGTCTCATTGCCTTTTTCCTGCGCCAACCCACTCAGCACTGCTACATCTCTGTTCCTAACACTGCACCATCTACTTCTCACTATCTCCTCATTTGCCAACCTCATCTACTCTGCCCTGGGACTACAGCTCTACCTGTGGAGGGCTACAACATCATTGCTGCACCACACCATCTGTCCCAGAGAAGCAACCCTGCAGCGCTGGTCAAACTGACCAGAAACCACAGGTGGCGTCACGAATCATCTCAATGACTTTATCCCCATAACTCTACCCCCTTTTACATGGACGCCCAGGGCCACGGACCGGGTCACCGCTACTGTGACACTTCCCTCTGAGATACCGGCCCGGTACCGAGTACCCCACGGCCCTGGCGGGCGACCCACAGCCAAAACCTGCTCTTTTGGCAGTAAAAAGTCTACATACAAGACGCTCATTTTGCATCATTTCTTTGGATGCAGATTACATGTGTGCTTTGTCTACAGTACATGATTAATAAAGTAAGTTTTATTCACCAAAAACGGTTAAAAAAGTTGAGAAAAAAAAAAAAACACAAAAACTTTTGTTCCCTTTTTTTTTTTTTTTTTGCACTCCCCCATGAATAGATGTGATACGGATTTAAAACATGCAGCAGTTTTCCAATTCAGTCAGGAAAAAATAAGTTTGAGCGTGAGATTTCTGAACTCTCGTGGCTTTTACCAATGCTGTTAATAGCAGCTTTTAATTTGCATGAAAAAAAAAAAAAAAATTGCAAAAACACTGCACGTGAACATAGCCCAAGACAGAATTTTATTGCGTTTTTCATGCTACAGTTTTTGTCTATTTTTGGTGTCATTTTTTTTTTTTTTAAATAAAGTTGCTTTTTTCCTGATATTTGGCTTTGACAAAACTTTATTCACAGTCATGTGTGGATTACATGCATTTTTGCAGCAAAAAAGCACTAAAAATGAATATACTTTTTTTTTTACCTGCAGATTTTCTGCATCTAATACAAATCTATGGGGAAAATCTGCACATAAAACCCAGCGTACCAAGAGAAATTGACATGTTGCGGATTTGAAAACTGCACCGCAGGTCAGTTTATACCAAGCAAAATAAAAAAGCACAGCGAAAATACACTGTGTCAAAAACTCACCAAAACCTCATCGTGAGAACATAGCCTTACAATGGCGTTTGGCCGGTATACTGACCATTGCCGACCCATAAAGATATTTTCTTTTAGTTGCATTTGGGTCCAGATTTTACGGAGTGTTCATACTTTTTGCTGACTTTTTAAAGAGATAACAGTCTGAAAACTTTTTTAAAAAGTTTATGAGAAGTTTTGGGAAGGATTTGAAGAATTTTTGCTCAGTTTTATCTCACAGAGGACTGTCGGGTCGGGACTGTCGTCACAGTGTATCAGCCAAACATCGCTGACAGTGGTCCCTGTATAGAGTACAACAAAATAGCTGTGCTAGTTATGTCCCTAAATACAGTAATGAGGGATCCGAAAAATTTCACATCGGATTACTCTTTTCCACCTCCGCCGGGAACCTTCTGAAAAAAAAAAAAAAAAAAGTGAATAAGAGTCTGTGCAGGACCCAGAAAACCCAAGGCCATTAATGTCATATGTGTCACAGGAAAGAGAAGAGCGAAACAGAGCGGAGGGTGACGCCGTAATAAGCGGTTAATGAAGTTAGTTAAGGAGGGATCTGTCGCTGGCACATGCGGCAACACTGGTTATATCATCAGGAAGATCTGTAATGAGATAAATGGATTCTATCATTAGGGGATTACAGACCCCAGTGTCCCATTTACACCTTACGCATGACTCCACCGGATGATAAAGGACACGATATAGCGTCAGTGTCTGATCGGTGCTGAGCCAAGTGCTGGGACCCCACTAATATGGGGAACGATGAGCCCTACTAGCTCCTGACCATGCCTCCTTATTGTAGGGGCGGTGGAGGTTCCAATCCCACTCAAACCTGGGTGCATTCTGTGGTCTTATTAATGCGACAAAAGCTGTATCATCCATAGCATGTGATGCCTGCTATGCCTCTAATACAGACAGGCTCTGTTGCTCCTCCTGGCAATTGCCCCCTTGAAAGGCTCTTTTGCTCCTCTAGGCAATGTGGAAATGCTGGGTTCACAGATTTTCCACCCAACAAACCTGCAACATTTTACAGCACCAGCAAAGTGGTTGTGCTTTTACTATAATCTCATCCGGCGTTGTTTTTGTTTTTTTTGGTGTGGGGTCCATATGGAAAATGGATTTTGTTGCATTTTGTTAATCAGCTGTTGAATTAATGTGTTTTTTTTTTTGTTTGTTTTCTTTGCAGTGGGATCCAGAGGAAAATTTGATTTTGTTGCTTTTTTTTTTTAAACAGGTTTTAATTTAATTTTTTTTTTTTTTTTTTTTTAAATATCTGTTCCTGAAATGCTGGTACATTAAAATCCGCTGTTAAAATCTGCACCAAATATATGACATGTGAACCCGGTCTTAATCCACAAGTTAACCAGAAATTGTTTTAGTGTGGCTTTTCGTGTATTGCCACAAAAAAAAAATAAAGATGCATGAAAAATTGCAGAAAATGTGTCCGGATTTTAGATGCAGAAACACTGCAGATTTCATTTTAAGAATCTGCGCATAAAATCCGCACCAAATATGTGATGCGTGAACTCAGCATCTACCAGCAGAGGGCCGCACAATTCACACACAATGCAGGGGAGTATCGAGATGGGAGAGGGGGGTAAATTATTTTGCAAAAGTATCTGGGCAATGTATAGCACTATTTTGCTACTGTGAGTATATATGGCACTTTTCAGGTGCTTTATGAATATTATATAGCCATAAGTGGGCGATATATTATTTGCATATGCATGCAGTTTAGTTAATCGGTGGTAAATGGCATTTTCTGGGCAGTAAGTCTAATATTTATCAAGCCTAGGTAAGCTTCTAGGTAAGGATTCAGCTATTTTGTCTAATACCTATAATGAAATGCTTTTAGACTAAGTGCACACGCTGCGGATTGGTCTGCGGATTTTTTATCTGCGGAACCGCAGGTAAAACCACAGGTAAAATGACCTGCGGTTTTACCTGTGGATTGGCCTGTGGTTTTCCCTGCGGTTTATCACCTCTACAATGGAGGAGATGATAAACCGCAGCAGAATCCGCAGAAGTCACATGTCATTTCTTTCTGCGGAGTCAATACCGCAGCTTTTCCACAGTTAAAAATCCGCAGCAAGTGCACAGCAGAATGTAAATCACATAGGATAACATGCTACTGTACACTGTCTACAGAACTGCTGCAGATCCGCAGCGGCCAAAACCGCAGCGTGTGCACATAGCCTTAGGCCGGGGTCACACTAACCGACGCAAAATACGGTCAGTATTTTACATGCGTAATACGGATGAATGGCCCCTAAACAGTGATCCGTAGGTCATCCGTAAGCAAGGTCCGGTCGCGTATTTTGCACATGTCAGCATCCGTATGTAATCCATATGGCGAGATTTTCTCGCAGGCTTGCAAAATGGACATAGAATGGAGCCCTATGACAGGTTAGAAACCAAACGAAAGAATAGATATAGACACATAGAATACATATATATATATATATATATATATATATATATATACACAGTCATATGTAAAAGTTAGGGCACCCCTATTAATGTTAACCTTTTTTCTTTATAACAATTTTGGTTTTTGCAACAGCTATTTCAGTTTCATATATCTAATAACTGATGGACTCAGTTATATTTCTGGATTCAAATGAGGTTTATTGTACTAACAGAAAATGTGCAATCTGCATTTAAACAAAATTTGACCGGTGCAAAAGTATTGGCACCCTTATCATTTTCTTGATTTGAACACTCCTACTTTTTACTGACTTCCTGAAGTACTAAATTGGTTTTGTAACCTCATTGAGGCTAGTTTCACACTTGCTTTTTTTTGCAGCGCGTTTTTCCCGCAAAAAAACGCATTGAAAAAACGCATACAAAAGCATACAACTGCTGCGTTTTTTTCAAGCATTTTTATGAGCATGCATGAAAAAAACGCAGCGTTTTTATGCGTTTGTAGTGCATTTTTACCGCGTTTGCGTTTTTTTCCAACATTAGGTGGCCCCTCACACTAACCCAAACCATGACTTTACTAACCCTAACCCTGACCCTAACCCTAACCCTGACCCTAACCCTTAACCAAATCATACTTAACCCTAACCCAAACCCTAAACCCTAACTAACCCTAACCCTGACCCTAACCCTGACCCTAACCCTTAACCAAATCATACTTAACCCTAACCCAAACCCTAACTAACCCTAACCCTAACCCTGACCCTAACCCTTAACCAAATCATACTTAACCCTAACCCAAACCCTAAACCCTAACTAACCCTAACCCTGACCCTAACCCTAACCCTGACCCTAACCCTTAACCAAACCATACTTAACCCTAATCCTGACCCTAACCCTGACCCTAACCCTTAACAAAACCATACTTAACCCTAACCCTGACCCTGACCCTAACCCTTAACCAAACCATACTTAACCCTAATCCTGACCCTAACCCTGACCCTTAACAAAACCATACTTAACCCTAACCCTGACCCTGACCCTAACCCTTAACCAAACCATACTTAACCCTAACCCTGACCCTAACCCTTAACCAAACCATACTTAACCCTAACCCTGACCCTAACCCTTAACCAAACCATACTTAACCCTAATCCTGACCCTAACCCTGACCCTAACCCTTAACCAAACCATACTTAACCCTAACCCTGACCCAAACCCCAACCCTAACCCTGACCCTAACCCTAAACCCCCTTAACTAACCCTAACTCTAACCCAAACCCCTAAATTCCATGGTTAAAAAAAAACGCATATGCAAAAAAACGCATACATGAGCATGCCAGTGCGCACATATGCGCATCCATAGGCTATAATGGCCATTTTTAGCGCAAAACGTGCGCATATGTGCGCATGCGCTTTTTTGCAGGGCCAAAAAATGCAACATGCTGCGTCTGGAAAATACAAACGCACACCCCAAAAAAACGCAGCGCATGAAAATCGCATACATGCGCTTACAAGCGCGCAGGTATGCGCACCCATGTTAAATATAAGGGAAAAAACGCATGCGCACATATGCGTTTTTTTCCAGCGCTAAAAAACGCAAATGTGAAACCAGCCTGAGCTTTGCACTTCATAGTCAGGTGTATCAAATCATGAGAAAAGGTATTTAAGGTGGCCACTTGCAAGTAGTTCTCCTATTTGATTCTCCTATGAAGAGTGGCATCATGGGCTCCTCAAAACAACTCTCAAATGATCTGAAAACAAAGATTATTCAACATAGCTTTTCAGGGGAAGGATACAAAAAGTTGTCTCAGAGATTTAACCTGTCAGTTTCCACTGTGAGGAACATAGTAAGGAAATGGAAGAACACAGGTACAGTTCTTGTTAAGCCCAGAAGTGGCAGGCCAAGAAAAATATCAGAAAGGCAGAGAAGAAGAATGGTGAGAACAGTCAAGGACAATCCACAGACCACCTCCAAAGACCGGCAGCATCATCTTGCTGCAGATGGTGTCACTGTGCATCGGTCAACAATACAGCGCACTTTGCACAAGGAGAAGCTGTATGGGAGAGTGATGCGAAAGAAGCCGTTTCTGCAAGCACGCCACAAACAGAGTCGCCTGAGGTATGCAAAAGCACATTTGGACAAGCCAGTTACATTTTGGAAGAAGGTCCTGTGGACTGATGAAACAAAGATTGAGTTGTTTGGTCATACAAAAAGGCGTTATGCATGGAGGCTTTTAAAAACACAGCATTCCAAGAAAAACACTTGCTACCCACAGTAAAATTTGGTGGAGGTTCCATCATGCTTTGGGGCTGTGTGGCCAATGCCGGCACCGGGAATCTTGTTAAAGTTGAGGGTCGCATGGATTCAACTCAGTATCAGCAGATTCTTGACAATAATGTGCAAGAATCAGTGACGAAGTTGAAGTTACGCAGGGGATGGATATTTTAGCAAGACAATGATCCAAAACACCGCTCCAAATCAACTCAGGCATTCATGCAGAGGAACAATTACAATGTTCTGGAATGGCCATCCCAGTCCCCAGACCTGAATATCATTGAACATCTGTGGGATGATTTGAAGCGGGCTGTCCATGCTCGGCGACCATCAAACTTTAACTGAACTGGAATTGTTTTGTAAACAGGAATGGTCACAAGTACCTTCATCCAGGATCCAGGAACTCATTAAAAGCTACAGGAAGCGACTAGAGGCTGTTATTTTTGCAAAAGGAGGATCTACAAAATATTAATGTCACTTTTATGTTGAGGTGCCCATACTTTTGCACCAGTCAAATTTTGTTTAAATGCAGATTGCACATTTTCTGTTAGTACAATAAACCTCATTTGAATCCAGAAATATAACTGAGTCCATCAGTTATTAGATATATGAAACTGAAATAGCTGTTGCAAAAACCCAAATTGTTATAAAGAAAAAAGGTTAACATTAATAGGGGTGCCCAAACTTTAACATATGACTGTATATACACGTCATTGAGGCATATATATATATATATATATTTCAGAGTTCTTCATAGCAGAATAGCCGCTAATTCAATTGCTGGCTTTTGTCAAATCATTCCCCAACCCGACATGAAATGACACATGGTTTACATACAGTAAACCATTTCATGTTTTGTATGTCTTTCATTAGTAATTAGATGAGGGTTGATGTGTGAAATTTGGGAGGTGTAGGTGTTAATTTAAGGGGTTAATTCGTTGTAAAAAAAATGTGTGTGCTTCCGCGGAAAAGCTGCAGTTTTGAATCCGCAGAAACAATTGACATGTCAATTATTTCTGCGGATTCTGCTGCGGTTTGCAACCTATTCCATTGTCCAGGTGGCAAACCGCAGGGCAAAACTGCAGGACAAACCGCAGTGTGTGCACATAGCCTTAGGCCTCTTGTGTTGCCATGGCACTTCAGTTGTTTACTAGGCCCCATACGTCTTGCTTTCGCCATACACCACCCATCATGGCGTCGCGTGTGGCCTAGTGACTAGGCCTTATGTGATGTTATGATTTTGCGAGACCTATTAAAAGGGTTATTCCCATCTCCAAGATCCTATCCCAATATGTAGTAGGTGTAGTAATAATAATATTATCATCAAATACCTCCAAATAGAAATGTAGTAGTTTTTCTGATTTACTATGTCACTTACCCCATATGCAGGGCATTCCAGTAGCTTGGTATCCATGGTTACGACCACTCACATAGTGACAGTTAGCTCTTAGTGGTCATAACCATGGATACCTAAGCTACTGCAATGCCCTACACATGAGGTAAGTGACATAGGTAATCAGGAGAACTATACTACATTTCCAATTGGAGGTATTTGCTAATATTATTATTACACCTACTACATATTGGGATGGGATCTTGGAGATGGGAATAACCCTTTAAGCACCAGAGTGGCGGGCACAGAGGTGAAGACCAGCAGGCATGGCGTACCAGACTGACAACATATGGATTGACTGTGGTTTTGTCAGTCTCTGTCCACATCATGTTCATGCTTTAAATCTGGCGACTGGCGTATATTTTGACAGATATTTTTTAATATATATATTTTTCATCTTTGTCTCCTGATCCAAGTTTTGTAACCATCCCGCAATTCCTGCAAAAATAAAATGTAAAAAGTTGGCACTTGGCAATAGTGATGGGTGAGTGTGCTCGTTACTCGTTATCTGAGCATGCTCGAGTCTGAACCAAGTATTGATGGTGCTCACATGCAATGCTCAGATCCCTGCCCCGCATGTTGAGTGGCTGGGATCCGAGCATCGCAATACTTGGCTAAGACTCGAGCATGCTCGGATAACTCGAGTAACGAGCACACTCGCTCATCACTAGTTGGCAACCCTGTCCTGATCTCAATCGGACTCAGTTTCTTCACAGAGAATCAATTAGAACTCATTGGGGATGATTAAAGGGTTTTTCTAAAGGAAAAAAAAAAAAAAAAAAAATCTACTTGATGATTTGCAGATCACTGGTGGTCCCAACCACTGAATCTTGAGATTGGGGCTCCGCTGTCCTGCCAGGAATGGAGCGGAGGTGCACATGCTCCATTCATTGTCTATGAGACTACTGGACATAGCCACGTGCAGTACTCAGTGTCTCATAGATAATGAATGGAGCGGAGATTGAGCATGTGACTTTCCAACTGCGTACCCCCAGAAAAAAAAAAAAATATGCATGAAAATTGAATCAGGTGTACCAAAAGAAAAAAAAAAGTCCATTATTTTTTTTTTTAATAAGCAAAAAGGGGTTTATGAATTAGCAAACCCCATAATATTTAGTCTGCAAAGGTGTAAGCAGAGGGGACAATTACCTAACAAAAGATGGGCCATGAATGCAGAAGAAATGCACCCTTTCTGGTAGAACAGGTCTATCCGGTCGGCAGTGCCCACCAGAGCAGGAGGGGCACAGGGGGTCCGGCCGTCCATTGTTCCTTGCTTTAGGGCGGCCTCCTGAGTCAGAAAGGTTGGTTTCAGGGACAGTACAAGGATAGGAGCTTTCACAAACTGTGGAGTTCCCAAATACTCCTCCAAATACCTGTACCACAGCAAAGGCCTAACCCAGCAAATGGGGACGGTAACAGTCCCCGGCGTAGGGAAAAGCAGAGTGCGATATATTTATACCGGCAGTGCACTCTTTATGCTTGGGGCAATGGGAACCCCCAGAACTCAGATCATACAGTAACAGATTTGCAATAGGTTATCACTCTTATGAGATAGAATCATTCAAGTTCCACAGACAGGCCAATGTTTTAATTCATAATTGCATTTTTTTTTTTTTTTTTTATCTCCATTTCGGTGTTACGCACATTATTTTTATTTGCGCTTGTTTAAGTCTACCTTGATGCACAGCAAGTTGCAATAGGCCCCCCACCCCATGAGTGGCAGCTTGGGGGACTTTAGGGGTCTATCCTTGTGGGGTGCACTTATATAGTGCTTGCCAGCCCACCTCATCTCTCTGTATGGGTGTCACTAGGTGACTGGTGCCCTATCCAGGCCTCATCTTGGTGCATTTGTGACACTAGACAGCTGCTCTCTCCATGAATGGTAAGTTTGTGACCAGCTACTGCATCAGGACTTTGCATCGGTGCTACATCACCATTGGGACCTGGTGTTGGAAACTAGGGCTACTTTTTTGTGATCACTTCTGAATTTTTACATCCTTCATGATGACTTGCTTCTTTTAGTAGACTTTTTTTTTTTTAATGTTCACCATTGGGGGTAGGCTTTGAGTTTTCCAGATATTTGCAGCAGGCTCATCTAAAAAATTGTAGAGTTACTTTTTTTGTGCAAGTGTACTTGAGTACACACCCTGGCCAACCACTTTTATGTACACCTGAATTTTTTATTTTTTTTGCTACATTTTAGTAGCACATAACTCTTTGCTCAAGAAAGTCACAAAAGGTAGCTTTTTTTAAGTTTGAAGATTCCAGAACCAGGAAAAAAACAAAAACACAGAATTACAGTAACTATAATTAAAAACACTCAAATGAGGAGTGAAGCCCCCAATCTTCCTATTTGGAGAAGTGGCACAATCAGGAAACCCCATCAATATTTATATAGGGTTGTGCCATGTTCCTTAACAGGCACTAATCGGAGCAGGTTATGCCAGTTCACATTGAACACGCACAGTCAAAGTACAAGACCACAATGTCCAAATTGCCACAAGTAACGCAAGTCAATGGCTATGCAGATTAACTAGAAAAAAAAATTAAAAAAAAAAAAAAAAAAAAAAAAAAGAAGGCCGGGGATTTTTTATTTTTTTAAATTTCTCTATGTACTATAAACAGATGACTCGGATCACACTCTGATCATAATAATCTGTCTGTTTCACAAGTACATGGAAGAAGTAGCAGTGTGAATGATTGGCGATTTATTAGCTTAATATATGCCCATGAAAAGTCAAATGGGTGTTATCAGTTCTATTATATGACCGAGCCTTTGGTGTGCACTGGGGTTAATGCAAAATTAGGAGTAAAAAAAAAAAAAAAAAAAGTGCATGATTTATGTAAATTTGCAGTAAATCTTCAAGACCAAACCCACCTACAGCAAGTAACAGGATTCCATCAGACTCTGCATAGACATGTAAAGAGGTCCCCAAACTGGGGGAGGGGAGGATTCCCTGGGGCAGCACCTGATATAAATGCAGTTTCCTCGCAGCGATCAGGTTACAGACAATATAGAAACATTTGTCCTCCATTGACTAAACATCCGCAATGTTTTGTAAACTTTGCAAAGACAACTTGATTCACAATGTCACGTCTATAGTCCGTGGAAGGCATATACCAAGATCCTGTAGATCATTATCACAGCTATAAGAAAGTACCCGGAAATAAGGTGCATATTATGGGTTAAATGTCACACTTGTCTTTGTCTTAAACCTATGAAGTATGGAGAGAAAAAAAAATGCACAAAGAATACTAAAAGATCTAATGATATTTATTGAATCTGCAGTAAAAAAAACAAAACCCAGTACATTGCTTGCCCTCAAACTGGTTTATTCAATGTTGGGATCTTCCAGGACCTTGAAGAAATCCTATAGCCAAGTATACTGGATAGCGCCAAGTTAGGGATCGGCACTTCAACTACAACTCCCAGCATCCCTTGAGAGGCACAGACTGTAAGCGTAGTCAATGCATGTTGGGAGATGTAGTTTTATAGCAGGTGGAATGAAGGCTGAAGATCCCTGTATGAGGGATGCAACCACTTTTTATATACCAAGAGTTCGACCACAAGTTACATGGTGAAGAATGAAGCCGGGCTACTGAGAAGAATTTTGGATTCCTCGGTGGTAAAGCCGCCAGGAGGAAAGATTACAAGCACATCACAGTCACCTGGCACTCTCACGACTGATTGTAGCCGGTCATTACTCTACAACCATATCTGGGGAAGTTTCCATCCCAGAAGCCCTCTTGATCTACAAGAAGGGGGTGTCATACGACCATGCATCTTTGTTCCAGTGGACCAGCACCTTCACAACGTTAGTGTCACCAATAGGTGACTCGCTTATAGCCGCGGTGATCGGCCTCCTTGCTCAGAACATAATTCTTCCCTTCATTATTATCCCAGTGTTCTGCGCCCTGACACCAAAAGCAAATGCAGAATTCAGCCCGCTGGGTGTCAGGAGGCAGCGGGAGCCGGAACGAGAACGTGTCAGTTTCCTCTCCTGCACAGGGATCCCGCAGATAAGAGCACGGAAGGTCGTAGTGACTTCTCCAGCCATCGTAGCTGACCCGAAGAGTTACCCGTTTCTCAAAGCCAATATTGCGCACACGCACCGTGCCGGCCACTGCTGCTCCTTGGACGGCGCATTGCTCCAGACAAACCTGCTGCCGTGTGAGCCTAGCCCGGAAACTGGTATAGTCTTGGGTTGGAGAATGAAAGTCCAGAGTGTAGGTAGAGCTGGACAGCGGGCGCAGGGCTCTTAACGAGGCCAACGCGATCACCAGCGGGTCTTCATCGAAGAACGGATGAGAGAAGTGCCGTACGGTGGTGAGGGCCAGCCCCAGAGCGTCGGCAAAAACTACTTTTTTACGCTGATCCGGGAGGCGAGGGGTTGGAACTAAACATGGCCGGAGTAACCGAGTAGAAGGTAGTCGCAGGTTGCGTGGAGAAGGGGGGCTGAGACACAAGCACATGGAGAAGTCGCCAGGCATCCTGTAGGTAGAGATGAGAAACCCTAGGACGAGAGGGGAACAGACATGTTAGAGCTCCATGTAAACCAGACTTCAATCATCACCTGTGGGCTGGAGCTCTCAAGGGTTCTCACAGGGAATCAGAAGAGTCTCATGCACTGACCAATCCCCACAGCTCCCATCCTAAGCATGTGTTCACACTGAGTGTCCAGAGCAGAAACGCTAACATTTTTACTTAAAAACACATGGATTTTGGAGTTTCTGCAGCCCAAAAACTCAATGTTAACATACATTTACTAAAGTGTCCTGCTGATCACCAGAGAAGGGTGTGGGGGGGGGGGCGCGCACCACTGACCAGAAGATAAGGTTGGGGGGCACCACTGACCAGAAGATAAGGTTGGGGGGCACCACTGACCAGAAGATAAGTTTTTGTTTTTTTTTGGGGGGGGGGGGGGTTTCACCACAGATCAGCAGGTAATGAGTTTCCAATGCAGCAAGATGGGTTCACCAGGTACAAGGAAAATCAGGATAAAAAAGAAATATGAAAGAAACTGGGTCAGAAGGAGGACTGTACAAGCGAGTAACGCAGATATTACCTATTCCCATTTAACAGTGATCCCGTTTCTATACCACCACATACTCCACAGCAATCTAGATATTTTTCACATGTAAAGCACCATGGAATAAGGGCCATTATAATAAATACTTAGCACATGCAAATATTCCATGACCTTGCAGGCTGTACGTAAACCCTGTAGAAAAGCTAGGGGGCACTTCAGACACCCATGTAAGGGCCCAGCAAATATGCAGTTTTATATTTGGATACTGTGCACCCAGGAGTACAGCTGTAAGAGCAGCAGGGGCGCAGGGTGGGAATAGAGGGAGGTGGGCACCCTGCCGCAGAAACCACAGTACAGGAGGAAGACCCCACGGGACACACAGTAACTCACCTGTGGATGGAGAACACTTTGTTACCAGCGCTGAGGGGCTGCACAGATCAGACCCCGGGAGGCTCCGCTTGCTGTGGACGGGGGTGCAGGGGACAAGTGATCCTGGGGAGAAACCAGCGGCCGCCACTGAGAAAAGCACGAGGTCAATGAGAACCAGCGCAGCCGCCCACTCTCCGCTCCCACCGGCGACCTGCGCCAAAGCTGCAGCACCGCTGAACGCCGGCTCAAGACCCTCTTGTATCGTATGATCTATAGAATTCTGACCAATCACAACGGGCTCGTATTTCCCGTAACCAATGAAAACTCGGATAGGCGGGTATAAGGGGCGGAGTCATGGGCAGTGACCTGTCTGTGAGCCCAGAGCTTACAGCACGCTGTGGTCATGCGTCATCAGCAAGATCAGCACGTGTCCGACTGATGTGTTCTCTGCTGCCGGGCGGTAATGCCAGCGACAGGGGAGCGGACTGCAAGTCCCAGCATGTGCATACCGGCAGCACTAGAGACTAGAGTGCTCCCATATAGAGTGTACTATATAAAGAGTGCCCCCGTATACAGTGTACTATAAATAGCACTCGAGTGCCCCCATATAGAGTGTACTGTATACAGCACTAGAGTGCCCCCATATAGAGTGTACTAAATATAGCGCTAGAGTGCCCCCATATAGAGTGTACTATAAACAGCACTAGAGTGCCCCCATATAGAGCGTACTATATACACCACTAAAGTGCTCCCATATAGAGTGTACTATAAACAGCACTAGAGTGCCCCCATATAGCGTGTACTGTATACAGCACTAGAGTGCCCCCATATAGCGTGTACTGTATACAGCACTAGAGTGCCCCCATATAGAGCGTACTATATACACCACTAAAGTGCTCCCATATAGAGTGTACTATAAACAGCACTAGAGTGCCCCCATATAGCGTGTACTGTATACAGCACTAGAGTGCCCCCATATAGCGTGTACTGTATACAGCACTAGAGTGCCCCCATATAGAGCGTACTATATACACCACTAAAGTGCTCCCATATAGAGTGTACTATAAACAGCACTAGAGTGCCCCCATATAGAGTGTACTATATACAGCACTAGAGTGCTCCCATATAGAGTGTACTATATACAGCACTAGAGTGCCCCCATATAGAGTGTACTAAATATAGCGCTAGAGTGCCCCCATATAGAGTGTACCATATACAGCGCTAGAGTGCCCCCATATATAGCGCGTACTATTACAGCACTAGAGCGCCCCCATATAGAGCGTACTATTACAGCACTAGAGTGCCCCCATATAGGGTGTACTATAACAGCGCTAGAGTGCCCCCATATAGAGTGTACTATATACAGCACTAGAGTGCCCCCATATAGAGTGTACTATATACAGCACTAGAGTGCCCCCCATA
Organism: Dendrobates tinctorius; assembly: GCF_039654945.1. NCBI lineage: Eukaryota > Metazoa > Chordata > Amphibia > Anura > Dendrobatidae > Dendrobates > Dendrobates tinctorius. The sequence goes on from NW_027361772.1 coordinate 19,399,786, forward strand.
TAGAGTGTACTATGACAGCGCTAGAGTGCCCCCATATACAGCGTACTATTACAGCACTAGAGTGCCCCCATATAAAGTGCCCCCATATAGAGTGTACTATATACAGCACTAGAGAGCCCCCATATAGAGTGTACCATAACAGCGCTAGAGTGCCCCCATATAGAGCATACTATTACAGCACTAGAGTGCCCCCATATAGAGTGTACTATAAACAGCACTAGAGTGCCCCCATATAGAGTGTACTATATACAGCACTAGAGTGCCCCCATATAGAGTGTACTATAAACAGCACTAGAGTGCCCCCATATAGAGTGTACTATAAACAGCACTAGAGTGCCCCCATATAGAGTGTACTATATACAGCACTAGAGTGCTCCCATATAGAGTGTACTATATACAGCACTAGAGTGCCCCCATATAGAGTGTACTAAATATAGCGCTAGAGTGCCCCCATATAGAGTGTACCATATACAGCGCTAGAGTGCCCCCATATATAGCGCGTACTATTACAGCACTAGAGCGCCCCCATATAGAGCGTACTATTATAGCACTAGAGTGCCCCCATATAGAGTGTACTATAACAGCGCTAGAGTGCACCCATATAGAGCGTACTATTACAGCACTAGAGTGCCCCCATATAGAGTGCACTATATAAGGCACTAGAGTGCCCCCATGTAGAGTGTACTATATACAGCACTAGAGTGCCCCCATATAGAGTTTACTATAACAGCGCTAGAGTGCCCCCATATAGAGTGTACTATATACAGCACTAGAGTGCCCCCATATAGAGTGTACTATATACAGCACTAGAGTGCCCCCATATAGAGTGTACTATATACACCACTAGAGTGCTCCCATATAGAGTGTACTATAAACAGCACTAGAGTGGCCCCATATAGAGTGTACTATATACAGCACTAGAGTGCCCCCATATAGAGTGTACTATATACAGCACTAGAGTGCCCCCATATAGAGCGTACTATATACACCACTAGAGTGCTCCCATATAGAGTGTACTATAAACAGCACTAGAGTGCCCCCATATAGAGTGTACTATATACAGCACTAGAGTGCCCCCATGTAGAGTGTACTATAAACAGCACTAGAGTGCCCCCATATAGAGTGTACTATAAACAGCACTAGAGTGCCCCCATATAGAGTGTACTATAAACAGCACTAGAGTGCCCCCATATAGAGTGTACTATAAACAGCACTAGAGTGCCCCCATATAGAGTGTACCATATACAGCGCTAGAGTGCCCCCATATATAGCGCGTACTATTACAGCACTAGAGCGCCCCCATATAGAGCGTACTATTATAGCACTAGAGTGCCCCCATATAGAGTGTACTATAACAGCGCTAGAGTGCACCCATATAGAGCGTACTATTACAGCACTAGAGTGCCCCCATATAGAGTGCACTATATAAGGCACTAGAGTGCCCCCATGTAGAGTGTACTATATACAGCACTAGAGTGCCCCCATATAGAGTGTACTATAACAGCGCTAGAGTGCCCCCATATAGAGTGTACTATATACAGCACTAGAGTGCCCCCATATAGAGTGTACTATATACAGCACTAGAGTGCCCCCATATAGAGTGTACTATATACACCACTAGAGTGCTCCCATATAGAGTGTACTATAAACAGCACTAGAGTGCCCCCATATAGAGTGTACTATATACAGCACTAGAGTGCCCCCATATAGAGTGTACTATATACAGCACTAGAGTGCCCACATATAGAGTGTACTATATACAGCACTAGAGTGCCCCCATATAGAGCGTACTATATACACCACTAGAGTGCTCCCATATAGAGTGTACTATAAACAGCACTAGAGTGCCCCCATATAGAGTGTACTATATACAGCACTAGAGTGCCCCCATATAGAGTGTACTATAAACAGCACTAGAGTGCCCCCATATAGAGTGTACTATAAACAGCACTAGAGTGCCCCCATATAGAGTGTACTATAAACAGCACTAGAGTGCCCCCATATAGAGTGTACTATAAACAGCACTAGAGTGCCCCCATATAGAGTGTACTATATACAGCACTAGAGTGCTCCCATATAGAGTGTACTATATACAGCACTAGAGTGCCCCCATATAGAGTGTACTAAATATAGCGCTAGAGTGCCCCCATATAGAGTGTACCATATACAGCGCTAGAGTGCCCCCATATATAGCGCGTACTATTACAGCACTAGAGCGCCCCCATATAGAGCGTACTATTATAGCACTAGAGTGCCCCCATATAGAGTGTACTATAACAGCGCTAGAGTGCACCCATATAGAGCGTACTATTACAGCACTAGAGTGCCCCCATATAGAGTGCACTATATAAGGCACTAGAGTGCCCCCATGTAGAGTGTACTATATACAGCACTAGAGTGCCCCCATATAGAGTGTACTATAACAGCCCTAGAGTGCCCCCATATAGAGTGTACTATATACAGCACTAGAGTGCCCCCATATAGAGTGTACTATATACAGCACTAGAGTGCCCCCATATAGAGTGTACTATATACAGGGCTAGAGTGCCTCCATATAGAGTGCACTATAACAGCGCTAGAGTGCCCCCATATAGAGCGTACTATTACAGCACTAGCGTGCCCCCATATAGAGTGTACTAAATATAGCGCCAGAGTGCCCCCATATAGAGTGTACTATAACAGTGCTAGAGTGCCCCCATATAGAGCGTACTATTACAGCACTAGAGTGCCCCCATATAGAGTGTACTATAACAGCGCTAGTGTGCCCCCATATAGAGTGTACTATAACAGCGCTAGTGTGCCCCCATTTAGAGCGTACTATTACAGCACTAGAGTGCCCCCATATAGAGTGTACTATATACAGCACTAGAGTGTCCCCATATAGAGTGTACTATATACAGCACTAGAGTGCCCCCCATATAGAGTGTACTATGACAGCGCTAGAGTGCCCCCATATACAGCGTACTATTACAGCACTAGAGTGCCCCCATATAGAGTGCCCCCATATAGAGTGTACTATATACAGCACTAGAGAGCCCCCATATAGAGTGTACCATAACAGCACTAGAGTGCCCCCATATAGAGCGTACTATTACAGCACTAGAGTGCCCCATGTAGAGTGTACTAAATATAGCGCTAGAGTGCCCCCATATAGTGTACTATAACAGCGCTAGAGTGCCCCCATATAGAGCGTACTATTACAGCACTAGAGTGCCCCTATATAGAGTGTACTATATACAGCGCTAGAGTGCTCCCATATAGAGTGTAATATATACAGCACTAGAGTGCCCCCATATAGAGTGTACTAAATATAGCGCTAGAGTGCCCCCATATAGAGTGTACTATAACAGCGCTAGAGTACCCCCATATAGAGCGTACTATTACAGCTCTAGAGTGCCCCCATATAGAGTGTACTATATACAGCACTAGAGTGCCCCCACATAGAGTGTACTATAACAGTGCTAGAGTGCCCCATATAGAACGTACTATTACAGCACTAGAATTCCCCCATATAGAGTGTACTATATACAGCACTAGAGTGCCCCCATATAGTGTACTATATACAGCACTAGAGTGCCCCCTATATAGAGTGTACTATGACAGCGCTAGAGTGCCCCCATATACAGCGTACTATTACAGCACTAGAGTGCCCCCATATAGAGTGTACTATAACAGTGACCCGTATAGAACGTACTATTACAGCACTAGAGTGCCCCCATATAGAGTGTACTATAACCAGCACTAGAGTGCCCCCATATAGAGCGTACTATTACAGCACTAGAGTGCCCCCATATAGAGTGTACTATAACCAGCACTCGAGTGCCCCCATATAGTGTACTATATACAGCACTAGAGTGCCCCCATATAGTGTGTACTATATACAGCACTCGAGTGCCCCCATATAGAGTGTACTATATACAGCACTAGAGTGCCCCCATATAGAGTGTACTATATACAGCACTAGAGTGCCCCCATATAGAGTGTACTATAAACAGTACTAGAGTGCCCCCATATAGAGTGTACTATAAACAGCACTAGAGTGCCCCCATATAGAGTGTACTATAAACAGCACTAGAGTGCCCCCATATAGAGTGTACTATATACAGCACTAGAGTGCCCCCATATAGAGTGTACTATAAACAGTACTAGAGTGCCCCCATATAGAGTGTACTATAAACAGCACTAGAGTGCCCCCATATAGAGTGTACTATAAACAGCACTAGAGTGCCCCCATATAGAGTGTACTATATACAGCACTAGAGTGCTCCTATATAGAGTGTACTATAGCCAGCACTAGAGTGCCCCCATATAGAGCGTACTATTACAGCACTAGAGTGCCCCCATATAGAGTGTACTATAACCAGCACTAGAGTGCCCCCATATAGTGTGTACTATATACAGCACTAGAGTGCCCCCATATAGAGTGTACTATATACAGCACTAGAGTGCCCCCATATAGAGCATACTATATACACCACTAGAGTGCTCCCATATAGAGTGTAATATATAAAGAGTGTCCCCGTATACAGTGTACTATAAACAGCACTAGAGTGCTCCCATATAGAGTGTACTATAAACAGCACTAGAGTGCCCCCATATAGAGTGTACTATAACATAGCTAGAGTCACCCCATATAGTGTACTATATACAGCACTAGAGCACCTCCATATAGAGTGTACTATAACAAGCACTAGAGTTCTCCCATATAGAGTGTACTATAATCAGCACTCGTGCCCCCATATAGAGTGTACTATAAACAGCACTAGAGTGCCCCCATGTAGAGCGTAGTATAACAGCACTAGAGTGCCCCATATACAGTGTGCTATAAACAGCACTAGAGTGCCCCATATACAGTGTACTATATACAGAGTGCCCCCCGTATACAGTGTACTATAAACAGCACTAGAGTGCCCCCATATAGAGTGTACTATATACAGCACTCGAGAGCCCCCATATAGAGCGTACTATATACACCACTAGAGTGCTCCCATATAGAGTGTACTGTATACAGCACTAGAGTGCCCCCATATAGCGTGTACTATATACAGCACTCGAGTGCCCCCATATAGAGTGTACTATATACAGCACTAGAGTGCCCCCAAATAGAGCATACTATATACACCACTAGAGTGCTCCCATATAGAGTGTGCTATAAACAGCACTAGAGTGCCCCCATATAGAGTGTACTATATACAGCACTAGAGTGCCCCCATATAGAGTGTACTATAAACAGCACTAGAGTGCCCCCATATAGAGTGTACTATAAACAGCACTAGAGTGCCCCCATATAGAGTGTACTATAAACAGCACTAGAGTGCCCCCATATAGAGTGTACTATATACAGCACTAGAGTGCTCCCATATAGAGTGTACTATATACAGCACTAGAGTGCCCCCATATAGAGTGTACTAAATATAGCGCTAGAGTGCCCCCATATAGAGTGTACCATATACAGCGCTAGAGTGCCCCCATATATAGCGCATACTATTACAGCACTAGAGCGCCCCCATATAGAGCGTACTATTACAGCACTAGAGTGCCCCCATATAGGGTGTACTATAACAGCGCTAGAGTGCACCCATATAGAGCGTACTATTACAGCACTAGAGTGCCCCCATATAGAGTGCACTATATAAGGCACTAGAGTGCCCCCATATAGAGTGTACTATATACAGCACTAGAGTGCCCCCATATAGAGTGTACTATAACAGCGCTAGAGTGCCCCATATAGAGTGTACTATATACAGCACTAGAGTGCCCCCATATAGAGTGTACTATATACAGCACTAGAGTGCCCCCATATAGAGTGTACTATAACAGTGCTAGAGTGCCCCCATATAGAGCGTACTATTACAGCACTAGAGTGCCCCCATATAGAGTGTACTATAACAGCGCTAGTGTGCCCCCATATAGAGTGTACTATAACAGCACTAGTGTGCCCCCATTTAGAGCGTACTATTACAGCACTAGAGTGCCCCCATATAGAGTGTACTATATACAGCACTAGAGTGCCCCCCATATAGAGTGTACTATGACAGCGCTAGAGTGCCCCCATATACAGCGTACTATTACAGCACTAGAGTGCCCCCATATAAAGTGCCCCCATATAGAGTGTACTATATACAGCACTAGAGAGCCCCCATATAGAGTGTACCATAACAGCGCTAGAGTGCCCCCATATAGAGCATACTATTACAGCACTAGAGTGCCCCATGTAGAGTGTACTAAATATAGTGCTAGAGTGCCCCCATATAGTGTACTATAACAGCGCTAGAGTGCCCCCATATAGAGCGTACTATTACAGCACTAGAGTGCCCCCATATAGAGTGTACTATATACAGCGCTAGAGTGCTCCCATATAGAGTGTACTATATACAGCACTAGAGTGCCCCCATATAGAGTGTACTAAATATAGCGCTAGAGTGCCCCCATATAGAGTGTACTATAACAGCGCTAGAGTGCCCCCATATAGAGCGTACTATTACAGCTCTAGAGTGCCCCCATATAGAGTGTACTATATACAGCACTAGAGTTCCCCCACATAGAGTGTACTATAACAGTGCTAGAGTGCCCCATATAGAACGTACTATTACAGCACTAGAATTCCCCCATATAGAGTGTACTATATACAGCACTAGAGTGCCCCCATATAGTGTACTATATACAGCACTAGAGTGCCCCCTATATAGAGTGTACTATGACAGCGCTAGAGTGCCCCCATATACAGCGTACTATTACAGCACTAGAGTGCCCCCATATAGAGTGTACTATAACAGTGACCCATATAGAACGTACTATTACAGCACTAGAGTGCCCCCATATAGAGTGTACTATAACCAGCACTAGAGCGCCCCCATATAGAGCGTACTATTACAGCACTAGAGTGCCCCCATATAGAGTGTACTATAACCAGCACTAGAGTGCCCCCATATAGTGTACTATATACAGCACTAGAGTGCCCCCATATAGAGTGTACTATATACAGCACTCGAGTGCCCCATATAGAGTGTACTATATACAGCACTCGAGTGCCCCCCATATAGAGTGTACTATATACAGCACTAGAGTGCCCCCATATAGAGTGTACTATATACACCACTAGAGTGCTCCCATATAGAGTGTACTATAAACAGCACTAGAGTGCCCCCATATAGAGTGTACTATATACAGCACTAGAGTGCCCCCATATAGAGTGTACTATAAACAGTACTAGAGTGCCCCCATATAGAGTGTACTATAAACAGCACTAGAGTGCCCCCATATAGAGTGTACTATAAACAGCACTAGAGTGCCCCCATATAGAGTGTACTATATACAGCACTAGAGTGCTCCCATATAGAGTGTACTATATACAGCACTAGAGTGCCCCCATATAGAGCGTACGATAACAGCACTAGAGTGCCCCCATATAGAGCGTACTATAACAGCACTAGAGTGCCCCCATATAGAGTGTACTATATACACCACTAGAGTGCCCCCATATAGAGTGTACTGTATACAGCACTAGAGTGCCCCCAGATAGAGCGTACTATAAACAGCACTAGAGTGCCCCCATATAGAGTGTACTATATACACCACTAGAGTGCACCCATATAGAGTGTACTAAATATAGCGCTAGAGTGCCCCGTATAGAGTGTACTATATACAGCACTAGAGTGCTCCCATATAGAGTGTACTATATACAGCACTAGAGTGCCCCCATATAGAGTGTACTGAATATAGCGCTAGAGTGCCCCCATATAGAGTGTACCATATACAGCACTAGAGTGCCCCCATATTGAGCGTACTATTACAGCACTAGAATGCCCCCATATAGAGTGTACTATTACAGCACTAGAGTACCCCTATATAGTGTACTATATACACCACTAGAGTGCCCCCATATAGAGTGTACTAAATATAGCGCTAGAGTGCCCTGTATAGAGTGTACTATATACAGCACTAAAGTGCTCCCATATAGAGTGTACTATATACAGCACTAGAGTGCCCCCACATAGAGTGTACTAAATATAACGCTAGAGTGCCCCCATATAGAGTGTACTATATACAGCACTAGAGTGCCCCCATATAGTGTTCTATAAACAGCACTAGAGTGCCCCCATATAGAGTGTACCATATACAGCACTAGAGTGCCCCCATATAGAGCGTACTATTACAGCACTAGAATGCCCCCATATATAGTGTACTATTACAGCACTAGAGTGCCCCCATATAGAGTGTACTATATACACCACTAGAGTGCCCCATATAGAGTGTACTAAATATAGCGCTAGAGTGCCCCATATAGAGTGTACTATATACAGCACTAGAGTGCTCCCATATAGAGTGTACTATATACAGCACTAGAGTGCCCCCATATAGAGTGTACCATATACAGCGCTAGAGTGCCCCCATATAGCGCGTACTATTACAGCACTAGAGCGCCCCCATATAGAGCGTACTATTACAGCACTAGAGTGCCCCCATATAGAGTGTACTATAACAGCGCTAGAGTGCCCCCATATAGAGCGTACTATTACAGCACTAGCGTGCCCCCATATAGAGTGTACTAAATATAGCGCCAGAGTGCCCCCATATAGAGTGTACTATAACAGCGCTAGTGTGCCCCCATATAGAGTGTACTATAACAGCGCTAGTGTGCCCCCATTTAGAGCGTACTATTACAGCACTAGAGTGCCCCCATATAGAGTGTACTATATACAGCACTAGAGTGCCCCCATATAGAGTGTACTATAACAGCGCTAGAGTGCCCCCATATAGAGTGTACTATATACAGCACTAGAGTGCCCCCATATAGAGTGTACTATATACAGCACTAGAGTGCCCCCATATAGAGTGTACTATATACAGGGCTAGAGTGCCTCCATATAGAGTGCACTATAACAGTGCTAGAGTGCCCCCATATAGAGCGTACTATTACAGCACTAGCGTGCCCCCATATAGAGTGTACTAAATATAGCGCCAGAGTGCCCCCATATAGAGTGTACTATAACAGTGCTAGAGTGCCCCCATATAGAGCGTACTATTACAGCACTAGAGTGCCCCCATATAGAGTGTACTATAACAGCGCTAGTGTGCCCCCATATAGAGTGTACTATAACAGCGCTAGTGTGCCCCCATTTAGAGCGTACTATTACAGCACTAGAGTGCCCCCATATAGAGTGTACTATATACAGCACTAGAGTGCCCCCATATAGAGTGTACTATATACAGCACTAGAGTGCCCCCCATATAGAGTGTACTATGACAGCGCTAGAGTGCCCCCATATACAGCGTACTATTACAGCACTAGAGTGCCCCCATATAGAGTGCCCCCAAATAGAGTGTACTATATACAGCACTAGAGAGCCCCCATATAGAGTGTACCATAACAGCGCTAGAGTGCCCCCATATAGAGCGTACTATTACAGCACTAGAGTGCCCCATGTAGAGTGTACTAAATATAGCGCTAGAGTGCCCCCATATAGTGTACTATAACAGCGCTAGAGTGCCCCCATATAGAGCGTACTATTACAGCACTAGAGTGCCCCAATATAGAGTGTACTATATACAGCGCTAGAGTGCTCCCATATAGAGTGTACTATATACAGCACTAGAGTGCCCCCATATAGAGTGTACTAAATATAGCGCTAGAGTGCCCCCATATAGAGTGTACTATTACAGCACTAGAGTACCCCTATATAGTGTACTATATACACCACTAGAGTGCCCCCATATAGAGTGTACTAAATATAGCGCTAGAGTGCCCTGTATAGAGTGTACTATATACAGCACTAAAGTGCTCCCATATAGAGTGTACTATATACAGCACTAGAGTGCCCCCACATAGAGTGTACTAAATATAACGCTAGAGTGCCCCCATATAGAGTGTACTATATACAGCACTAGAGTGCCCCCATATAGTGTTCTATAAACAGCACTAGAGTGCCCCCATATAGAGTGTACCATATACAGCACTAGAGTGCCCCCATATAGAGCGTACTATTACAGCACTAGAATGCCCCCATATATAGTGTACTATTACAGCACTAGAGTGCCCCCATATAGAGTGTACTATATACACCACTAGAGTGCCCCATATAGAGTGTACTAAATATAGCGCTAGAGTGCCCCATATAGAGTGTACTATATACAGCACTAGAGTGCTCCCATATAGAGTGTACTATATACAGCACTAGAGTGCCCCCATATAGAGTGTACCATATACAGCGCTAGAGTGCCCCCATATAGCGCGTACTATTACAGCACTAGAGCGCCCCCATATAGAGCGTACTATTACAGCACTAGAGTGCCCCCATATAGAGTGTACTATAACAGCGCTAGAGTGCCCCCATATAGAGCGTACTATTACAGCACTAGCGTGCCCCCATATAGAGTGTACTAAATATAGCGCCAGAGTGCCCCCATATAGAGTGTACTATAACAGCGCTAGTGTGCCCCCATATAGAGTGTACTATAACAGCGCTAGTGTGCCCCCATTTAGAGCGTACTATTACAGCACTAGAGTGCCCCCATATAGAGTGTACTATATACAGCACTAGAGTGCCCCATATAGAGTGTACTATAACAGCGCTAGAGTGCCCCCATATAGAGTGTACTATATACAGCACTAGAGTGCCCCCATATAGAGTGTACTATATACAGCACTAGAGTGCCCCCATATAGAGTGTACTATATACAGGGCTAGAGTGCTTCCATATAGAGTGCACTATAACAGTGCTAGAGTGCCCCCATATAGAGCGTACTATTACAGCACTAGCGTGCCCCCATATAGAGTGTACTAAATATAGCGCCAGAGTGCCCCCATATAGAGTGTACTATAACAGTGCTAGAGTGCCCCCATATAGAGCGTACTATTACAGCACTAGAGTGCCCCCATATAGAGTGTACTATAACAGCGCTAGTGTGCCCCCATATAGAGTGTACTATAACAGCGCTAGTGTGCCCCCATTTAGAGCGTACTATTACAGCACTAGAGTGCCCCCATATAGAGTGTACTATATACAGCACTAGAGTGCCCCCATATAGAGTGTACTATATACAGCACTAGAGTGCCCCCCATATAGAGTGTACTATGACAGCGCTAGAGTGCCCCCATATACAGCGTACTATTACAGCACTAGAGTGCCCCCATATAGAGTGCCCCCAAATAGAGTGTACTATATACAGCACTAGAGAGCCCCCATATAGAGTGTACCATAACAGCGCTAGAGTGCCCCCATATAGAGCGTACTATTACAGCACTAGAGTGCCCCATGTAGAGTGTACTAAATATAGCGCTAGAGTGCCCCCATATAGTGTACTATAACAGCGCTAGAGTGCCCCCATATAGAGCGTACTATTACAGCACTAGAGTGCCCCCATATAGAGTGTACTATATACAGCGCTAGAGTGCTCCCATATAGAGTGTACTATATACAGCACTAGAGTGCCCCCATATAGAGTGTACTAAATATAGCGCTAGAGTGCCCCCATATAGAGTGTACTATAACAGCGCTAGAGTGTCCCCATATAGAGCGTACTATTACAGCTCTAGAGTGCCCCCATATAGAGTGTACTATATACAGCACTAGAGTGCCCCCACATAGAGTGTACTATAACAGTGCTAGAGTGCCCCATATAGAACGTACTATTACAGCACTAGAATTTCCCCCATATAGAGTGTACTATATACAGCACTAGAGTGCCCCCATATAGTGTACTATATACAGCACTAGAGTGCCCCCCTATATAGAGTGTACTATGACAGCGCTAGAGTGCCCCCATATACAGCGTACTATTACAGCACTAGAGTGCCCCCATATAGAGTGTACTATAACAGTGACCCATATAGAACGTACTATTACAGCACTAGAGTGCCCCCATATAGAGTGTACTATAACCAGCACTAGAGTTCCCCCATATAGAGCGTACTTTTACAGCACTAGAGTGCCCCCATATAGAGTGTACTATAACCAGCACTAGAGTGCCCCCATATAGTGTACTATATACAGCAATAGAGTGCCCCCATATAGAGTGTACTATAACATAACTAGAGTGACCCCATATAGTGTACTATATACAGCTCTAGAGTGCCTCCATATAGTGTACTATAAACTGCACTAGAGTGCTCCCATATAGAGTGTAATATATAAAGAGTGTCCCCGTATACAGTGTACTATAAACAGCACTAGAGTGCTCCCATATAGAGTGTACTATAAACAGCACTAGAGTGCCCCCATATAGAGTGTACTATAACATAGCTAGAGTGACCCCATATAGTGTACTATATACAGCACTAGAGCACCTCCATATAGAGTGTACTATAACAAGCACTAGAGTTCTCCCATATAGAGTGTACTATAATCAGCACTCGTGCCCCCATATAGAGTGTACTATAACCAGAACTAGAGTGCCCCCATATAGAGTGTACTATAAACAGCACTAGAGTGCCCCCATGTAGAGCGTACTATAACAGCACTAGAGTGCCTCATATACAGTGTGCTATAAACAGCACTAGAGTGCCCCATATACAGTGTACTATATACAGAGTGCCCCCCGTATACAGTGTACTATAAACAGCACTAGCGTGCCCCATATACAGTGTACTGTAAACAGCACTAAAGTGCTCCATATACAGTGTACTATATACAGTGTGCCCCCCATATATAGTGTACTATAAACAGCACTAGCGTGCCCCCATATATAGTGTACTATAAACAGCACTAGAGTGCCCCGTATACAGTGTAATATAAACAGCACTAGAGTGTAATATAAACAGCACTAGAGTGCCCAATATAGAGTGTAATATAAACAGCACTAGAGTGCCCCCATATAGAGTGTAATATAAGCAACACTAGAGTTCCCCCATATAGAGTGTAATATAACCAGCACTAGAGTGCCCCCATATAGAGTGTAATATAAACAGCACTAGAGTGCCCCCATATAGAGTGTAATATAAACAGCACTAGAGTGCCCCCATACAAAGTGTACTATAAACAGCACTAGAGTGCCCCCATATAACGTGTACTATAAACAGCACTAGAGTGCCCCCCTATAGAGTGTACTATAAGCAGCACTAGTGTGCCCTCATATAGAGTGTAATATAAACAGCACTAGAGTCCCCCATATAGAGTGTACTATACACCGAACTAGAGTGCCTCCATATAGTGTACAATAAACAGCACTAGAGTTCCCCCATATAGTGTACTATAAAGAACACGATTGTCCCCCATATAGAGTGTACTATACAGAACAGTAGAGTGTACTATAAACAGCACTAGAGTGCTTCCACATAGCGTGTACTCTAAACAGCACCAGAGTGCTCCCATATAGAGAGTAATATATAAAGCGTGCCCCCGTATACAGTGTACTATAAATAGCACTAGAGTGCTCCCATATAGAGTGTACTATAAACAGCACTAGAGTGTCCCCATATAGAGTGTACTATAACATAACTAGAGTGACCCCATATAGTGTACTATATACAGGTCTAGAGTGCTCCCATATAGAGTGTAATATATAAAGAGTGCCTCCGTATACAGTGTACTATAACCAGAACTAGAGTTCTCCCATATAGAGTGTACTATAAACAGCACTAGAGTGCCCCCATATAGAGTGTACTATATACAGCACTAGAGTGCCTGATAGAGAGCATACTATAACAGCACTAGAGTGCTCCCATATAGAGTGTACTATAAACAGCACTAGAGTGCCCCCTTGTAGAGTGTACTGTAAACAGAGTGCCCCCATATACAGTGTACTATAAACAGCACTAGAGTGCCCTATATACAGTGTACTATAAACAGCACTAGAGTGCCCCATATAGTGTACTATATAGAGTGCCCCCCGTATACAGTGTACTATAAACAGCACTAGCGTGCCCCATATACAGTGTGCTATAAACTGCACTAGAGTGCCCCATATACAGTGTACTATAAACAGCACTAGAGTGCCCCATATAGAGTGTACTATGTACAGCACTAGAGTGCCCCCCATATAGAGTGTACTATATACAGCACTAGAGTGCCCCCATACAAAGTGTACTATAAACAGCACTAGAGTGCCCCCATATAGCGTGTACTTTAAACAGCACTAGAGTGCTCCCATATAGAGTGTACTATAAACAGCACTAGAGTGCCCCATATAGAGTGTACTCCTCACCACCGCCCGAGCTGCTGCATCACCACCAGAGATGCTGCACCCCCGACCTTTTGTCTCTTCCCCCACTATCCCGTAGAATGTAAGTCCACAAGGACAGGGTCCGCTCCCCTCTGCACCAGTCTGTCATTGTAAATTTGTTTCCTGTTAACGATATCTATAACTTTGTATGTAACCCCCTTTTCATGTACAGCACCATGGAATTAATGGCGCTATATAAATAAATAATACTATAAACAGCACTAGAGTGCCCCCATATAGCGTGTTTTATAAACAGCACTAGAGTGCCCCCATATAGCGTGTACTATAAACAGCACTAGAGTGCCCCCATATAGCGTGTACTATAAACAGCACTAGAGTGCCCCCATATAGCGTGTACTATAAACAGCACTAGAGTGCCCCCATATAGAGTGTAATATAAACATCACTAGAGTGCCCCTTATAGTGTACTATAGCACTAGAGTGGCCCTATATACAGTGTACTATTAACAGCACTAGAGTGCCCCCTATAGTGTGTACTATAAACAGAACTAGAGTGCCCCCATATAGAGTGTACTATAACAAAACTGGAGTGCCCCCATATAGAGTGTACTATAACAAAACTAGAGTGCCCCCATATAGAGTGTACTATAAACAGAACTAGAGTGCCCCCATATAGTGTACTATAAACAACACTAGAATGCCCCCATATACAGTGTACTATACAGTTGTGGCCAAAAGTATTGATACCCCTGCAATTCTGTCAGATAATACTCAGTTTCTTCCTGAAAATGATTGCAAGCACAAATTCTTTGGTATTATCTTCATTTAATTTGTCTTAAATGAAAAAACACAAAAGAGAATGAAGCAAAAAGCAAAACATTGATCATTTCACACAAAACTCCAAAAATGGGCCAGACAAAAGTATTGGCACCCTCAGCCTAATAATTTGTTGCACAACCTTTAGCCAAAATAATTACGACCAACCGCTTTCGGTAACCATCAATGAGTTTCTTACAATGCTCTGCTGGAATTTTAGACCATTCTTCTTTGGCAAACTGCTCCAGGTCCCTGATATTTGAAGGGTGCCTTCTCCAAACTGCCATTTTTAGATCTCTCCACATGTGTTCTATGGGATTCAGGTCTGGACTCATTGCAGGCCACCTTAGAAGTCTCCAGTGCTTTCTCTCAAACCATTTTCTAGTGCTTTTTGAAGTGTGTTTTGGGTCATTGTCCTGCTGGAAGACCCATGACCTCTGAGGGAGACCCAGCTTTCTCACACTGGGCCCTACATTATGCGACAAAATTTGTTGGTAGTCTTCAGACTTCATAATGCCATGCACACGGTCAAGCAGTCCAGTGCCAGAGGCAGCAAAGCAACCCCAAAACATCAGGGAACCTCCGCCATGTTTGACTGTAGGGACCGTGTTCTTTTCTTTGAATGCCTCTTTTTTTCTCCTGTAAACTCTATGTTGATGCCTTTGCCCAAAAAGCTCTACTTTTGTCTCATCTGACCAGAGAACATTCTTCCAAAACGTTTTAGGCTTTTTCAGGTAAGTTTTGGCAAACTCCAGCCTGGCTTTTTTATGTCTCGGGGTAAGAAGTAGGGTCTTCCTGGGTCTCCTACCATACAGTCCCTTTTCATTCAGACGCCGACGGATAGTACGGGTTGACACTGTTGTACCCTCGGACTGCAGGGCAGCTTGAACTTGTTTGGATGTTAGTCGAGGTTCTTTATCCAACATCCGCACAATCTTGCGTTGAAATCTCTTGTCAATTTTTCTTTTCCGTCCACATCTAGGGAAGTTAGCCACAGTGCCATGGGCTTTAAACTTCTTGATGACACTGTGCACGGTAGACACAGGAACATTCAGGTCTTTGGAGATGGACTTGTAGCCTTGAGATTGCTCATGCTTCCTCACAATTTGGTTTCTCAAGTCCTCAGACAGTTCTTTGGTCTTCTTTCTTTTCTTCATGCTCAATGTGGTACACACAAGGACACAGGACAGAGGTTGAGTCCAGTTTAATCCATGTCAACTGGCTGCAAGTGTGATTTAGTTATTGCCAACACCTGTTAGGTGCCACAGGTAAGTTACAGGTGCTGTTAATTACACAAATTGGAGAAGCATCACATGATTTTTCGAACAGTGCCAATACTTTTGTCCACCCTCTTTTTTTAATGTTTGGTGTGGAATTATATCCAATTTGGCTTTAGGACAATTCTTTTTGTGTTTTTTTCATTTAAGACAAATTAAATGAAGATAATAATACCAAAGAATTTGTGTTTGCAATCATTTTCAGGAAGAAACTGAGAATTATCTGACAGAATTGCAGGGGTGTCAATACTTTTGGCCACAACTGTAACTGCACAAGAGTGCCCCCATATACAGTGTACTATAAACAGCTCTAGAGTGCCCCCATATAGTGTACTATAAACAACACTAGAGTGCCCCTGTATAGTGTACTATAAACAGCACTGTTACTCACCTCACTGTTCGGGTCCCTCGCAGCGTCCCCCGCCATGTCTCGCCGGCACTTCCGGGTCCTCAGCCGCGCTGGGGATCTCGGGCTCCACGCATGTGTGCCTGCCCGCTTAGGTCGCAGGCGCGCGCTCCCCCGGCAGTTTAACACTGTCGGGTTGTTTTGGTCCCAGAAGCACTGCCCAATCTGGGCAGCAGCTACCGGGTATATCAGTTTTTACCGAGTATATATAACTCCCTGCTATAGAAGCTTCATTATTATTATTATTATGCTTCATCATTTACTATCAATCTGACAATCGATCTGCTTCATCCTCCGGTATGTCCACTGGCTGCAATACCATCATCACCCATCTTTCCTGACCCCACTCACCCTGTATCTGTCTGCTATAAATGGTTTTTTTTTTCTTCCCCTGCATGTTTTCTCACTTTAATTCCTTGATGCTAACACTCAGATGGCTTTATCTGTCCTTTGAGATCTATTTCCTTTGTATTTTCTCTTCTGAATTCTAATTAATCCCCTCCTGTGTCTGTAACCAGTCTCCCTGCTGCCCCTCCCTCCTGATCACACCTGGCCTGTTTCATGTGCAGTGAGCTTTTTATAAATTCAGAGTCATAGGTCTGTCTGGACCTCGGTCTGTCTCTGTAAGGATGTCTGTTTAAGGATAACAGCAGAAATATGCCAGAAGTGAACAGAAGGTACAACTAACCACTGTGTTTAAATGTACTAAATTTCTCTTACCTCCACACTTACTCTCACCAAGCTGACATACACTCTAACAGTTTTGACTCCATTACTCCTCACTCTCCTTCGCTATCCCCAAACCCCAGCACCCTCTAACCAAATCCTTCTTGCCTCCCCACCTGACCTCCTCCGCTGACCTGCTCCTCAACCTCAGATCTCTCCTAATAAAACACAAATAAGCCTGTTTATGAAGTCCACCCAGAAGAGGAGGGTGCCACCACTTGCACGCTACATCGGAATATGTTATGACCTTGTCTGTCACAGGATCCTGATCCCGAACAGGAAGTAATTGATGTCCCACAGACAACTCCATCAGCTGTCGTTGATTCCGAAGATGAGGGAGACTCCCAATCTCTCCCGAGGGACACCGAAGGGAGGCTGGCGCCTGAGACTGACGGCCCAGCATGAGGAACTCAATCCCCCATTCTTCTCATGCAGCCTGAGACCATTGATCCTTCTGGCTTACGACGCTCCGAGCGTTCAACTGCCAGTGTACCCTCCGTCCGCTATGATCAAGATCAATTCATTTGGCAACAAATTGTTCAGGGACTGGAAGATTGTCAACGGCAGCTGCGGAAGATCTCGCCCATGGAATGGCAAGCGAAAAGAGAGGGAGAATGTAAGGAGGTGAAGAGAAGGAGGAATTTAAATGGTACATCCCCTGTTCTGTGCTCGGAACCACCTGGCCAGGCAGCAGCGTTTACTGGGGGAAGATTAGTAGACCTGGACCGACCGTTCCATGTGACCGTGGGGGGCGGTGACCGGTTAGAAGGGGCTGCGGACAGGAAACTGAGCAGTGTCAGGGCGGGAAAGCAGAGTGCGCAGGAGAGAGAGCAGACAGCTGCACAGCGCTCCCGGAGAGAGCCCTCCGGCTGAGGACGGAGACAGAGAGACAGTACTCGGTGAGCACCCTTTGTGTGAACATGAATCCGCCAGCCTCCGTGACCGGAGGAGACTCCCCTGACAAGTCAGATAGTCGCTAGTGTGTGCATGCCCAGAGTGCGCAGTGACAGACCTGAGCCCCTGAGAGAAGTAACCGGACTGACTGGGGAGCACGAAAACGTTTCTGCGGTGACACGTACTGAGTGTGAACTTGTGACTAAGAGTGGTGAGAGCAGGATCCCCTCTCACCAACCAGCATCCTGTTGTTTTCCCCGGTGGCCATTTTGTCATCGTGGACAGAAACTGGAGAGACTGCATGTGCCGCTGCTGACGGTGCCAACGTTGGAGAAGTAAATGTGAAAAATGAGGATGACACCATCACATGTTTCTCAACGCAGTGATTCTAGAGCAATGCCCCCATCCCTTATGGGAAATATGCAAAAACATGCAAAACACAAGCCACGGAGACACCATCACATGTTTCTCAAGGCAAGCAATGACTAGCCAGGTCTTTCCCTGGAAGGGAACAACCACGGGAAGGGCAGTCTCCAATGAAGGAAACCACCTATGCCAAAACATGGTATCCTTCCACAGACAGCTGTTTCGGGGTATTGCCCCTCATCAGTGTGGAGTAGGAAACTGGCCAGTAGGAGCAATGCCTAGTAGAAGACTGTGAAAAATGAGGATGAATGAACTCATGGAGATCAACATCCAACACTGCAGAGACACCATCACATGTTTATCAACGCAGTGATTCTAGAGCAATGCCCCCATCTCTTATGGGAAATATGCAAAAACATGCAAAACACAAGCCATCACGTTTCTCAACGCAAGCAATGACTAGCCAGGTCTTTCCCCGGGAAGGAACAACCACAGTCTTTTGTTAACCCCATATCCTGAAGAGGTTTCTTGCCAGCCTTAAGAAGGAGGTATGTAAGGGAGGGGGTACTGTTACCTCGCTTCTCCCGCTGTCTGGGTCCCTCGCTGCGTCCCCTGCCGCGTCTTGCCGGCACTTCCGGGTCATCAGCCGCGCTGGTGATCTAGGGCTCCACGCATGCACGCCCGCGCGCTTCCCCGGCAGTTTAACACTGTTGGGTTGTTTTGGTCCCGGAAGCACTGCCCAATCTGGGCAGCAGCTACCGGGTATATCAGGCCGCTTCCTGTAGAGGAAGCGCCCGATTATTGTTTGTTGCATACTATGTTCCTGCTTTAGGTTCCGTTCTATCGCTGTCTCACTCAGGCCCCCTTGTCTTCGTTTAGCCTTATTCTGTCTTGTCCCTTTTTGCCTTGGAATGCCTGGTTCCCAGGAATCCTGTTTGTGTCTGAATCCTGGGCAGCGTCCCCAGTTCTTGGCCCACGGATCCCTCTCCTGCATTTCCATCTTCCTGCCGTGTGCTCTGTGTTCCTCTCCGCACCTCCCCAGCACCCTGTTTCCTGTTGTTCCCTCTGTCACCTCGCAGAGCCCTTATTCTCTTCCCTGCCTCCTCTGAGCCGCCCCTTGGTACTGGCTGTCGTGGTATTCCGGCTCCCTGGGTCTGCCCCTAACGCTCCCTGTGGTTTCACTAGGTCAGCTCGCTCAGGTGGATTTGGGTATCTCGATCCCGAGGGTCCACTCTTGGAGCGTAACAAGCACTAGAGTGCCACCATATGCAGTGTACTTTAAACAGCGCTAGAGTGCCCCCCATATAGTGTACTATAAACAGCACTAGAGTGCCCCCATATAGTGTACTATAAACAGTACGAGTGCCCCCATATAGAATGTACTATAAACAGCACTGGAGTGCCTCCATATAGAGTGTACTATAAACAGCACTGGAGTGCCTCCATATAGAGTGTACTATAAACAGCACTAGAGTGCCCCAATATAGTGTACCAACAAACAGCGCTAGTGTGCCCCCATATAGTGTTCTATAAACAGCACTAGAGTGCCCCCATATAGTGTACTATAAACAGCACTAGAGTGCCCCCATATAGTGTACTATAAACAACACTAGAGTGCCCCTATATAGTGTACTGTAAACAGTACGAGTGCCCCCATATAGAATGTACTATAAACAGCACTGGAGTGCCTCCATATAGAGTGTACTATAAACCCCACTAGAGTGCCCCAATATAGTGTACCAACAAACAGCGTTAGAGTGCCCCAATATAGTGTACTATAAACAGCACTAGAGTGCCCCCATATAGTGTATCTATAAACAGAGTTAGAGTGCCCCCATATGGAAGACTCCTAGAACAGGGTACCCTATGATCTGTAACAGCTCTGTACAGTGTGGTATATACATACAATAAAGCAAAGCCATTGTTGAACACGCTGCTGCTACTTGAGTTCTGCCAGTAACCCAATATAATCTGTCCACTATGATACGCACTTCCTATAGTACATAAATCCGAGCAAAGAACGGAAACAAAGAGCGTACAAATATCGAAAAGTAAAATATATTCTTTACTGAAGAGTAAACTTTAAAAAGGATTTTTAAAAACAGCTCAGAAGCAGACGCGAAAGGCGGTACCTCCCCACCAGGTAGTATATGGATTTACAATAATCTGTGGACATCTTAGGCTGTGCTCGCAGCAGTTTAGTCATCAGTGGTTTTCAGCCTGGATGGAAGCATCTTGGCACCGTCCAGGTTGAAAACTGTTTGTCCCCCAGACATGGATTATGGCGTGGGACAGAACGACGGACAGGTAGGGTATATTATTGGTATTTTTTAACTTTTATTACAGGAGAACGAGGGCTTCACTGGAATTAGGCGTTTAAATAAAAATGGAAAACTGTGTTTAGTCGTATTTCTAATAGACTTTATTCTGGCTGTGTCTTTATTTACCATACTATAGGATTAGTATGGATAGGAGTCTCATAGACGCCTCTTCATTACCAAGCCGTGAGCTTGATGTCACCTGACAACTCAAAGGTGACATCAACCCCAAAAATATGAACCCCACTTGCCACAGCTGCAGGGCAAGTGGGAAGAGCCAGGCAAAGCGCCAGAATTGGCGCATCTAGTAGATGTCTTTTCTGGGAAGCTGCAGGCTGCTATTTTTAGGCTGGGGGCCAATATCCATGGCCCCTTACCAGCCCAAGAATACCAGCCCCTAGCTGTCTGCTTTAGCAAGGCTGGTTGTCAAAAATGGAGGGGACTCCACGCCTTTTTTTAAAAATGTATTTAAATATTCAAAAAACTGTGTGGAGACCACTCTATTCTTGATAACTAGACTTGCTGAAGCTGAGGGTTGCAGCCCCCAGCTGTGAGTTTTGTCTGGCTGGTTGGCAAACATATGGGGAACCCACGCCGTATTTTTTAAATTATTTATTTACAGCACAGGAGCTGTTGATGAATATTCCCATCCGCTGCTCCAGCTCTCACATATTAGCGGCAGCAGGTGTCGGATGATGGGATCAGCAGTCCCATCCGCTGACACCAGTGACTGGAGGTAATCTTTATACCTCTGATCACTGAGGGCTCACGCTGTCTTTCGACAGCATGGGAACTACGGTTCTCTGACTGGAGGGGATGATTTCAGTGCCGATCAGAATTGGTGTTTGCCAAGCTGCCATGCACATAACAGCGCGACAAACACCCAGTGTTCAGGGAGCCGAAACCAAACCGTAACATGGACTTCCTGGTGAAGTCCGTGTTCGGTGTCCGTGCCCGAACAGTAGGTGTTGGGTTCGCCCATCTCTAGTCATTATATAAGACCCGGCGTGCAATGGAAGGATCAGCACTAGGAAAAAATACCCCCCATTGTTATACAGGGTGACCTCGCTGGCAGAGCCGCAGCTGTCATGTAATCTATCTCCTTCCCACTGACAGCACAAGGGTGGATGGACTTATGTGAGCCGAATAAACTTTAGAAACAATGCGGCCTGCTCTGAACCACAGGAGCTTACAATCTAATATCTCAGCCCCACATCATGAAAATATAGGGATCTAGGGAACATCTTACCATTACTGGAGCAATTTATTGACTAAGAAGCACAGATACCTAAGTAGACCATCACTTTGTTGCCCCCATAATCTTGATGGCCAAACACTGGTTACAAGCTGTGCCCACCCACTCCATCCACTGACACTGATGTCTGCAATCCTGAACAAGGGAGATCTGATATCATGCTGTATATGCAGTGCGCTACTACTGGGGGTTAGAAGAAAATGCCATTTAAATACTCTCAAAGCCTCCATTCTGGTTAAGAATGGAGTGACTTCTCCAGCTGTGCCCCTCTGACCCATGCATGGAGTGACCTCACCAGCTGTGCCCGTCCGACCCATGCATGATGTGACCTCACCAGCTGTGCCCGTCCGACCCATGCATGGAGTAACCTCACCAGCTGTGCCTGTCCGACCCATGCATGGACGACTTCACCAACTGTGCCCATATGACCCACGCATGGAGTAACCTCACCAGTTGTGCCCGTCCGACCCATGCATGGAGTAACCTCACCAGCTGTGCCTGTCCGACCCATGCATGAGGAACCTCACCAGCTGTGCCTGTCCGACCCATGCATGGAGCGACTTCACCAACTGTGCCCATATGACCCACGCATGGAGTAACCTCACCAGTTGTGCCCGTCCGACCCATGCATGGAGTAACCTCACCAGCTGTGCCTGTCCGACCCATGCATGGAGCAACTTCATCAGCTGTGCCCATATGACCCACGCATGGAGTAACCTCACCAGCTGTGCCTGTCCGACCCATGCATAGAGTGACTTCGCCAGCTGTGTCCATCTGACCCATGCGTGGAGCGACTTCACCAGCTGTGCCAGTCGGAGCTATGTATGGAGCGAATTCATCAGCTGTGCCAGTCCAACCCATGCACTTGGGAAGTGCCGACATCAAATTACTGGCATCAGCACAGTCATGTTGCTATATTCAGCAGGATTTTCTGCATAGAGTTGAACGTGGTTAGGGTATGCTCACATGGAGTACGTGGTAAGAGCATGTTCAGATGGAGAGCGTGATAAGGGTATGTTCACATGGAGAGTGTGGTAAGAGCATGGTCAGATGGAGTACACGGTTTAGGTGTTTTCACATGAAGCTTTTTGATGTGTATTTTGTGGCTGATTTACTTTAAAGTTCACTTTTAATCTAGAGACTCACATTTTCTGTGGCAAATCTGAATGCGTTACACGTGGATTTGGCGCTGACTTTGCAGCAGATTTCACCCTATGTGTTGCAAAGAGGAGAAATCAGCTGCAGTATAAACTGACTAGCTTCAGATGTAAAATCCACACTACAAGACAGTCTCTACAACATTTTTTTAAAAATTTTCGGTGATGGAGGACGAGATTTGCGAAAATACTAAAATCTCATTCATGTTTCCGCTGCAGATTTTCTGTCAGGTGTCAGAATGCCCTAAAATGCGTGGAACATTAACAGGCAGAATTTTCACCAAAAATATGCAATCAATGAGCCTGCAATGGCGACTATTTTGGAGGAAGGGACTAGATACAATGATGAACCCTGGTACAATCCTCTGGTAGTGAGTCGCGGCTGGAGTATCCTGGTATCTGCACGCTTATAGGCGGCTTATTCAGCTTGTAGCCATTAATCTATGTGTTAAAGCCTGGCACAATAGTGATTAACAAGGATCAGCGGCTATTAGGCTGTGTGCACACGCTGCGGAAAAGGTGCGGATTCATCCGCGCGGATTTTGTACAATCCGCAGGTGAAACCGCAGGTCAAAAGACCTGCGGTTTTACCTGCGGATTGCTCTGCGGTTTTGCCCTGCGGTTTTTCATCTCCTCAATGGAGGAGATGGCAAACCGCAGGAGAATCCGCAGAAAGAATTGACATGTCAATTCTTTCTGCGGATTGAAAACCGCAGATAATCCGCGCGGAAAATTCCGCACCGTCTGCACTGCGGTTTTTGATTCCCATAGGGAATCATGGTACTGTACACCGCAGCAGAAACTGCTGCGGGTCCGCAGCGGCCGGAACCGCAGCAAAATCCGCAGCGTGTGCACACAGCCTTAGGGGAGCAAGGTTCATGGGATTAGTTGTGTGGCCCAGCGGTCAATCATGTGCAAAGCACCTACAAAGTGGACAATGACCATCGCCATATGGAGCACAATAGACCCTCCCAACGCCAGTGGTCCGGGCTGACTAGCTTAACACGCCGTATGTGACTCAGTAATGGAAACCATCATGGTGCTAGGGGACATTTCTCCAGTAGACTTGACACTGTGTGAAGATCAGGCCCCATTTGGCCACTCTCTGATAGGCCCTCATTTACACAGAGTATGTGTTAAAGCCCGAGCTCCACAGGCTTCCAAAAACAGCTGTGTCAATACCAGGCGGCCATTGTTACACCCTGATGACATAGCAATAAATAATGGCAGGGGATAAGGACCAAATTACTAACGCTGCCCCCACGGGAAAGATTTCTAGAAAAGATGTTAGGCTATGTTCACACAAGAGTTTTCAAAGCTTTTAAAACTCACAAATTTTTCAAGAAACGCTTTTTTTTGGAAGAGTTTTTATTTTCCTGAAGTAGCTTTGGAAGATTTTTGTTTTCTTGATTGGATGGTGCCTAGTTGGGAGCAGATTCTTTCAGTAGTGATTGGAACATGATTTTATTTCCCTTCCCCCACCAGGCATTTTTTCAAAATCTATACAGGAGAATTAAAAAAAAAAAGCTAAAGAAACTCATGTGAAAAGCAAAGTGAATTTTGTTCATAGAAATTAATTTAAAAGAGTTTTCCAAGAGTTTTATTTGAGGATTTTGGAGAGAATCGGCTCTAAAAGAAAAAAAAAAGAAAAAAAACTTGTAAAAAACAAACTCATAATGAACATAGTATGTGCACACAGCATTTTTTTTTCAGGCAAATTCTGATCCAAAAAGCAAAAATAAAAGCTCCATAAGTAGCGCCCCTAAAATAATCATGGTGCACAAAATTGGATCGACATTGTGCACGTTTTGCCTTATGTCACTTCTTATGCTTTAGGGTTCGGAAACTGAAGCGGTTAGAACTAGAAGTAACAAGTTAATTCTTCTGGCGGCTTCCGATCCAGTCGCCCACATTATATTCTGAGAGTATATAGTGAAAGATGCCGACGGCAGAGTAGCCTCAGGAAATCAACCACCGGCGTGTTCTCCTGAAGAGGTTTCACCTGGGAAGACTCAGTGGCTCTGCTGGCGTCTAAATGACGACACGTCGGATTTCAGACCTCCGATCCTTCTGTTCTCCCGAAAATAAGCCGCCATCACCGGAACGGATGTCTTACAGCAAGCCACTCATAAAAACCACATGAGACCGGCGGAGTGAGCGCTCCCGTGTATGGAAGAGATGGGTGAGGTAACTGCTCGCAGAACCATCATTCGGCCAATAGCCATATAAAATGTATGGGGGTCTTAAGACCTATCTCAGAGGTACCTGTATAGTTGTCAATGTGTCAAGCTCAGATTGGTCCTAACCAACGAACCTAGCCAGAACCCCCTCATAAAGAGAAACCAACCCAAAGATTGTCACTTTTTTTTCTAGATTTGAAAGAGGCAGTGTAAACAAAGCTCTGGGCCTTCTGTCCAGGTCTATCAGGTATAGGGGGGGTCAGCTAGTGCTCACAGGGGTATGCAGATGGGAACCTTAGGCCGGACTCACACTAGAGAATTGGATCGATTATGTTAATGACATTCTACTACGAGTCCCAGTTAGGTTCTTTAGAAGGACGTAGAACTGGGGATTTATTCTGACAGAATTTTATAGGCTGAACTGGATGGACTAATGTCTTTTTTCGGCCTTACTATGTTACTATGAGTGTCAGCATGGTGTGATACTATTTTATCATGCGAGAGAACTGTATCACAGGTGCAGAGAAGACAGAGAACTTAATTTCTCCATTGTCTTCAGAAATCAAACTGCCCACAGGTGACATCCGAGCGCAGTCCAATGTTTCACACGCACCCATAGACCTGTATGGGTGCGCATGATCCGAATAGGCACGAGAAAAAAATGCATATCTGCACTGCCCCATACTATAATATTGGGTTGAATGCTATCTGAAAAAACATTTGAAAGCACTTGGCCATGTTACATATGGGAAGTGTTGATAGTCCCTGAAAGTTTGATACAGTCGTCCTTTGGGAAAAGTTTGGGTGGTTGAAAAAAAAAAACTGGCGTCTCCAATCTATAACACCCTCCAGCTACATTCCCTAATCTGCATGGTGTTTTTCTTGATATTCGGAATCAGTATCACTATAAACCTGGTCTTCTAGCAGAATAAAGCCGGCGGATGTTTCTACTGCTATTTGTAAATAGACTAAAAGCAACAGAACAATCAGCTCTTTACACTGCAGTGATCAGGAGGCGTCTGAGCTATGGATCTAGTCAGCCCACACTGGAAAACAATGGACACGATGAATTGGCCATAGAATCCATGGAAGAATTCTGAGGCTGAACCTAGGATGGATTAGCTCATATGAAGATTGTGTATAAGGTGTCTCCTTGTGGAGAGTGACACACCAGCTCTGGCATGCCAGCGTAAGGACGAGGCAATTTGTCTACTCCTAAGAAGACGAGACTGACATTTCCAGGTCCTACACTTCCATACCACAGAGCAGCAGATACTCCCACATGGTCCTCAATTGTCACATAATGTGGTGTCCAATGGAAGTGGACTCTATATTAGTTTTTCATACACCTCTATGGACCACAAGGGGGTCAGATGTGGGTTATAGCCAAACTACTGCCATCCAGGGTGTATTAAATGGGTTGTCTAGTATAGGAAAAACATGGCCGCTTCTCCTTCTAAAGACAGAATCTACTGCTAAAGCCGGGGAGAGCAAGTAAAGCATTTTTTTTTTTTAAACAAACTTCAGTCCATTAAGGAGTCTTCGAAACAACAGAAGTGCTTTAAGGAGCAAACTGGGAAGCTATCACAAGTTCTTCCACCCCCTCCAATGTGTGACCTGTAGGGAGGATCTGACCCCCTGAAAGATCTTGCAGGCTCCTCAGTTTTAGTAACAGCTGAGGACTGACGGTAGTGGAGGTTGGACACCCCAAATCACATACTACTTCTCTTGAGGGGGTCTGCAGTATTTTTTCTTACACTTCTACTGCGGAGGGTTAGGGTGACATGACGGATGCAGAATGGGCTACCATATATCGGAGTATGGCTACTGCAAGGAGAAATAAAAATAAGCACGATGGGGGTAAGCTATTAAAGAAGGATCCTAACTTGGCATGTTCATTTCTTTATAAGGCTGAGATAAGCCTCCCGAATAACGATAGCGAGCAAACGCACAGTGCCGACAGGTCTATCTGATGCCACCAAATCATTTAAGACCCAGGGGGGTAAATGGAAGGAATGAGACACTTGCAGTTGGCGGTCTCTGTATGTGGAGGTCACAGGGTGCAGCTGATGCAAGGCTCCGCGACATATTACACGCCTGTGAACTCCATGACATTCAGGTATCACATTCCTCAGGTCCATGCACTCGCCTACCCACTGCTGAGTGCCACGTTACTGCCCCGACCCCATTTGCCTCTACATAGCTTGCTGCGGACAGTAATTTACAGTCTTTTGTTGCCCCCTATAAAATATGACACCACTTATAATGAAGACCTTGAAAGAAAAAAAAAAAAGTTTATTTTTGTAAAGCTATTTAAAAAAATGTGCTGAGTAAGAAATATTCCGGCCTGGGGCGCACCCAGCGGTCTGTGCCATAATAAAACTGTCGCAAAGAAAAAGACAAACCTGTCTTCTACTGTCCGGACAAAACTTGGTCAAACAGGAAAACCAGCACTGTATCAGCATACTGGCAGCTGCCACCACGGGGCAAAGTCTAACATTCCCATCTCCAACATCCTATCCCAATATGTAGTAGGTGTAATAAAAATATTAGCAAATATCTCCGTGTAGAAATGTAGTACAGTACTTCTGATTCACTATGTTACTTGCCCTATGTGCAGGGCATGACATTAGCTTAGGTATCCGTTGTCACAACCATGGACGCCCAATATACGGCATTGCCCTGTACATAGGGTAAGCACCACAGCTTATCAGAAGAACTAGATCACATTTCTGATTGGCGGTATTTGCTAATATTACCATCATTACACCTATTACATATTGGGATAGGATCATGGAGATGGGAATACCGCTAACGCTGGCCATTAATTATAAGGAATGACCTGTTTAGGTCGGGTTATTATGGTATATTAAATCAATCTTTAATAATAAAAAAATATATAAAAATCTGAAATGGTCACACTGACCACTAGGCCTAATACTAGACTCCTTTTTTCTGCTTTTTCACATGGACACAAGTAGCAATAAACTCAGATCCTATTGGTTTGTACAGTAGTATAAACTGAGCATGCTTTAATCTGGGCACAGGTTATTGAGAAGCAAAGGGGAGGTGAGCTGTGACATCCTTTTTTATAAATGATGGATCCTGTCATCTGCGTTCTATAGAGGTGTTACCTTTCATTTTAGCCCCCTAGTGACCATTAGTGATGACCGAACATGCTCAGATAAGGCGTTATCTGAGCAACTTCAGCGTGCTTGAATAATATGTTCGAGTCCATGCGGCTGCATGTCCGGCAGCTGTTCAACAGCCACAACACATGCAGGGATTACCTACCAAACAGGAAATGCCTGCATGTGTTGTGGCCGTCCAACAGCCACAGGAACTTATATATCTTTCGAGCACGCCGAAGTCACTCGGATAGCACATGAGCATGCTCAGATAACACCTTATCCCAGCACGTTGGCTCTTCACTAGTGACCACCAATATGCCTTTTTATTGACCCGAGATACAGGTAAATAGCATCCCTAGGGAGACAATGCCGCAGCTGTCCACTATAGCCGGACACCATGCTGCATCAGCCACAATCGGTGTTGGCACCGACTCTGGCCATTTAACCCCTTAGATGCTGCCGTCAATAGTGGCTACAGCATCTAGATGGTTAATAAAGGAGGGGGAGCTTCCACTTTACCCCCATATGCACCCCGAGATCATGATTGCAATGGCAAATCACAGCCAAGTGCTGATTTTAAAATGGTATCACTTTTGGGGGGGGGGGTCCTTATGCATAGGTCCCCCAAAGTCAATTCAAAACTGAATTTCAAAAAAAAAAAAAAAAAATTTTTTGTAAATTTCTTTGAAAAAAAAAAAATGAAAAATTACTGCTGCAATTTTATACGCTCTAATGAAGCCAAAGAACATTTTACATATTGTGCTGATGTAAAGCAGACATCAGGGAAATGTTGTTATTTATCAACCGTTTTGTGGTAGGACTATCTGGATTAAAGGGATAATCAAAGTTTGAAAATTTCAAATTTTTAGAATTTTTTTTGCCAAATTTCTGATATTTTTTATAACTAAACGCAAAACAGTGTACTTCATGTTAGTGGTAAATTTAGGTCAATGTGTCACACAAAAAAACAAATCTCAGAATCAGTGGGATATGTTGAAATGTTCCAGAGTTTTTACTACATAAAATGACACGTGCGGCCAGTCCCAATTTTCCTAGTCTGACTAAGAGGTAATCCTGCCTGTGATAACGAGACTGCTGAAAAGTCTTCTGAAAGATTTAGCTTTTTTTTTCTTAAATAGTGATATAGAGAGAGATTATTATATGTATACAATTTAGCATGAAAAATCCTGATTTAAGCAATGTCATTTTCTGACACATTCCCTTTAAATGCTATGAACACTTTTGCAACCATTTTCATTGAGTCAATGCATATGAAAGCAAGAAAAGGTGGCAGAGGAAAACACATGCTTGTAGTTACCGAGAAAGACAGGTCTGTGGAAGAGCTGTTCACAAAAAACAGTAAAGACCCCGACTCACCATGGCCCTTTGAGCCTGTTTTCACCCCATTTTTTAAAGGCAATGATGAGCCGGCTGTCAAACAGCATGACGTCAGCAGCGACACCACATCAACAGAGCAAGAGAGAAGAAGCTGCTCTGTTAACAGATTGGCGCCGGGCAGAATAGGGAGGGAGGCAACAACTGTCTAAGGCTGGTTTCACACTTGCGTTTTTTTGCGCTATTTTTTAGCACCAAAAAAACGCATGCGTTTTTTTTCCCCTATACTTTAACATGGGTACGCATACACGTGCGTTTGTATGCGCATGCGTTTTTTTGTAGTGTGTGCTTGGGCGCACAAAATGCATCCCGTTGCATTTTTTGTGCATCCGACTTGCCCTAAAAAAAACACATGCGCACGCAATGCGGGTTTTTTTAACAGCAAAACGCCCATTATAGTCTATGAGTGCGCATTGTAATGCGCAAAAAACCACACCAAAACCCGCAAAAAAACCGCACACAAACGCATGATGCGTTTTTTTCATGCAGTTGTGTGCGCAAAAAAACGCGCAGCAAAAAAAACGCAAGTGTGAAAGTAGCCTAAGTTATTAGCCCTACCGGAAAAAAAAAAAAATTAAAGTCCCAGATATCGCCATTAACGATGCGTGGAAGGGAAAGAAACTCCCTTCTTTATATTTCTCCTTCCAGATCTGCACTTTATCTTGGATCCTTCTTAAGATATCAGTCTGCAGATTGAGAGGAGGTCCTGGGGATCGGAGAAGAGGAGAGAGAACAAATTAATTCTTGGCCTCAAGAGAAATCAAACCATGCGACTGGCAGATGTACAAAAACATAAAAATATATTTTATTTCTTCATCTTTTACAGATAATTGGTCATAACAGTCCTGTATAATAAATCAGCAAGCATTGTCTGCCTGGTTAGACATGTTGGGATCCCAGCTATCACATCAGTCGTTGCTGCCACTTATGCCCTCTTCAGTCTCTAAAGTCATCATTAAACACAAGTAACTTCTCACAAACTTCAGATTTAAAGGAGGTTGTAACAAAAAAAAAAAAAATTCCAACGTCCATAGAAAAACTGTAGGAATATCCCACAATATAACCGGCACCATTATGTGAGGGACGCAGCACACAATGGCGGCATCATCCGGTATACTACACCTGCCCCCTACTGGTCACACAGAGTACTGCACTATGCAACATGAAGGACTTTTTGAAGATTTCCTCAGCACCACAACGCTGCATTGACGATGACTCAGATGAGATTCACAGCTCCGGAGGCCACAAGAGGGGCTATTGTGCGATATCGAATAAGGTGCTGAGATCCCACCTCCATATCTATGGTGTATTCACTGTAAGAAGACAAAAGTTTTAAAATGGAGAATTAGAAAAGCTTAGGAAATGCCCAAACCTTAGCAGCTTTACTGTGGCTATGTCCAGACTTAATATTTCATCAGCCGCATTGCAAAGAAGCGACAAGCAGATATTATACCTCGCGTCAATTTATGAACAGAAAGTTTCAACGACGTAAAGACGACATTTCTTTTACTTATCTGGTGCTGGATTATGCAGTGAAAAATCCCTAAAATAATAAGCAATTAGCATTTTTGCAGCCCATTTCATCAATACTAAGGAGTGTGGAAAAATATGCAACAAAAATGCGTGTGAAATAAATGCAGAAAGAACACACGCATGTTACACACATCAGTATGTGTCGCAGATTATTCCCCTTCAGATGACCCATCAAGCAAGAGGAAAACAACATCTTTGAAGTTTACCTATCCGACTTTTACAGTGACAAATGTCACATTGAATTACAGAAATCTCCCTCACCTCTGCTCATCTGTCTCTGGTTCCACCAGGATGCTCTCCTGGGCTTGCTTCACCTTCAGGAACACAAACGAGTCCAGATTTGGTTTGGGGACTGAAAGAAAAATGCCACATTACATATTTTAAAAAGAGGCCGTCCGATGACGCTCACTTCTGCATCAGTGGCAAGTGGTGCGGACGATTTTACAATCCCATGGACCTGTCAAGACGCGTATATGACAGCTGCCGGTCAAGCATACCTCTAGGCAGGTATGTGGGGGTCG
Organism: Dendrobates tinctorius; assembly: GCF_039654945.1. NCBI lineage: Eukaryota > Metazoa > Chordata > Amphibia > Anura > Dendrobatidae > Dendrobates > Dendrobates tinctorius. The sequence goes on from NW_027361772.1 coordinate 19,431,882, forward strand.
CAATGTCATCAGCATGCTCCCGTCAGATCATGTTCATCTTTTCCATAAATGCAGATGGCGCCACTTACCACATTTCAGCAGGTCCACCGACTGCAGATTTGGGGGCATGTGACGGAGGGCCACATTCTTCAGTAAAGTCTCTGTGTTTGTCATATACCTGCAATGGGGAGATTTTCTCAGTTTGCCATATTGATTCATTACCCACAGATTCAGCCTCAATTCTAGTTTTTGGTATTGCACTTGGACGAGCAGCACTCACTCCTTGGCGAAGGCGAATTCCTCTGGAGACAGATGTGGCGGCTCATCCTCTCCTCGAGACTTCTCCTTCTCCAGAACATGCGGGAAAAACGTCTCAATCTGAGAATAAGACGAGAATAATACATCACATTCTGCTGAACTCTTAAATATTATTTTAACTTTTGTTTTCCTCCACTTCTTCCAAGAAACATAATTTTTTTTTTTTTTAATTATTTTTCCAGCCTCATAGCCATATAGTGGATGAGTTTTAGTGTTGAATGACACCACTTTACTATAAAAAATGCACTGAAAAGAGTTATTAAATCCTAAAATACAAGAGTACTACTGTGTATAGAGAAATTACTGGTTGCTGGGCTTCACAGGAGCAAGATGACAGATAGGGGGAATTAAACCCTTCATGCCACGGCCAAATTGTTTTTTTTTCCTCTCCAAGAGCCATAATTTTTTATTTTTCCACCAATATGGCCGCATTAGGGCTTGTCTTTTCACGGGATGAGTTGTACTTTTGAATGACACCATTCAATTCACCATGTGATTCACTGGAAAGCAGGGAAAAAAAATTTCTAGAGCGTCAAAATTGTAAAAAAAAAAAAAAAAAAAAAAAAAAAAAATATAATATGCAATTCCACAATTGTTTTTTGGATGGCAATATAATTCTGCAGGTCAGTATAAGTATGCAGATACCAAACGTATTAGTTTATTTAAAGGATTTTCAGTACTCACCATAAAAATCTCTCTGAGCTTTCATTGGGGGGGCCAAAGGATACCCATCAATGTATGCTGCTGCCAGTAGGAGACTGACACTAGGCCAAAAAAAAAGGTAGGCTCCTCCTCAGCAGGGTACACCCAAGGACTAGCACATTGCTAATCAGTTAGTGAGAAAGCAGTAGGAAAAACACATAAAAGAACAAGACAATGTATAGAAAGGGAGGATGTTGTGTCTCCCAATGAAGACAGAAAAATACTATGGAGCGTACCCAAAAATCCTATCACTTTATTAGAGGACACAGGAAATGTCCCAAAAACAATGTTTGGGAAAAACAATAACTAGTAAACCACAAAGTATGCATATTTCCTTCAGGTCAGGAGACTAGCAACTGCCACCAGAAGAACCCTCCTGCCTAGGTTGGCATCTGCTGAGGAATAGGTAAGAACTCTATAGAACTTTGACAAAGTGTGAACAGAAAACTAGGTAGCCTTACAAACCTGCAGAGTGGAGGAGTGGTGACTCACGGCCCATGAAGCCCCCACTGACCGAGTGGATTGAGCTGTAACCCTGGGGGTAGGCACTGTTCTTTGTCCAATACGCTTCCAAAATTGCTGACCAGACCCAACGAGCGAGTTGCTCTGGATGCCGGCAGGCCCTTACGGGCACCTTCAGGAATGAAGAAGATGGGATCAGATCGCCTAAAGGGAGCTGCGAATTTCCTTGTTGAAATGAAAAGCCAGTAACACCTTTGGAAGAAAGGAGGGGACTGGCTGCATGACTACTTTGTCTTGAAGGAAAATGAGGAAGGGAAAGCAGCAGCAGAGGGCTGCCAATTCAGACACTCGTCTGATGGATGTGATGACCACTGGAAGGGACACCTTCTAGGAGAGAAGTAGAGAGATCTCCTTAAGAGGCTCAAAGGGAGAACCCTGAAGAACTTACAGGACCAGGTTGAGGTCCCATGACTCCACAGAGGGATAGTGGGGGGCCCTGTAGAAATGTCTTCAGCTGAGAGTGAGATGCCAAGATTTTTTGGAACAAAAAGGACAGCAGAGACCTGACCCTTAAGAGAGCTGAGAACAAGACCGGACTCAAGGCCCGGCTGCAAGAAGGCAAAGAGGGACGGGAGGGAGAAGGTCATGGGGGTGGTGTGATTGGATTCACACCAAAGGAAAAAAGCCTTCCATGTACAATGATAGATACGGGAGGAGGAAGGTTTGCGGGCCTGGATCATCGTTTGTATGACCTGATCTAAAAAACCTAAAAGGATCTCAACAGCAATAACAATAAATTGAGAGACTGAGAATTGTGGTGGAAGAAGTGACACTGGGATAGTAGCCTGGAAACTGTCACGGAGCGTCCGGGATCAGATTGACTATCTCTGCTTACAAGGATCTTCGAGGTCAAACCGGAGCTACAAAAGATGACTAGAACACCATCCACCTTGATCTTTTTGATCAGTTTGGGAAGAAGGAGAAAAGATAAAAAGGAAAAACAAACTTGGACCAGGGAGTCACTAGGGCATCAGAGCTGAGCTCTGGAAATAGGGGAACCTTGTTGTTCAATCTGAATTTGACATTAGATCTGAGTGAATATGGATGGGTGAAGGGACCACTCTCCCGCCGCCAGACCCTCGTGACTTGTAAAGTCAGCGTCCTAATGGTCTACAACGGGTATTTGAACCGCTGATATGGCTGGGACTCTGTTCTGCCCAAGGGAGGATCAGAGAGACTTGCAACAGAGCCTATCAGCTCCCTGTTCCTCCATGATGGTTTATATATGGTACAGCTGTGTCATGTAGTCTTACTGGATATGGACAGGTAGGCCCGTGAGGAGGTCCTGCCACTGGAGGAGGGCCATACGGATGGCTCTGGTAGTGTGGATATTGATGGGAAGGGAGGATTCCTGTTTGTTCCAACAACCTTGAACACCGAGGTTCCGAAAAACTGCACCACCAACCGAGGACACTGGCATCTGTTGTCACAACCTCCCAATGAATCGATAGAAATGATAGTCCACGGTGAATGAGAGGGGACAAGTCACCAGGCTAGGCTAGAGACTGCTTGACCTCATTTGGAAGGGAGATCTGTCAGTTCTGGGAGTGGACAGTCCTGTCCCACAGACAGGAGAGCAAGCTGCAGGGGTCTTGAATGAGAGTCTGCAACAGGAATCGCCTAAGGTGAACACCGTCCAGCCTAGGACACTCATGCAAAAGTGTAGAGAGAGCATGGAGGAGAGTGCCTTATAACAAAGTTGCCTTGATGGAGGGCAGAGATCTTGTCCTCTGGAAGAAAGACTTTGGAGAGCCTGGTGTCGAAGAGCAAGCCCAGAAGATCAAGCGTTGGGCCGCGATGACTTTGGTGTATTCATGATCCACCTTAGTCGGGAGAGGATATAGAGAGTGATCTGTAGACTCTTCAAGATTGGAGCCTTGACGAGGATATTGTTCAGGTAGCAGATGACTAGGATCCCCCTAGTATGTAGATTAGCCATGACAGCTGCCATGATCTTCATGAAGACTCTGGGAGAAATGACCAGCCCAAAGAGAAGGGCCACGAACTGAAAGCGATCCTGCTGTACTGGAAAGCAAAGAAACCTCTGGTGACCCGGACCAATGGGAATGTTGAGATGTGCATCCTGGATATCCACTGAGCAAAAGAATTCCTCAGGTTCCATGGAGACCATCACTGAGTGAAGGGACTCCATTTTGAATTGACACAAACTTACTCGATTGTTAAGAAGTTTGAGATCCAGGATGGGATGAACAGAACGATCTTTCAAGGAATCAAAAAAAGATTTGAATAAAACCCTATAACACATTCTTGTTGAGGAACAGAGACTATGACGTGTAAATAAAGAAGCGATAAGATAAAATGGCTTTGAAAAATCTTGGGATCAGAGAAGGGTCTGTTGGAAGGCGGGACTCGAGCTCCCAACATGCGGAACAGTACTTGTTGGATCTGTTTCTGAACGATCTGTTCCGCGGACGCCATTAGGGGGATGGCTTGAAGGAAGATATCCTATTTTCCTGTGGGTTGGATGGCTAGTTCTGACAACTCAACACTTCAAAGGGAAAGTTGGGAGAGGAGCAAAAAGGGAAAGCCTCTCGTCTAGAAGAAGGGCGTCTGGGTCTCAGGTTGAGGAAACAGGGTGCTTATCCCGCAGGCAACTTCCAAAATAACCTGGTCCAGCTTGGTTCCGAATAGTCGAGATCCCTGAAAGGGGGTGCTGTGAAAGACCTTTTGGAAGCCGGTTCCGCATGACACGCTTTTAGCCATATGACCATGCTAATGGCTACTAGATTGTTGGGAGGCTCAAGACGCTCTCTGGCACTATCTAGGGAAGCCGAGAGGAGGCATTTCCCAGCGTGGGCAATCTAATCGTTAAAGTCCGCCAGATCCTCAGGAGGATAACAAACAAGAATGTCCTGTCGTAATTGCTTAGCCCAGGTAGACAGCGGTTTTGACACCCAAGTGGCGGCAAAGGTTGAAGACAGAACAGAATCCGTGAATTCAAAAGAATATTTGGCCAGAGTCTTGATAAAGGCAGATTAATCCTGGAAGATAATCTGGAAACTGGAGGGTCCACAGCAGTGGGAGGTGGACCACCTGGAATCTGGGGAGAATTTGATACAGTACATCCAAAAGTTTTATTGTTACCTCTTATCCGGGTGTTCACACTATTTAGATAGAACCCCATTAAACTCTATATGACTGGCAAAGAATTGGAGAACTCGTTTGATTTTCTTAAAGGAGACAGACTGGTCAGATGGAGGAGAATGGTTGTCCTTAACATTCAAACACTGATTAATGGCCAAAATTAGGTAGTAGATCATATCCCTAAGTTTGGAAGCCTGGTCGGCATATAGATCCAAGTCTGGCTCTTGATGTGTTAAGGGGTTAGAGTTAGTGATGAGCAATTGTGTTCGGATAACGTGTTATTCTAGCATCTCGGGCATACTTGAATAATATGTTTGAGTCCCCGTGACTGCATATTTCGAGGCTGATAGACAGCCTAACAATCCCTGCATGTGTTGCAGCTGTCTAACAGCCGCGAATCATGCAGCCACAGGGACTTGAATATATTATTAGAGCACGCCTGAGATACTCAGATAACACCAGAGATAACACGTTATTCGCAATGTTCGTTCATCACTAGTTAGTATATTGCCATGAAGACCTGAGAGGGGGACCGTGTGACATACTCCACATGGTTCTCTTGGTCATGGGTGGGATAAGAAAGTGAAATATTCCACTCTGTTTCTCTCACGAGACTAACTTAAAAAAGGTAGAGACAGGTCTTAGAAGATGACCCATATCTGCCTTCTACTAACAACAACCTAAAAATGGTTAGTTGATTAGCTTCATGACAGTTGGTGGGTGTACCATGCTGAGGAGGAGCCAACTCTTTTTTTTGCCTAGTGTCGGCAGCATACACCCATGGTCTCCTGTGTCCCCCAATGAAGTGATAAAGAAAAACTTGCATTTGTCGCCGCTTCCCGAAACACTTCCATTTTTTGGGATATGGGGCTGCGTGACGGCTTATTCTTTTCACTCTGAGCTGACATTTTTACTGATACAATGATTTGATTGCCTCTTATTGCAATGTTGCGGCAGCCAAAAACAATTGCCATTTTGATTTTTTTTTTTCGTTATGCCGTTTACCGATCAGATTTTATATTTTGATAGATCGGACTTTTACAGTTGCAGCCATATTAAAAATGTACAGCGGAGAGAGGAAAATGGAGTAGCCACAAATCACCAACAATACTAAAAAAGCATTTATTGAAAAAATTCACTTAAAGTAGTTGCCATCAATAATATGTAAAAATAAGGAAGAATAATGATGGAGAGCAACAAATAGGTCTAACAAGTCATACAGCATACAATGTACCTATACAACCAGTCTCATAACACCATAAGAAGTAAAGGACAAAGTATCCATAGGCAAAGAATGAGACAGAGGAAGGTTATAAACAGTACTGCTTAACCATAATGAGGGAGGGTCGAATGAGCCCACCAACACTGCTCCGAGAAGCGTTTCGCATGTAGCTTTCTCAAGGGTTCTCCCCTTGAGAAAGTTACACGCGAAACGCGCTTCAGGTGATGTACTTGCCTCTGAAAGTCCCATAGACCATGAATAGCGCAACAGCACATGTGTGTAACCTAAACGGCGAACACAGGACCCAAAATCTTATGATGTGTGAGGCTCCCAGCATTGTAAGGTGGGATTTGGGCCAACCCGTTTAACTACAGGAGTCATATTACTAAACGACCATTTATACAAGCCCAGGACCAAGGCAGACACCGTTACATCCTACACTATAAGTGGTCAGGTCATGAAAACCGATAGCCAGGACCTGAGCATGCATGCAGGCAGGCTGCAAAAAAAAAAAAAAAAAGTTTGGGAGATGGTAGGTGGATCATGGATGGTGGATGCCCATACTTAGAATTTTTCTGGTACCTTAACTAAGCGGCTGCGCAGGTAGCTGCTGAGCATGAACCTGATCCTCTCTATCTCCATGTGATGGAAACTTATCTTCAGGTCACCTTGTCGAGCTCGTTGCAAATTTTGCTCCTGAGAAGGTAGACGGGCAGCTGTAAATGTGACAGCAGGAAAGCGTCAGTAATAACCGCGGTCCAGTATACTTACCATATGATTCAGCTGCTCCATCACACACTCCACAATCTCAGATTTACTCTCCAGGAGTTCGGGGGCAAACTTCTCATTCAGCCAGGCCTGTGATAGAAGGAAAAAAACCAAACCTGTAAAACTGTGTGCTTTACATGTGGATTTTCATCTGAATTTATGCTTTGCAAACTGCAAAACCTGTGTCAAAATTATTGCATGATAGTGACGGAAGGGTTAAACGAACGTAGTGTAAATATCCGTGATGAGGGATAGATATATTAGAAGGTTGCAGCAACAGATACCTTTTATATATGCAAACCCAGAGGGTCCATATGTGGTGGTATTTACTGCAGCACTTTGCTCGCTGCACCATCATCAGGACCTTTACATTATTAACCGGTTTCACCCTTAGGGCTCTTTCAGGCGTCCGTGATTATCGGTCCCATCTCGGATCACAATGCACGGACTGACCGTGCGACAACCTGATTCTCCAGGTCATTAGTTATGGTAATGGCAAAATTGTTTATTTTTATTATTACTTTAGTGGTTGATAAAAATGTAGAACTTTGTAGAAACAAAGGTGCTTTGTGTCACCATTTTCTGAGACCTGTAACTTTTTTTTTACTTTTCCACCAATGGCACCATGTGTGGGTTTACTTTTGCTAGGGGAGCGGCAATTTTCATTGCTATCATTTTGTTTTTGAGAAGATGCTGCAACAAAAAAAAAAAAAAAACCCTGATGGGTTTGCCCTCGGACCACCAGGGGATCTGATTAGCGCAACTTTTTTTTTTTGCAGGTTATGTACATACAGAAGGGAGACTTGACAATAATGGACGGAGCGTCTGGTCCTCGGTAACCTCCTGCGGTCTCACCTCCTCCAGCTTACTAATGAGCTCCGCGGGGGTCAGCACCTCCTCACTGCCGGCATCCGAGTCCTGATCCGATAGTCCGGGCTCGTCCTCCATGATACACAGCACGGCCGTCACCTGAGGACAAGAGCAAATAAAGTAACATTAACAAAAGCGCATGACACCTGATCAGATCAATTGACATGTTCCCCTAACAGCCGCGGGTGAAATCGTGATCCACCCGCGGCTGTTAACCATGTCAAATGCCAACGTCAATCTCTGACAGCGGAATTTAATTCGCGCAAAGCAGATGTGTATCATTATCTCCGTCCATCGGCGCCCATCACATGACTGTAAGGTGCCGATGGGCAGGCATGACAACCTGGCAATCTACAGGAGACCCCGTCGTTGTCATTGCCCACCTGCTATGAGTGCCACCCTTATAGCACATGATCAATTCTATAACACATAGCAGGGCTGGAGCACTATGTGTAGCACAGGCATTGCTTTCCAGTACACTATATGCCAAGATCAATGGTGTCGTTCAAAAGTACAACTCGTCCCACAAAAAACAAGCCCTCACACGGCCATATTGGTGGAAAAATAAAAAAGTTATGGCTCTGGGAAGAAGGGGAGCAAAACACTGAAAAACCCAAGGTGGCGAAGGGTTCGCTTTTGGCATCTGTGGGTAATCCTCAGGAAAATATGCAACAATAGGGGAATGTTCACACACAGCTTTTTTTTGCTGCACTTTTCCTCTATAACAAGCACCATACACACGTCATACATGCACATTGCACACACTGTCTGTGCGGCGCCAGCCTCCTGCACACACTGTCTGTGCGGCGCCAGCCTCCTGCACACACTGTCTGTGCGGCGCCAGCCTCCTGCACACACTGTCTGTGCGGCGCCAGCCTCCTGCACACACTGTCTGTGCGGCGCCAGCCTCCTGCACACACTGTCTGTGCGGCGCCAGCCTCCTGCACACACTGTCTGTGCGGCGCCAGCCTCCTGCACACACTGTCTGTGCGGCGCCAGCCTCCTGCACACACTGTGCGGCGCCAGCCAGGGCTGTGGAGTCGGTAAGCCAAACCTGCGACTCCGACTCCTCAATTTCCCTTACACCGACTCCGACTCCAACTCTGACTCCGACTCCCACACATATTGCTTATATTTAAGTGAAAAATTTATTGTAGTACAATGTGAACATCAGACATTTAATCATTTTTATGATCCAATAATCAAGATATTTACATAGAACAGAATATATATTGGTGTACTATCCGGTTTTCATTCTTTTTGGTACAGATACGATATGGATAGACAGATATGGATAAATGGATAGATAGCAAAAGCAGATTAGAAATCTGCTCTATTGAAAACATTATCTATTAGCTCAAAAACCTTTCAGGTGATGCAGTTTTTTAAAAAGATGATCAGCTTTTGCAGCTGAAAAACGTATCCTCAAAAAACACAGGAAAAACGCTGTGTGTGAATGTAGCCTTAGATCAGGAATAGAACAGCCATTTATAGGACATTTCATAACTTTCCCAAACTCCTATGAAAAAATATTCAGCACATCCTGCATTGAATTACTGTACCCAATTTATTATATATTTTAGGAGTCGGAGTCGGTCCATTTTATACCGACTCCAACTCCAACTCCGACTCCACCAAAATGAGCACCGACTCCACAGCCCTGGCGCCAGCCTCCTGCACACACTGCCTGTGCGGCGCCAGCCTCCTGCACACACTGCCTGTGCGGCGCCAGCCTCCTGCACACACTGCCTGTGCGGCGCCAGCCTCCTGCACACACTGCCTGTGCGGCGCCAGCCTCCTGCACACACTGCCTGTGCGGCTCCAGCCTCCTGCACACACTGCCTGTGCGGCGCCAGCCTCCTGCACACACTGCCTGTGCGGCGCCAGCCTCCTGCACACACTGCCTGTGCGGCGCCAGCCTCCTGCACACACTGCCTGTGCGGCGCCAGCCTCCTGCACACACTGCCTGTGCGGCGCCAGCCTCCTGCACACACTGCCTGTGCGGCGCCAGCCTCCTGCACACACTGCCTGTGCGGCGCCAGCCTCCTGCACACACTGCCTGTGCGGCGCCAGCCTCCTGCACACACTGCCTGTGCGGCGCCAGCCTCCTGCACACACTGCCTGTGCGGCTCCAGCCTCCTGCACACACTGCCTGTGCGGCTCCAGCCTCCTGCACACACTGTCTGTGCGGCTCCAGCCTCCTGCACACACTGCCTGTGCGGCGCCAGCCTCCTGCACACACTGCCTGTACGGCTCCAGCCTCCTGCACACACTGGCTGTGCGGCTCCAGCCTCCTGCACACACTGCCTGTGCGGCTCCAGCCTCCTGCACACACTGGCTGTGCGGCTCCAGCCTCCTGCACACACTGCCTGTGCGGCTCCAGCCTCCTGCACACACTGGCTGTGCGGCTCCAGCCTCCTGCACACACTGCCTGTGCGGCGCCAGCCTCCTGCACACACTGCCTGTACGGCTCCAGCCTCCTGCACACACTGCCTGTGCGGCTCCAGCCTCCTGCACACACTGCCTGTGCGGCTCCAGCCTCCTGCACACACTGCCTGTGCGGCTCCAGCCTCCTGCACACACTGTCTGTGCGGCGCCAGCCTCTTGCACACACTGTCTGTGCGGCTCCAGCCTCCTGCACACACTGTCTGTGCGGCTCCAGCCTCTTGCACTCGCCGCACTTACCCTCACAGATACGCAGGCTGCACACCCATTGCCTTCAGCTCCGCTTTTTTTCCCGCCAACTATGACATGACGTCACTATGTGTAAAGTTCCGGGTTTTGTTTTGGTTTTTTTTATTCAGCCGTAATACCAAGTAACTACCAGCAGGTGGCGAATGAGAGTCGTGCTAGGCGTTGAGGAAATCAACACGGAAACGCTTTACGGCTTTTTGTTCTCCATGGACTGGCTGGACGGTGTCCGCGGAGGGTCAGACCGCGTATGACAGCAGGTTGCGGTAGGTTGTGTTGGGTTGTGTGTGTGTAGCGCTGCTGTGCTGTTACAGTGTGCCACCTGACTCTCTGTACATCACATATGGCAACCGGTTATCGCTGTATTGGGGGCCTCCTGTATTATAGAGGGGCGTTCTCTGTGTTGACTCGTACTTTTGTGGGACACCGTTCACTTAATAATCTAATGTAAAAAGTGTGGAGAAGGGTGAAGAAACGTAACTCAGCCATTGTTTTTAAGCCTTGTCTTTCCGGCGTTCGCCGTGCAGTAATTGCCCCCGGTAACGCGATTCTCCAGCTCGCTGCGATTTCGGCGATACCAATAATGTGTTATTTTAGTGGCTCGGTAACATTTCTGGCCGTTGCTCCGTCCTTTTCATCCAGATAAGGCTACAGATCGAAATAGATGAGTACATATTGCTGCCCGCCTCCGGTAGGCATACACCACCCAAAATGACGGCCGTCTGCAGCATCGGTCAACGGCCCCATGAGCGCACACGGCCGAATCTCAGATGTCAGCCCCACGGACACAGTGTGAACACAGACTAACTCCTGCAACCGGACCGCCTGATATCAGGAGACAGTGGAAGGAGAAACCAGTAAGGGTAGGTGCACACGGTCCGTAAACGATACGTGTTGGACACCGCATACGTGCACAGCGTCCAACCTGCATTGTCCAGATGTTACAGCATAGTGGAAGGGATTTAAAAAAATCCCATACACATGGCTTCCCTGCGGAGACGCAAGCATCTGCAAGATAAATGTCACCCGTATAATGTACTGGACAGCGTGAATCCGCACGGTTCAGTGAACACATGCAGAGTCGCCGGCAGCACTTTGGACGTAGCGGACATGTGCTGCGTCCAAAGCGCTGCCGATTACTGAACGTGTGCACATCCCCTTAGGGAAAGCTGGGGACACTGAGAGAGCAAAAGGCATTGAGAGCAGCTGTCCTCTCCCCTCCTGCAGGGCCTGTGTAATAGAGACTTTGTCATTTGCCAGCACGGTGTGACCCATAAGCTGCCCCTCTCCTGCATTATCTCTGTGTGTTCCTGAGCTGGGAGAGATCTCTGCCTTGTATTGGAATTTCAAAGGATGAAGGGTGGTGTGCATCATGTTGGGGACTGCTGACGTGCGCTGCCAGGAACATCACTCAGCTCGGCACACATTTATCCTGCGCTCTGCGATGAGCGCTTCCACCGGGGTTTCCGTGTAAATCTCTGAAATATGTAATTCAGACTGAATCCCTGGCAGAAGATTCCAGTAGAATGAGGCACTGTGGACGCTGTCTGACCTGTGATCCAGCGGTGTCCATCTTTTTAGGATTGCATAAAAGTGTCGCCTGCCATAATTTTGTGCACTTCTGAAAAGATGGTCACTGCTGAACAGAGGCCAGATGGAGTCCAGAGTAACTCTGCTGCTTCATTATAGTGAGATTTAGATGGAGACCACAAAGTAAATGCTCAGCGTAGAGAGCTGGCTAAATGTGATCCCAAAAGTTATGTAAAATGTTCCCAATAAAAGCTTCATCTCAACAAAAAAAAAGCAAGTCCCCACTCAGGTCTGTTATCGGAAATATAGGGGGCTTCCATGTTAATGTTAGTACAAAGGCTCTGGAAAAGCGAAATGGCTCCTCACCCGCCAAAAGAAATCCAGCGAATTATGCGCTCCCAAATGCCCCCTCCCTTCTGAGCTCCACAGTGTACCTAAACCACATATAGCGTCCTCATGTTTGGCAGGGGTATATTTCCAGACTGGGGTCACTTGAGGGGGAATTCTGCTCTTCTAACACTTGGGTGCTCTATATATGGAGTCCGAAAACTATGCTAGGAAAATCTGCGCTCCAGAAGTCAAATAGCGCTCCGTCCCTCCCGGGTTTCTCGGTATGGCTAAGCATTACTGTACAGCCACATATGGGGCATTTCCACGATCAACAGAAATTGTGGGACAAATTTTGGTTCCATTTTACCCATTTCTCCATGTAAAATCTGGGGCTAAAAGAACATTTTGGTGGTAAAAATGTAATTTATTTTTTTTCTTCACTGCCCAATTGGAGAACAATCTGTGACACACCCGTGGTGTCAATATGATCACTGCACCCCTAGATGAATTCATTGAGAGGTGTCGTTTGTAAAATGGGGTCACTTATGGGGGGTTCTGCTGTTCCGGCACCTCAGGGGCTCTGCCAGTCAGTCATGGCACCCACTAACCATAACAGTGAAATCTGCACAATAATATGGCGCTCCTTCCCTTTTGAGCTTTGCAGTGTGCTTGAAAAGTATTTCCCAATTTACATGTAGGGTATTGGCGCACTCAGGAGAAATTGCACAAGTTAAGAGGTTCATTTTTTCCTATTAGCCATTACAAAAATTTGGATCTGAAACAACATTTTAGCGTTAAAAATGTAATTATTCTTTCTTCACCGTCCAATGGTATATATTTCTGAGGCACATGTGGTATCAATATGATCACTGCACCCCTAGATGAATTCATAGAGAGGTGTAGTTTGTAAAATGACATCACTTATTGTGGGTTTCTGCTGTTCTGGCACCTCAGGGGCTCTTGTCATGGCACCCTCAAACCATTCCAGCAAAATTTTAACTCCAATATGTCGCTTCTTCCTTTTTGAGGTTTGCAATGTGCCACAAAAATAGTTTTTAATCACATATGGGGTATTGGCGCACTCAGGAGAAATTTCACAGCAAATTATTGGGGTCTATTTTCTCCTATGACCCTAGTAAAAATAAAAAAAAATTGGGACTAAAAGAAAGTGTTTGTGGGGAAAAATGTTATTTTTTTTATGGCTCTACATTGGTGCTAACCACACCTCTAGATACATTCCTTGAAGAGTCTAGTTTCCAAAATGTGGTCGTTTGTGGGTAAACAGTGGAACCCCCCACCACACACACACACACACATCAGGGGCTCTCCAATCACGACATGGCCTCCGCTCTCTATTTTAGCCATATTTGGGTTCAAAAATTCAAACAGTGCTCCTTCCCTTGTGAGCCCTGCCTTGCGCCCAAACAGTAGTTTTCCCCCACATATGGGGTATTGGTGTACTCAAGAGAAATTACACAACATAATTTGGGGTCCAATTTCTCCTTTTACCTTTGTGAAAATAGAAAAACTGGGGCTAAAGTAAAAATATTGTAAAATAAGTTTATATTGCCCACATTCCATTAACCCCTTACCTACAATTGACGTAATAATCCGTCCATGTGACCCTGGACCTAATTACCATGGACGGAATATTACTTCACCGCGATCAGCGGCGGCGCCCACGTGGTGAGCGCCGCTGATCGCGGCCGAGTGTCAGCTAATTATCATAGCTGACACCCGGCACAATGTGTCAGGGGTGGTCACGGACCGCCCCCGACACGTTAACCCCTTGCACACTGTGATCAAACACGATCGCGGTGTACCGGGGGTTAAAGGGAAGCATCGGCAGGGAGCAATGTGCAGCGCTGCTGCGGGGGGCTCCTTTCCTGCAGGTCCCCGGATCCAATATGGCGACGGGGACCTCCGGGGGCCTGCAGGAAGCTGGCTTCCTCAGTGCCTGCAAATCGCAGGCATGAGGAAGCCTGTGCAGTGCCTGTGTCAGATCGCTGATCAGTCACAGCGATCTGTGATGTGACAGATCAGCAATCTGTCACATGAGTTATGTCCCACCTGGGACATTGTAATAAAGTTAAAAAAAAAAAGTGTAAAAATAATTTTAAAAAAATCGCTAAATAAATTAAAAAAAAAAAATATTCCCCAATAAATTCATTTTTTGGAAATAAAAAAAAAAAGCACATTAGAATCATAGAATCGGAAGGGACCTCCTGGGCCATCTGGTCCAACCCCCTGCTCAAAGCAGGATTCTCTAAATCATCCCAGTCAGATGTCTGTCCAGCCTCTGTTTGAAGACTTCCATTGAAGGAGAACTCACCACTTCTCGTGGCAGCCTGTTCCACTCATTGATCACTCTAACTGTCAAAAAGTTTTTTCTAATATCTAATCTGTGTCTCTTCCCATTCAGTTTCATCCCATTGCTTCTAGTCTTTCCTTGTGCAAATGAGAATAAAGTTGATCCTTCTACAATGTGACAGCCCTTTAGATATTTGTAGACAGCTATTAAGTCTCCTCTCAGTCTTCTCTTTTGCAAACTAAACATTCCCAAATCCTGCAACCTTTCCTCATAAGACAGGGTTTGCAGACCGGTCACCATTCTGGTCGCTCTTTTCTGAACTTGCTCCAGTTTGTTGATGTCTTTTTTAAAATGTGGTGCCCAAAACTGGACACAATATTCCAGATGAGGTCTGACCAAAGAGGAGTAGAGGGAAATAATGACTTCACGTGATCTAGACTGTATGCTTCTGTTAATACATCCTAGAATTGCATTTGCCTTTTTTGCTGCTGCATCACACTGTTGACTCATATTCAGTCTGTGATCTATTAGTATACCCAAGTCTTTTTCACATGTGCTGTCACTTAGCCCTATTCCTCCCATTCTATATATGCTTTTTTCATTTTTATTGCCCAGATGTAGTACTTTGCATTTCTCCCTGTTAAAAACCATTCTGTTAGTTGCTGCCCACTTCTCCAGTTTATTTAAATCTTTTTGAATCCTCTCTCTCTCTTCTCTAGTATTAGCTATCCCTCCTAGCTTTGTGTCATCAGCAAATTTAATCAGTTTACCCTCAATTCCTTCATCTAAATCGTTGATAAAGATGTTGAACAATACAGGGCCCAGGACAGAGCCCTGTGGTACCCCACTTGAGACATTCTTCCAACTGGATGTGCAGCCATTTACGACCACTCTTTGGGTCCGATCACTAAGCCAGTTATGAATCCACCTAACAGTTGTCTTGTCCATTCCATACTTAGTCATTTTTTCAATAAGGATTGTATGAGAGACTTTGTCAAATGCTTTGCTGAAGTCAAGATATACTATATCTACAGCATTTCCTTGATCCACCCAATCAGTGATACCGTCATAGAAGGAAATTAAGTTAGTCTGACATGACTTATTAGTTAGAAACCCATGCTGACTCTGTTTAATCACTTCATTCTTATCCAGGTATTGACATACATGTTGTTTAATAATTTGTTCAAAGATCTTTCCTGGTATAGAAGTCAGACTCACCGGCCTATAGTTGCCTGGGTCCACCTTCTTCCCCTTTTTGAAGATAGGAACAACATTTGCTCTTCTCCAGTCTTCTGGCACTTCTCCTGTTCTCCAAGAATTTTCAAAGATTATGGAGAGGGGTTCAAAAATTTCTTCTGCTATCTCCTTCAGTACTCTGGGGTGTAATTCATCTGGACCTGGAGACTTGAATTCATTTAGGTTAGCTAAGTGTTTCCTCACTATCTTTCTGTTTATAGATATCCTGGATTCTTCTATTCCCTTAATAGGACAGTGAATAACAGTTGATGTTGCATTTCCTTTCTGAGAGAAAACAGATGCAAAATAGGAATTTAAAAGTTCAGCCTTCTCAACATCCTGTCTTACCATTTCATCATTTTCATCCTGTAAAAATCCTATAGCATCTTTGACTTTTCTTTTACTTTTGACATATCCCCAAAATCCTTTATTATTGCTTTTGACATCTCTTGCAAGCCTCAGTTCATTTTCAGCTTTAGATAATCTGATTTGTGCCCTGCAGGTTCTGCAGACAGCATTATATTCTTCTTTAGATATGCCTCCCTCTTTCCATTATATAAACATTTTTTTTCTTCCTTTTTAGCATGTGCTTAAGTTCTGTGTTCATCCATCCTGGTTTCCTTAAATGCTTCCTATTCTTCCCTCTTTTCGGAATTGTTAACAACTGTGCTTTGAGAATTTCATTTTTCAAAATTTCCCATCCTTCCTGGACATTTTTGTCTTTAAGGATATCCTTTATGTATTTAAAAGTACACATATTTGGTATCGCCGCGTCCGTAACGACCCGCCCTATAAAACTGTCCCAATAGTTAACCCCTTAAGTGAACCCCTTAAAAAATAAAAATAAAAAACGAAGCAAAAAATAATGATTTATTATCATACCGCCGAACAAAAAGTGCAATAACGCGCGATCAAAAAGACGCATATAAATATCCATGGTACCGCTGAAAACGTCATCTTGTCCCGCAAAAAACGAGCCGCTATACAGCATCATATGCGAAAAAATATAAAAGTTATAGCTCGCAGAATAAAGTGATGCAAAAATAATTTTTTTTTATATAAAATTGTTTTCATTGCATAAAAGCGCCAAAACATAAAAAAAGACCTAAATGAGGTATCGCTGTAACCGTACTGACCCGAAGAGTAAAACAGCCTTATAAATTTTACCGCACCCGGAACGGCGTAAACGCACCACCCAAAAGAAATTCATGAAACGCTGGTTTTTGTAAATTCTGCGTCCCAAAAAACGAAATAAAAAGCGATCAAAAAATGTCACATGCCCGAACATGATACCAATAAAAGCGTCAAATCGTCCCGCAAAAAATAAGACCTCACATGACTCGGTGGGTCAAAATATGGAAAAATTATAGCTCTCAATATGTGGTGATGCAAAAACTATTTTTACAATAAAAAGCGTCTTTTAGCGTGCGACAGCTGCCAAACATAAAAACCGCCATAAATAGTAAATCAAACCCCCCTTTATCACCCCCTTAGTTAGGGAAAAATAATAAAATTAAAAAAAAATGTATTTATTTCCATTTTCCCATTAGGGTTAGGGCTAGGGTTAGGGCTAGGGTGAGGGTTAGGGTTAGGAGAATTGGGGGTTTCCACTGTTTGGGCACATCAGGGGCTCTCCAAACGCAACATGACGTCTGATCTCAATTCCAGCCAATTCTGCATTGAAAAAGTCAAATGGTGCTCCTTCCCTTCCAAGCTCTGCCATGCACCCAAACAGTGTTTTACCCCCTCATATGAGGTATCAGCCTACTCAGGACAATTTGCAAAACAACTTTTGGGGTCCAATTTCTCCTGTTACCCTTAGAAAAATTAAAAATTGGGGGCAAAAATATCATTTTTGTGGAAAAAAAATATTTTTTTATTTTCACGCCTGGGCGTTATAAACTTCTGTGAAGCACTTGGGGGTTCAAAGTTCTCACCACACATCTAGATAAGTTCCTTAGGGGGTCTAGTTTCCAAAATGGTGTGATTTGTGGGGGGTTTCCACTGTTTTGGTACATCAGGGGTTTTCCAATCGCGACATGATGTCCGATCTCAATTCCAGCCAAAAACGTCAAATGGCGCTGCTTCCCTTCCGAGCTCTGCCATGCGCCCAAATAGTGGTTTACCCCCACATGTGGGGTATCAGCGTACTCAGGACAAATTGCACAATAACTTTTGGGGTCCTGTTACCCTTGGGAAAATAAAAATTGGGGTGAAAAGATCATTTTTGTGGAAAAAATATGATTTTTTAATTGTACCGCTGTACGTTATAAACTTCTGTAAAGCCCTTGTGGGTTCAAAGTTCTCACCACATATCTAGATAAGTTCCTTGGGGGGTCTAGTTTCCAAAATGGGGTCACTTGTAGGGGGTTTCCACTGTTTAGGTACATCAGGGACTCTCCAAACGTGACATGGCGTCCGATCTGAATTCCAGGCAATTTTGCATTGAAAAAGTCAAACGGCGCTCCTTCCATTCTGAGCTCTGCCATGCGCCGAAACAGTCGTTCCCCCCCCACATATCAGGTATCAGCGTACTCAGGACAAATTGCACAATAACTTTTGCAGTCCAATTTCTCCTGTTACCCTTGGTAAAATAAAAAAAATTGAACCTGAAGTATTTTTTTTGTGAAAAAAAGTTAGATGTTCATTTTTTTTTTTAAATATTCAAAAAAATTCCTGTGACGCACCTAAAGGGTTAATAAACTTCTTGAATGTGGTTTTGAGCACCTTAAGGGGTGCAGTTTTTAGAATGGTGTCACTTTTGGGTATTTTCTATCATATAGACCCCTCAAAGTGGCTTCAAATGTGATGTGGTCCGTAAAAATAAAATGGTGTTGTAAAAATGAGAAATCGCTGGTCAACTTTTAACCCTTATAACTTCCTAACAAAAAATAATTTTGGTTCCAAAATTGTGCTGATGTAAAGTAAACATGTGGGAAATGTTAGTTATCAAGTTTTTTGTGTGCCGTATCTCTGTGATTTAAGGGCATAAAAATTCAAAGTTGGAAAATTGCAAAATTTTCAAAATTTTCGCCAAATTTCCGTTTTTCTCACAAATAAACGCAAATTATATGAATGAAATTTTACCACTATCATGAAGTACAATATGTCACGAGAAAACAATGTCAGAATCACCGGGATCCATGGAAGCGTTCCAGAGTTATTACCTCATAAAGGGACAGTGGTCAGAATTGTAAAAATTGGCTCGGGAGTTAACGTGCAAACCACCCTTGGTAGTGAAGGGGTTAATTCCTGTGAAGCTCGAAGGGTTAACAAACTTTTTGAATGTGGTTATGTGCACCTTGAGAGGGTGCAGTTTTTAGAAAGGTGTCACTTTTGGGTATTTTCTGTCATAAGGGCTCCCCAAAGACACATCAAATGTGATGTGGTCCCTAAAAAAAAATAAAATAATTTTTTGTAAAAATGAAAAATCGCTGGTCAACTTTTAACCCTTATAACTTCCTAACGAAAAAAAATTGTGCTGATGTAAAGTAGACATGTGGGAAATGTTATCAACTGTTTTGTGTGACACCGTTCTCTGTCTTAAGGGCATAAGACTTAAGTGTGAAAATTTGTAATATATATATATATATATATATATATATATATATATATATCATGCAGTACATTATTAAAAGTCAGTCTCAGAATCGGTGGATCCATTGAAGCGTTCCAGAGTTATTACCCTATAAAGTGACTGTGGTCAGCTTTAAAAAATGAGACCCGGTCATTAACCTACAAAGTGGCTCGGTCCTTAAGGGGGTTAAGGCCCATTGGGTCACACACCTTTTGTTTTCTAGTTCTAGACTCTAGTTTTGTGTATGCCGCCTCCTGTTCACACCATGTTTATCCTGCTGACTTCGCTTCATCAGCTCTGCTGCTCCTGTGTTTGCCACATCCTTGGTCCATGTACCCCCCCAGACTTAGGGCTTAGCTGGTGAGAGGTGTGATCCTCAGCACTTTCTGGAGAAACTGCTAATCGATTTCATCAGAGAATGCCCAGACTTCTCATTTGAGGTACAACACAGAAGTGCCCAGTTTGCTTCTGTAAGAAAAAAAAAAAAGCGTCTCTAAAAGCTCAACTCAAGCTCAAAGCAGTACGGTGGCTCAGTGGATAGCACTGCAGCCTTGTAGCGCTGGAGTCCTGGATTCGAATCCCACCAAGGAAACATCTGCAAGGAGTTTGTATGTTCTCCCCGTGTTTGCGTGGGTTTCCTCCCACATTCCAAAGACATTCTGATAGGGAATTTAGATTGTGAGCCCCATCGGGGACAGTGATGATAATGTGTGCAAAACTGTAAAGCGCTGCAGAATATGTTTGTGCTATATAAAAAATAAAGATTATTATTATAACTTCAAATATGAGATGATTTACCCTCTCGTCTGAAAGTGATTGCTGATAACCAGTCGCTCTTCTTGGACGATCGTCGAGAAGTGCATGAATGGTTGGAGACTAGGTGGCCGCACAGAGCTTCCCTTCGCCAGTGACCTGGTCTCCATTTACACTCTCATCTGTGTTGTTGAGGTGTGATTATTCATTGAGCCCTTGTGGAAAGCATCCTTTCCTACAAACCAGAAACCTCCACTGCATATGCTCCTTTACTTCTCTAGGAGGGCCCCATGAGTCTCTGCTTGATACCGATCCTCAGGCAGTCCCATCTGTTCTGCGGCATGGACGTTGCTTTGGACCCCTTTCTATGACAGCCACGCCCCACTTTTACATAACAAAACCCTCACTGAAATGTCAAATCTGGAATGGGGTCCTATGTGGGAACGAGCGGGATTGATCGACCTCGGTCAGATTTTTATGTCTGGGTCCTTTAAGCTTTTTCAGACACTAAAATAAGAGCTGAACCTTCCAAACAATTCCCTCGTCCGCTTCCTACAATTATGACCTGCCCTTCAGACCTTGTTCCCGGTCCAACCCCCTGTCCTGCGAGACTTCCCCCTTATCCCAGGTGCTACAGGATCCACCTGGATCTGGGCTTATATCCCATTTACATGTCCCTTTACTGGCAGGGAGCGCGGATGAGGGACTGCTAAGCGATGAGCACTGAAATCTCGACATTTGAAGCCGCTAACCATGTTTCCCACACTGAAAGAGCCACACAATTATATATTCTCCACCATATGTCTCACACCTCATCCAAAGTGCACAGGGTACTACCTGAGTTCCCCGATTAGTGCCCCAAATTTCACCGGTGCCTAAGAATGAGATTCCCCAGATAATAGGGAACACTGTCCCCAAGTGATTTAGTTCCATCACGCCCGCATGGGAATCCCCGTCAGAGGACCCCCAAGACTTGTCTACTCTTTGTTGACCCTGAGTAAAACCACAGGACTGTATACAGATCATTTCTGACTGAGGTCCAACTTATTGCCCGAAAATAAGAGGCCAGACATTGGATGTCATCAGGAGCGCCAACCATCTCGCACTGGAACTCTGCAGTAAAGGACTTATGGAGCTGCACTTTCTTCTGTGTGGTCTTCGGACCCACACATTATGGACCTCTCTAAACTAGATAGTAATAGACAAGTAGCAATGACTATTGTGTAACTTATATTATTTGGGATGATCTCTGTGTGCAGAACCCACTGAGATACGTTCTGAGATATTCTATGTTATATTTGTTCCTGATAATGATTTATTAGAGATCAGAACTTGTTGATTTGCTGTATCCATAATGTATCTGATCTTTTGTATGATCTTTATTTGGTGTTAAAAAAATATATATATTTATGTCCTGTGCTGGTGCAGACCCTCTGACCTCCTCTCCCAGCAGTCATGTCGCTGATCTTTCAGAATGGAAGTCCACTCTGATGGAGCAATGACACAGGACGGAGGGTGGAAGAGCTGTTGAAGCCCAGGAGGTAAGTGTTGGTTTTTTTTTCTCACGTAAGAACGTATTTATTTCAATCATGTCACTCTTTATTTCAGGTCTTGCCCCTTGATGCTGGATCATCATGGAGTCGTCTTTACTCCCAGAGTGGGACAATGATGAGCGGATGTCCTTCTTGTTTTCTACCTTCAAGCAATCTCGTGACGTGGACAGTGCAGATTGGGACAGTAAAATGGCCTTCTGGTCATCCCTAATAGTAAAACACGCCAAGGCTCGAGGGCTCCTCAGCATCACATTACGACAGCTGCAGACAGACTTTACACGAAAGGGCAGCATTCCTTTAGGTCTGGGAAATGTCGTCCACCAAATGCTCAGGTGAGAACGGGGTGATGATACTTCACCTGGGAGAAGGTATGTTTCTGTACCAGTCACATTCATCAGAGGAGAAAACAAATACTCATCATCCAAGGACCCTTTGGTTTCTATCTATCACTATTGTCCAGGCTGAAATTAGAACTGTGCACTCACTTTATGTGATGGCAGACTGATGAGTCGTGACAGTGTGCACGTTGTCACGATTACCCTGTATTCCCTATGTGGGTGGACAGCTACAGTTGTGGCCAAAAGTATTGACACCCCTGCAATTCTGTCAGATAATACTCAGTTTCTTCTTGAAAATGATTGAAAACACAAATTCTTTGATATTATTATCTTCATTTAATTTGTCTTAAATGAAAAAACACAAAAAGAATTGTCCTAAAGCCAAATTGGATATAATTCCACACCAAACATAAAAAAGAGGGTGGACAAAAGTAGTGGCACTGTTCAAAAAATCATGTGATGCTTCTCTAATTTGTGTAATTAACAGCACCTGTAACTTACCTGTGGCACCTAACAGGTGTTGGCAATAACTAAATCACACTTGCAGCCAGTTGACATGGATTAAAGTTGACTCAACCTCTGTCCTGTGTCCTTGTGTGTACCACATTGAGCATGGAGAAAAGAAAGAAGACCAAAGAACTGTCTGAGGACTTGAGAAACCAAATTGTGAGGAAGCATGAGCAATCTCAAAGCTACAAGTCCATCTCCAAAGACCTGAATGTTCCTGTGTCTACCGTGCGCAGTGTCATCAAGAAGTTTAAAGCCCATGGCACTGTGGCTAACCTTCCTAGATGTGGACGGAAAAGAAAATTTGACAAGAGATTTCAACGCAAGATTGTGCGGGTGTTGGATAAAGAACCTCGACTAACATCCAAACAAGTTCAAGCTGCCCTGCAGTCCGAGGGTACAACAGTGTCAACCCGTACTATCCGTCGGCGTCTGAATGAAAAGGGACTGTATGGTAGGAGACCCAGGAAGACCCCACTTCTTACCCCGAGACATAAAAAAGCCAGGCTGGAGTTTGCCAAAACTTACCTGAAAAAGCCTAAAACGTTTTGAAAGAATGTTCACTGGTCAGATGAGACAAAAGTAGAGCTTTTAGGGCAAAAGCATCAACATAGAGTTTACAGGAGAAAAAAGAGGCATTCAAAGAAAAGAACACGGTCCCTACAGTCAAACATGGTGGAGGTTCCCTGATGTTTTGGGGTTGCTTTGCTGCCTCTGGCACTGGACTGCTTGACCGTGTGCATGGCATTATGAAGTCAGAAGACTAGCAACAAATTTTGCAGCATAATGTAGGGCCTAGTGTGAGAAAGCTGGGTCTCCCTCAGAGGTCATGGGTCTTCCAGCAGGACAATGACCCAAAACACACTTCAAAAAGCACTAGAAAATGGTTTGAGAGAAAGCACTGGAGACTTCTAAGGTGGCCAGCAATGAGTCCAGACCTGAATCCCATAGAACACCTGTGGAGAGATCTAAAAATGGCAGTTTGGAGAAGGCACCCTTCAAATATCAGGGACCTGGAGCAGTTTGCCAAAGAAGAATGGTCTAAAATTCCAGCAGAGCATTGTAAGAAACTCATTGATGGTTACCGGAAGCGGTTGGTCGCAGTTATTTTGGCTAAAGGTTGTGCAACCAATTATTAGGCTGAAGGTACCAATACTTTTGTCTGGCCCATTTTTGGAGTTTTGTGTGAAATGATCAATGTTTTGCTTTTTGCTTCATTCTCTTTTGTGTTTTTTTTCCATTTAAGACAAATTAAATGAAGATAATAATACCAAAGAATTTGTGTTTGCAATCATTTTCAGGAAGAAACTGAGTATTATCTGACAGAATTGCAGGGGTGTCAATACTTTTGGCCACAACTGTATATGATTACATCTATGCAGTTTGAAACTTTACAGTCTCATCCAGCTTCTCTCAATGGAAAAGATCTGAGAGAAGTGCATGAGTCTAGACAACATGTGATCGCTAGGATGCAAATCTCATAGATGTGCTCACATGGTTGCCCACCCGCCAGGGCAATACAGGGTAATTGTGACATCGTGCACATCGCACACTGTCACAAGCCAGCAGTATACGATGACATAGTGACTGCAGACTTTTAATTTCAGCCCTGACAAATCCTTAAAGGGAATCTGTCACCCCTTTTTCCGAATGAGCTGCCAGTCCCCGCCATCAGGGGCTTAGGCCGGTTTCACACTAGCGCTTTTTCAGCGCGCGCACGGCCGGGGGTAGCTCCGCCCCCGATCCGGCTCTCTGCCCGGCGTGCCCGCCCCTTCCTTGTAGCGCCGCCTCCTAGCGGACAGCGGCGCCTGCGATCGGCGCACCCTATCTTTAGCATAGGGTGCGCCGATCGTGCGCAGGCCGTGCGCTAGTTGCGCTTTGACCTGCGCTGCGCACTTTTGACGGTGCGCCGTGCGCGCCAAAATCAAACTTTTCGGATTTTGGCGCGCACGGCGCACCGTCAAAAGTGCGCAGCGCAGGTCAAAGCGCAACTAGCGCACGGCCTGCGCACGATCGGCGCACCCTATGCTAAAGATAGGGTGCGCCGATTGCAGGCGCCGCTGTCCGCTAGGAGGCGGCGCTACAAGGAAGGGGCGGGCACGCCGGGCAGAGAGCCGGCTCGGGGGCGGAGCTACCCCCGGCCGTGCGCGCGCTGAAAATGCGCTAATGTGAAACCAGCCTTATCTACAGCATTCTATAATACTGTAGATAATCCCCCGATGTAACCTGAAAGAGAAGAAAAAGGAGTTAGATTATACTCACCGGGGGGCGGTGGAGTCTTGGTCCGATGGGTGTTGCGGTCCGGCGCCTCCCTTCTAACGGAGACGGCTTCTTCTTTGCTGCCTGTCGTGGCTCCTGCGCAGGCGCACTGCTCTGCCCTGTTGAGAGCACTGCAGGAGACTGCTCTGCCCTCAATAGGGCAGAGCAGTGCGCCTGCGCAGGAGCCACGACAGGCAGCAAAGAAGAAGCCGTCTCCGTTAGAAGGGAGGCGCCGGATCGCAACACCCATCGGACCAAGACAGGAAGGAAAGAAGAGGACGGCATCGTATTAAGATGGGAGGCGCCGGACCGGACGGCGACACCCATTGGACCGGACCGAACGCTCAGACGCAGGCTTACTTCTACTTCTGTTAATGTAGTTATATTAGGTGGTGAACTTTGATTTACTCCTTACTGAATGATCTATGGCTCAGGAAGTTCATTGGTGAAAAGTGCAGGGTTAGTATATCAGCCTTCTTTGTCCTATATAATTACCTTGCTATGATCATTTTTTTAAGGAGGCGATGCAGTCTGATTTTTATTTATTTTTTTGCCAGTAATGGACTTTTTTTTTTAAATTTATTTTAGTGTCATTGGCGATTTTGTCTTGGATGCTATTTCTCTGACGTCTCCTCTTTCAAGGTTTTAAATGCCATTTGCTTTTGTCTTATCCCAAACTATTTCTTATCAGTTCTGGACATTTCATTACCAGAGGGTATAAACATTCTACAGTATTCCAGTAGAATATCTTTGAACACCATTCATGTGCATTTGGTCTTTCTAGAACATGGTCCCCGTATATAAGACTAAATTCTTCCCTTTAATTGACTTTTAGTTTTCCTAACGTTCCTGGTTTGTGCATATCCCCCTTGAAATGTTTTATTGACTATTACATTGAAACATCCCATATTGTGCTCCCTTTCTGCCTGTGATTTTCTTTGATGGCTGATGGCAAACTGATGAATTTTTAAGATATAAAAGTACAGAAAGGATCGGTGGTTCCAGTTCTATGTAATAAAACTATTTTCTCTTCTTTATTTTTTGGACAGGCAAGGTTCCCTGCAGAGAGAGCCTGATTTTGTGGCAGGTATCACCAGTGGCTGGGTCTCGTGGGGCATGCGACAGCTCTTCATCAATCCTCTACGCTGGACTCTTGGCTCGATTCTAGGTGGGCAGGTTAATCTGGACGAGCCATTTGTCGTTCCTGGAGTAATAAAGGTCAGTGATCTGGAACAAAGGGTAACTATAGACACACATAGGTTTGTATAGGAACTGTATGGAGAAACAGCTACAAGAACCTTTATTGATCTTTGTGATTCCATGGTAACAGACTGCACACAAATCTTGTGTAGTCTGATCTGACTTCTTCCTAAATACATTAAGGTACAAATGGGGGAATGACTGCCAGATCAGACTAGGACATGGCTTGATTGTAGTCTGATGGTTATGGAGGACATATATAAGTCTGCATAGAAGCCGTGAACACTTCATGGTTTTCTATAAAGACTGTCTCCATGGTAACAGACTACAAACAAACTTTCTGTAGTCTGACACTGTAGTTAAACACTTCCTTCTGTCCTCTACTTCTGCTCAAGAATGCAATTGGCAAAGGAACAGAGCCTGACTGCAGGATCAGGTCTATGATCATGGAGACACATAGATCTGCGTAAGAGCTGAAGACACAAGATGTCACGG
This sequence comes from Dendrobates tinctorius, assembly GCF_039654945.1. NCBI lineage: Eukaryota > Metazoa > Chordata > Amphibia > Anura > Dendrobatidae > Dendrobates > Dendrobates tinctorius. Next base: position 19,458,148 of record NW_027361772.1, read on the forward strand.
TACTGCAGGGCATCCACTGTCACATCAGGGGAGCTGAGCTGCAATACCGGTCAAAACTCTCGACAGGAACGCACTTCTGAATGTGGTCATGGTTTAATAATCCTGGATTATCGTTCTCCTTCGCCTCATTGGGGGACACAGATACTATGGGTGTATGCTTCTGCCGCTTGGAGGCTGACACTAGGTGAAAAAAAGAGGTTAGCTCCTCCTCCGCCGTATACACCCTCGCCCCGATTGCGGGCGGTAATCAGTTTTTTGCTTAGTGTCCATTGGAGGCACACATCTGGCTTTTTTTCTCCAGACTTTTTCCTTTTTTCCATGAAGATTAGACAGGGGCAACGGATCCTATTGAAAGGGTCCGATTTCTCCAAACCAACAACGGGCGTGCACGTGCGAGTGTCGCCTCCACGTATCCTCTCCCGCAACGTGGGACACAGTGCCGGACTTAGCCCTGACCACCCCTAGGTATGGAAACCATGGGCTGTACAGAGGCACAAGAATATTCCGTGCGGCCCCCACTGCTCCACCAATGCATAGACTGCGGTGCTGCAAGGTGACGGACGGTCCCTCTCCTCACCCCCTGAAGGAGTTAGATGGAGCTAGGGTGTTAGGGTCGGCGGAACGCACCAGATATAAATAATGGAAGGCGCGTTCGCCGCCCGGGGTCCACCGTGCGGTAGATGACAAGACCGCTGCTGGACAATGGCAGATACGCTAGAAGTGCGATACAGCGCTCGGGTTAACGTCACCCGAGAGCCTGAGAGCGGACTCTGTTTAGTCACAGAGACGCCAAAGTATGAACTAGACGTAAAGGCTGAACCTGTTAGCTGCACAGGTCAGCCGGCGTGTGGCGTCGCAGCCGCGAACACCAAAAGCTGCTACTACTGCAGCGCGGCCGTAACTGAAGCCACTAAGCGACGATGCCGGAGGAGCCGGGCACCGACGGACGCTAGTGTAGGTGAGGAAGGCTCAGTGGCGTGTAGCCTGCCACAATCTGGAGCTGACTAACCCAACATACTGTCACCATTCGTAATATCCGAGGGAAGGGGTTTCATAATAAGTCAGACACCAGTCCATGCATCCATCACCATACACACACAGCATAATATGCTACACTAGCGCATGGCCGAGCCGCCATGCAGGCTTTTTATAGCCATGCGCTTCCGGGACCTTCCAGTACTATAGGAAGGACCAATCAGATCCGACATAGGACCTTCACATGTGACCCCTGCTCTCCACTGAGAGGACAAGTTGCGGGCATGCCCAGTCGCACGGCGCGAGGACTTAGCCTCTAGAGCAGTTCCCTGCAAAGCAGGTTGCGTTATCATTGCTGCACCAGAGGTGGCAGCAACATCCAGGCTCACAGAACGAGTCTGCGGGGAATGCCTGGTTCGCCGAGATTGCTGAGCAGGAGTCCGAGCGGTCGGAGGAGAATGGGAGACCGCAGGATGTCTGGCTCTGGATTCCCGCTGTGCAGTGCCAGGAATCCGACGCCTAACATTACCCCCCCTCCTAGGGCCCCCCCCTCTCTGAGCCTCACTGCGCTCAAAGGCCGCGATCAGGAGCGGTGCGTGAATATTTTCCACCGGCTCCCAGGTCCGAGCCTCGGGCCCATGACCCTTCCAGTCCACCAAATAAAATTTTTTGCCACGGACAAACCTGCGCCCCACGATGGCGTTAACCTCAAACTCATCAGACGATAAGTCTGATGACCCGGCAGATGACTCAGAAAACCGAACCATGTGAACTGGTTTGAGGAGGGACACATGGAACACGTCCGAAATGGCCAAATGTGGAGGTAGAGCCAGGCGGTAGACCACCGAGCTAAGTCGCTCGAGGACCTTGAATGGTCCAATGTATCGCGGTGCGAACTTGGGAGACTCAACCCGCAGTTTAATGTTTCGGGTGGAGAGCCATACCATGTCGCCAGGGGAGAAGCTTGGCGCAGGCCGCCGATGCATGTCGGCGGACGCCCTCATCCTTTCTTTAGATGCCCGGATAGCATCCTGAGTGCGATCCCAAATGTCCCGGGCCTCCACTGCCCAGTCTGCCACCCTGGAGTCAGTGGAGGACACTGGCATCGGGACAGGGACACGTGGATGTTGGCCATAGTTTAGGAGAAAGGGCGTCTGACCAGTGGAATCAGCCACCGCATTGTTTAGGGCAAATTCTGCCCAAGGTAGCAAGGATGCCCAGTCATCCTGCCTGGCAGAGACAAAATGTCGTAAATAGGTGACCAAGGTCTGATTGGCTCTCTCGACCAAGCCATTCGTCTCGGGATGGTAAGCGGAGGATAGATTTAGCTCGATGCTGAGTAAACTGCAGAGCTCCCTCCAAAACCGAGACGCAAACTGGGGACCACGGTCACTCACGATTTTGTCCGGCATGCCATGTAGACGGAATACGTGTTTAATGAACAAGGTGGCCAGACCTCGAGCGGAAGGCAGGCGTGCGAGTGGCACCAGATGCACCATTTTGGAAAAATGGTCGGTGACCACCCAGATGACCGTACTGCCACCAGACTTGGGCAGGCCAACTATGAAGTCCATGCCAACCATCTCCCATGGTCTATCCGCCACTGGCAGGGGAAACAACAGCCCCGCCGGCCTCTGTCTAGAGGGTCTGTTCCGAGCACACGAAACACATGCCTGCACGTACTCCTTGACATCTCGAGCCATATGTGGCCACCAATATGACCTTGCCAGGAGTTCGGCGGTCCGTTTTTTACCAAAATGGCCACCCACTCTGGAGGCATGTGCCCAGGCGAGGACCTCCGGCCGTAGCTGAGGAGGCACCAAGGTCTTGCCCGGTGGTACCGACTCGAGCGCAACTGGAGCCACGGTCGTAAAACTCTCCGGCGGGAGAATTAACCGAGGCTCAGCTTCTCCCTCCTCCGCTGAGACCACTGAACGTGAGAGAGCATCCGCACGGACGTTCTTCTCTCCAGAGAGGTAGTGGAGGGTGAAGCGGAATCGTGAGAAGAAGAGCGACCACCTGGCCTGACGGGAATTCAGGCGTTGGGCCGTCTGTAGATAGACCAGGTTTTTATGGTCCGTATATACCAGAAAGGGAAACCGGGCTCCCTCCAGGAGATGTCTCCATTCAGAAAAAGCCAACTTCATGGCTAGCAGCTCCCTGTCGCCGATGGAGTAATTTTTCTCCGCCGGTGAGAAGGTCTTGGAATAGAAGAAGCAGGGGTGCTTCCGACCTTGAGCATCCTTTTGATAAAGGACTGCTCCTGCACCGACGGAAGAAGCGTCTACCTCAAGGATAAACGGCTTATCCACATCGGGACGATGTAATATGGGAGTGCCAGCAAAATGTGATTTTATAGCCGAGAAGGCCTTGGAGACATGTTCTGACCAAGCATTGGGGTTAGCTCCTTTCTTGGTGAGAGCAACCAAAGGAGCCACCAGTGTGGAAAAGTGTGGTATGAACTGGCGGTAGTAATTCACGAACCCCAAAAAGCGCTGCACCGCTTTGAGGGAATGGGGTTCCTGCCAGTCCATTACCGCTTGTAGTTTGGCCGGATCCATGGCCAGCCCCTGGGCCGAGATGATATAGCCCAGGAACGGCAAGGACTCCTGCTCAAACTGGCACTTCTCCAGCTTGGCAAATAACGAGTTCGCCCGCAGACGGTCAAAGACCCTGCAGACGTCTCTCCGGTGGGTGGTCAAATCTGGCGAAAAGATGAGTATGTCATCCAGATAGACCACCACCGAGGTAGAGAGCATGTCGCGGAAGACGTCGTTGACAAAATCTTGGAAGACAGCTGGGGCATTACAAAGGCCAAAGGGCATAACCAGGTATTCGTAATGGCCATCCCTGGTATTAAAAGCTGTCTTCCATTCGTCTCCTTCGCGAATGCGGATCAGGTTGTATGCACCCCGCAGATCTAGTTTAGTAAAGATCCGGGCCCCCCGCAACCTGTCAAATAACTCCGAGATCAACGGTAGGGGGTATTTGTTTTTAACCGTGATAGCATTGAGACCTCGGTAGTCGATGCAGGGGCGTAGCTCTCCGTTCTTCTTCTGTACGAAGAAGAATCCGGCACCAGCCGGTGACACCGATTTTCTGATGAAACCCCTAGCCAGGTTCTCCCGGATATACTGGGACATAGCCTCCGTCTCAGGGAGTGATAAAGGGTAAACACAGCCTCGGGGAGGCTCTGTGCCTGGCAGGAGATCAATCGGGCAATCATAGGAACGGTGCGGTGGGAGCGTCTCCGCAGACTTCTTAGAGAAGACGTCCGCGTAATGGTGGTAGGGTTTGGGGAGCGAGGAGAGATCCGCAGGCACTTCTGTGGAAGCCACCTGAACGCTGCCCCTCAGGCACCTTCCCTCACAGTCCTTGCCCCAGCCCAGTATCCTCCCTGAAGCCCAGTCAATATGCGGGGAGTGGCAACGAAGCCAGGGAACTCCGAGGAGCACCTGATCGATGCCATTGGGCATAATTAGCAGGGACAGAGTCTCCCGATGTGAGGGTGAAATAGAGAGTCCGAGTGGGGCTGTCTGATGGGTCACCTGAGATGGTAACGGTGCCCCATTTACCACCCTGATGGTCAGAGGTTGGGGGAGTATCACCAGAGGGATAGCGTGTCTCTGGGCAAAAGTCGAGGACATAAAGTTCCCCTCGGCCCCGGAATCCAGGGTGACCTCTGCCTCCCAGGAGGAGGACCCACTATCTAATGTACCCTGGAACACCGGTTTGGGTGTAAAGGGTCCCACCTTGGATTGACCACCACCTACGGCCACTGAACGTGGTCGTCTTTTCGGCCGCTGAGGGCATGTGCCAGCCGAGTGGCCCAACTGTCGGCACTGATAACAGCGCACAGAGGTTCGCGTCGGACACAACTTAGTGCCGGTGCGAGACACCTCCATAGGCTCAGAGGAGAGGTGCTCCTGTGCGGGAAATTTCAGCGGCTCAGTTAAGGTGGGAGCCAAATTAACCCTACGTTTGGATTGCGCCCGTTCCAACCCGCGCTCCGTGTAGCGGAGATCAATGCGGGTGGAAACGGCGATCAACTCCTCCAAACTGGTGGGAATCTCCCTAGTAGCTAGAGCATCTTTTACGTGCTCAGCCAGGCCTCTCCAAAACACCGGGACCAACACTTTGTCCGGCCACTCTAACTCGGAAGCCAGTGTCCGAAACTGGACAGCATGATGGCTAACCGAAAGTGACCCTTGTGTTAAAGATAACAGTTGGAGAGCCGTATCGTGGGTGACCCGTGGTCCCAAGAAGACTTGCTTCAGAGCCACGAGGAACTGAGCAGCCCCCTGTACCACGGGATCACCACGTTCCCACAATGGCGTGGCCCACTGTAATGCCCGGCCAGACAACAGAGAGACAATAAATCCCACCTTAGCCCGCTCCGTAGGGAACCGTGCAGCCAGCAACTCCAGCTGGATGGAGCACTGACTAACGAATCCCCTACAGGAGGCACTATCACCCGAAAACTTATCGGGGAGCGGGAGGCGAGACATTGTCGGCAGGGGCAAAAGTGTGGGCGCACGTGAGACAGCCTCAGCGACTGTCTGAGCAGCAGCTAGCGCAGCATTCGCAGCTGAGTTGGTGCTCTCAATAGCCGCCAACCTGCTCTCCAGCTGCCGAATGTAGCGCTGCAGCTGCTGCACGTCTGCCATTGCCAGCCAGACCCTGGCGCTAGTGTAATGTTAGGGTCGGCGGAACGCACCAGATATAAATAATGGAAGGCGCGTTCGCCGCCCGGGGTCCACCGTTCGGTAGATGACAACACCGCTGCTGGACAATGGCAGATACGCTAGAAGTGCGATACAGCGCTCGGGTTAACGTCACCCGAGAGCCTGAGAGCGGACTCTGTTTAGTCACAGAGACGCCAAAGTATGAACTAGACGTAAAGGCTGAACCTGTTAGCTGCACAGGTCAGCCGGCGTGTGGCGTCGCAGCCGCGAACACCAAAAGCTGCTACTACTGCAGCGCGGCCGTAACTGAAGCCGCTAAGCGACGATGCCGGAGGAGCCGGGCACCGACGGACGCTAGTGTAGGTGAGGAAGGCTCAGTGGCGTGTAGCCTGCCACAATCTGGAGCTGACTAACCCAACATACTGTCACCATTCGTAATATCCGAGGGAAGGGGTTTCATAATAAGTCAGACACCAGTCCATGCATCCATCACCATACACACACAGCATAATATGCTACACTAGCGCATGGCCGAGCCGCCATGCAGGCTTTTTATAGCCATGCGCTTCCGGGACCTTCCAGTACTATAGGAAGGACCAATCAGATCCGACATAGGACCTTCACATGTGACCCCTGCTCTCCACTGAGAGGACAAGTTGTGGGCATGCCCAGTCGCACGGCGCGAGGACTTAGCCTCTAGAGCAGTTCCCTGCAAAGCAGGTTGCGTTATCATTGCTGCACCAGAGGTGGCAGCAACATCCAGGCTCACAGAACGAGTCTGCGGGGAATGCCTGGTTCGCCGAGATTGCTGAGCAGGAGTCCGAGCGGTCGGAGGAGAATGGGAGACCGCAGGATGTCTGGCTCTGGATTCCCGCTGTGCAGTGCCAGGAATCCGACGCCTAACATTGGGTGTCTGCACCGTCCTATTTTGAGGCCCCCCCCCTCACATACCTGAGCTGGGAAGCTGAAGAGGATCATCAGAGGAGGGGGGCCTGGGAGGTCTCTGGCAGCAAAAAATCCACAGGGCTGAAGCCCTTAGTCGGCAGCAGAGCCTTGGCAGCAGCAGAAGGGCAGTGAATTTGCGCCATTTTCGGCGCCGTGGGAGGTGGGTCCACCCCTCCCCCCCCCCCCCCCGTCGCGGGCATGTGATTAATTGAGCCCGCGGTTTCAGCTGGAGCTTGGCCGCGAGCCGGAAGTCCCGCTCCCCTTGCCGCGCGTCACTTCCGGCGGCCCGCCCCTCGTGCCTGAGCGGCGGGGAAGAAATTTATCCCCCGGTTTCGGATCACGGCTAGGCCGCAAACCGGAAGTACCGCCCCCGGAGCGGTTCTTCTGTCAACTGCCCACCCCGCAGCTGTGGCGCGCATTTGCTTGTATGGAGCAAGCACCAGGCGTCCAGGGTGGCTGCTCCCGTCAGGTGCCAGCCACTAAGCAGCTTGAAGAAACCAGCGGGCGAATCGACAAGACACGTGGGGGCACAGTACTGGGGTAAGTGCTGCCTGAGAGGCCACGCTACAGGGATAAACTCCCCAGGAGTTTGAAGTGAAGACGCACACGTTTTTATACTCTACATGCATCTCTTGTCGGGCCGCCTTTCCGCGGGCGGAGAGCCAAGCGATTATGCGAAGCCTGCAAGTCCGAACGCGCCCAGGAGCCCTCCTCTGTGACCGAGACCAATGTGCCAAGCCCCCCCGGAGTGGGCCCTATCACTGTCACAGTCCATGGTGTCGCTTACGAGGGCAGTCGAGACCCTTCGTGCCCCAGATAGGGGCAGGGACAGTGGCTCGCCTGTCTGGGAGGGGTCTTCCACCTCACAAGAGCCTCCGGCCTGCAGGGGCCGCTCTCACTCCAGGCACACCCGGGGAAACGAATCCACACGGTGTCGCCCAGTCCATCCAGTGCCTTGGCATCCGTAAGTTCCGCTTCTCGCTCCCCGTCACCAGTGGTTGATAGTGAGCAGACCTCAGATTTCGACTCAGACGAACCCCTTGACCTGGATGCTCCAGGGTCTCGTGAGACTGGACAGCCTCATCGAAGTCGTCAACCAGACCTTGGGGATTGAGGATGATCCCGCCTCGGCTACAGGGCATAAGGTGGCGTTTAAGCAGGTGAAGCGGCCACATAGAGTTTTTTTCGCTCATCCAGAATTTGAGGACATTGTGCAGCGACACAGGGAACGGCCGGATAGGCGTTTCTCGGATCAGAAGGCGCTCGAAGCAAGGTATCTATTTGCTCCGGACCTTCGTAAAAAATGGACGTGACTGAGGATCCTCCGGTGTCGCGCTTAGCCTCTAAAACCCTGTTATCCATACCTAGTGGTTCTTCTATTAAGGACCCCACGGATCGCCTCATAGAGAGCTTGGCTCGCTCGGTATTTGAGGCATCAGGGTCAGCCCTCTCTCCCTCGTTCGCAGCAACATGGGTAGCCAAGGCCATGATTTTGTGGTCAGAATCATTGAAGTCTTCCAGGAGCGAGACCTACCTGTAGAGATATCGGAGATCGCGATGGCCAGGGACTACTTAATCAATGCCTCTTTGGATGCGGCCAATTGCACGTCACTTGCTGCCGCTAACGCAATTTCTATTAGAAGAGCTCTATGGTTAAGGACATGGCGGGCCGATTCTACCTCCAAGAAGTCCTTGACTTCCCTGCCTTATCAGTGCCGCCGCCTATTCGGAGAGAAGTTAGATCAACTCATCTCTGACTCCACAGGAGGGAAGAGCGGTTTTCTCCCTCAGCAAAAAATCAAGCCGCTTTTTCGCCACGCGTTTCAGGCACGTTTTCGGGCCTTTCGCAATCCCGGGTGGACCACAGCGGCCAATTCCGCCACTTCAGGCCATGCCAACCAGGATAGGGAGCGGCAGGTCTCATATAGAGCCAACCCATTGGGGAGAATGCGTGCTCAACGACCCAGGTCGAAGGGATCCAGATCCCAAAGATCGTCAGCCAAATGACTCGTGGCGTTTGCCAGACGACACCAGTAAGGTAGGCGGCTGCCTACTCTGGTTTTGCCTCGTCTGGCTCAATGTCGCACACGACGCATGGGTAAAAGAGTTGGTGGCCTCAGGTTACAAAATAGAATTTCTCAGATACTCTCCAAGATGGTTTTTTCTTTCCTGTCTTCCCAGGGTGGACACCCAGGCAGGGGCTCTATTAGGAGCCATCAAATCGCTCCAGCGCAGCGGGGTCATTATTCCCATGCCAGAACACGAAAGAGCTCAGGGCTTCTATTCTAACCTGTTCGCGGTTCCCATAAAGCACGGGTCTGTCAGACCTGTTTTGGACCTGAAGCTCCTGAACAAATTCATCAGGATCAGACATTTCCGGATGGAGTCTCTCCGTTCAGTCATATCGGCCATGGAGCAGGGAGAATACTTGGCCTCGATCGACATCCAGGACGCATATCTACATATTCACATTTTTCCTCCTCATCAAAGGTTTCTACGCTTAGCCATTAACGGTCGACATTTCCAGTTTGTAGCGCTACCCTTCAGGCTAGCCACGGTCCCCAGAGTGTTCACAAAGGTTATGGCAGTCGTCATGGCCATACTGCATTCTCGAGGCATAGTCATCTTGCCTTACTTGGACGACGTCTTGGTCAAGGGCCCTTCAATACGGGCATGCGAGGAAAATGTCAACATCACGCTAGATACTCTTGCCCGCTTAGGGTGGTTGGTCAGTTCAAAGAAGTCATCCCTGGCGCCAGCTCAGAGGATTTCCTTCTTAGGAATGATCTTCGACACTTACCGAGGGTTGGTAATTCTCCCTCAGGACAAGGCGCTAGCTCTCCAATAGGGAGTCCGGACACTTCGCCAACCAGTCCCTCATACCATCCGTTTCGGGATGAGGATTCTAGGGAAAATGGTGGCAGCAATGGAAGTGATACCGTTTGCCCAGTTCGATCTTCGCCCCCTGCAGCACGCCCTCTTTTCAGCCTGGGACAAGAATCCTTTCACGCTCGATCGGCGGTGCCGACTGTCCTCTCAAGTCAGGCAGTCGCTCGGGTGGTGGATAACCAGTTCCTCTCTGACCCGGGAAAAACCTTCCCCCCAGACCATTGGTTGGTGATGACAACCGACGCCAGTCTCCAAGGCTGGGGAGCAGTGTTTCACCACCACACGACCCAAGGATTGTGGTCCCAAGCAGGAGGCACGCCTCCCGATCAACTTATTGGAGATACGAGCAATCCGGCTGGCTCTGCAACAGTTTCATCACTTTCTAGCAGGCCGCCCCGTCCGGATTCAATCGGACAACGCCACGGTGGTGGCTTACATAAATCATCAAGGAGGCACCCGCAGCAGAGCAACCATGCGCGAGGTGGGGCACGTTCTTCATTGGACTGAAGCAAACCACTCGGTGATTTCGGCAGTCCACATCCCGGGCGTGGAAAACTGGGCGGCAGACTTCCTCAGCCGGCAGGGTCTTGCGTCCGGAGAGTGGTCACTACATCCCGAGGTCTTCCAGCAGATTTGCTAACTGTGGGGGACTCCGGATGTGGACTTGATGGCTTCCAGGGTGAACGCCAAAAGGTGCCCACATATGTCGCTTGGGCCAGGGACCCGCAGGCAATTGCTGTGCATGCGTTGGTTCTACCGTGGAACCAGTTTCGCCTCCCATATCTGTTTCCCCCGCTGCCATTACTCCCGAAAGTCATCAAAAAGATCAAGACAGAAGGGGTTCCGGCGATTCTGCTGGCCCCAGACTGGCCCCGTCGAGCGTGGTACGCAGATCTAATGCAGCTGCTCGCCGACGTTCCTTGGCGACTGCCAGAGTGCCCAGATCTACTTTCTCAAGGGCCGATTTGCCACCCGAACTCAGGGGCCCTGTGTTTGACGGTATGGCCGTTGAATCTTGGATTCTATCCCAGGCGGAGTTTGGGCGCAAGGCGGTCGCTACAAAGGTTAGCGCCCAGAAGCCAGCCTCGGCACGTATTTACCATCACACCTGGAAGGTGTTCTTTGCTTGGTGTCGGGGCCGTGGTTGTTCTCCACTGAGATTCTCGATCCCCAATATCTTGGCCTTTCTCCAGTCTGGCATAGACTCAGGGTTAGCCCCAAGCTTTCTCAAGAGACAAATATCGTCTTTGTCCGTCCCGTTCCAGTGCAGAATTGCTACCAATTTGCAGGTGAAGACTTTCATCCAGGGAGTCACCCACTTGGTACCTCCCTATAAGGCGCCTATGGACGCCTGGGACCTTAACCTGGTCCTAAGTGTTCTGCAGGAACCTCCATTTGAACCACTACAGCATGTCTCTTTGCGGTACCTTTCCTGGAAAGTGGTGTTCCTAGTGGCCATAACTTCCATCAGGCGGGTCTCGGAGCTGGCGGCCCTATCCTGCCGAGCCCTGTTTCTCACTTTCCATAAGGATAAGGTGGTGCTCAGACCAGCCCCTCCTTTTCTGCCGAAGGTCGTTTCCTCATTTCACATTAATGAGGATGTTGTCTTGCCTTCATTTTGTCCAGCACCGGTGCACCGTGTGGAAAAGGCTCATCACACGTTAGACCTGGTAAGAGCCCTCCGGAGGTGCATGTCGAGGACGGCGCCCTTTCGTCAGACGGACACGCTGTTCGTGCTCCCCGAAGGGCGCAGGAAGGGACTCGCTGCCTCAAAATGGGCCATAGCCAGATGGATCCGTCTGACTATTCAGGAGTCCTACCACATTAGACGCACGCCGATTCCAGCAGGGATCAGAGCACTCTCTACTCGGGCAGTGGGCGCCTCTTGGGCGCTTCGGCACCAGGCTTCGAAGGAACAGGTTTGCAAGGCAGCAACCTGGTCCAGCCTGCACACATTTGCCAAACATAATATCCATACTCAGGCCTCAGCGGATGCGAGCCTGGGTAGAAGGCTTCTCCAAGCAGTGGTGGCGCACCTTTAAACAAGAGGTGCATGTAGCTTCGATCGGTGAGTCAATCTTCCACCCAGGGACTGCTTTAGGATGTCCCACAGTATCTGTGTCCCCCAATGAGGCGAAGGAGAAACAGGGATTTTTCTGATAAACTCACCGTAAAATCCTTTTCTCCGAGACGCTCATTGGGGGACGCAGCACCCACCCTGTTAGCCAAGTTGGCTCTTGTTTGTTTAATTAATACGCATTTTTTTGGATATTAGGGTGTTTTTTTTTCTGGACATGTTGTACCTGTAGTAAGGCTGATTTGTTGTCCTCCTACTGCTTTGGCACCAAACTGATTTCCGCCCGCAATCGGAGCGAGGGTGTATACGGCGGAGGAGGAGCTAACCTCTTTTTTCACTTAGTGTCAGCCTCCAAGCGGCAGAAGCATACACCCACAGTATCTGTGTCCCCCAATGAGCGTCTCGGAGAAAAGGATTTTATGGTGAGTTTATCACAAAAATCCATGTTTTCACTATTCAAAGTCTTCTCCTCTCCATTTAGAAGTGCGCAGTTTCTCTTGCTTCTTGGGGTCCCAGCAGTCAGACCTCCAGCTATTGGGAAGTTATTCCCCTTCTATTGGATAGGGGGTAAAGTCCAAACTTAAGAATACCCATTTAAACTTTATCCACAACTTCCAGCCACAGGCTGGACATGCTTATGATGGGAGCAGTATTTGTGGAATAGATTGGTGACCGCTGATTTTCCACTATAGAAGTTTTCTTTTCATGTCAAGCTGAAATACTCTGCAGAGTGTTGATGGTGCCGCTGTGGTAATACAATGCATTGTGTCCCCCCTAGGTTCAGGCGGATCTGGTGTTACAGAAGTATCAGTCGTCATCTCTGAGCACCGTCCCCTTGTTGTGTGAGGATGATGTCCATGGCCTCTGCAGAGACCTGATTCCAGGTCGGTCCACATTTCAGCTGGTTCTGCTGCAGTTGCTGAAAGACAAGAAGATCTGCCTTCTACAGAGGGACGGCGAGAGGGTAGGTGGTCACAGAGAGCAGATCTATATGTAATTAACCTGTGCTAAAATATATACAGTGGGGCAAAAAAGTATTTAGTCAGTCAGCAATAGTGCAAGTTCCACCACTTAAAAAGATGAGAGGCGTCTGTAATTTACATCATAGGTAGACCTCAACTATGGGAGACAAACTGAGAAAAAAAAATCCAGAAAATCACATTGTCTGTTTTTTTTTCATTTTATTTGCATATTATGGTGGAAAATAAGTATTTGGTCAGAAACAAAATTTCATCTCAATACTTTGTGATATATCCTTTGTTGGCAATGACAGAGGTCAAACGTTTTCTGTAAGTCTTCACAAGGTTGCCACACACTGTTGTTGGTATGTTGGCCCATTCCTCCATGCAGATCTCCTCTAGAGCAGTGATGTTTTTGGCTTTTCGCTTGGCAACACGGACTTTCAACTCCCTCCAAAGGTTTTCTATAGGGTTGAGATCTGGAGACTGGCTAGGCCACTCCAGGACCTTGAAATGCTTCTTACGAAGCCACTCCTTCGTTGCCCTGGCGGTGTGCTTTGGATCATTGTCATGTTGAAAGACCCAGCCACGTTTCATCATCAATGCCCTTGCTGATGGAAGGAGGTTTGCACTCAAAATCTCACGATACATGGCCCCATTCATTCTTTCATGTACCCGGATCAGTCGTCCTGGCCCCTTTGCAGAGAAACAGCCCCAAAGCATGATGTTTCCACCACCATGCTTTACAGTAGGTATGGTGTTTGATGGATGCAACTCAGTATTCTTTTTCCTCCAAACACGACAAGTTGTGTTTCTACCAAACAGTTCCAGTTTGGTTTCATCAGACCATAGGACATTCTCCCAAAACTCCTCTGGATCATCCAAATGCTCTCTAGCAAACTTCAGACGGGCCCGGACATGTACAGGCTTAAGCAGTGGGACACGTCTGGCACTGCAGGATCTGAGTCCATGGTGGCGTAGTGTGTTACTTATGGTAGGCCTTGTTACATTGGTCCCAGCTCTCTGCAGTTCATTCACTAGGTCCCCCCGCGTGGTTCTGGTATTTTTGCTCACCGTTCTTGTGATCATTCTGACCCCACGGGGTGGGATTTTGCATGGAGCACCAGATCGAGGGAGATTATCGGTGGTCTTGTATGTCTTCCATTTTCTAATTATTGCTCCCACAGTTGATTTCTTCACTCCAAGCTGGTTGGCTATTGCAGATTCAGTCTTCCCAGCCTGGTGCAGGGCTACAATTTTGTTTCTGGTGTCCTTTGACAGCTCTTTGGTCTTCACCATAGTGGAGTTTGGAGTCAGACTGTTTGAGGGTGTGCACAGGTGTCTTTTTATACTGATAACAAGTTTAAACAGGTGCCATTACTACAGGTAATGAGTGGAGGAAAGAGGAGACTCTTAAAGAAGAAGTTACAGGTCTGTGAGAGCCAGAAATCTTGATTGCTTGTTTCTGACCAAATACTTATTTTCCACCATAATATGCAAATAAAATGAAAAAAAAACAGACAATGTGATTTTCTGGATTTTTTTTTTCTCAGTTTGTCTCCCATAGTTGAGGTCTACCTATGATGTAAATTACAGACGCCTCTCATCTTTTTAAGTGGTGGAACTTGCACTATTGCTGACTGACTAAATACTTTTTTGCCCCACTGTATATACGGTAATGTTTACTTCCATGATTATAGTACAGATCACCATGGCATCCATTGAGTGGTAATCAAGGAAAATCACTGAAAAATTATTTGTCTTCATATCTTTGTTACATACATGTTATGGTGTTCCCTGCTGTTCTTGTGATTTCCTCTCAAGAGATCCACTTCGTGTGTCTAGCTCTGGCGGTCAAACGTGCTCCGTTCGACTACGAATTGGCGCACTAAAAGCGGCTTCACATCAGCATTAGATACATGATGTAATGTCTCACCGGCAGTACTGGGTTCAGTTGAGCAGCTAATCAGTAACATGGACAAATGGAGCTGGTGCAGCAGGGAGACCCAGTATGAACAGGGCAACTGTTGTGGTAGAACGATAGCAGGTGTAGTAGCATTGTATTTACCAGGGAGTTTGATAGACCCAAAAGGGAGGAACTGATGTAGTTGAGCTGAATTGCAAAGGAGGTTCAAAGGCAAAGATGTTCCAGCATTATAATCGAGCTGGGTTTGCAACAGAGTCCCCAGATTCATTTCTGCCACATTTATATGGCAGAGTTGACTCGTCGATGTAGCACAGCTGGATTTGCAGCAGAGTCCACAATTGCAGAGCTTGTAAATATCTCTACTATCATATGGACTGCACCTACTTATGAGTGCTCTGATCGGTGCAATCATTTGGTGTAAGCGTAGCGCTCAGTCATGTATCTCCCTAGAGTTAGGACCACTGACCCCCCCCTCTCAAAAGTTAGGGTTATCTGACATGTCCATATCTGGTCATTTGATTACCTTTTTAGAGAGGCTGTCCAAACCCATAATATTAATTTTTACAAACAGATTAATTAAAATGCTATAAAATAACAAAAGGATAAATCCCCTCCTTATTACCCCCTGCTGCTTCATGCCGACACTGCCTGACTCGACTGCCGATCTCTGGAGCCAATTACTGTCTGACCAGGGATATACTTAGTGGGAGCTGTAATAATGTTTTTGTGATTGCATACATCCCCTTTAATCATGATTAACGGCACCCTGATCCCTATAACGGGTCAGACTGGGCCACAAATACTAAAGTGTCAGATAGTGTAATTGGTGCTAGAGATTCTGGAAGAAGGGTCCCATCACTTACTGCTAGGACCTGCTGATCATTGATGACTTCTATAGGGATCACAAAGTAATTAAATGCAGATGTTCTGTATAGGTGGAGGATGGACCTGAGGAACCCTGATGCTTATCTCCCCCATGTTCCCTTCTCTTGATATACAATCCAATCATTGTAAGCAGAGACTCCCCCATATCCCGCATTCTAAATGGCTTCTATGTGTGATTGTGAACGTATTTCCTGCTGCTCATCCTGTGCGGGTCACTCTTTCTCCCTCGCAGCTTGTCAAGTTTATCCAGGGAGGAAACAGTCATGTCACCCCCATAGGAGACTCCGACCTGGGAATCTATGAATTACAGAAAAGTGAAAAACTGCTATTGGAGAGGCTGCAAAGGGCATGTGACGAATCCACAAAGTGAGTAGCGCCAATCTGCTCCATATACGACGGGACGGGTGCCGGCTGTGCTACACAGCTATCGCCTGCCTTGCTACAGCTGTCTGGGCTTGTTGCAAAGGTTTAACTTGTAAGATTATGCATTATTATAAATCGCATCATCTAAGTGATTACAGACCTGGAGAGCGATCCCCTCGTGTCCACGACCGCATCCATCTCCTTCAAAGCCAAAAGTGATGTCATGGCACGTGGGGACCACTAAAGTCTCTAATGTACCAAAGGTGGTAATCCCTTCAGAAAATGGCACACAAACCAAGTTTTCATTGTTTGTTTTTCTGTTTTTACAACTTTTATTTTTAAGTAATAAAGACAATATAAATTTGGTAATGTAATCCTACTGGCCTGCAAAATACATTTAGGAGGCAACTTTTTACTGCATATTGAGCTCCATAAAATCAAAACCAAAAAAAATAGGTGTCAGAATTGCAGTTTTTAATTCCACCCAATAAGGATTTAACGTATGTTCCCCAGTTCTCATTACATTACATGAAATACCATTAAAAAATATAAGGGCTCATTAGGATGTCCGAGATCGAACTGCAGTGCATGGACTGGCCTCTGCTCACCCTACAGGAGCATGACCCCTTCATGTATGTGTATGAGGCTGTCATACATGGGTCGGGGGAGCCGCGGACTGTCCGTGCATTAGCGTTGGAGCTCCATCCATATCTGTTTTATACTTGTATATTACTCATGAGCTGGAGCATCTTCTCCTGGTACTCTGCATTTTTCCGTTCCTCTTTTATTCTTCTGGGAAATATACGACTAGATTGACAACTGGATGTTACTACTACTCAGTCTAATACTGCTAGAATTAAATAAGTAAAAAGCAAAAGTGCATTTAAATCATACAGAGTTCTTAGTAATACTGTATTTGATCAAACATAGCATAAAAGCCGTCCCACCATCGACAAGGTGACTCTGTGGTCGGGGCGGTCCTACACTGTCTAGTATTAATAACCTTATCATGTGTCAAAGTTGACGTCTGTGTGAATAAGGGCAGACACGGACCGGGTCCCAACCACCGGACACCAGTCAGGGGAAGCCTTTTCATTTTGTCTTTTGTAGGTTTTGTATGCTTTTTGGCCATGTGAACATGAATTTATATGCTGCATGTGTACCAACTCAAACCAAACTCATTTTTTGTGTTTTTTCAGTCTAATACTGTCAGCAATTACATTCTTCTACATGTTCTCAGGTTCAGTTATGGAATTAGCCATTGGCTCTTCTATGATATCAAATAGTTTTTATTTTACTGCTACATATAATTAATGCATACAACCTTCAGTCCTTTGAAACATTATTATTTTTACAAAAATAAAGATGCAGAATATTTTGCGATGCCCATTTTCTGATATTTATTTAGAGGAAACCTGGCAACAATTCAATTATCTAAAACATGTCTAATCACTATTGTGAATTCTAACATTTACAGAAATCACACTGCAACATTTGCTCCTCATTCAGTGATGACTCGTTTTTGCTTGTCTCTTGTACTCCTGCATCCGATCATCTCTTACAATTGTCCAACAGTAATCTGCAAGCATTGATGAATTCCATTTTCCTTGATATCTTCTCCATAGTTGCTCACTACTCCACAGTTTGGTGGAAAAAAAAGTCTAGATGCAAATGTAAGAAATTAATCTTTCAGACATGTTATTGCCAAGATCGTAATATGTTTTGATGAGATTTTCCACCAACTCTTCATAGTTATCTGCTTTTGAGTTTCCTCCAAAAAAGATTTACCACTAATGCGAATGCTACCCGTCCAGCCTTTTCCTTGCCCTGCAACAAACGGAGAAACTCCTCACCTTGAAGAAGCTTACAAATCTGAGGTCCAATAATGACTCCTTCCTTTGCCTTTGCTTCACTCAACCTTGGAAATTTATCAATGAGATACTTGATGCGTTTTTATCCATTGCCTTTACAAAGTTCTTCATTAGGCCCAACTTTATATGCAATGGTGGTAACAAAATCCTATGTGGTCAACAAGTGCTAGATGCAGGACGTTTTTACTCCCTGGCTGACGTGAATGTCGGAGAGGCCAGTCTCTTGTACTGTAGTGATCTTCTCTTGCACGACTATCCCACTCACACAGAAAGCAGCAGTACTTTGTGTATCCATCCTGGAGACCAAGTAAGAGGACAACCACCTCTAAGTCACCACAAATGTTGGTCATAGTTCAGGTACCTCAACACCTGTTTCATGTTGTCATAGGTTTCTTTCATGTAGACTGCATAACCAACTAGAATTGAAGGTAGCACATTGCCGTTATGCAGCAAGACGGCTTTTAGGCTTGTGTTGGACGAATCGATGAAGAGTCTCCCAGGGCTGTGGAGTTGGAGTCGGTGCTCATTTTGGTGGAGTCTGAGTTGGAGTCGGTATAAAATTGACCGACTCCTAAAATATATAATAAATTGGGTACAGTAGTTCAATGCAGAGTGTGCTGAATATTTTTTTCATAGGAATTTGGGAAAGTTATGAAATGTCCTATAAATGGCTGTTCTATTCCTGATCTAATGAAAAAATGCACCTTTAAACTCCAGCGGACAAAATCCAGGATGCAAAATTTAAAAAGTTTTTTCTTGCATTAGCAAAGATTTTTATTATTAAAGTTCATCATAAAATAAATCCACACTTCTGGACAATAGATAAATAGATTAGGGGAAGGGGGGGTTAGCCTCTCAGACTACGAGTTTCGGCGAATTAACGCCTTCTACATGGTCTGTCCAACTGAAGATTAAGCTACCAATATATAAGGAAGAGGGGGGGAAGGGATGAAAAAAGGAATTAAAATCAAGAGTAAGTCCTCCTATACTTTAACCCTATGATGACAAAACCCCAATCAATAGTAATACATGGAAAGAGCATATGAAAAATCAGTTAACAAATATACAAATATACATATGGGAAAAGATGTTCTAGCATTCTACATCATAATAATGTCACTAAATAAATATCTTGACACAAGTTTTTTTGTGTTCATCAGATGAGGAGTTTGACTTTGACAAGTATTTGTATGACATGGAGCAGGCAAAGCGTTGCTGCAAGGAAAAAGACTTCACTCAGTCTCCTATAGCAAGCAGATTGACCATATTTCAGCAAAATGTTTCATTTGTTCTCAAAGAAATAGAAAAATTCAACCGTTCATCAAAACTGACTCTGCATGAGGCAATTCCTTGTCAGAGATGTTTTCCATGTGGTTACGGCTTTGCCTCCAACCCAAGTTACTGTAGAGAGGTTGTTCTCTGTCCTTAAAATTATTAGGTCAGATTTGAGGTCACCTATGAAGGAGGATCTGATGGAGGCAATTTTATTTCTTAGAACAAATTCATAGACTGCACAACTGTTATTTAGTATGTTTTTGTTGAAAACTGTTTTTTGCCACTTATAGTTTATTACATAGTGTTATATATATATGTAATCGATATTACATAGTGTATTACATGTTTACAATTTATTACAGTGTTTTGTGTTCTAAAGTTGTATTCCAATAAATATTATGTTCTATCTAAATATCTTGATTATTGTATCATAAAAATTATTTAACCGGTTCCCGACCTGTGACACAGCGTATGCGTCATGAAAGTCGGTGCCAATCCGACCTATGACGCATACCCTGTGTCATGAATTCAAAGCCCCCTGCGGGTCGGGTGACCGGGGTCAATGAAAGGTCACCTGACCCACAGATACAGGGGGCTTTGTAATTCACCACAGGGGGCGTCGCTTCGTCCCCACGTGGCTACGATCGCTCTGATTGGCTGTTAAAAGTGAAACAGCCAATCCGAGCGATAGTAATATTTCATCAATGAAAATTGATGAAATATTACAATCCAGCCATGGCCGATGCTGCAGTAGCCCCCCCACCAGCGATCGCCCCTCCCGCAACTGAATGACAGCGGCGATCTGCCGCCGCTGTCATCATCTGCCCCCTCTCCCATTCCCTCCGCTCCCCGCCAGCTTCCGATAACCCCCTCACCCACTCTCAATGCCCCCGGCACCTTCCAAGCCCCCCCGTCGCTCCCGGTGTCCGGCGGGTCCGGTTCATGGGCGCCGCCATCTTGGAAAATGGCGGGCGCATGCGCAGTGCGCCCGCCCGAATCTGCCGGCTGCAGATTCCATTATTTCATTTTGATCACTCTCACAGTGATCAAAATGAAATAAAAAGTAAATGAACCCCCCGATTATCACCCCCATAGGTAGGCATAACTAATAAAATAAAGAAAATATTTTTATTTTTATGTTTCCATTAGGGTTAGGGTTGGAAAGAGGGTTAGGGTTGGAAAGAGTGTTAGGGTTTGAAAGATGGTTAGGGTTGGAATTAAGGTTAGGGTTGGAATTAGGGTTAGGGTTGGAATTAGGGTTAGGGTTGGAATTAGGGTTAGGGTGGAATTAGGGTTAGGGTTAGAATTAGGGTTAGGCTTGTGGTTAGTGTTATGGTTAGTGTTGGGGTTAGGGGTGTGTTGGGGTTAGGGTTATGGATAGGGTTGGGATTAGGGTTAGGGATGTGTTGGGGTTAGGGTTGTGGTTAGGGGTGTGTTGGGGTTAGGGTTGTAGTTAGAATTGAGGGGTTTCCACTGTTTAGGCACATCAGGGGGTCTCCAAACGCGATATGGTGCAACCATTGATTCCAGCCAATTTTGCGTTCAAAAAGTCAAACGGTGCTCCCTCCCTTCCAAGCCCCGACGTGTGCCCAAACAGTGGTTTACCCCCACATATGGGGTATCAGCGTACTCAGGAAAAATTGCACAACAACTTTTGGGGACTAATTTCTCCTGTTACCCTTGGGAAAATAAAAAAATTGGGGGCTAAAAATTATTTTTGTGGAAAAAAAATGTTTTTTTCATTTTCACGTCTCTGCATTATAAACTTCTGTGAAGCACTTGGGGGTTGAAAGTGCTCACCATACATCTACATAAGTTCCTTGGAATGTCTAGTTTCCAAACTGGGGTCACTTGTGGGGGTTTCCACAGTTTAGGTGCATCAAGGGCTCTGCAAATGTAACATGATGCCCTCAGACCATTCCATCAAAGTCTGCATACCAAAAAGTCACTACTTCCCTTCCGAGCCCTGACGTGTGCCCATACAGTGGTCATCCCCCACATATGGGGTATCAGCGTACTCAGGACAAACTGGACAACAACTTTTGGGGTCCAATTTATCCTGTTACCCTTGTGAAAAAAAAAATTGCGTGCTAAAAATCATTTTTTTTGAGGGAAAAAAATGATTTTTTTATTTTCACGGCTCTGCGTTATAAACTTCTGTGAAGCACTTTGGGGTTCAAGGTGCTCATCACACATCTAGATAAGTTCCTTGGGGGGGTCTAGTTTCTAAAATGGGGTCACTTGTGGGGGGTTTCTACTGTTTAGGCACACAGGGGCTCAGCAAATGTAACATGACGCCCGCAGACCATTCCATCAAAGTCAGCATTTCAAAATGTCACTACTTCCCTGCTGAGCCCCAACGTGTGCCCAAACAGTGGTTCCCCCCCACATATGGGGTACCAGCATACTCAGGACAAACTGGACAACAACATTTGGGGTCCAATTTATCCTCGTACCCTTGTGAAAATAAAAAATTGCCAACTAAAAAATTTTTTTTTAGGAAAAAATTTTTTTTTATTTTCACTGCTCTGCATTATAAACTTCTGTGAATCACCTGGGGGTTCAAAGTGCTCACTATGCATCTAGATAAGTTACTTAGGGGGTCTAATTTCCAAAATGGGGTCATTTGTGGGGGAGCTCCAAAGTTTAGGCACACAGGGGCTCTCCAAACACGACATGGTGTCCGCTAACGATTGGAGCTAATTTTCATTTCAAAAAGTCAAATGACGCTCATTCCCTTCTGCGCCCTGCCGTGCACCCAAACAGTGCCCCCCCCCCCACATATGGGGTACCAGCGTACTCAGGACAATCTGGACAACAACTTTTGGGGTCCAATTTCTCCTGTTACCCTTGTGAAAATAAAAAATGGCGTGCTAAAAAATCATTTTTGAGGAAAAAAAATGATTTTTTATTTTCACTGCTCTATGTTATAAACTTTTGTGAAGCACTTGGGGGTTCAAAGTGCTCACTACACATCTAGATAAGTTCCTTAAGGGGTCTAGTTTCCAAAATGGTGTCACTTGTGGGGGAGCTCCAATGTTTAAGCACACAGGGGCTCTCCAAACGTGACATGGTGTCCGATAACGATTGGAGCTAATTTTCCATTCAAAAAGTCAAATGGCGCTCCTTCCCTTCCGGGCCCTGCTGTGCACCCAAACAGTGGTTTATGACCACATATGAGGTATTGGTGTGCTCAGGAGAAATTGCCCAACAAATTTTAGGATCCATTTTATCCTGTTGCCCATGTGAAAATGAAAAAACTGAGGCTAAAAGATAATTTTTGTGAAAAAAAAGTACTTTTTTTTTTTTTTTTTCTACGGATCAATTTGAGAAGCACCTGGGGGTTCGAAGTGATCACTATGCATCTAGATAAGTTCCTTGGGGGGGTCTAGTTTCCAAAATGGGGTCACTTGTGGGAGAGCTCCAGTGTTTAGGCACACAGCGACTCTCCAAACGCGACATGGCAAGCGCTAAATATTCCATCATATTTTCCATTCAAAAAGTCAAATGGCGCTCCTTCCCTTCTGAGCCCTGCCGTGCGCCCAAACAGTGGTTTATGACCACATATGAGGTATCGGTGTACTCAGGGGAAATTGCCCAACAAATTTTAGGATCCATTTTATCCTGTTGCCCATGTGAAAATGAAAAAATTGATGCTGAAAGAAAATTTGTGTTGGAAAAATTAAAATGTCCATTTTTTCCTTCCACATTGCTTTACCTGCTGTGAAACACCTGAAGGGTTAATAATCTTCTCGAATGTGGTTTTGAGTAGCTTGAGGGGTTCAGTTTTTAGAATGGTGTCACTTTTGGGTATTTTCTGCCATATAGACCCCTCAGAGTGACTTCAAATGTGAGGTGGTCCCTAAAAAAAATGGTTTTGTAAATTTTGTTGTAAAAATGAGAAATCACTGGTCAACTTTTAACCCTTATAACTTCCTAACAAAAAATATTTTGCTTCCAAATTTGTGCTGATGTAAAGTAGACATGTGGGAAATGTTATTTAGTAACTATTTTGTGTCACATAACTCTCTAGTTTAACAGAATAAAAATTCAAAATTTGAAAATTGCGAAATTTTCGCTAAATTTCTGATTTTTTCCACAAATAAACGCAAAAATTATCGACCTAAATTTACCACTAACATGAAGCCCAATATGTTACGAAA
This sequence comes from Dendrobates tinctorius, assembly GCF_039654945.1. Lineage (NCBI taxonomy): Eukaryota > Metazoa > Chordata > Amphibia > Anura > Dendrobatidae > Dendrobates > Dendrobates tinctorius. The sequence continues at coordinate 19,481,162 of NW_027361772.1, forward strand.
AAACAGTCTCAGAATCGCTAGGATGCGTTGAAGCGTTCCAGAGTTATTACCTCATAAAGTGACACTGGTCAGAATTGCAAAAAATGGCCAGGTCATTAAGGTCAAAATAGGCTGGGTCATGAAGGGGTTAATGTCTGATGTTCACATTGTGCTAGAATAAATTTTTCACTTAAATATAAGCAATATATGTGGGAGTCGGAGTCGTGAAGTCGGAGTCAGAGTTGGAGTCGGTGTAAGGGAAATTGAGGAGTCGGAGTCGCAGGTTTGGCTTACCGACTCCACAGCCCTGGAGTCTCCATTCCTCTGGATTAGGACTTATCTTCAGAGCTTCCATTAAACTGTTGGTGTTGCATGCCACAAGATCGCTCTCCATGAAGTAGGATTGGACAAGATATTTATTCTTTATCACAGTTGCAAAACAAAGAAGTCTGAACATTGCCTGCTAGGAGATTCTACTGCTGTAGCCTGGAACCTAAGAGCTCAGCCTTACTCTGGCAGATCCAAATCTCCAAGATCGTTCAGGTCACTTTGTGTTATAAGGTGTGGTTCAGTTACGGTTGCTGACAGAAAGTCTGGTTTGTGAGAGGAAGATGTTTCAGGACACCAATTGCCCTCTTCTTCCTCAATTGACTCGACTGAAAATGTTTCTGGTGCTTTAGGAACTGGCAGTTCTTCTGTATGGGGGTACTGGGCGTATTGCAGATGGAAGGTTTGGATACTGTCAACGTCTTTCTTGAAATTCCTTTCCTAATGGGGGGGCACCATGCAGAAATAGCAATTGGTAGTATGATGGGTTGGCTCTCTCCAGATCATTGGGACTTCAAAAGGCATAGATTGCCTCTTCCCATGCAACCACTGGGTAAGATGTGATGCACATCTATTGCAGCATATGTGTGGAGCCCAACTCTTGTCCTGATCTCCTATTCTGCAACCAAAGTACAGGTTGTAGGCTTTCCTTATCATGGTCGTCAAGTTTCGCTTTTGTGATGCAAATGTGACCTCTCTACCTCTCTACTTATGTAGGAAAAACTATCCACTTTGTTAATGCAAGAACGAGGCATATGTGAAAAAAACATATAGAAATGTGTCAATATGCTAAGAAACTAAGCTAAAAAATCCTAAAACTGTATACCTTACACAGAGAGCAATTATAAAAGTAAAGGCTCCGTTACACACAGCGAGATTGCTGATTTTGTGACACCACAGCGATCTCGCCAGCAAAATCGCTGTGTGTGACACACATCAGCGACCGCCCCCCCCCCAGCCGGGTATCGCTGATCGTGCTCGAACGTCCTGGCCGTTTTTTGATTGCTGGTCTCCCGCTGGCCAGCGCGCATCACTGCGTGTGACAGCGAGAGACCAACGTTCAGCGACGCTGGAAGCTGGTATCCAACGTAAACGGCGGGTATCTAAGAGCCGCGCGGCGCTTAGAAACCCGCTGTTTACGTTGGATACCAGCTTACTCGCTGGTCCTGATCGCTGGAGGGGCTGTCTATGTGACAGCTCACTAGCGATCAGCTAACTATGGCCCAGCGATCCCATCCATGTCGGATCGTTGGTGAGATCACTGGGACATCGTTATGTGTAACGGGGCCTTAAGTGATGCAACTGTAATTAGGATTAAGTCAAAGTAGCAGAGTTAGTGTTTTCTTTATCGCTTCATTGGGGGACACAGATTACCATGGGTGTATGCTGCTGTTGCTAAGAGGCTGACAATATGCAAAAAAAGGAAAATTAGCTCCTCCCTGGCAGTATACACCCACAGACAGGCACAAAGTACCTCAGTTTGTGCTTAGTGTCTGTAGGAGGCGGACCGGGATCTCCCCAGATCCGCAGTTAACAATTCCTTTTTCCTTTCTAGGTTTTTAGGAGTGTATTAATGTTTTCCCATTTATTTTTCAGATTTAGCTTCGGGAAACCGGGTAAATGTTCACCCTGCTTTCCCATATCAGGCGGCTGAGCGAGCAGTGTGGTGTTACCCACATCGCAACTCACAGGACCGCAGGCAGGACCTATTCCCTATCACCTTCGGGTGCTACGGGCTGACGACAGGTGGCCGGTCCTAGCCGATTTCCCTTCCTGACCCCTCTCCCGGGACAGGGCTGAGAGGAAGACGGCGGTCACCGGCAGTGACTATCCCTTCTGGCAAAAGGTTTGGCGCCGCCTTCTGCACTATTTGGACATGGTGCGGGGTCAGAGGATCCTCATTCCCAGCGGCCTCCCCTCAACGTGGGCCCCTGCGGTCATCCTCCTCAGGGAAGCATGTGGACGTCAGGTAAGCGGTCTAATGCTCCCTCCAGCCCCAGGCTCGCTTCACATGGAAGTCACTGAGGTCGGCGCCGTTCATAGCCGACTTGGTCCATTCCACTTTTGAAATTCCCGCCCTTTTTTGGCAGGCGCGCGCCTCTCAGCTCTCCGCCTGCAGGGGGGTTCGGTATTGAAGCCGCAGACAGCGGGTCCCACATCCCCTTAACTCGCTCATTTCAGCAGTGCCTCGGGCGCCGGGGGCATCGGTTCTGAGTGAGAGTTCCGGGGGGGGGGGGGGCGAAACTGGCAGCGCGTTTTTTATTTTCACTTTCGCTTCAGCGTCCTTCGCCGGTTCACGCCCCCCTGCTGTCATGAACTCCTTTTCTGCTCCACCAGTTGAGAGTTCCCCTTCCGTTCTCCCTCTGGTGGTGACAGGAGGTAGTGCTGTTGGTTTAAGTGGTAGTGATCTGCCACCTGATGAGGAAGGTAACGATTGGATCTCTGGTGTATCAGACTGGATATAAGACAGCCGACGCCCTATCCGGGTGCTGGTGATTCAGTCTGCTTCTCAGGTCCTGGACTTCAGCTCTCTTCCAGTCTTCTCAAGTTAAGTTTGTTCTTTGCTAATGTTCACACTTGCGCTTGTTGGTCAATTCAGTTTTTTGTGTAATCAGCTTGCCCCTGCTGGGGCTATGCTGAATTTCCACTCCTATTAATCAGTATTTGCCAATCTGCTTTTTGTTCCTTATTAGATTGGCCTCTTTTTTTGCTCTGTCTCAGAATATTTCAGAGTGCTGATATAGGTTTAGAAGTCTAGTGACTTCAGGGTTAATTTTGCTATCAGAAGTGTTGGACAATATTTTTGTAGGTTGTTTTTGGCAGATTGCAGACAGTGTCTTTCCTTTTCTGTCCTTTTTAGTTAGCCGGGCCCCATCGTTTGCTCGGCCTATTTTCCTGCCTTTGTCTGTATTTTCATCTTGCTTCACCGTCAATATATGTGGGGGGCTGACTTTCCTCTGGGGTCTGCTCTGGAGCAGTTAGTTTTCCTCTTTTCCTGCTTTAGGCTTATGCAGTTCTCCGGTTGTGACGAGGCGTCTAGGACCAATGTAGGAACGCTCCACGACTGCTTCTAGTTGTGCGGTTAAGATCAGGAATCTGCATAGTTACCAACTTCTCTGGTTTTCTGAGACTTAGCTTGTTGTCTTGTTTTTCCTCCTCGGTTTCCAATTCATAACACCCTGCCTTGTGCGCGCTCTATTGGCGCCTTTTACTAGCCTATCATAGAGCTACTTTCTTTTAGTAGCTCCCCTCCTCTCCTCCTTATCCGCGCCCCCCCTGCATCCTACAGCCAATCGCGCTACTCTGCCGTCCAGCACCGCCCATCGCTAAGGTCCTGCGACTCCCTGGGACCTCGTGTGAGACTCGCCTCGGATCTCAGCTTGGGGGACACATCGGCTGTCTGCTGCGCATTATATTAACGAGCTGGATACGGTAGGCGCTTCTCATATTCCTGAGCCCTAATTAGCCCACCTCGGCAGTACTCCCTCACGCCCTGCAGTATTCTCTCACATATTTGCTTCTATAATTCTGCAGTCTGTTCATATGCCCAACCCTGCAAGGGCTATTTATCCTAGACCCTCCGTTACTCACTATGCCTGCGCGCACTGTAAAAAGAAGTGGGCGTCAGGTCAGTCGTCTCCCTTCTGCCCTTCCTGCAGGCCTTCCACTATGACTGCCCCACTGGACCACCCCGAGTCCCGGGATGAGAGCAATCCCCCTCCTCCACAGTGGGCCATTGCAATATCTCAGTCGGTCTCTGACCTGACTAAAGTGTCTCAGTCCCTGGTCCAGGTCTTAGAACGATTACCTCAGCTATCTACAGCTACCTGTGCGCCGACCGCCTCACGGTGAGTCGTCTGCACCTGACTGTGACCTCCAGAGGAACAGACCGGGTAGGATTTCTAGGAATCGGGTTCTGTCTGGCTCTTCTTCCAGCTCGCAAGGTCCTCCCGCTCCACCCAGGTGACTTTCTTCTTCTCGTTCCTCAGAAGACGACTTGAGGTCAGACGATGATTCCCAATCGGGATCTGACTCAGAGGCAGACAACATGTCTAAAGCACAGGACATGATAGATAGTCTCATATCGGTTATTTTTCATACGCTCAAAATAAAGGAAGACAAGGCGCCCCTCCAGGACTGCTCCGTCCCCTTTAAACGAGCGAAACCTGCCTCCCGAACCTTTCCTAATCACAAAGAGTTCGAGACGACTTTAACCAAACATTGGGAACACCCGGAGAAACGTTTCTTAGGCTGCAGGTATTTATACGTCCTATATCCCTTTGATGTGGACCTTCTCACAAAATGGACTAAAGCTCCCGAGGTGGATCCGCCTGTTTCCCGTCTTTCCTCTAAGACGGTTGGGACGGGGCATCTCTTAAAGATCTAACAGACAGGCAGAATCACTGGCTAAATCGATTTTTGAGGCATCCAGCGCCTCTCTCTGCCCTATTTTCGCCTCCTCCTGGGTGGCGAAAGTCATTTCAGCTTGGGCAAAAATGCTTCGCAAAGGCATCTTAGCGTCAGCTCCTCAAGATGAGTTGGCAGATTTAGCAGACCAGATTAATCATGCGGGTAAATACCTCTTGGCCGCCTCCTTGGATGCAGCGGGGTGCGCAGCAAGAGCTAACAGCAACATAGTAGCCATACGCCGTATCCTTTGGTTGAAGGCATGTAGTGCGGATGCTACCTCTAAAAAGTTGCTCACCAACCTAGCATTTCACGGTTCTAGGCTCTTTGGCACCAAACTGGATCAGATAATTTCTGATGCCAATGGAGGTAAAAGTACTTCCCTTCCCCAGTCTCGGCCTAAACGCTTCCTCAACAGAAAAGCTTCTCGGCCGTTTAGGTCCTTTCGCCCCTTCTTTGCCGCGGAAGGATCATCTCAGCAGGACCGGCTCTCTACCTCCAGGGAGCGGAGAAAACCATCTTATAAACCCGCTCCCCGCTGGAAATCAAGAGGCCAACCCTCCAGGTCGTCAGGATCCCGCTCCGGTAGATTTTCCTCCAAGTGACGGGTCACCCCCACCTGGAAGTTCTTCCAGGGTGGGAGGCAGACTTTCTTCTTTCATAGACGCATGGCTGTCTGTTGTCGACGACGCTACAAAATCGAATTTTCTTCCCCCCCAAAGAGACGTTTTTTCCTGTCTCGACCTCCAAGACAGCAGTCCCAGACTCCAGGGTTCCTTCGGGCCGTCTCCTCCCTTCTTTCCGCCGGAGTGATCGTTCCCGTTCCTTCAAACGAACAGTTTTCAGGGTTTTACTCGAATCTTTTCGTAGTCCCGAAAAAAGACGGTTCCCTTCGCCCAATCTTGGACCTCAAGTTGTTCAATCGCCACGTGAGGATCCTCCACTTCAAGATGGTGTCCCTGCGCTCGGTGATAGCCTCGATGGAACCCGGAGAGTTCCTTTGCTCTGTGGACATACACAATGCCTATCTTCACATCCCTGTTTGTGTGCAACATCAGAGATATCTCCGCTTTGCGATTCAGGAAAATCACTATCAGTTCACGGCCCTCCCCTTCGGCCTAGCCTCCGCTCCCCGTGTCTTTACGAATGTGATGGCAACAGTCATGGCAATTCTTCGCTCCAGGGGGATTCTCATTATACCTTATCTGGACGATCTGTTGATCAAGGGCTCGTCCCGCCAAGACTGTCTTCAAAGTCTTCAGATAACTCTGGACACTCTCACTCGCCTCGGTTGGATAGACAACAAAGAGAAGTCCATCCTGTACCCTACTCAGCGTCTGACCTTTTTGGGCATGGAATTCGACACGAGTCTAGCCTGGGTGTTTCTTCCAAGGGACAAATTCTCAGCCCTTTGTAAGGGTATCTGATCCCTAAAACGGTCGAGGCTCATTCCCCTTCGGTCCTGCATGAGGGTCCTGGGGAAGATGATAGCTTCCATGGAGGCAGTGCCTTTCGCACAATTTCACACTCGTCCTCTCCAGCTGTCCCTCCTTTCAGCCTGGGACAAGACCTCGGTTTCTCTGGACCGTCCCATACTCCTTCCTCTCAGAGTAAGTCAATCTCTGACTTGGTGGACAATACCGGCGTCAGTTCTACAGGGAAGGTCCTTTCTTCCGCCTCAGTGGCAAGTCATCACCACCAATGCCAGCCTTCTTGGATGGGGGGCGGTTTTCCATCGGAAAACGGCCGCGCTGGAACGCTCAGAAGACTCTTCTGCCTTTCAACCTTCTGGAAATAAGAGCTATCTTCCTTGCCTTCCTCTGCTGGCAGCCTCTCCTTGAAGGAAAGCCAGTCCGTATTCATTCGGACAACGCCACAGCCGTGGCGTACATAAACCACCAGGGCGGTACTCACAGGAGGCAGGTAATGACAGAAGTGTCAAAGATTCTGCGTTGGGCAGAGCGTTATGTTCCGGCGATCTCCGCCGTTCACATTCCAGGAGTAGAAAATTGGGCAGCCGACTTCCTAAGTCGCCAGGGCCTAGCGTCAGGCGAATGGTCCCTTCACCCCGCAGTCTTCAATCAGATATGCCAGCGTTGGGGCACCCCGGACGTCGATCTCATGGCATCTCGGATGAATCACAAAGTTCCTCGCTTCGTAACCAGGTCCAGGGACCCTCTAGCCGTCGGTTGCGACGCCCTGGTAATTCCGTGGTCCCAGTTCCAATGTCTTTACCTGTTTCCTCCTCTTGCCCTGATCCCAAGGGTGGTCAAGAAAATAAAATCAGAAGGCAACCCAGTAATTCTGGTGGCTCCCGACGTCCTTGGTATGCGGAGCTGGTGAACATGCTCGCGGATGTCCCCTGGAGGCTTCCAGAACATCCAGATCTTCTCCCACAATGCCCCCTTTACCACCAGAATTCTCAGTCTCTGAGTTTAACGGCATGGCCGTTGAGGCCACGATTCTGAGAGAATCAGGTTTTTCCAACCAGGTCATTCAGACCATGGTCAGAGCTAGAAAACCAGCCTCCTCCCGCATTTACCATAGGTACTGAAAGGCTTTTTTCCGTTGGTGCAGCGATAACGAGGTTTTTCCTTTGTCGTTCTTCATTCCATCCATACTTGGCTTCCTCCAGTCCGGCTTAGATGCGGGCCTTTCCCTCAGTACCCTCAAAGGCCAGGTCTCGGCTCTGTCGAGTCTTTTCCAGAGGGATCTGGCTCCCTTACCGCAAGTTAAGACCTTTCTCCAGGGGGTCGCCCACGTGGCGCCTCCTCATCATTATCCAATAGATCCGTGGGATCTCAATCTCGTTCTTGGCGCTCTCCAAAAGGCGCCGTTCAAGCCTATCCAGGACATTCCTCTTTCCCTTCTCTCATGGAAGGTAACTTTCCTGATCGCCTTCACATCCATTAGGAGAGTTTCTGAGCTGGCAGCCTTATCCTGTCGTTCCTCGTACCTAATACTCCATCAGGATAAGGTCGTTCTCAGGCCAGTTCCCTCCTTCCTTCCAAAAGTGGTATCCCCGTTCCACATTAATGAGGATATCGTCCTTCCCTCTTTTTGCCCTGCGCCTGCTCACCCTCTGGAAAAGTCGCTCCACAATCTGGATGTAGTGAGAGCCTTGCGTGTCTGTCTTGCCACGACCGCTTCTCTTCGTCAATCCGATTCCCTGCTTGTCATCCCTGAAGGTCGTCGTAAAGGGCTTCCGGCATCCAAATCCACAATCGCTCGCTGGATTCGTTCTACCATTCTGGAAGCTTACCGCCTTCACAGGGAAACGGCCCCCTCCGGGAGTGAGAGCCCACTCCACCCGGGCGGTAGGGGCTTCTTGGGCTGTTCGACACCAGGCTTCGGCTTTACAACTTTGCAGGGCTGCGACCTGGTCATCTTTGTACACGTTTGCGAGGTTCTACAGGGTTCATACCCAGGCCTCGTCTGATGCAGCTTTTGGTAGGAAGGTTCTGCAGGCGGCGGTAGCACATCGGCCGACCTAAATCCTTCCTTCTCGTTCCTTTATTGCTGTTCCCACCCTCGGGACTGCTTTGAAACGTCCCATGGTAATCTGTGTCCCCCAATGAAGCGATAAAGAAAGAGGGATTTTTTGGGTTCTTACCGTAAAATCTCTTTCTTGGAGCCTTCATTGGGGGACACAGCACCCTCCCTGTTTAAGTTGTACCGTGTTGGGTCTTCGAGTCCCTTGTTGGGTTGGTACATATGTTAAGAGTTTTTCGGTTGCTTCTCCTACCGCTTTCTCACCAACTGAGGTACTTTGTTACTGTCGGTGTGTGTATACTGCCGGGGAGGAGCTAATTTTCCTTTTTTTGCATAGTGTCAGCCTCCTAGCAGCAGCAGCAGCATACACCCATGGTAATCTATGTCCCCCAATGAAGGCTCAGAGAAAGAGATTTTACGGTAAGAACCCCAAAAATCCCTCTTTCTGATCTGTCACTGTATGATGATGCACTGTTTCTTAGGAATGGTTTAAAAGTTATCATTTTAGAAAAGTTCTGATGTGTCAGAGACTTGTCGGAAGTATTGAGAGCTGATTCTCCAAGGATTGAGACCCCACCAACCACTAAACTGAATGGCAGAAGCCTGATGCTGGGCACCGTACCCCTTTTTGTTTTGCCTGGACACACTGTTACTGGAGTGCTTCTGCGACTTTGCTTTAGTGATCAATAAGGGCTTCTGCTCCTGGACCCCCAACAATCCAAACTTATGAGATGCCAGAAGTTTTCTAAACTAATAGTACACCTTTTCGTTCAGATATACAGAGTAGCTACCTGTACTTGGCACTAGGCTGATGGTTTCCTTCTATATTAAACATTGCCATATTCTTTTTTTCTTGCAGGCTGACGGAAGAGGCAAAAAGCTTTAATGCGGCCGGGAATAAGCCTCAAGTGAGTCCTTATTATTTCTCTGTCGCACGTCAACAAAACTTTAGTTAGTGCGAGTACAGACCCAAAATCAGCTATCTACAAGGCAAATACGAGGGCTGTAGAGTTCGGGTCCAGACATCGCAGTCCGTACTCTGGACAGTGAATGTTGGACGTGTGGAATCGGTCTCAGATTGTGATAGCTTTCAACAAAGGTTAAAAGCTATATCCCACACACGCATGTATATGTGAGGATTTGGATTTTTTTTACATTACAGTATATGATAATATGAATAGTGTCATTCAAAGCTACAACTCCAACAGAAGCCAAGCCCTCGCATGGCTATGTCAGCGGGAAAAAACAAGTTTTTGGAAGAAGGGGAGAAAAGACTGAAATTTTAAAATCTAAAATTTGCTGTGGCGGGAAAGGTTTAAGAATAGTATCCTTTTCCTATTTACGCAGGGAAATGGTTATGTAATCCTATGGGAAGAGCAATGGCGACCAAATTTTATCCCCCAGCTGTGCAGAAATGTGATAGCTGAGTCACTGGCTTCTATTTACTGGTTTTGCCCCTTCCTCGTCATATTTTTTTTACTTAATAGGCACTGCGATGTCTTCGTCGTAGGAAACTTGCCGAAAAACGGATATGTACGCTGCAGGGCAAGTTGGACACAATACAGAGCATCCTGGAGAGGATATCAATGGCCGAGACTGATCGCAAGGTGACAGATTAATGATGACACACTGGGGGAGATGGCACTGCTACTGCAACAAAAATGATAAACCAAAAATGGGGGTCCACACGCATGGTTATACCTCAAGTAGTAATACTGTGTAAGACAGCGCTTACTGCGTGTGTTGGGGGACACTCGCTTGGCAACAGGATGAAGGCACACAGGCACGGTTTCCTCGCAAAAACAATCTATTTGGTTTATTTAGACATCATAAACAACTTGATGTCATGTTATATATCACAGGCTTAACACATAGTCCATAACACTTCTTAGTACACGACTTTAATACGCAGTCTCTAAACTCGCCGGACTTCACTTCGTCCAGTTACCGTGGGTGACCGCACAGTTCATTGTCATCCATGGAACATAACAAGCACCAACAGACTGATCCAAATGCAGTTACTTGTCTGCCCATAACCCCCTTATCTGGAGTTACCTTACAGGAGCTCCTGCTCCACACGCTGACTCCTTGTCAGTCCTCTCTCCTGGGGAAGCTGTCTTATTGGGATCACTGTCCTTGTGACCAGGGCACTCCCGACAGTCCAGACCCTCAGAAGAATGGTAGCTTCCCGACGCAGTGCCGTCACAGACTCTGCACATACGGCCTCTCCATGTGCTCTTCAGGAAATCCACTCCTTGGACCTTCCAACACACAGGCCTTCAGGTCCATGGCCTCATCATGTGCTTTTCAGGAATCCAATCCTACTCCCTGGATCTTCCAACGCAGGCCATTCAGGACCTTACACTCTGACCATTCAGGTCCATACCCTCTGAACATGTGACCCAAACCATGGTCACATTATGTAGCTGTAACCACCCCATAGGTAGGCGGTGTATGTGTGGGTTAGTCAGTCCCGCCCTGCTCTCCGACTAACCCTGTAAGCTCCCCTTATAAACTAAACCAACACTTGTGGAACTACAAGTCCCAGAGCACAGCATTTCGGGCTTATAGCGCAGACTTCCTCTGCAACACATACCGGCCATTAAGGCTATGTGGCTACGTTAGCGTTTTTAAATGCTCAGGAAACCGGACTTCTTCCCAGAAAACGCGCGGTTTATTTCCGCTCGGTTTTTGCGCAATTTTTGCACAAAAAGCATGCGTTTTTGATGCGTTTTTTTCCACGCGCTTTCTGGGAACATTGGAAACAGCTAAAAACACAGAGCAATGCAGAAATTAATGAGCATGCTACGTTTTTAGCCGCTAAGCATTTCCTGAGCGGAAAAAAACACATGCATTGACACACAAAGCCAAAAATGCATTAAATTTAATGGGAAGCTTCTTTTAAGCGTTTCTGCAGCGTCTGATCTGGCTCAAACGCTGCGGAAACGCTTAAAAAAATGCAACGTGGGCACACAGCCTTACAATAATGCCGGTCCCTGTCTCACCATCACAGTTGCGCCTCCACGCATATCCTGAGGAGCACAAACAGCGCCCCCTAGCTTTAACAGTGGTCACTGCCTCACAACTGCTACAAGTAACACATGGAAGGCTGAAAATACAATCACTTAGCTCTGCTGACGGATTACGGAAATAGTTGCATTTTATATTTAAATAATTGTATTTTTTTTTTCTCTGTTGTTCCTTTTGAAAATTTGATTTGTCAAAATTAATGTCTGGGTGACACCAATCTTTTGGGAATAGGGTTTCTACCTAAGTAGTCTGATACGGTCTAGGTTTAATTGGAGACTGTGGTCCATTTTCTAGAGGAATGGTAACACCCAGTTGTCAATTTATTCATATAATTTCAGGAGTAGTAGCAGTAATAATAAAGGATGTGCAGCATTGTTATTTCATGGAAAATACAAATATATACTAGACTGGACATGTCATGATTGCTGAGAGGTCCGGTTGGGTGCGACGTCTTCTTTCTAGCCCTCCTAGCTGTCCTCTGCACCGAGCGCTGTCGTCACCAACCTCTGTCTTTATAGGACTGTTCAGTCTGGGCAGCCGGGAAAAGGAGGATTTGCATTTTTTTTGTTCCCTATGCAAATTATCCAAACTATACTTTATTTGTACACCATTGTCACCATTTCTGCCTTTTAGGTGGTGTCCGCGTACCAGATGGGGGTCTCTGCTCTGCGATCAGCACTGAAGGATGTCAATCTGGAGAAGACGGAAAGCTTAGTAGAACAGATCCAGGAGGTAATATGTTTATGGGTCCTGGTAATGGGATCCACCCGTATAGAAGTTACTTGAGATCCTTGATGTCTGAGGTTTTCACTTTTTATTTTTGATGATGTATAACTTAAGCTGTGAGTCCTTCCTGGATACATGAGGCTATCATTCATTGTCTTGCAGTTCTGTGACCTACAGGACGACATCAACCAGACCCTGGCAGGAGCAGCGCCCAGCGATATCGGTAAGTACGGGCATGTCTTAGCAAAATTGCATTGGTACTGTGATTGGTTTTTGGTGTTTTTCTTATATTTTGGGGATTAAAATATTTTCTGCCTGTAGACGCTCCCCCCCCCCAGGTGAGCTTAGTTGATATATTGATTTTTTTTCAGACACTCTTAAAGGGTTTCTTTGGTGTCGCACACTTCTGCATCAGGAGGTGAGCGGCACTGATTACTTTACATAGACAGGTGCCTGCCAGAACACGTACCCGGACATTTCTGCCCCTTTAGCTCCCATAACTACTGATTTTTTTTGGGGGGGGCTGCACGCAGGATAATGGCACCTAGTGTATATTTGTACATGCGGTATGGTTGTGCCGCCGGTCATAGCGGCAATGATCCTGCGATATAATTGTACTTCTTCTTACACCCCAGATGTGGACACAGATGAGTTGGAGAGAGAGCTGGATGAGATTCTTCAGAAGGAAGTAGTGGACCTTCCTGATGTTCCCACCGGCCCATTTATCACTTCTCCACAGCGCCCTCCTCTTAATCCTCTTGCTGATGACAGAGGTGAGCAAATGTTACCATTTCTATAGACTAAGGGTCTGTATATATAGCGCTACTGGTGGCACGATACAACGACCAATCGGTAAAGTTCTACCAACCGGCAGCCATTCCATAGCCCTTTTACACAGGAAGACCAAGTAAACGATGGGAGCTGAGCGATCTATACTAGATCAGTTCACTTGTGCTGGCGAGAGCTATGGCAGCCTGAGTCCTGTTTACACGGGACAATTAGTTGCCGAGAACGATGCGTGTTCTGTACAAAAGAGCGTTTTGCCAAATAAAAAGAGCGTTTTGCTCATTATCGAGTGATCAGCAGCCTGTTTACACAGAAAGGTAATCGTGAAACGAGAGTTTTTTGACACACGTTCATGATTATCTTGCAGTGTCAATGCGGCTTGAGGGGATCATTTAGACTGGACATAAACCAGTATTGATCGACTTGCATTATATGATTATTCTGTGTGCATGTTGTCAGAAACGCATCCCCCTGTTTACAAAGGAGGTAAATGTGCTGCCAACAACGATGATTTAATTACCTATATAAAAGATGATTTGTTAGCCAATATACAAACTTTTCTTTTGCCAGAATTGTTTCAGTAAAGTGGTTTTTTGGGGTCAGGGTATTGGTGAATGAGTTTAATTTTTTTATCAATGTCGTTTTAGGATACATACTATGTTTTTGATCTCTTTTCATTCCATTTTTTAGGCGGTTGGATGACCAAAAAAAAACAAAAAACAGAACATCTTGAGATAAATATCATCCACTGATTGGTGAATGACATATCAATGGATTTGGATTTGGATCCCTTTCGGGGGCAATTTTCAATTTTTTTTGTTACTTAAAGGGAACCAGGTTTTTCCTATATAAAGTCCACTACCTTTTAAGTCACCTTGAATATCAGCCTGTTCATAAGTGCCAGCTCCCCTCCATATCTGTGAAGTACCTTTTATAATCCTCGATTGCTGTATGCTGATCGGTTCGGTCCGATGGGTGTCGCTGGTCTGTTCTCATCGCTTCCTCTGACCCAGCATACGCCGACCCTCCTGCCTTGATTGAGGTGGCTAAGACAAATTATATATGTCCCATTACACAAAAGTACACTAGTTCTCTCGATGGGAACGAACAAAATATTTGCAAAGTGAATACAATTTATTAGATGATTTTTACATTATTATAATGATCAAATAGACTTATTATAAACTATATTTCATTTTACTTTTTTACATTTTTCCTTCATTATTTTTATCACATTTTTTTTTCTGAAAGTTTCATTTTTCAATAATGTATATCGATGTGAATACTTTTCCGCCCAATGATGACAAAAGTATTCACATCGATTTTTCTGGCTAACACGGTATCACAATATAATTTATTATTGTATCTCAATAATGTATCGAAATTTTGTAATTACTATGTAGATCGCTAATAAATTTATATTCTAATGAATATCCCCTCGCTAAGTGTGCAACTCCATGTAATTTATCCAATCTGACGATTGTTTCAATATTTCATTTTTACATTGGTCCATAATGACAATCAAACCACCTTTTATCTGGAGGTTTTATTTCGATGGAATCATCATTAAATAATGACGTTGATGTTTTCTTTTCCTCAGGAGTTAAATTGCTTCTTGGGATAAAATTACTACGTCGTGTACTGTTGATTAGATCTTCTATTTCCTTCAACACAAAACTGGTGTATGTCTCTACTGGGTGGTAGATGTTATGGGGGGAACAGAAGAACCTTTTTGCTTTAAACCCAAATATGTTAATTTTAAACAATCAGGTTCCACTTTTAGATATGATAGGTGGAGACGCAGTCACAGTCGAAAAATGTGGTTTTAAATCTTTGCATGGCCATATCAAGTTAAAAAGTGTCTAATGTAGACCTAATGCTGAAATGAAAGTGCTTTCTGTAACACTTGTATTTGTACTGATGTTGGCGTCCTAGAGGAAATATTGATGCCAAGAGAATCCTCTATACCCGTGACCTCGTGAGCATCGAAGGTACTGTTACGTCATTGGTGGCGGCCGGCTCACCTCGTCTTCTTTGCGGGGAGAAGTCCTCTTCCTCTCCGGGAAAAAGGATCCTCATTGCTCCATGAGCCTGTAAAGGTCACTGCTGGAATCTGAGAAATGAAAGCCACTCCCAAAATATTGTCTAGAGCCAGTCCCACGCCCGAAAGTCGAATCACAAGTATATTTCTTTCGCTTTTTTTTTCTTTTTTTTAATTAAAGAACTGTAATTTTTATTAAATTTTATAACCTTTTACAATCAGAACTGAGACAAAACAATCACAACTTGGCTTACTAATTACAGGATCAGAAAGAATGGCGTACAGTTAGAATGAACTCTTGGAAGACGTTTCCACCTAACAGCATCAAAAGATATTGTGCAATAGACCAGAAAAAGACAGAAAGTCCAACAGCATACCCATACTCGTATTACAATTCTTATAAAGCCATAATATAAATAAGACGAAACATACACAAAGGAAAGAGAAGAAGAAACTTGTTCAGAAACCAAAATGCTCCAAACTGTTATTTTGGGCCCTAAAATAGTCCCAGGGAGCCCAGATGGTCTCAAATCTGTCCAAACTCGCATTCAATAAGGCTGACGTGCTGAATCCTGCGGATGTCGGCTATTCTATCCAAAACCTTTTGACAAAGGGGGGGTAGTCTGTCTCATTGGAGGGCTGTCGCTTTCTTTCTTGCAACTCTATACCATGGTTTCACAGAAGGACATTAGTAGATTCTTTGAAAAGCAGTGAATTCCTCTGGTTTCAAACAGGAATTCAGTTATTATTCAGTGTTGTTAACTTGCGTTTGTAAGATCTAAAATAGCTTTTTGTAAACAATCGATTGTCAATAAAATTGGATCTAACGAAAACTTATTTAAAATAATGTTCAAAATCAACACAAAAGACCCGAGTCATCAGAAAAAAGGGAGGGATGTAAACTCGCTCTCAATCCGGTCTGTATTTTTTTTTCTCCCGATAATTTTCAGTAAAAGTCACGGCATGTAGCTCATTACGAGATCAATCTCATAGATTCCTTCTCGGAATCCCGTTTTGTCAGAGTCACCTGTAGGAATTCTAAAGAAACCCATCGATATGGTGGGTCGAGCAATAATCCTCACGGATTCTTCCTCATCGGTGTGACGTGTGCTCCTACCTCAATGATCCAATGAATAGAGAAAGGTAGGTCGGCACTCCGTTTAGCTGTGGTGCTCGGAGAGGGAAGTTACCACGAAATAAAGAGGTCCTTGCACTCACGTGTTTAATGAAATGGTATTTAATCCAGTGCTTGCATAGAAATCCAGTCGGAGGCATTTCAGCGCATCCCAGGATTTTGTCAATAATGGAACAAAATTTTAGTGGTGTATTATATAGGGTAACACCAAGGAAGTAACATCATCAGAATTAACATATAAAAAAAAACTTACAGTCCAAAACCTGTAACCATATACAATTTACAGTTCCCCATCTGAACAAAAATATATAGAAATTATTTACAAATTTATATATTTTCCCATTTCACATAAGTACACTGGTTCTCTCGATGGGAACGAACAAAATATTTGCAAAGTGGATAACATTTATTAGATCATCATTTTTACATTCCTATATTAAACAAATTAATTTATTATAAATTATATTTCATTTTACTTTTTTTTTTTCCCTTCATTATTTTTATCAGATTTTTTTCTGAAAGTTTCATTTTTCAGTAATGTATAGTATTTACTATGTAGATCGCTAATAAATTAATAGCATATAGAATAGCCACTCACTTAGTGTGCAACTCCATGTAACTTATCCGATGTTCAATCCACATGAAGAAATGAAGATGTCTAATTCATTAAGTACCGTATATAAAAAAAAAAATGTCCATGTCTTTTAATGTTCTAGGTCATGGCAGGTGTTCCAACTATGTGCAATTTTTTTATTTATTTTTTTTACATAATTTTAATGCATATTATGTAACTGAATGGTCAGTGCCAATGTGCATTTTGAATATATTTTTTTAATGAAAAAAATCTGGTGACCACAGAGGTCAAGCGATTGGGTCCCGTTATCACGGCCACGTGATATTTCTGTACTTCATTACTCTGCACTGTCTCCTAAACGTCTCCTTTCCTTCTAGCTCTGGACATGAGTGGGATGCTTTCTGCCCTTCCAGATGTCCCCAGTGGTCCCGTCACTGGTCATTCAGCACATCCCGCAGTGGGACTGAGTACTCGAGGTGAGGTTTTCTATAGACAGGACTGTGATCCTTTAGTAATAAAACTGCATTATGCCTAAAATTGCAGACTAGACTGAAGTATAAGCTAATGATTACTTACGTTATTTATGTTGTTTATATAGCACCAATGTATTCCATAGAGCTGTACAAAGATTGTCACCATTTACATTAGTTCTTGACCCCAGACACACGCTAGGACCAGTTTCACATGGCGAGAGTATACAGTGTCCATGCAGATGCTACCGTTGACCACCCGGCCACTGTTGCTGCCCTAATAAGACTTGCAGAACTAGATGACACCCTCAAGAAACTCTACGTTCAAAGTGCATTATGTCCTCTGCCATTTCTGTATGTGGAGCTGCAGGTTCGGAGCTCAGTGGGTCTTCCCTATGATCCATGTTTGCAGGCTTTAACCACAGAACAGCAGCTGCATCAGCTCGGCACATATAGATCTTGATTGAAGCGTCATTTAAAAAGTAGTTTGATGTTTAATCTATATATTTAACGATAATTGTTTTCATTGAGTTTTTTTTTTAGTGTTTAGATTACAAAAAATGAACATCGCATAAAAAAGACTGCCAACGTGTATATACACTTTAATAGGTGCTTGAATATCAGTGATTCTGCAATATTGGCAACTCAGGAATATACAGTACTGTGCAAAAGTGTTTGGTAAGTCTGTGAAAAGATGGTACAAAATAAGTGTTCAAAGTTTTATTTTTATCATTTGACAAAATATAAAGTGAGGGAACAAAAGAAAAATCTGAATCCTATAAATATTTGGTGTGACCACCCATAGCCTTCATAACAGTATCAAAGCATCAATTCTTCCAGGTATACTTGTACGCAGTTTTGAAGGAACTCGGCAGGGAGATTGCTCCCAACATCTTGGAGAACTAACCACAGATCTTTTGTGGATGTTGCTTGTGTAAATTCTTATGTCTCTTCATGTAATCACACACAGACTGGTGATGTTGAGATCAGGACTCTTTGGGGTCAATTCATCACTTTCAGAACTCGTTGTTCTTTACCCTGAAGTTCTTATTAATTTTGACTGGATGTTTGGGGTCATTGCGCATGGAGGACACCATTTATATTTACCAAATACCGAACTCAGTTTGCTGAAATGCAGCTCTAAACTTGCAGGACTCTCCATCATGCATCACTGTTCCTGCAAACACTTATTATTGTACCAATCTCCAGACCTTTGGTGAACCAACTGCCTTTTTTAACAAATATTTCACAGTTTTACTGATTAGCCCAGATCAGCTGCTGCCATTTTTCTGCACCACAGTTCCTATGTTTTCTTGCGTAGTTGAGTCGCTTGGCAAAATGCCGAATCTCCAGCTCATGGTGGGCAATAAATGTAATTTCCTTCTGCCCTTGTGCAGATTCCCAGGCAAATGCAGCAGAGTCTCAATGTATCCTAATGTTATGTATATACAGCAGTCGGGACATACAATGTATGTATGGCCGTCTCGGGGTCATTGATTGATTGTAGATAACTTGGAAATCAAGGTCCCAGAGTCTGGAGGAAGAGTGGAGAGGCCACAATCCAAGCTGCTGGAGGTCTAGGGTGAAGTTTCCACAATCAGTGATGGTTTGGGGAGCCATGTCATCTGCTGGTGTAGGTCCACTGTGTTTTATCAAGACCAAAGTCAGCACAGCCATGTACAAGGAAATTTTAGAGCACTTCATGCTTCCCTGTTCTGACAAGCTTTTTGAAGTTGGAAATGTCATTCTCCAGCAGGACTTGGCGCCTGTCCACACTGCCAAAAGTACCAATACCTGGTTTACACACAACAGTATCACTGTGCTTGATTGGCAGCAAACTCGCCTGACCTTAACCCTATAGAGAATCTATGGAGCATTGTCAAGAGGAAGATGAGAGACACCAGACCCAACAATGCAGACGAGCTGAAGGCTGCTATCAAAGCAACCTGGGCTTCCATAACCCCTTAGCAGTGCCACAGGCTGATCGCCTCCATGCCACGCCGCATTGATGCAGTAATTGATGCAAAAGGAGCCCTGACCAAGTATTGAGGGCATTTACTGAACATACATTTCAGTAGGCCAACATTTCAGATTTTAAAATCTGTTTTCAAGCTGGTGTTATAAAGTATTCTAATTTACTGAGATAATGACTTTTGCAGTTTTTATTGGCTATATCACAAAGGTTATGTCACTGTAAGGTGACCCAATAACCAAGAGTGTCACTCATTTCATAAAATACATATTTTATTAAACATTAATTGACATACAACCATAAAACCATTGCCTCAAACCAACACTTATAGGAAGGAGAAACAGCAAAAGGATACAAATTCAATTATATAAAGAGTCAAAATTTAAAGAAAATGACTGCAGTATCCTGAATATTATAATATGCCCAACAATATGCATAGTATTTATTGATTGGATACATTTTTAATAAAACTATAGAAAATTGCATGCAAAAAAACCTGCATAGGTGTGAAAAAAATGTACTACCTTAATGTGAATAGAATCTAACACATAATTCACACCTTTGAATAACTATTCATTAATCAGCTGTTGCTGCTGCTACACCACCATAGCCTTACACATATGTGGATTCTAATTACCCACAATATGCAATATTCTGGGGGAAGAAGCAGGGGCGAAACGTGCGTTGGGGTGCGGGGAAGCAGCATCCTACTCTATACCTAACTCCACTGTGCACACTGCTTAGGTAATATGTATTTGGCGATGCATTCCTCACATTTATTTTCATGCTTTGGGTCATTTTAACCTGCATACACGAGAGGTGAGAGGCTGTGGTAGTGCTGTAGCAGCAATTGCTGCATATATTGCATATTGTGGGTAATTAGAATCCACATATGTGTAAGGCTATGGTGGTGTAGCAGCAGCAACAGCTGATTAGTGAATAGTCATTCAATGGTGTGAATTATGTGTTAGATTCTATTCACATTAAGGTAGTAAATTTTTTTCACACCTATGCAGGTTTTTTTGCATGCAATTTTCTATAGTTTTATTAAAAATGTATCCAATCAATAAATACTAAGCATATTGTTGGGCATATTATAATATTCAGAATACTGCAGTTATTTTCTTTAAATTTTGACTCTTTATATAATTGAATTTGTATCCTTTTGCTGTTTCTCCTTCCTATAAACAGGCAGCTTCACCAGCGATCAGCACCAGCGAGGACGCTGGTCTCTAAGGTAAATATCGGGTTACTAAGCGGCGCGCGTCACTTAGTTACCCGATGTGTACAGAGGTTACATAAAATATACACTCCCCCATTTACCACGTTTAATTTTCAATAGAATGCCATCTCATAAGGCTGCCCAAGTTTCTCAAATCAGGCTCAATCGTGGTCTGTCACGTGCAGTGTGTAAAAGAAGAATACTTATCAGCCATTGATGACGGCAAAACCCGACGCGTTTCCCCCTCTCAGGTAGCGAGGGTTCATCAGGAATCAAGAGATCGGGGTCCAATTACCCCCTGGCCAAGAGGAAAATGCAATATGCGGCCGATCTCTTGACCCCTGATGAACCCTCGCTACCAGATGGCATTCTATTGAGAAATGTGGTACATGGGGGAGTGTATATTTTATGTAACCTCTGTGAGCAATTTTTGTGCCAGTCATCATCTGGCGAGGTGGATATAGGCTCGTGCTACGCGAGTATTGCTCCTTCATCTTCATTTTATGTCATATACTGTATACCACGTGGAATTTTTTCTGTCCGTCAATCTATGTGCATTGTGTTTCTATAGGGTGTCCTGAATCTTTGGACACTGTCTATAGGTGCTGATTATTATATTCAATTTTTCTTGGGGTATATACCTATTGACTTACTGAGTAGCAGCCTTCACTATTTGTTTTAACTATGAGATAAGTGTCATTAAGCTGCATTTTGTTATATACCCTTATTTTGACTTCAAGATAAGATTCTATTATGGGGGTATTTATATTATGAGATAATTAATTGTTCTTTCTCTATGTTTCTCTGTAAGACGTTTTTTTGGATAGGGTATTTACCCTTTATATTCATATTAGCAGCTGTCAGTATTTTTTGACTACGAGATAAGTCTTATTAAGCTGCATTTTTATACCCCTGATTGACTCCGAGATAAGATTCTACCTTTTGGGTACTCATGCTACGAGATAAGTTTACAGCATTATAGCACTTTTTTAATTGTTTTTTCGGTATCATAGGTGTGAGTGGTTTCTTTTTTGTGTCCTTTTTTGTATACGCAGGGTGGTCTAGGGCGTTATTAGGGACGCCGACGTTGAGCGGGTGCACCATGTCGTCTACTACTAGGGTGCCAACCTCCGCAGTCAGGAAGGGCTGTATTGGCGTGTATTAGGGAATTATAGCCTATTGCCCCTCTGATATATACAGATTCTGAAAAAGGATTATGTTCGATGTTTGATTGATGTTGGACTCCCTGGTATTTAGTGATTTCACATGTATGTGTCTTTTTAATCATTGAGTTAAAAGTTATATTTTAGGGGTTCTTCCCTTGGTGCTTTCTGGTACACTACATCTGGTAAATGGCCCAAGGACTTGACACGATCGGTGTTCCTATTCTGAAGAAGGGAGATGCTGCCGACTGTGGAAACTATCGGACTATTGTGCTCATATTTCATGCCAAAAAAATACAACTGAAGATCCTACAAAGATGGCTACAGCCTTACTTTGACAAAGAGCTACCAGAGGAACAAGAGATGCAATTGCTTACATTAGATGGATAATGAAAAAGGCCAAAGAATACAGCTAGGAGATCTATTTTTGCTTCATCGACTACAGCAAAGCTTTCGACTGTGTAGATCACTAGAAGCTTTGGAATACCATGAAGGATATGAGTATGTTGAACCATGTGACCTGCCTCATTAAGAATCTTAACATCAACTTTACAACTAGAGAACCAAAGTAGGACCCTAAAAAATTAACTTTTACTAATATTTTAAAAAGAAAAGGACTCAATAACAAATCCCTACATAAATTGCCAGCACGGCATCAGGGTAGATAATTATCTATACATCTAAATAGAAGGTAGACGGTCCCTATTGTTCCTTGGCAAGATACCCTGCTAACAGAGACGATACCTCATACTACAATAGCATGATATCTAAAGGTGTCTACACCCCTACATGTCAAAATAATCAACAGTTATTAACACATTTGAGATGGATGTGACAAACTGGAACTTGGAAAGGACTTCAACCTACTCTGATCAATGATCACTCAAGATGCAGAGATGACACTAGATGTCCATAGGAGAATAGCTATGGGCAAATAGACAATGAAGTTCACTGGACAAGGTTTTCAAATCGAGTAACATTTCACTGGCGATTATGACACAACTCTTACATAATCTGGTATTTTCTGTAGTAATATGGATGTTAAACCTGGACAATAAAGAAACAAGACAGAAGAAGACTCAACACCTTCGTAACGTGGTGCTTCGTAAGAATGTTATCAATACCATGGCTGGCAAGAAGAACAAACAAATCAATTTTAGAAAAAATCAAGCCAGACATGTCACTCAAAGGAAGGATCATCAAGCTATGACTTGCCTACTTTGGACAGACACATACAAAAAGAGCAATCACTGGAGAAGGACCTCATGGTCTGAAGAATAAAAGGAACAAGGAGAAGAGGAAGACCAGCCACCCAGTGGCTTGATACAGTGAAGATAATGGTGGAGAAGACCCTGGTGGACCTATCTAGGCTTGCAAAACATCTATCTTCAAGTTGCCATGGTTTGAGATAGAGCTGAAAGCCGTTAAATAACAATAATATATAGGTATGATGAGTCTTTCATCTACTGCACTATATTTCCCTTTGCAACCACAACGTCTATGGTCCTTAGTGTTGCCCATTTCTTCGTGCTTCTTCAAAAGAGATTGAACAAAATATCTTGAAACTCCAGCCTGCTTTGAAACCTTTGCCTGAAGGACACCTTTCTGATGCAGTATAACTACCTGGTGTCTTATTCCTGTGCTCAGTCTTGTATGTATGGTGTATGACCTGTGTAGCAGAGTTTGGCTGTTCCTCATCCAGTTATAAGCCTCCTACACAGCTGTTTCTGTTTCAGTAAATGACTGTGTTTCAACCTACATATGAAAATGATGATCATGAACACCTATTTCGGAAAATGGGTTGCTTATACACAAAATGTAGGGCCTGAATTTGTGTAAGTGACTAAAGAGTTGATGCTGTTTTGAAAACAAAAGGGCAGCCGCACCAAAAATGTCGATGTGATTTTATATTTTCTTTTATTTTTGTTCATTCACTTAACTTATTTTTCTCGATAAATAAAATGTAATCACTTCGTTTATTTTTGCTTTTGATAATTTTGTTCTACACCTGCCTAAACCGTTTGCAAATTAATGTATAAATTAATGATTTTGGAAGGTTACACATTGTGTACTAAATAAAATGTGGATTCAAAATCGAGATATCATTTTTCTTTCAGATCTAGCGTGCAATATTACATTTGTAGTTAAATCTCGTAGCGAAACAGGTGTGCAAATAAAAACAGACTCAAAGAAAAACAAAGTGAGTCATATTAACAGTAATGCAAAATGTGTTTTCCCCTAAAAAAATTATATAAACACAGTTACGTGTTCATAAACACCTTAGTATATGAATCAGAGACGCTATAAATCATTAGCTAGATATTTAAAACCCTGAGATAAATTTAAATGATGACGTGGACAGTTTTTTTTGTTTTTGTTTCTATAGATTTTATGCTTTTATTTTTTCTTCTTCTTTCCAAGAGAGCCATAACTTTTTTTTATTTCTGTTCTGCTAAGGTTCATGAAACTGCAGTAATGTTCAGTTTATGATGAAATTAACATTCCCCAGCCACAGGCTTGGTTTAATGGGAGCACCAAGATGGACAGAGATCGACAACAGCATCACTCTGGTCGTGGTCGTTAGAGACCATGGCCAGCTATATAAAATACAGCCGCACCCGATGTAGGGCGTATTGTGTGCCCTTTGTCGGTAAAGAGTTAAAGGTGGAGTTGTCCCCAGATTTCACACTGTACATACATTATTCTATAGATCTTGGGCCTGATGAGACTGGCATATTTTATTTTAATAATCCTTGTCAGAATGGCTATATATTCCTTGTGAGTAATTAGCCGCTTATGAGAGCAGATCAAGCCAAACTCAGAAAATACTCGTTTTAAGCTCTGGATTATATAGCCATTGATATGGATTTTCATAGTAAGCCTCATTGAGATCTAGTGACCAATCCGCTTTAACCGTTTATCTATACATACCTATTTCGACACTAGTGTCCCATTGGTTTGTATTTTTTCTACTATGGCAAATGAGATCAACCCAAAGGTATGAACTGGGATAAAAACTGGTGTGCATGCAGCGTATAAGCACACGTTGACACTTGGCCACTAAACAGAAAAAACAAAGGCATAAACATAATGATTAAATACCCTGCAGTAAATAAATAGCATAGTACATGAAAGTAATATACGGTCCATAGTTTAAAATGTTTTTTGATCAAAAAAATGCGAAAGCCATTCCACCACTCTACGGTGAACATAATGGGGACGTCCCAATTACGGTCACCGTGGAGTGGTGGAATGGCTTTCGCATTTTTTTTGTTCAAACAACATGTTAACTTTGGACCGTATATTATTTTCATGCACTATGCTATTTATTTACTGCAGGGTATTTAATTATTATGTTTCTGCCTTTGTTTTTTTATGGCAAATGAGAGCCTAACTGAGACACCACAAGATTTCCATCAACACCTTCCTGTTAGTCCTAGCATTACACTGACACTATTTTACTGATGGCCAAAGATGCATTAGGATCAATATTATTATTTAAAAAAAAATGAAAGAAATTAAATGAATTTTAAAAAATGAAATTATAAATAATAAAATAATTATCAAAACTAAAATGAGCTATACATATTTAATAAATCTGTAATGGCCCCTGGTGTGGTACAGATATTACATCAGACTCCCATTCGAAAACCACTTACATTTACTAGTTGTTCCTAACATGCTTGTCATATTTTTTTTTTTAAAGGCGTTGCCTCATGAAGACAGCCGCCATCTTTATTCCCACTTGAGGCGTATAGAAGTTGTAGGGGAACGTATGATAAGCAGGACATAGAATTACTTTTGGGGCGTAGTCAGATGGCCGTATAAATCAGACCACAATGCGCGGACTGGAAGGCGGCTCACCAAACAGAGTGCGACAGCTGCAGAAAAATATATGAAGCTGTCACGCTCGAGTCAGGAGACCAAACAGCCAGACCAAGCATTGCGTTTCAGTCTCTTTATACGGCTGTCTAACTACGCCCTTAATGAGACGCGCTTGTTCTTTTGCAGACTGGGCCCATACATACTGTATATTAAATGGTTGCTTATTAATTTAAACAACAAGCATGAAATGCTTTTAGTGCCCTGTAGTGGCTGCTATAGGGAAAACTTATCGCCACATGCAATGACCATAAAAACTGATTGCCAGGGATTTATTAAGTCTGAGGTGCAGAGATCAGCCGATTGCCAAGTCTTGTCTGTTTCCTAATCATTTGTAACACATGCGTGCAAATTTTGCCACTAAAATAACATAACATTAGGAAAGACGACTTGTAAGGTATTCTAAGCTGGCTGCGGGACGCATAGTGGATGGGAGATATGTATCACAGAGGTGGATGTCCTCTGTGAAATAATCCTGGAATAATGCTCTAGTACACATAGTACTGAGGGGTTAATTGGCCAAGTTAGTGTCAGGTCTTATTGTGAGCATCTGAAGAGTTAGGGCAAGATCACCATATCTCCACCCCTGGATGTGGTTTGCGTTGGAAAATGAAGCCAGTTTGTCTCACAACTGTCTGTGTGTGGAGGTGTGCAAACCTCCAGGATTGAGTGCCTTTTGCTAGAGGACTAAGAAGCTGCACTCTAGCTCCAGCCGGCGAACCTGCGCTATTGTATGGAGTGTTTACTTTATGTTCCACTTTGTGCTGGACCAAGGGCTTTATTTGAGTTTCCTGTGATGCGATTTATGAGGACTGAAATAAACCAGGTGAACTTTTAAATAGAAACTGGCAGAAGTTCCTGTGATACCTCCTCTCACTCCCAAGTGAGTAGCATTGTTACAGTATACATAGTATCCTCATCGGTGAAAAGGGATCCTTATACCCCATCCTGCATTACACCATAAACTATCCCTTCGCATATTATAGATATTATTGACATCCTATGATGCCGACCACAAACTTGCCATGCAGAAGAGATCTCTGCCTGCGGATGGAAAGTTTGGTGTAAGGTCAGGACTAATATGACTGAATACATCCTACATGTACTGTGCTGTGGAATATGTTGGCGCTATATTATAGAAAGCTTAATAAAGGAGGACCAAGCTTTGAAAGTTAAAATTTGCTAAAAATCTGTTCTTGGTCAAATTAATATCCTAAATCTTTTTGTCCTGTTTTGCTCTCCAGAGGCTGATCCACAGTTCCATCATGCGCTTCTTCAATGATCTTGAAACACGGGGAAAGTTTTGCAAAACAAAGGCTTTGTCATTTGAAGGGATATGTGACTGTTTATGCGCCAATGAAGATCAAAGAGCTAGTATTTCTTACTGAAGTGTTTTGAAAAGTGTCATAATTTGTTAAAAAATTAAAGAGGATAAAGGTTCACCCGACCCTGGTCCAGTGGTCGCATCAGTAGTTTGTGACATTCGGACGAAGGCCATGCAGACCCCTTTCTTAGCAGGTAAAAGGAGGTTTGCTCGGTGCTCATGTGGCCACTGGACCAGGGTCGTACAAATGGTTTTGCTCAATTCCAGTTAAAATGGAGTCATTTAAAAAGTAGCCACCCTTTCCAAAAACTGCTGATGTATCATAGAGACATGGCAGAAGTTGTGATTGTTGGGTTTCCTGCTGTAGAACCTCCTACTATTGCTGAAACAAAGCTCAGACTTATTATGGAGTCTGTCATCATGCCATGTCATGTGCGGAGAGCTTGGCTTGACTAAGCCATTGGTGGTGGTCTTAACACCGGCAACTCTGTTGAGCAAAACTTAACATGCCTCAGTGACAATTTACTTGTTTTCAAAGGACAACCCCTCTATCTTCTATCCACAAGATAGGTGATGACTTATGGGGGTCTTAACAATGGGGTATGCACCCAGCGGCAGAATGGGGAATTTTTATCCCCGACTGGGAACTTTTTATAGGGAATGTAATTTCAGCCGTTAGCTGCAGATGTGCAGAGCAACATGGATCCTTACAAAAGTATGTATGTATAATAAGTAAGTGTGACTATCGGTCCCGAAGTCAAACTTAAGTATTTTTGTTTGTCCCGGTGCAACTAGAGTAAAAAAAAAAAAAAATGAAGCAACTTTGAAATGTAAATACAAAATCTCTGCCGTTTTGTTTCTGCAGCTCCTGTACAGACCTATTTGTCTCCATGGTAACAGACTACAAACAAACCTTGTAGTCATACTGCCTTCTATCTGTCCTTTACAGCCTGATAAACCACCAAATGTACTTTAATTATAGACATCGCGGAAGGAAATATGGCTGCAGAATTAGACCTCCCAGGGTTTTGTTTGTTGGCGGTTATTATGAAGACACATTCTAGATGCATTGGCCCAGAAAAGTTTTGGATTTGGAAAGGTGGACATAATTGTTCTATCCTGTGTTGTTGTAATGACGCATTGCTTCGGTGTATTCTCCGGTCATAAGTGCAGTAACGGCCCCAATGGGTGACCTTTTCACACTTCTACATGGCTTTTCTGTTGATCTCCAGTGCTTGAAAGATTTTCTTGAACCCTGGTCATGGGCTTTGTGATAGCCTGCAGTGTGGCTGGCTTCACGTGTTTCGGCCATGACCCTTTTTTTGCAGAGATTTTTTTTTTCTTCCGAAGTCTAAGTAAAGCTCCAATTTTGACAAAGCCGCTCAATGGTCGTAACGCGTGAACCCAGCCGTGAAGCTGAACATGGACGATATGTAGCTCACAGGTTGTTCCATTACCCAAATAAGCTCGTTATTGAGCCCTCGTTCAGACGTGCATTTTTGTCTCCATGTTTTTCATCCATTATACCTTACGGGGCCGACTTTTCTTGTAAATTTTTTTTGTAGATGGTTTGTTCAGAAACATGCCAGTTTTTGATCCTAGTCGCAACTCAAGCTCGCTAGTTCAAATCATTAAATCCATGAAGACAAAAAAAAAAAACGGACAGCACTCGGAGGTCATCTGAGCTCCGTCTGAATGGGTAGGAGCAGCTTGTCCCGCTGATGATAAATATACACACAAATCAAAAATGGATGAAAATCTAATGGACGCCTGAATGACGGCATTTTATGACATCATATATGGGGGCTTCCAGTGGCTGAAATATATTGGCGGCACAAATTATATAAAAGCTATCAAGACCCTAAATGCTGTTTATGGGACTGGAGGAGAAGTGGCAGTGACACGGTTATGTGTGAAAGGATTGGTTCCCGTTCTGCTCATTTTCTTTGCTGTAACCTAGATCCGTATCATCTTCTATTCTACAATATACAGATAAAGCGCTTCATCAACCATCCATAATTAGAGTTGAGCGATACCAGCCGATACTTGAAAATATCGGATCGGAATGGATCGGCCGATCTTAAAAAAAAAGTATCGGTATCGCCGATTCCGATACCGGGAACCAATGCAAGTCAATGGGGCCAAAATATCGGAATTAAAAAAAAACCTTTCTTTCCTTGTAGGTTAATTCTACATGAAGAAAAACAACTAAGAATAATGTAGAATGTATTGTGGGAGGTGGAGGAGACATTAAAGCCATAGAGGTTTAGCCCAATCAAATGGAATAGCAGGAATTAAACTTTTTTTTTTAAAGATGTTAGGAGTTACAAAGATATTGACTATGTTAGCCTCATTTATATTTTGCCAGACATGTATGTCTTCTTCTTCAACTTCCTTTTTTTACATTCTTCTTCTTCTACTTCCTTTTTTTACATTCTTCTTCTTCTTCTTCTACTTCCTTTTTTTACATTCTTCTTCTTATTCCTTTTTTTACATTCTTCTTCTTCTTCTTCTACTTCCTTTTTTTACATTCTTCTTCTTCTTCTTCTTCTTCTTCTTCTTCTTCTTCTTCTTCTTCTTCTTCTTCTTCCTTTTCTTACATTCTTCATATTCTTCTTATTCAACAATTATTATTCTACATATTCAGCTTCTTCATCTTCTTCCTATTCTTCTTCATCATATTCTTGTTTGTGTCAGGCATTCCTGTAGTTGTTATCTAGAAAAGTTAGAAGTTTACACCTTCCGTTCTGCCTGTCACAAAAGATTTACAACAGGATTTGTCCGCGTTCAGTTTGGCCTGCAGAAGCAGGCCTTTTCCAGGGGCACCACGAGGAGGAACGGACTCACCCCCATACACTGCTTAGTCTTCTTCTGCTTATAAATAAGATAATATCATTTGCTCAGAGTATTAGTCTTATGCTTAATGTTCTTCTGCTTTGTTTTTTTTATGCTTCTTTGTCTTCTCTCTCTTGTTGTTCTGCATCTTGGTGGTTGTCTTCCTGTTCTTTGTCCTCTTGAACCAGCTGACGGTACTGGCACCCGGAGGGGCAGCAGAAGGAACAAGAGCCAATGGCACTACCGAGGACCAGCTGACGGTGCTGGAACCCGGTTACTAAGCAGGAGGTACCTGTGCTACAAAGCACTACCAAGGACCAGCAGACGTTGCCGGAACTCGGATACCGAGATGGAGGCACCTAGGCCAAAGGCTCTGACGAGAACCAGCTGACGGTGCTGGAACCCGGAGGGGTAGCATAAGCTGCAAGAGCAAATGGAAATAGCGAGGACCAGCTGACAGTGCTGGCACCCGGAGGGGCAGCAGAAGGAATAAGAGCCAATGGCACAACCGAGGACCAGCTGACGGTGCTGGAACCCGGTTACTAAGCAGGAGGTACCTGTGCTACAAAGCACTACCAAGGACCAGCAGACGTTGCCGGAACTCGGATACCGAGATGGAGGCACCTAGGCCAAAGGCTCTGACGAGAACCAGCTGACGGTGCTGGAACCCGGAGGGGTAGCATAAGCTGCAAGAGCAAATGGAAATAGCGAGGACCAGCTGACAGTGCTGGCACCCGGAGGGGCAGCAGAAGGAATAAGAGCCAATGGCACAACCGAGGACCAGCTGACGGTGCTGGAACCCGGTTACTAAGCAGGAGGTACCTGTGCTACAAAGCACTACCAAGGACCAGCAGACGTTGCTGGAACTCGGATACCGAGATGGAGGCACCTAGGCCAAAGGCTCTGATGAGAACCAGCTGACGGTGCTGGAACCCGGAGGGGTATCAGAAGTTACCCCTGAAAAGCAAAGTTGGCATGCCGCAAGCTGGCCGCAGTTACCGAATCACACAGTCCTACAGGGGGTGCTTGTCCTACTGGCACTATGGAACAAACCTTTCTTACCAGAACCCGCAGTCCACATAGGAAGCACCTAAACTGCTGGCACCCTAGCCTCGGCTAACCCAACCGCAACACGACATGGCAACTTGGGGTGGCAAACTGACATTGACACTTCCCGGAAACAGCAGGCAGGGCTGGAACCAAGCTGGGCAGGAGGGAGTACCCGTGCCAAAGTCAGTTATGAGCAGCAACTGGCGATGTTGGAGCCCAGGACAAGCACTTAGCAGGCTGAGGCCTGATGTGCTGTCAATTGGGAGGCAGCAGGACAGATTGCCATCAAAACAGCAGGGGAACAGCTGACGTTACTGAACCCCACAAACACAGGAGCTAGTGTTTTACTCTGTGAAGACGGCACTTCCGAGCAACAACTGGCTGTGTTGAAGCCCAGGGACAAGCACGGAGCAGGCTTAGGCTGCATTGAAGAAATTTTAAGATCGGTTGTAGACTACTAATTTGAACCAAGCTCCACTTAGGCCTGTGGATTCACTGATTTTCGTATTTCCCCTGTCCTCCAACCCCGCCAGTTACAGCTCCGAAGTGGCGTCTGCACAATCCACACTTGTTCCTGTGTTACAGGTGTTCAGTCCGGTCAGTTAATCCCCTGATGTGTGTCCGGCAATGTCGCCTGCTCTGTCCACATTCCGATAATGGGAATGTGGACAGAGCAGGCGACATTGCCGGACACACATCAGGGGATTAACTGATCGGACTGAACACCTGTAACACAGGAACAAGTGTGGATTGTGCAGACGCCACTTCGGAGCTGTAACTGGCAGGGTTGGAGGACAGGGGAAATACGAGAGACAGTGGAGCCACAGGCCTAATTGGAGCACGGTTAAAAATCAGTAGTGGTACGACTGTGTAGGCAGCAGGAGACTTTGCCATCCACACAGCAGGGGATCAGCTGACATTACTGAACCCCACTGAGACACGGGAGCAAGTATCTCTTTCCGTGTGGACGGCACTTCCGAACTACAACTGGCTGTGTTGAAGCCCAGGAAATAGGAGGGTGTAGGCAGAGGCCTACTGTATTTTGAATGAGTTTACAGCAGGAGAGACTGCCATCCACACAGCAGGGGATCAGCTGACGTTACTGAACCCCACTGAGACACGGGAGCAAGTATCTCTTTCCGTGTGGACGGCACTTCCGAACTACAACTGGCTGTGTTGAAGCCCAGGAAATAGGAGGGTGTAGGCAGAGGCCTACTGTATTTTGAATGAGTTTACAGCAGGAGAGACTGCCATCCACACAGCAGGGGATCAGCTGACGTTACTGAACCCCACTGAGACACGGGAGCAAGTATCTCTTTCCGTGTGGACGGCACTTCCGAACTACA
The DNA here is from genome assembly GCF_039654945.1 of Dendrobates tinctorius. Lineage (NCBI taxonomy): Eukaryota > Metazoa > Chordata > Amphibia > Anura > Dendrobatidae > Dendrobates > Dendrobates tinctorius. Next base: position 19,512,923 of record NW_027361772.1, read on the forward strand.
ACTGGCTGTGTTGAAGCCCAGGAAATAGGAGGGTGTAGGCAGAGGCCTACTGTATTTTGAATGAGTTTACAGCAGGAGAGACTGCCATCCACACAGCAGGGGATCAGCTGACGTTACTGAACCCCACTGAGACACGGGAGCAAGTATCTCTTTCCGTGTGGACGGCACTTCCGAACTACAACTGGCTGTGTTGAAGCCCAGGAAATAGGAGGGTGTAGGCAGAGGCCTACTGAATTTTGAATGAGGTGACAGCAGGAGAGACTGCCATCCACACAGCAGGGGATCAGCTGACGTTACTGAACCCCACTGAGACACGGGAGCAAGTGTCTCTTTCCGTGTGGACGGCACTTCCGAACTACAACTGGCTGTGTTGAAGCCCAGGAAATAGGAGGGTGTAGGCAGAGGCCTACTGAATTTTGAATGAGGTGACAGCAGGAGAGACTGCCATCCACACAGCAGGGGATCAGCTGACGTTACTGAACCCCACTGAGACACGGGAGCAAGTATCTCTTTCCGTGTGGACGGCACTTCCGAACTACAACTGGCTGTGTTGAAGCCCAGGAAATAGGAGGGTGTAGGCAGAGGCCTACTGAATTTTGAATGAGGTGACAGCAGGAGAGACTGCCATCCACACAGCAGGGGATCAGCTGACGTTACTGAACCCCACTGAGACACGGGAGCAAGTATCTCTTTCCGTGTGGACGGCACTTCCGAACTACAACTGGCTGTGTTGAAGCCCAGGAAATAGGAGGGTGTAGGCAGAGGCCTACTGTATTTTGAATGAGTTTACAGCAGGAGAGACTGCCATCCACACAGCAGGGGATCAGCTGACGTTACTGAACCCCACTGAGACACGGGAGCAAGTGTCTCTTTCCGTGTGGACGGCACTTCCGAACTACAACTGGCTGTGTTGAAGCCCAGGAAATAGGAGGGTGTAGGCAGAGGCCTACTGTATTTTGAATGAGTTTACAGCAGGAGAGACTGCCATCCACACAGCAGGGGATCAGCTGACGTTACTGAACCCCACTGAGACACGGGAGCAAGTATCTCTTTCCGTGTGGACGGCACTTCCGAACTACAACTGGCTGTGTTGAAGCCCAGGAAATAGGAGGGTGTAGGCAGAGGCCTACTGAATTTTGAATGAGGTGACAGCAGGAGAGACTGCCATCCACACAGCAGGGGATCAGCTGACGTTACTGAACCCCACTGAGACACGGGAGCAAGTGTCTCTTTCCGTGTGGACGGCACTTCCGAACTACAACTGGCTGTGTTGAAGCCCAGGAAATAGGAGGGTGTAGGCAGAGGCCTACTGAATTTTGAATGAGGTGACAGCAGGAGAGACTGCCATCCACACAGCAGGGGATCAGCTGACGTTACTGAACCCCACTGAGACACGGGAGCAAGTATCTCTTTCCGTGTGGACGGCACTTCCGAACTACAACTGGCTGTGTTGAAGCCCAGGAAATAGGAGGGTGTAGGCAGAGGCCTACTGAATTTTGAATGAGGTGACAGCAGGAGAGACTGCCATCCACACAGCAGGGGATCAGCTGACGTTACTGAACCCCACTGAGACACGGGAGCAAGTATCTCTTTCCGTGTGGACGGCACTTCCGAACTACAACTGGCTGTGTTGAAGCCCAGGAAATAGGAGGGTGTAGGCAGAGGCCTACTGTATTTTGAATGAGTTTACAGCAGGAGAGACTGCCATCCACACAGCAGGGGATCAGCTGACGTTACTGAACCCCACTGAGACACGGGAGCAAGTGTCTCTTTCCGTGTGGACGGCACTTCCGAACTACAACTGGCTGTGTTGAAGCCCAGGAAATAGGAGGGTGTAGGCAGAGGCCTACTGTATTTTGAATGAGTTTACAGCAGGAGAGACTGCCATCCACACAGCAGGGGATCAGCTGACGTTACTGAACCCCACTGAGACACGGGAGCAAGTATCTCTTTCCGTGTGGACGGCACTTCCGAACTACAACTGGCTGTGTTGAAGCCCAGGAAATAGGAGGGTGTAGGCAGAGGCCTACTGAATTTTGAATGAGGTGACAGCAGGAGAGACTGCCATCCACACAGCAGGGGATCAGCTGACGTTACTGAACCCCACTGAGACACGGGAGCAAGTATCTCTTTCCGTGTGGACGGCACTTCCGAACTACAACTGGCTGTGTTGAAGCCCAGGAAATAGGAGGGTGTAGGCAGAGGCCTACTGAATTTTGAATGAGGTGACAGCAGGAGAGACTGCCATCCACACAGCAGGGGATCAGCTGACGTTACTGAACCCCACTGAGACACGGGAGCAAGTATCTCTTTCCGTGTGGACGGCACTTCCGAACTACAACTGGCTGTGTTGAAGCCCAGGAAATAGGAGGGTGTAGGCAGAGGCCTACTGTATTTTGAATGAGTTTACAGCAGGAGAGACTGCCATCCACACAGCAGGGGATCAGCTGACGTTACTGAACCCCACTGAGACACGGGAGCAAGTATCTCTTTCCGTGTGGACGGCACTTCCGAACTACAACTGGCTGTGTTGAAGCCCAGGAAATAGGAGGGTGTAGGCAGAGGCCTACTGAATTTTGAATGAGGTGACAGCAGGAGAGACTGCCATCCACACAGCAGGGGATCAGCTGACGTTACTGAACCCCACTGAGACACGGGAGCAAGTATCTCTTTCCGTGTGGACGGCACTTCCGAACTACAACTGGCTGTGTTGAAGCCCAGGAAATAGGAGGGTGTAGGCAGAGGCCTACTGTATTTTGAATGAGTTTACAGCAGGAGAGACTGCCATCCACACAGCAGGGGATCAGCTGACGTTACTGAACCCCACTGAGACACGGGAGCAAGTATCTCTTTCCGTGTGGACGGCACTTCCGAACTACAACTGGCTGTGTTGAAGCCCAGGAAATAGGAGGGTGTAGGCAGAGGCCTACTGTCTTTGTAATGCGGAGACAGCAGGAGAGACTGCCATCTCCACAGCAGGGGAACAGCTGGCAGTGCTGAACCCCACTAACACTTGAACGAATGTGTTTGGCTCTGTGGAGACGACACTTCTGAACACCAACTGACGCTGTTGGAGCCCAGGATTAGGCGAGGAGCAGGCTGGGGCCTACTGGATTTTGGCAGGTGAAGGCAGCAGGAGACTTGCCATCTCCACAGCAGGGGAACAGCTGGCAGTGCTGAACCCCACTAACACTTGAACGAACGTGTTTGGCTCTGTGGAGACGACACTTCTGAACACCAACTGACGCTGTTGGAGCCCAGGATTAGGCGAGGAGCAGGCTGGGGCCTACTGGATTTTGGCAGGTGAATGCAGCAGGAGACTTGCCATCTCCACAGCAGGGGAACAGCTGGCAGTGCTGAACCCCACTAACACTTGAACGAACGTGTTTGGCTCTGTGGAGACGACACTTCTGAACACCAACTGACGCTGTTGGAGCCCAGGATTAGGCGAGGAGCAGGCTGGGGCCTACTGGATTTTGGCAGGTGAAGGCAGCAGGAGACTTGCCATCTCCACAGCAGGGGAACAGCTGGCAGTGCTGAACCCCACTAACACTTGAACGAATGTGTTTGGCTCTGTGGAGACGACACTTCTGAACACCAACTGACGCTGTTGGAGCCCAGGATTAGGCGAGGAGCAGGCTGGGGCCTACTGGATTTTGGCAGGTGAAGGCAGCAGGAGACTTGCCATCTCCACAGCAGGGGAACAGCTGGCAGTGCTGAACCCCACTAACACTTGAACGAATGTGTTTGGCTCTGTGGAGACGACACTTCTGAACACCAACTGACGCTGTTGGAGCCCAGGATTAGGCGAGGAGCAGGCTGGGGCCTACTGGATTTTGGCAGGTGAAGGCAGCAGGAGACTTGCCATCTCCACAGCAGGGGAACAGCTGGCAGTGCTGAACCCCACTAACACTTGAACGAATGTGTTTGGCTCTGTGGAGACGACACTTCTGAACACCAACTGACGCTGTTGGAGCCCAGGATTAGGCGAGGAGCAGGCTGGGGCCTACTGGATTTTGGCAGGTGAAGGCAGCAGGAGACTTGCCATCTCCACAGCAGGGGAACAGCTGGCAGTGCTGAACCCCACTAACACTTGAACGAATGTGTTTGGTTCTGTGGAGACGACACTTCTGAACACCAACTGACGCTGTTGGAGCCCAGGATTAGGCGAGGAGCAGGCTGGGGCCTACTGGATTTTGGCAGGTGAAGGCAGCAGGAGACTTGCCATCTCCACAGCAGGGGAACAGCTGGCAGTGCTGAACCCCACTAACACTTGAACGAACGTGTTTGGCTCTGTGGAGACGACACTTCTGAACACCAACTGACGCTGTTGGAGCCCAGGATTAGGCGAGGAGCAGGCTGGGGCCTACTGGATTTTGGCAGGTGAATGCAGCAGGAGACTTGCCATCTCCACAGCAGGGGAACAGCTGGCAGTGCTGAACCCCACTAACACTTGAACGAATGTGTTTGGCTCTGTGGAGACGACACTTCTGAACACCAACTGACGCTGTTGGAGCCCAGGATTAGGCGAGGAGCAGGCTGGGGCCTACTGGATTTGGGCAGGTGAAGGCAGCAGGAGACTTGCCATCTCCACAGCAGGGGAACAGCTGGCAGTGCTGAACCCCACTAACACTTGAACGAATGTGTTTGGCTCTGTGGAGACGACACTTCTGAACACCAGCTGACGCTGTTGGTGCCCAGGATTACGCATGCCGCATGCAGAGGCCAATGGGCAGCGGTTTTTATGGAGGTTGTGGACTACTACTGATTCTAACCATGCTCCACTTAGGCCTCTGGCTCCACTGTCTCTACTATTTACCCTGGCCTCCAACCCCGCCAGCTACATCTCTGAAGTGGCGTCAGCACAATCTACACTTGTTCCTGTGTTACTGGTGCTCAGTCCCATCAGTTGATCCCCTGATGTTTGTCCGGCAAGTTCGCCAGCTCTGTCCTCATTCCCACTACTGGTTATGGGAATGTGGACAGAGCAGGAGACCTTGCCGGACACACATCAGGGGATAAACTGATGGGACTGAGCCACAGGAACACAGGAACAAGTGTAGATTGTGCTGACGCCACTTCAGAGATGTAGATGGCGGGGTTGGAGGTCAGGGGAAATAGTAGAGACAGTGGAGCCAGAGACCTAAGTTGGGCACGGTTAAAAATCAGTAGTGGTTTGAATGTTGATGGAGCTGGTGACTCTGCCGTCCACACAGCAGGGGATCAGCTGGCATTACTGAACCCCAGTAACACAGGAGCTAGTGTGTTTCTCTGTGCAGACGACACATCTGAGCGACAACTGGCTGTGTTGAAGCACAGGGATTATAGTTCAGGTGGTAGAAAAATGAACACACCAGCAGACCTGGATACAGTTGCCAACCACTAATTTAGTCTGTAAGAGGAATGGCAAAGTCTTTGGAGATCCAGGCCTTGTTCATTTTCAGAAAAGTCAGCCGGTCAACATTATCGGAAGATAGTCGCGTGCGACGGTCTGTTAGTACACCACCTGCGGCACTAAAGACACGTTCCGATAATACACTGGCAGCAGGGCAAGCCAGCACCTCCAATGCATACTGGCTAAGCTCTGGCCATGTATCCAGCTTAGAGACCCAAAACTTGAAGGGGGAAGAGCCATCTGGGAGTACAGCGACAGGGCAAGACATGTAGTCTGACACCATCTGACGGAAGCGTTGCCTCCTGCTGACTCGAGGCGTCGCTGATGGTGTAGACAATTGTGGTGGACACACAAAACTTTGCCACATTTGGGCCATAGTGGTCTTGCCTTGTGCTGCGGCACTGCCTCTGCTCCCTCTTTGTGCAGAGTTTCCTCCACTGCCTCGACGCACAGAGCTGCTTTGTAAAGCACTTGCAACAATGCTGTCGGGTGGAATGGAAAACATTATGGACTGCACCAGTGACTCTTCGTACTCCCGCATTTTACGCTCCCGGTTCAACGTTGGTATGAGCCTTTGTACGCTGTCCCGGTAGCGAGGATCTAGGAGGGTGTACACCCAATAATCAGCCGAGACGAGAATGTGGGCGATGCGGCGGTCGTTTCTCAGGCACTGCAGCATGAAATCAACCATGTGCTGCAGACTCCCAACTGCCAAAGAACCGCTGTCCCCTGTTTGAGGCGTGACCTCGACCTGCTCTGCATCACCCCACCCTCGCTGTACATACTGAGTAGAGGTTTGTGTACCTCCCTCCTCTGGAGAGATGTCTTCCTCCTCCATCGACTCCTCCTCATCCTCCTCACAAAGTGTCCCCTGCCTAGGCCTTTGTGAGGAAACACGTAGCGCAGACTGTCCAGAAGCAGATGGCATTTGGGACTCCTCATCCTCCACCTCTTCTGAAACCTCATCCCTTAGTGCTTGCAGTGTTTGTTGAAGCAGGCAGATAAGGGGGACAGTCATGCTGACTAGTGCATCATCTGCACTCGCCATCCGCGTGGATTCATCGAAGGCACGCAAAACGAGGCAGATGTCCTTCATAGAGGCCCACTCAATGGTGCTGAAGTGTGAACGGCGCACAGTGCGACTTGTTTGCGCCTGATGCAGCTGGTACTCCATGACTGCTGCCTGCTGCTCACACAACCGCTCCAACATATGTAACGTTGAATTCCACCGGGTGGGTAGGTCACATATGATGCGATGTTCTGGAAGGCCAAATCGTCGCTGCAGAGCAGCGAGGCGCGATCTTGCCGTGCTGGAACGTCGCAAGTGAGCGCACTCTATGCGGACCTTGTGCAACAGTGCATCAAGATCCGGATAGTCCCTCAGAAAGCTCTGCACGACCAAGTTAAGAACATGTGCCAGACATGGGATGTGTGTGAGGTTGCCTAGGCCAAGAGCTGCCACCAGATTTCGGCCATTGTCACACACTACCAAGCCCGGCTGGAGATTCGCTGGCCCAAACCACACATCGCTCTCCAGCTTGATAGCATTCCAGAGCTCCTGCGCTGTGTGGCTTCGATTCCCCAAAGAAATTAATTTGAGTACAGCCTGTTGACGTTTGGCCACGGCTGTGCTCATATCGGTCGTAACAGGCTCCTGCTCTGCTGTTTCTGAGGAACTTGAGTAGGAGGAGGAGTCTATGTGTACAGACTGGAGTCCTGCAATCCGTGGCGTTGGAAGAACACGTACAGCGCCACTCTCCAGATCCGTACCCGGCTCCACAACATTGACCCAGTGGGCAGTGAGGGAAAGGTATCGTCCCTGTCCATGGTTACTGGTCCACGCATCGGTGGTCAGGTGGACCTTGCTACTAACGGCGTTTAGTAGCGCATGTTTTATTTTGCCCTCAACATGTTTCTGCAGGGCAGGGACGGCTCGCCTGCTGAAATAAAAGCGGCTGGGCACGTTGTATTGGGGGACTGCCAATGCCATTAAGTCCCGGAAGGTGTCAGTGTCCACCAGCCTGAATGACAGCATTTCAACTGCCAGAAGTTTGGCAATGCCAGCATTCAGAGACTGTGCTCGGGGATGGTTTGCCGAGTAAGGGCGCCTTTTATCCCATGCCTGTGCTACCGATGGCTGTGATGGATGGGAACGTGCTGTTATGGGTGGAATCTGACAGGGTCTCCGGACAACAGTGGCAGAGGTTCTTCCTTGGCGATCCTGTGAGGAAGCCGAACCAGCAGTGTGTGAGCTGGAGGAAGAGGGCCCAACACGAACTGAAGAGGTGGTAGGTGGTGCTGTACGTTGGCCTACGTCTTGAGGGTGTCTATGCAACTCCAACTCGTGCTTGGTGCGCACATGTTTCCACATATTTGTGGTATTGAGGTTGCTGACATTTCTCCCTCTTTTGACTCTCTGATGACACAGCTTGCATTTGACAAAGCAAATGTCATCTGCAACTGTGTCAAAAAAGGACCACGCACTGCAACTCTTGTGAGCGCCCGGTTTGCCTTTGGAAGGAGGAATGCTCCTAACGGGTGCCGAAGTGGAGGGTACAGGCAACCAAGTCTTCCCCCTCCCTCTGCCTCCTGTTTTGGCCGGTAGGGGAATCTCTTCCTCCGAGCTGCTCCCACCACCTTCCTGTTGCTCACGCCATGATGGGTCAAGGACCTCATCATCTTCCCTCCCCTCTTCAAACAGCTGCTTCTCCGGGGTTGTCTCGCCAGCACCGTACGCACCAGAAAGTGGCAACTGAGTCTCGTCATCATCTGATGCGTACTGAGGTGTGCTGACCATAGGCACTGGCCCACTCGCCTCTTCAGATTCAGAGGGACAAAGAAGTTGCGCATCACTGCATACTCCCTCTTCTTCACATTCAGGAATGCTGCTTGGCTGGCCCCCTCTTTCCAAGCCAACAGATTCCGAGAACAGAAGTAGAGATTGTGATGGCTCCTGTCCATGTCTCTCTGACTGCCTGGGCACTTTGGCAGGTGGTGAAGAGACAGATGGTTGCTCTTCGGTGCTCTGACCCTGAGAGGATGCGGAAGTAATTGAAGTCGATGCGTTAGCTGCCATCCATCCGACAACGGCTTCAATTTGTTCCTCCCGCAGCAGTGGGGTACGTTGAGGTCCTACAAAGCTGCGCATAAAGGACTGTTGCCTGCTAAAACTGGGGGATGCTGATCCACTGGTGCCCGCAGCAGGCCCAGAATCCCCACGTCCTCTACCTGTAGAATCCCCACGTCCTCTCCCTGCAGAATCCCCACGTCCTCTCCCTGCTGAAACTCCACGCCCACGCCCACGCCCCCGCGCCTTACTCCCTGCCTTCTTCATCTTGCAAGACTGCTTAAGATAGGCAAAAAAGGACAAAGGGGGGCCTTAGTGTGCTTATTCCTGAACAGCTGGTTACAGGTACAAGAAACACTAATTTTATGAAGTGTGTGTGTGTGGACTAGACTTTAATAGGAGCTGATGTGGCCTACACAAGTTCAAAATGTAGTGTTTGGTGAACTTTTTATGTGGTTTCTTTGTTTGAAACAAACTCAAAGTATGAGAACAAAGAATTGAAACTGATAGTATCACCAACTTTTTGGAGCTATTACAATGCAGGCAGGTAACCTACAATGCAAAAGATGAGGCTCCAAAAAAATTGGGTAATACTAATCTGGCTGCGCCGGCAGGGCACAAGCCAGAAAAAAAGGCTCCTCTATCTACTCCTATATAGTGTTTGCAACCAACCAATGTTGATGGATACGGATGGATGCACACTAATAGGAGAAGAAAAAATGAGCTGCACTCAGAGACAAATATGTGTGAGGCAGTGACGCACGTTGAGCGTCCTACAACCAGACGTAGCTGCAGGACACTCTACTCAGCGTGAGCTGCACTCACACACAGTCAGAGACCTCTCAGACAGCCGTCAACAGTGCAGCTAAGTGGGCACTGGCACTGACAGGCTGCAGAAAGGCTCCGCTGTGTACTCCTATATAGTGTTTGCAACCACCGTAGATGGAGACGGATGGATGCACACTAATAGAAGAAAAAATGAGCTGCACTCAAATAAAAATATGTGTGAGGCAGTGACGCACGCTGAGCGTCCTACAGCCAGACGTAGCTGCAGGACACACTACTCAGCATGAGCTGCACTCACACACAGTCAGAGACCTCTCAGACAGCCGTGAACAGTGCAGCAAAGTGGACACTAGCACTGAAAGGCTGCAGAAAGGCTCCGCTGTCTACTACTAGTGTTTGCAACCAACGTATATGGATACGGATGGAAGCACACTAGATTGAAATTATTTAAAAAATGCAGCTCAAAAAATAAAAGATGTATGAGGCAGCAGTGATCACACTGGGTGGCCTACAGCCTGACGTGGCTGCAGGACCCACTCCACAGCGTGAGCTGCACTCACACAGCCCTTGCAGACAGCTGTGAACACTGCTGCTAGGGCAAAGAAGGCTACAGTGGTGGTTTATGTAGCCTGGATAAAGCACAATATTGTTTTTAGAATCGCTATTTCTAACTGTCCCTCACAGTCTTCTACAGCAGCCTGTCCCTAACTGAATTCACAGCAGAGTGACCAGAAATGGCGGCTGCGGTGGCTTTTATAGTGCATCATGACATCATTTCGGCAGCCAATCACAGCCATGCCAATAGTTAACATGCCTACATGCCTAACAGGATGTGCCCACACTTCGGAGGATTCCCATTGGCTTAATCAAAGCAAGCAGGCTCATAGCATGATGGGAACTTCCTATTCCGATTCCGATCCCGGAATCCGATATGAAAAAAGTATCGGAATTAAGTATCGGAATTCCGATACCGCTGATATCGGCCGATACCCGATACTTGCGGTATCGGAATGCTCAACACTATCCATAATTAATCAGACTGAAATCTTGGATTTTTTTTTCTGTATGTAATTAAAGTTACTTGTTTCTGATATATTGGGGTCTTGGCTCTTTTGTCACCTGTTAAAAACCACCTGCCTAATATTGTGTAGACCCCCACCTGCCCACTCTTGTGCCCTAAAACCTCTCTGACCAACTGAGTTAGGAGCTCAACTCTGAGGATGTCCTGTAGTTACTGGGGCCAACACCATTTACATGGGGGCGTAACAAAGCCTCATGGGCCCCCGGGAAATATTTTGGGACTGCCCACCCCCAACAGCTTGTTACTCAGATGTGCAGGTCCCTGTGGCACTGATATGAACAAAATCCTCAATGTATTAAGGGTAATATTACTACTAATACCATTATATTCGGGTCAAATAATGCTGCCACACCATGGCAACAGATTACCGCCACATAGTGATTGAATAATATTACTGCTATACGCCAACTCAACATACTTTATACCACAGCACTTTACAGGTCAGAGGGCACTTGTACAGACAATATCAAACATTACAGGATCACACGTAATTCAGGACCTAGAGGAGTGAGGGCCCTGCTCGCAAGAGCTTACAATTTATGAGAAAATAGAAAAATGAAAATGCTTATCATCTATCAATATAATAACGCTGCATTAGATCGCTCAGCTGCAGATGCTGCTGGTACAGGAACAAGATGCTGCGATGGCGCGCAGGGAAGGTAAGTAGGATGTTTGTTTTTTTTTAATGCTTTTCTTATGAGGGCCATACATACAAGGATAGGGAAGAGGAACCATGCATAAAAGGATGGTGGGGATTAGGAGCCATGCATACAAGGACAGGAATGAGGAGCCATGCAGACAGGGAAGGGGATGACGAGCCATGCATGCAAGGATGGGGATGAAGAGCCATGCATGCAAGGATGGGGATGAGAAGCCATGCATGCAAGGATGGGGATGAGAAGCCATGCATGCAAGGATGGGGATGAGAAGCCATGCATGCAAGGATGGGGATGAGAAGCCATGCATGCAAGGATGGAGGTGAGGAGCCATGCAGATGAGGATGAGGAGCCATGCAGACAAGGATGGGGATGAGGAGCCATGCAGACAAGGATGGGGATGAGGAGCCATGCAGACAAGGATGGGGATGAGGAGCCATGCAGACAAGGATGGGGATGAGAAGCCATGCAGATAAGGATGGGGATAAGGTGCCATGCATATAAGGATGAGGAGCCAAGCAGACAAGGATGGGGATGAGGAGTCATGCTTACCAGGACAAGGATGAAAAGCCATGCAGATCAGGATGGGGATGAGGATCCATGCATAACAGAGTAAGGGTTAGGGGACAATGCATACCCGGCTTATACTTGAGTCAATAAGTTTTCACAGTTTTTCGTGTCAAAATTATGTGCCTCAGCTTATACTTGGGTCAGTTTATACACAAGTATATATGGTTTTTTTTTACATTTTTTTTTTTATATGTGAGGCCATTATACTATATGGAGCACTATCTGAGCACATTATACAGTATGAAATACTATGTGGGGCCATTATACAATATGGAGCATCGTGTGAGGCCATTATACAGTATGGAGCACTATGTGGGGGCCATTACACTTTATGCAGAGCTATGTGGAGCCATTATGCGTTACGGAGATCTATGTGGAGCCATTGTACTGTATGGAGGACTTTATGTGCCCGTTATACTGTCTGGAGGGCTGTGTGGTGATTACAGTTGGAGAATCCTACTGTGATGGGGTCACCATTCTTTGTTGGGGGAACTGAAGGAGGGGTTACAGTAGGGTCGTCGTACTGTGGAGGAGTTCATGCTGGGGGTATCATGCTGTGTTTGGGAGCACTTTTGTTAGTATCATATTTTATCTGTTTAATTCAAGTTATTTTATTTTTGTTATTACACATGTAAATTAGGCCATTGGGCAATATGCTTTTTACTGCTGTTACATAGCACATTATATTATTGCACTATAATTTCAGAAGTTAATCGTTTTATTTGATAAGAAAAAACTTCCTCAATTGTAGACATTTTTTTTAATTTTTTTTAGTAAATATCAAGGTTGGCCTGCGACTTTCTGCAAGCTTTTAACTTTGGCCCTCTGTGTATTTGCGTTTGATATCCCTGCCTTACAGGGTTCTTTTTCTCATCATGATAAAGGGTTACAATTGCAAAGAGGTTGTAAAAACAAACAACTTTGTAATTTTACTTTTGATTAAAAATCCTCTCTATTCTCAAGAACAGACCTTCGCTACAATTGGTGACTAGTATCTTAGGCTTGGAGTGCAGCGCTTACAAGCTCTTTGATATCGACTATAGCGCGCAAAAGTACGAGTTGTCTTTCTAATCTAAAACCTCAGTATTCAGGGCACTTTGTGAAAAATAAGTGGGTTTTGGATTGCAGTATGGACACTCGGTCTCTAAAGGGTTCGCCATCACTGTCCTAGAGATTAAAAAAAAAAAACTCCTTGGAAATCAGCACCAAGTCGACAGATTTTGGTGTGCGTGTTTTTGTTTTTTTTGTCCCCCTGCCGGTCTCTCTGTCCTGGCCTTAATCAGTACTGTGTTATGTCACCTTCTGTATAAAGTGACACTGCGGTTTTCTATCCCCTGCCGGGAGAATGCAGGTTATGCTGAAGTTATTCTACGTTAATTTTTGACTGTTGTATGGTCGGTTTATTGTATTTTTTTTTTTTTTTTTTTTTTTTACAGTTATTGCTGCCTTTAGTTTGAGACTTTTGCACTTCTTCCAAGTCTTTTTAATCGGATGTGATAGCATGTAATTGCTGACAGACAGGACACAGAGATCATAAGGAAGCACTGCAGGAAGGGTTTTTTTTTAATTAAACTTATTTGGACTAAATGTAGCTCAAATAAAGCGAGACTAAAATCAAAATCGTCAAGAACTTAAAAAGAAAAAAATAATAATCAAAATTTTTTTTTTTTTTTCAAAACCTCCCAGCTCTAATTACAACCTCTGCCAGGCCACAAGGTTAAAGCAGCCCACGCCTTATCCGAGTAAGTGGTGGGGCAGAGCGTCAATCACCATAATTTTCAACTGCAATTGAAAGTGGTGCTGTCCAAGAGATTCGGACAGGCCCTCTCCTCCTTCAGGCCAGGTCGCACCCTCTGTGGCCATAATCTTTAAAGGGAATCTGTCGCCTATTTTTTCGTATTTAAGATGCGGACCACCACCATTAGGGGCTTATCTACAGCATTCTGTAATGCTGTAGATAAGCCCCCGATGTAACCTGAAAGATATGAAAAACTAGTTAGACTATACTCACCCGGGGGTCCGGAGGGTGTCGCGGTCCGGTCCGGCACCTCCCATCTTCTAGCGATGACGTCCTCGTCTTTGCTTTGCTTTGCGTAGCGGCTCCGGCGCAGGCGCACTGCTCTGCCCTGTTGAGGGCAGAGCAGAGTACTGCAGTGCGCAGACGCCGGAAGAGGTCTGGCGCCTGCGCACTGCAGTACTCTGCCCTCAACAGGGCAGAGCAGTTCCCTCTGCGCTGGAGCCGCGACGGGAAGTAAAGAAGAGGACGTCATCGCTAGAAGATGGGAGGTGCCGGACCGGACCGCCACACCCTCCGGACCCGAACCCCCGGGTAAGTATAGTCTAACTCGTTTTTCTTATCTTTCAGGTTACATCGGAGGCTTATCTACAGCATCACAGAATGCTGTAAATAAGCCCCTGATGGTGGTGGCCGCATCTTATACACTATGTTCCAAATTATTATGCAAATTGTTTTTAAGTGTCGTAGCATTTTTTTTGTTTTTTTTAATGAAACCCATTAATGGTATTGTGTCTCAGGGTTCTTTGGATCACTGAAATCAATCTCAGATACCTGTGATAATTAGTTTGCCATGTAAGCCAAATAAAAGGAAAACGATGTTCCACACTATTGAGCAGGCAACAGTTTTCAAGTAACATGGGAAAGAAAAAGGATCTCTCTACTGCCGAAAAGCATCAAATAGTGCAATGCCTCGGTCAAGGGATGAAAACATTAGATATTTCCCAAAAACTTAAGCGTGATCACCGTACTGTTAAGAGATTTGTGGCTGATTCTGAGCACAGACGTCTTCGTGCTGATAAAGGCAGAATGAGGAAGGTTTCTGCCAGACAAGTTCATCGGATTAAGAGAGCAGCTGCTAAAAAGTCATTACAAACCAGCAAACAGATATTTGAAGCTGCTGGTGCCTTTGGAGTCCCTCAAACCTCAAGGTGTAGGATCCTTCAAAGGCTTGCTGTGGTGCATAAACCTACTGTTCGGCCTCCCCTAAATAGTGTTCACAAGCAGAAATGGTTGCAGTGGGCCCAGACATACATGAAGACTAATTTTCAAACAGTCTTGCTTACTGATGAGGGTCGAGCAACCCTGGATGGAGTAGTGGATGGTCACCATGTCACAACAAGGCTGCGACGTCAGCAAGGAGGTGGAGCAGTCATGTTTTGGGCCAGAATCATGGGGAAACAGCTGGTAGGGCCCATTAAGGTTCCTGAAGGTGTGAAAATGACCTCTGCAAAGTATATAGAGTTTCTGACTGACAAATTTCTTCCATGGTATAAAAAGCAGAAACGTGCCTTCAGGAGCAAAATAATCTTCTTCATGCATGACAATGCACCATCTCATGCTGCAAAGAATACCTCTGAGTAGTGTTGAGCGATACCATCCGATACCCTAAAATATCGTATCGGATGGTATCGGCCCGATACGAAAAAAGTATCGGGTATCGCCGATTCCGATACCGGAAGTCCCATTCAAGTCTATGGGACTTCCGGTATCGGAATAAGAAAAACCCTTTTCTCTCCTAATACAGCCTCTCGGGGGGGTGTACGGACCTTCCGGGGGTCTGTGCGGACTACCGGTGGTCTGTACCGACTGCCCGGGTGTCTGTGCAGGCTGCGGGGGGTTGTGCCGGCCTGCCGGTGGTCTGTACCGACTGCCCGGGGGTCTGTGCAGGCTGCGGGGGTCTGTGCAGGATCGTCCGATGGGACTACAAGTCCCATCGGGCGATGCCTGCTACCATGACGGTGATTGACACATTAGCCAATGATGGGACAGTAGTAGTCCCATCATCCGGCTAATGTGTTGAATGTACAAAAAAAAAAAAAAAAAATACATGCTACATACATATTACATACATACTACATATATACCATATGCATGCAACATGCATACTACATATATACCACATATATACTACATGCATGCAACATACAAATATACTACATATATACTACATGCAACATAAATACTACATATATACTACATGCATGCAACATACATATATACTACATGCAACATGCATACTACATGCATGCAACATACATACATACTACATATATACATGCATGCAACATACATATATACTACATGCATACTACATATATACCACATATATACTACATGCATGCAACATACATATATACCACATATATACTACATACATGCAACATACATATATACTACATGCATGCAACATGCATACTACATATATACCACATATATACTACATGCATGCAACATACATATATACCACATATATACTACATACATGCAACATACATATATACTACATGCATGCAACATGCATACTACATATATACCACATATATACTACATACATGCAACATACATATATACTACATGCATGCAACATGCATACTACATATATACCACATATATACTAC
The DNA here is from genome assembly GCF_039654945.1 of Dendrobates tinctorius. Lineage (NCBI taxonomy): Eukaryota > Metazoa > Chordata > Amphibia > Anura > Dendrobatidae > Dendrobates > Dendrobates tinctorius. The sequence goes on from NW_027361772.1 coordinate 19,528,894, forward strand.
ATACATGCAACATACATATATACTACATGCAACATGCATACTACATATATACTACATGCATGCAACATACATATATACTACATATATACTACATGCATACAACATGCATACTACATATATACCACGAAAAAAGAGGGGGAGAAGCCAGCGCTGCTTGTGGTCAGAACGTAATACATAAAGTGTGAAAACACACATTGGTTTCTATCTGTATTCAAAAATGAGACATTTAGCAAAAAATTGATCAATTGTTTGAGCTACCCCGCCACGTCAAGGCAGTCTCGTATGGGGAGTCCTACTCTACGTTTTTTATGTTCGCTGTGCCATTGCGGCCTCCTAAATGTATAAAAGCAAGACCTCATTACATGCACACTGTACCTCAAGCATTTCAAAATCGTTCCTATGGCACCAGAGGACAAGCGCAGATAAAGGTTAGCCAGGTCCATGCAGACATTTCAGGTCCAACCTCCACACTGCCTGTCCAGCACCACATGATAAAGGACGATCCAGGCCCAGATACAGGTGCGTAATCAAATAAAGCCTAGGGCAGGGCAGGGCCGCTGTTAATGTGAACAGCAGCCTAGATCAATCACTAAGAAAACAGAAAGAATAGCGTACATGACCCAGCGCGCACGGCTACAGTGGTGGTCAGCCACAAAACCAATATCAAGAAAAAAGAGGGGGAGAAGCCAGCGCTGCTTGTGGTCAGAACGTAATACATAAAGTGTGAAAACACACATTGGTTTCTATCTGTATTCAAAAATGAGACATTTAGCAAAAAATTGATCAATTGTTTGAGCTACCCCGCCACGTCAAGGCAGTCTCGTATGGGGAGTCCTACTCTACGTTTTTTATGTTCGCTGTGCCATTGCGGCCTCCTAAATGTATAAAAGCAAGACCTCATTACATGACCACCACTGTAGCCGTGCGCGCTGGGTCATGTATGCCATTCTTTCTGTTTTCTCAGTGATTGATCTAGGCTGCTGTTCACATTAAACGGCAGCCCTGCCCTGCCCTAGGCTTTATTTGATTACGCACCTGTATCTGGGCCTGGATCGTCCTTTATCATGTGGTGCTGGACAGGCAGTGTGGAGGTTGGACCTGAAATGTCTGCATGGACCTGGCTAATCTTTATCTGCGCTTGTCCTCTCTGGTGCCATAGGAGCGATTCTGAAATGCTTGAGGTACAGTGTGCATGTAATGAGGTCTTGCTTTTATACATTTAGGAGGCCGTAATGGCACAGCGAATATAAAAAACGTAGAGTAGGACTCCCCATACGAGACTGCCTTGACGTGGCGGGGTAGCTCAAACAATTGATCAATTTTTTGCTAAATGTCTCATTTTTGAATACAGATTGAAACCTATGTGTGTTTTCACACTTCTTGTATTACGTTCTGACCACAAGCAGCGCTGGCTTCTCCGCCTTTTTTTTCTTGATATTGGTTTTGTGGCTGACCACCACTGTAGCCGTGCGCGCTGGGTCATGTACGCCATTCTTTCTGTTTTCTCAGTGATTGATCTAGGCTGCTGTTCACATTAAACGGCAGCCCTGCCCTGCCCTAGGCTTTATTTGATTACGCACCTGTATCTGGGCCTGGATCGTCCTTTATCATGTGGTGCTGGTCAGGTAGTGTGGAGGTTGGACCTGAAATGTCTGCATGGACCTGGCTAATCTTTATCTGCGCTTGTCCTCTCTGGTGCCATAGGAGCGATTCTGAAATGCTTGAGGTACAGTGTGCATGTAATGAGGTCTTGCTTTTATACATTTAGGAGGCCGTAATGGCACAGCGAATATAAAAAACGTAGAGTAGGACTCCCCATACGAGACTGCCTTGACGTGGCGGGGTAGCTCAAACAATTGATCAATTTTTTGCTAAATGTCTCATTTTTGAATACAGATTGAAACCTATGTGTGTTTTCACACTTCTTGTATTACGTTCTGACCACAAGCAGCGCTGGCTTCTCCCCCTCTTTTTTCTTGATATTGGTTTTGTGGCTGACCACCACTGTAGCCGTGCGCGCTGGGTCATGTACGCCATTCTTTCTGTTTTCTCAGTGATTGATCTAGGCTGCTGTTCACATTAAACGGCAGCCCTGCCCTGCCCTAGGCTTTATTTGATTACGCACCTGTATCTGGGCCTGGATCGTCCTTTATCATGTGGTGCTGGACAGGCAGTGTGGAGGTTGGACCTGAAATGTCTGCATGGACCTGGCTAATCTTTATCTGCGCTTGTCCTCTCTGGTGCCATAGGAGCGATTCTGAAATGCTTGAGGTACAGTGTGCATGTAATGAGGTCTTGCTTTTATACATTTAGGAGGCCGTAATGGCACAGCGAATATAAAAAACGTAGAGTAGGACTCCCCATACGAGACTGCCTTGACGTGGCGGGGTAGCTCAAACAATTGATCAATTTTTTGCTAAATGTCTCATTTTTGAATACAGATTGAAACCTATGTGTGTTTTCACACTTCTTGTATTACGTTCTGACCACAAGCAGCGCTGGCTTCTCCCCCTCTTTTTTCTACATATATACCACATATATACTACATGCATGCAATATACATACATACTACATATATACCACATATATACTACATGCATGCAACATACATATATACTACATGCATGCAACATGCATACTACATATATACCACATATATACTACATGCATGCAACATACATATATACTACATGCAACATGCATACTACATGCATGCAACATACATACTACATATATACCACATGCATGCAACATGCATACTATATATATACCACATATATACTACATGCATGCAACATACATACATACTACATATATATACCACATGCATACAACATGCATACTATATATATACCACATATATACTACATGCATGCAACATATATATAATACATATATACTACATGCAACATACATACTACATATATACCACATGCATACAACATGCATACTATATATATACCACATATATACTACATGCATGCAACATACATACATACTACATATATATACCACATGCATACAACATGCATACTATATATATACCACATATATACTACATGCATGCAACATATATATAATACATATATACTACATGCAACATACATACTACATATATACCACATGCATGCAACATGCATACTACATATATACTACATATATACCACATGCATGCAACATACATATATACCACATATATACTACATGCATGCAACATACATATATACCACATGCAACATGCATACTACATATATACTACATGCATGCAACATACATATATACTACATACAATACATTCATACAATACATACATATAGACATACAGTACATATAACATAGAGTACATACTCACCAGCACTTGTCACTTTGATCCCCGAAGCCATTGTCATTTTTGGAATAAATATTAAAATAACAAACAATATACTCCCTGATCCGCAGAAATCCACGAGAGTCCCACGACGATCTTGCGTGGAGAACTGCAGCATCAGCAGATGCTACCGTTCTCTTCGGGGCCCAGGAAACCAGTGTCGGAGGTAGGTATCCTTCCGCCTTGTATTCCTCCGCCAGTGTGTAAAAAAAAAAAAAAAAAAGTCCCTAGTCTCACTTTATGGCAAAAGCTGCATGGGAAATTTTTCACACAGCAATGCCATAAAATGAGACTAGGGACTTTTTTTTTTCTTTACAGTGGCGGAGGAATACAGGGAGGAAGGATACCTACCTCCCGACACTGGTTTCCTGGAGCCCGTAGAGAACGGTAGCATCAGCTGATGCTGCTGTTCTCCACGCAAGATCGTTGTGGGACACCCGTGGACTTCTGCGGATCAGGGGTGAGTATATTCGTGCTTTGTTATTTTAATATTTATTCCATAGATGACAATGGCTTCGGGGATCAAAGTGACAAGTGATGGTGAGCATGTACTCTGTTATATGTACTGTATGTCTATATGTATGTATTGTATGAATGTATTGTATGTAGTATATATAGTAGTATATATAGTATGCATGTTGCATGCATGTGGTATATATGTAGTATGTATGTTGCATGCATGTAGTATATATGTAGTATGCATGTTGCATGTAGTATATATGTATGTTGCATGCATGTAGTATATATGTGGTATATATGTAGTATGCATGTTGCATGCATGTGGTATATATGTAGTATGTATGTATGTTGCATGCATGTAGTATGTATGTAGCATGTATGTAGCATGTATGTAGTATGTATTTATTTTTTTTTTACATTCAACACATAGGCCGTTTGATGGGACTACTACTGTCCCATCATTGGCTAATGTGTCAATCACCGTCATGGTAGCAGGCATCGCCCGATGGGACTTGTAGTCCCATTGGACGATCCTGCACAGACCCCCGCAGCCTGCACAGACCCCCGGCAGTCGGTACAGACCCCCGGCAGGCCGCTCAGATCCCCGGCAGGCCAGTACAGACCCACGGCAGTCCGCACAAACCCCGGGCAGTCGGCACGGACCACCGGGAGGCCGGCACGGACCACCGGGAGGCCGGTACGAACCCCCGGGCAGTTGGCACAGACCCCCGGCAGGCCGGTACAGAACCCCGGGAAGTCGGCATAGACCCCCCCCGGAAGGCTCGAACTGACGGCGCATCATGATGCGCACAGACTGCGCATCATGATGACGTCATTTCGGCAGCCAATCAGAGCCACAGCAGTGGCTCTTTGCATTATGAGAACTTCCGATATCCGATATTGAAAAAATATCCGTACTCGGTATCGGAATTCCGATACAGCGAATATCGGCCGATACCCGATATTTGCAGTATCGGAATGCACAACACTACCTCTGAGTCATTGACTGCTATGGGCATAAAAGGAGATAAACTCATGGTGTGGCCACCATTTTCCCCTGACCTCAACCCTATAGAGAACCTTTGGAGTATCACCAAGCAAAAGATCTATGAGGGTGGGAGGCAGCTCACATCAAAACAGCAGCTCTGGGAGGCTATTCTGACTTCATGCAAAGAAATACAAGCAGAAACTCTCCAAAAACTCAAAAGTTCAATGGATGCAAGAATTTTTTGTTCAGTGAATCTGACCTCCTAATGCTGCAAATTCCACAAATGAGCATTTTCAGTTCTTTAAAACATATCAAATGTTTAGTAATTCTACTGTGCCTAATAATTTGGAACAGTGCAATTTGAGTTTTTATTCATTTTGGAGATTATACTGTTATCATTGGGAGGTTTCTTCAATAAAATTCGATGTATACTCTAACAGGTGATGACTTTTATTAGACTGACTGTCACTGGCACCGGCCACTTAGGAAAATCAGAGAAAAATATCATTTCCATAATAATTTGGAACATAGTGTATACGAAAAAATAGGTGACAGATTCCCTTTAAGACCCTATACATTTAATCTCCATATATCTCTAAAATGCTTATATCTATACAAAAATATATGTGCAATATATTTCTCTTTATAGTGCTAACATGTTCAGAAGCGCTGTACAGAGACAGTCGTCACTTGCATTAGTCCTAACACCATTTGAGGCTCACAATGTAAATTGCACGTTACTTATTAGTATATTTTATGGAGTGTAGGAAGATACTTGCACGACCACTGGGAGAAGTTACAGACTCCAAACAGATATCATACAACTCACACCCACACCTGAAGGTATGGCTTGATGGACCTATTGCTTTTTTAAACTTAACAACTATGTATTTTAGAATATAGACATATAAAAAAAATCTGCTATACTACAGTCATGGCCAAAAGTTTTGAAAATGACACAAATATTAATTTTTACAAAGTCTACTGCTTCATTTTTTCTAATGGCAATTTGCATATACTCCAGAATGTTATAAAGAGTGATCAGCTTAACAGCAATTACTTGCAAAGTCAATATTTGCCTAGAAAATTAACTTTATCCCCCAAAACACATTTCAACATCATTGCAGCCCTGCCTTAAAAGGACCAGCTAACATCGTTTCAGTGTTTTCTCCATTAACACAGGTGTGGGTGTTGATGAGGACAGGGCTGGAGATCAATCTGTCATGATTAAGTAAGAATGACACCACTGGACACTTTAAAAGGAGGCTGGTGCTTGGCATCATTGTTTCTATTCTGTTAACCATGGTTATCTCTAAAGAAACACGTGCAGTCATCACTGCACTGCACAAAAATGGCCTAACAGGGAAGAGTATCGCAGCTAGAAAGATTGCACCTCAGTCAACAATCTATCGCATCATCAAAAACTTCAAGGAGAGAGGTTCCCTTGTTGCCAAAAAGGCTCCAGGGCGTCCAAGAAAGACCAGCAAGCACCAGGACCGTCTCTTAAAAGTGTTTCAGCTGCGGATCGGGCTACCAGCAGTGCAGAGCTTGCTCAGGAATGGCAGCAGGCAGCTGTGAGTGCATCTGCACGCACTGTGAGGCGGAGACTCTTGGAGCAAGGCCTGGTCTCAAGGAGGGCAGCAAAGAAGCCACTTCTCTCCAGGAAAAACATCATGGACAGACTGATATTCTGCAAGAGGTACAGGGAGTGGACTGCTGAAGACTGGGGTAAAGTCATGTTCTCTGATGAATCCCCTTTTCGATTGGGACATCTGGAAAACGGCTTATTCGGAGAAGACCAGGTGAGCGCTACCACCAGTCTTGTCTCATGCCAACTGTCAAGCATCCTGAAACCATTCATGTGTGGGGTGGCTTCTCAGCCAAGGGAATGGGCTCTCTCTCAGTCTTGCCTAAAAACACAGCCATGAATAAAGAATGGTACCAGAATGTCCTCCAAGAGCAACTTCTCCCAACCGTCCAAGAGCAGTTTGGCTATCAACAATGCCTTTTGCAACATGATGGAGCACCTTGCCATAAAGCAAAGGTAATAACTAAATGGCTCAGGGAACAAAACATAGAGATTTTGGGACCATGGCCTGGAAACTCCCCAGATCTTAATCCCATTGAGAACTTGTGGTCAATCATCAAGAGACGGGTGGACAAACAAAAACTTTCAAATTCAGACAAAATAAAAGCATTGATTTTGCAAGAATGGACTGCTATCAGTCAGGATTTGATCCAGAAGTTGATTGAGAGCATGCCAGGGAGAATTGCTGAGGTCCTGAAGAAGAAGGGTCAACACTGCAAATATTGACTTGCTGCATTAACTCATTCTCACTGTGAATATAACCTTTTGTTACTCATAATATGATTGCAATTATATTTCTGTATGTGATAAAAACATCTGACAAACACACATAAAAAGCAGAGGGCAGCAGATCATGTGAAAATATAATATTTGTGTCATTCTCAAAACTTTTGGCCATGACTGTATACAAGGTGTTGTATAGCGTTTATAGGAGGATGGAAATTTTAGGTATCTAATATATAAAGCTCAATGTGGGTGTGTATGTGTTGTGATAAAACACTCCGGGATCGCCTTTGCTGGGGTCAAAGGTCACGTGCGTTCAGCATGAAACTCAGGCGCAGAACTGGGATTCGGGTATAACTGACACTGGGTCAGGTTTATTAATGGTGAAAGCAATGCATAAAGGAAATAAAACATAAAACAAATCCTTGCCTGTCCGGCACTAACTAAACAAGGTACAACCTAACTACCAACTGGCGGGCTTCTCCCGTCCAGCCAAACCACAGTTGCAGTGGGCACTGCTTTCACTCACGTGTGTCTCTCACACAGACAGGCTCTCTGTGTTCCCAGGCTGAGACACTTACACAACCACCTGGCATCCTTTTATATCCACCTCCCATTATTCATTAGCAAGCAGGTGTGATACTGACCAGACTAGGCCACATAGGAAAGGAATCTGGGCGAGATATACCTGCCCTCATCCACTATTCCCACATGATTCTCACATATCCCCCCCCTCTGCTCAGACCACTCCGATCGAGCAATGACACCCGCCAAACAGTGCACTCGGGACAGGGCATCTGCATTCCCCATCTGTACCCCTGGGCGGTGCTCCACGTAAAAGTGTATGCCTGCAAGGCAAGGAACCACCGGGTCACCCGACTATTCCGTTCCTTGTTTAAGTGCATCCACTTGAGAGGGGCATGGTCAGTGATCAGCCTGAACTTTCGGCCCACCAGGTAATATTTGAGGGCCTCTAGAGCCCACTTAATGGCTAGGCACTCTTTTTCTACGACTGCATACCTTTGCTCGTGTTTATTCAGCTTCCTGCTGAGATAGAGGACTGGGTGTTCCACTCCGTCCCTCACTTGTGTGAGTACGGCCCCGATACCGGTATCAGAGGCATCCGTTTGTACCACAAACTCGCTGCGGAAGTCCGGAGTCACCAGTACGGGCTGAGAGCAAAGTGCCCGTTTTGGGCTATGGAAGGCTTCTTCAGCCGCTAAACTCCATTTAATCATGATGGAGTCTTTCCCTTTTGTAAGATCCGTCAGGGGGTAGCGATGGCTGCAAAATTGGGTATGAACCGGCGATAATAGCCGGCGATCCCCAGGAAGGCGCTCACCTGCTTCTTGTTGACAGGTTGTTGAACCGCCTGAATCTTATCAACCTGGGGTTTAACAACACCCCCCCAATTACATACCCCAAATACCGGGCTTCTTCTAGCCCGATGTGACATTTCTTGGGGTTCGCGGTTAGACCTGCCTCCCACAGGTCGTCAATCACAGCTTGTACTTTCTGGAGGTGAGTCTCCCAGTCCAAGCTGTAAATGACAATGTCGTCCAAATAGGCCGAAGCGTACTGCCTATGTGGCCTCAGGACTCGATCCATCAGTCTCTGGAAGGTCGCCGGTGCTCCGTGCAGTCCATACGGCATATACACATACTGAAATAGACCTTCCGGAGTAGCAAATGCCGTCTTTTCTCTGGCAGCCTCCGCCAGAGGGATCTGCCAATACCCCTTTGTTAGGTCTAGGGTCGTAATATACCGGGCTTTTCCTAACCGATCTATTAACTCGTCGACCCGGGGAATAGGGTAGGCATCAAATTTTGAGACCGCATTCAGTTTTCTGAAGTCATTGCAGAACCGGATGGTGCCTTCCGGTTTAGGAATTAGCACAATCGGGCTGGACCAAGCACTGTGCGATTCCTCAATGACACCTAACTCTAACATTGCCTTCACTTCTCGGGAAACGGCTTCACGGCGCGCTTCCGGGATTCGGTAGGGCTTTACGTGAACTGTGACACCAGGTTCCGTTACGATGTCATGTTTCATTAGCATAGTCTGCCCCGGTTTTTCTGAGGAAAAACTTTTGGTTATGAAGTAGAATCTGCCTGACCTCATTCTTTTGCCGCTCCGAGAGAGTCTCTGCAACCCGTACCTGCGGTACGGTATGCGAGCAGACGGGACGGGCCAGCTCCGCTGACAAGGCAGACTGATCTTTCCAGGGTTTTATCAGATTTACATGATAAATCTGTTCAGGTTTCCGTTTACCTGCCTGGTATACTTTGTAGTTTACTTCACCAACTCTTTCCTTAATCTCAAAGGGGCCCTGCCACTTTGCCAGGAACTTACTGTCCACCGTGGGGACCAGGATCAACACCCTATCTCCGGGTGCAAACGTACGGATCTTGGCGCCCCTATCATAGATTCTTTTTTGGGCTCCTTGAGCCTGCATCATGTGTTCTTTGACGATAGGCCTAACAGCCGCAATACGGTCCTGCATTTGTGTGACGTGATCTATCACGGTTTTAAACGGAGTGACCTGACCCTCCCAGGTTTCTTTTGCAACGTCTAACAGTCCGCGAGGACGTCGGGCGTACAATAAGTCGAAAGGCGAGAATCCCGTGGAAGACTGGGGTACTTCCCTGATGGCAAAAAGCAAATACGGAAGTAAATAGTCCCAGTTCTTCCCATCCTTGTCTATCACCTTTCTCAGCATCTGCTTCAGAGGTTTATTGAACCGTTCGACCAACCCGTCTGTTTGAGGGTGATACACGGAGGTGCGTAACGGTTCGATTTGTAACAATCTGCAGAGCTCCTTCATTACCCTGGACATAAAGGGGGTCCCCTGGGCGGTGAGTATCTGTTTTGGTATACCGACCCAACTAAACACATGCACCAGTTCCTTGGCAATCGTCTTGATGGCCGTGTTACGCAAAGGGATGGCCTCCGGGTAACGAGTGGCATAATCCAAGATGACCAGGATATGTTGGTGTCCACGTGCAGACCGTGGAAGGGGCCCAACTAAATCCATCCCAATCCTCTCAAACGGGACTTCAATAATAGGTAGGGGTGCCAAAGGGCTACAGAACCGGGGCTTAGGTGCAGAGGCTTGGCAGTCAGGACAAGACTCACAATATACACGAATATCGTGGTGCATGCCTGGCCAAACAAAACAGTGTAATATCCTTTCAGTGGTTTTCTGGACTCCCAGGTGACCTCCCATCACATGTCCGTGGGCCAGGTCCAGCACCTGCCGCCGGTAGGGTTTTGGCACGACTAATAGTTGCACCTTGTCTTCCCCCTTGTTCTCTATCTGATATAGTAATTCATTCTCCAGGACCATGTAAGGATATGCCAGCCTAGAGCCAGGTTCTAAGGGTACCCCATTTATCACTTTTACATTTGTCCTAGCCTGAGAAAGGGTAGGATCCTTTATTTGCTCGCTTTGGAAGTCATCTTTCTGAACTTCCAAATCCGGCAAACGGGGAGGTGGACGGCTGTCGGCCTCCTCCTCTACCCTGATCTCCTCCGTATCACCCGCCATGACTGAAACCGGGAACTGCAGGTCATTTCCAGCAGACTCTTCCCCTGAGTCTTCCGGGGAGACCTCTTCCAGGGGTTCGGGACCCACACGCGCCCTGGGAGAAGAATCATGTACACTATTACCCTGGGGTATCAACTGATTCTCCCACGATTGCCAGAACTGGGGAAAATCCCGGCCCAGGATAACATCATGCAATCACGCCGGGACGAGTCCCACTTTATGTTGCACAGACCCATAGGAAGTAGTAATGCATATGACCATGGTGAGGTACGAACAGGTGTCTCCATGCACACACGTTACAGAAAATTTGTCTGATGGTCCAGTCGGGGCTGACACCAGACTAGCCTTCACCAGAGTCACCACACTTCCCGAGTCTAACAATGCCACCACATTTTTTTTTGACCGGCATTCACACTCACTACCCGTGCAACCATAGACATGCGGTTTTTAGAGTCTGTGACGTCGCACTGCATGGGTTCAGTAGTGACCGGACAGTTCGCAGCAATATGTCCCATCTCTTGGCAGCGGAAACACCTAACGGGCCCCTTGCTTAGACCATAGTTCGTTACTCTCGACCTCGCAGTGCAGACAGTCCCGTTTTCCTCCCCCACTGTCTTAGGGATTTTTCCTTCTCCCCTACTCCCTGGAACAGTCATACCGGTTCCACGTGGAGATGATGAAGAACGAGGTGGGGTAGCGTCGTCTCGGAGTCTTCCGCCACGGAGTAACGTTCAACCAGGTCCACCAGTTGATCTGCCGTCGTAGGATTTATATGGCTTACCCACTTCCTCAGGGCTGGCGGTAGAGCTCTCAGGTACTTGTCCATGACGACTCTCTGGATTATCTCTGGCGCTGTCAACACCTCGGGTTGTAGCCACTTCTTCGTCACGTGGATCAGGTCGAACATCTGTGACCGCGGTGGTTTATCCGGCTGATAAGTCCATTGATGCACTCTCTATGCACGGACAGCGGTCGTCACTCCCAGCCGGGCCAAGATCTCGGCTTTCAGTTTGTCATAGTCCTGCGCAGCTTCAGGCTCTAAGTCATAATAAGCCTTTTGGGCCTCACCGGAAAGAAACGGGGCAATCAGGCCGGCCCATCGTGCCTTCGGCCATTTTTCTCGCACCGCCGTCCGTTCAAACATGGTCAGGTATGCCTCGACGTCATCTTCGGTCGTCATCTTCTGCCAGTACCGACTCACGTGAATCACTCTCGACTCGGCTTCCAGGTTAACCTCAGGTAAGCTTGCCAAGCGCTGCGCCACCTGCTGGAGAAGCGAACGATCGGTAACTGTCATGTCCACCAACTCCTTCAGCTGGGCCATCATCACCCGATTAGCTTCTTGCTGGACGGCGGTGGACTGTACCAGCGCTTTCACCACGTCCTACATGCTCATGCTTGCAACGTGATGCCCGCGTTCTCCATGCTCATGCTTGCAACGTGATGCCCGCATTCTCCACCACAATGTGATAAAACACTCCGGGATCACCTTTGCTGGGGTCAAAGGTCACGTGCGTTCAGCATGAAACTCAAGCGCAGAGATGGGATTCGGGTATACCTGACACTGGGTCAGGTTTATTAACGGTGAAAGCAATGCATAAAGGAAATAAAACATAAAACAAATCCTTGCCTGTCCGGCACTAACTAAACAAGGTACAACCTAACTACCAACTGGCCGGCTTCTCCCATCCAGCCAAACCACAGTTACAGTGGGCACTGCTTTCACTCACGTGTGTCTCTCACACAGACAGGCTCTCTGTGTTCCCAGGCTGAGACACTCACACAACCACCTGGCATCCTTTTATATCCACCTCCCATTATTCATTAGCAAGCAGGTGCGATACTGACCAGACTAGGCCACATAGGAAAGGAATCTGGGCGAGATATACCTGCCCTCATCCACTATTCCCACATGATTCTCACAGTGTGTGTGTATGTATGTGTGTATGTATGTATGTGTGTATGTCCGGGATTGGCATCCGCACCGTCGCAGTTACAGCCACAAAATTTTGCACAGTCAAACGTCTGGACCCCGAGAGCGTCATAGGCTATGTTGTGAGGCAAAATTTTAACCCCGCGCATTCCAATTCACCAAACAATTTTGCCCCTATCTACATAATGGGGAAAAAGTGAAAGGAAAAGTGTTGGAGGCAAATTGACCGCTGCCAGATGTGAATAAGGGGGACTTAAAGAATGAGAGCGATGGCGCCAAAGAGTATATACCGTACAGTTGCTAAGGTGGGGCCCTGACATGGGATACTCACCACACACGGGGATATGAACACACACACAAAATGCGCCACACACTACCACGTGCTTCAACACATATACCTCCCTCAGTCTGCACACATTGCACCACACATACACCAAGGATTAGATACATGGCTCAGCAGTCAGTATCACACAGGATAGGATTAAATACACAGCTCAGCTGTCAGTATCACACAGGATAGGGTTAGATACACAGCTCAGCAGACGGTATCACACAGAATAGGATTAGATACACAGCTCAGCAGTCAGTAACACACAGGATAGGATTAGATACACGGCTGAGCAGTCAGTATCATATAGGATAGGATTAGATACAAGGCTGAGCAGTCAGTATCATACAGGATAGGATTAGATGCATGGCTGAGCAGTCAGTAACACACGATAGGATTAGACACATGGCTCAGCAGTCAGTATCACACAGGATAGGATTAGATACACAGCTGAGCAGTCAGTATCATACAGGATAGGATTAGATACACGGCTGAGCAGTCAGTAACACAATAGGATTAGATACACAGCTCAGCAGAAAGTATCACACAGGAGAGGATACTTGGGTAAACATTTAGTTAATTTGTGTTGCAAATCTGTAGTGTTGAATATATGATGTGAAATGTTATGTGCAATGTAATCATTATAATTTGTTGTGACTAACCACAGTTGGTTACTATGCCCGGGCAACGCCGGGCTCTTCAGCTAGTTCTACATATAAACATTATGGTTCAAGTGTTGATGGTGACTTTTCAGATTAAGCTCATGTGTGCACGTGGAATAACACTGTTTATGACCATTATATATGGTATTTTTCACTAGGTTTCCGCTCTGATGGCCCTATATCTACTGTACTTTTTTGGTTGTCCTTGAGTTTGTGGGTGGAGGCTAGCAGCTATCATGTCTCCCATACACAGTACATAGAGAAGAGGCTATCCTGCTCCTTTAACTCTCATTTGCTTAAAGCAGCAGGGCATTATACAGCAGTACTGAGCAGTTTAGCTGAGAATTCTGCTGGGATTACCTAAACACTAGAAAGCAGCTGGAGACACAGCTAGACTGTTTAGTCCCTTCCTCCTCTCCCTTCCATAAACTCCTATGAGCAACAACTGGAAGGCTGTGTGTCCACGTAGCTTTTAAGCGTTTCCGCGGCGTTTTTTAACGCGCGATTCTGCCGCGGAAATGCTTAAAATAAGCGTTCCATGCATTTGCAATAGAAAACGCACATGTTGTGCCAATGGTGCGTTTTTTTACCACTGCGGAATCGCTTAGTGGTAAAAAATGCAGCATGTTCATTAATTTTGCGGAATCGCCCGCGATTCCGCATACCATCAATTATATGAGCAAAAACGCATTGGGAAAACACATGTCAAAACGCTTGACAATCGTGTCAAAAAGCGCATGCGATTTCCCTGGCAAGGGCATGCGTTTCTGCTCAGGAAAAAATCGCTTGAAAATCGCATCGTGGGCACATAGCCTAAAAGTGTTTGGTGCTTTTATTCCCATTTGCTAGGAAAAAAAACGAGCTCAACTCTTGGCAGTTCCATACAAAATGAATGGAGCGCAGGTTGCACGTGTGCACTGCAGCTTCTTTATAATGGAGAAAAATTCTCCCTATTTTGTCAATTGGCATAAGTCTCAGTGGTCGGACCCCACAAATCAAAAGGTTATCGCCTATCCATTGCTGTCCACTATGCCTGATCTAATACTGGATATACCAGGGGTGCTAAGGTAAGAAGAGGGTGCTCACATTGCGGTCCTCCCTGTCGATCTGATCTAATACTGGAGATACCAGGGGTGCTGAGGTAAGAAGAGGCTGCTCACACTGCTGTCCAACATGTTTATCTGATATAATACTGGAGATACCACGGGTGCTGAGGTAAGAAGAGGCTGCTCACACTGCTGTCCAACATGTTTATCTGATATAATACTGGAGATACCACGGGTGCTGAGGTAAGAAGAGGCTGCTCACACTGCTGTCCTCCCTGTCTATCTGATCTAATACTGGAGATACTGAGGGTGAAGAGGCTGCTCAAATTGTTGTCCTCCCTGTCTATCTGATCTAATTCTGGAGATACCAGAGGTGCTGAGGTAAGAAGAGGCTGCTCACACTGCTGTCCTCTATGTCTATCTGATCTAATACTGGAGATACTGAGGGTGAAGAGGCTGCTCACATTGTTGTCCTCCCTGTCTATTTGATCTAATTCTGGAGATACCAGGGGTGCTGATGTAAGAAGAGGCTGCTCACACTGCTGTCCTCCCTGTCTAACTGATCTATGCTGAGGTAAGAAGAGTTACTGACTTGACCTGCAGGTCTCTAAAATATCCATACTCCTGTGTGAGCTTCTCTGCTCCCCGCACCTAGATACAGACACTATTTACAAACTCTGTACCTATCTGAGCACAGAGGAGGGGAGCAGAGAACTCACAGAGGAGTATGGATACTTGCGACCTGCCGGTCAAACCAGCAACTCTAAGTGCATAAACAAATCACTTGATACAGCCCTCTCAGTGTGGAGTTGACAGAAATGGAAGAAAGGTAAGGAAATGGAGTATTACAAAGATTCATAACTTTGCAATGCTGAGCAATAGCTGACGCGGCCAATTTCTATTTTTCCACCTTCGTTTTTTCCTCCACCATTTCCAGAGCCTTAACTTTTTTTTATCTGTGTACATAGACATATAAGAGCTTGTTTTTTGCAGGATAAGTTGTCCTTTTGAATGACACCATTCATTTTACCACATAGTGTACCGGAGAATGGGAAAAAAAAATCCAAGTTCAGTGAAATTGCAGATCAAACGCTATTCTTACATTGTTTTTGGGAATTGTTTTTACGGCATACATTATGTGGTAAAAGTGACCTCATAATATGATTCTCCTCGTTAGTACGATTACGGCAATACCAAACATGTCCAGTTTTTTTATTATTTTATTGGTGAAAAAAAATCAAAATTTGCCTCAAAATTTTTTTGGCGTTGTGTCAACTTTTACCAAGACCCGTAATGTTTGATTGATGGAGTCGTGTGAGGGCTTATTTTTTGCGGGGCTAGGCAACATTTTTATTTATGCCTTTTTGGGACCGAGGATATTTTGCCTGCTTGTTAGAGCATGTTTTTAACTTTCACTGTATTTGTTAGTCCCCATAGGGGGCTTTAAGCTGCCTGAAGTTGTGTAATGCCTTGTACTATACACAGCCGTGCCACAGCATTGTTGTGTATGGCAAGAATCATGATCTCCTTTGAAGACCGGCCACAGGCAGGGTTTCAAGGAAGCCACGTAATGACAAGCACAGAGGTCTTCAGTAGACCCCCCAGCTGTCACGACGACCTATCTGTACCCCATGATTGTCTGGAGAAGAAAAGGTGAGGACTACCATGAGTCCTGTGTGATGCCAACAGTAAAGTCTCCTGAGACCATCCATGGAGGAGGCTCACTCGCGATTTTGCCTAAGAACATTGCTATGAATAAAGAATGGCATCTAAACATCCTCCAAAAGAAACTTCTCTCAACAATTCAGGAGCAATTTGGTGATCAATGCTTTTTCCAGCATGATGGAAACCATGTTACAAGGCAATAGTGATAAGTGGCTCGATGAACAAAACATTCAACTTTTGGGTTTGTAGTCAAGAAGCTCCCCAGATTTCAATCCCATAGAGAATCTGTGATCAATCCTCAAAAAGCAATAGGAGAAACAAAAACACAGAAATTGTGATAAGCTCCAAGCCCTTATTAGACAAGAATGGGAGGTCATCAGTCAGGTTTCAGCCCAGAAGCTGATATCCAACTGCCCAGGACAATGGTCTGAAGTCTTGAAAAATAAGAGTCAACATTGTAAATATTGAGTCTTTACACAAGCTTTTGATGTATTTGTTAGTAAGTGTAAAAACTTATGAAATGCTGATTGTACAACAGTAATCGTAGAAACATCTGACTAAAGGATCAAAAAACACTGAAGCAGCAAAGTATGACACCCATAATCTGTCAGTCTCTAAACTGTTGGCCAAGACTGCCCAGATAGTCGATATGCAATCTTCTTGGAGAAGACAACTCCATAGATCTAATCACCAAGGACTCACGAACATGGAACAGGTTTTGATTTATATTAAATCACACTGCCCAATCTCTTAATTGTGTGCTGATCAGTTAGGGTCTGTTTTATAGGGGTATACATAGGCAAATTATAATGAGGGCAATCTGGGCTACCACACTGGGCCCGAGGCTCCAGGGGGCCCATGGCCAGATTGCCCTCAATATAATGTTTTGTGCACCGCTATCGGCAGCATTAATCCTCAGGCAGGGAGCTTTTCTTTAGCTGCACTGCTGTCAATACAGAATGGCAGCGTAGCTGCAGGGGAGCCCCTTTCACCTTTTATGTGACCACAAGAAGAAACAGATCCTCGGGCTAAGTGAGGGTTCATACTGTATATAGGAGGCTATGTGGGGTCTCATACTGTATATAGGAGGCTATGTGGGGGCTCATACTGTACATAGGAGGCTATGTGGGGTCTCATACTGTATATAGGAGGCTATGTGGAGGCTCATACTGTATATAAGGAGCTATATAGGGGGCTCATACTGTATATGGTAGATTATATGGGGGCTATGTAGGGGGTCATATATATACAAGAGGCTATGAGAGGCTCATACTGTATATAGGAGGCTATGTGGGGTCTCATACTGTATATAGGAGGGTATGTGGGGGCTCATACTGTATATAGGAGGCTATGTGAGGGCTCATACTGTATATAGGATGCTGTGTGGGGTCTCATACTGTATATAGGAGGCTATGTGAGGGCTCATACTGTATATAGGAGGCTGTGTTGGGTCTCATACTGTATATAGGAGGCTGTGTGAGGGCTCATACTGTATATAGGAGGCTGTGTTGGGTCTCATACTGTATATAGGAGGCTATGTGAGGGCTCATACTGTATATAGGAGGGTATGTGGGGGCTCATACTGTATATAGGAGGCTATGTGAGGGCTCATACTGTATATAGGATGCTGTGTGGGGTCTCATACTGTATATAGGAGGCTATGTGAGGGCTCATACTGTATATAGGAGGCTGTGTTGGGTCTCATACTGTATATAGGAGGCTATGTGTGGTCTCATACTGTATATAGGAGGGTATGTGGGGGCTCATACTGTATATAGGAGGGTATGTGGGGGCTCATACTGTATATAGGAGGCTATGTGGGGGCTCATACTGTATATAGGAGGCTATGTGGGGGCTCATACTGTATATAGGAGGCTATGTGGAGGCTCATACTGTATATAGGGAGCTATGTGGAGGCTCATACTGTATATAAGGAGCTATGTAGGGGGCTCATACTGTATATGGTAGATTATTTGGGGGCTATGTAGGGGAGTCATATATATACAAGAGGCTATGAGAGGCTTATACTGTATATAAGAGTCTATATGAGAGCTCATATTGTATATAGAAAGATGTGTGAGGCCTCATGCTGTATATAAGTGGCTATTTGGGGACTCATGCTGTATATAAGTGGCTATTTGGGGACTCATGCTGTATATAAGTGGCTATTTGGGGACTCATGCTGTATATAAGTGGCTATTTGGGGACTCATGCTGTATATAAGTGGCTATTTGGGGACTCATGCTGTATATAAGTGGCTATTTGGGGACTCATGCTGTATATAGGAGGCTATGTGGGGGCTCATGCTGTATATAGGGAGCTGTGTTATGTGCTCATACTATATATAGGGAGGCTGTGTATAGTAGGTTATGTGGGGGATCATAATGTATATTGGGGTTATGTGAGGGATCATATTATGTATAGGGGGATGTCAGCATACTTAATTCTGCTGAATGTTAAGTGATAGTTAATATAAAATAATTATTAATGTTATTATTAATAATGAGTAGAATTCATTTCAGCCTATTGGTTCGGCCTCCAAAACAGTCATGGTCTGTCACGTGGCCCCTCAGGAAAATGAATTGCTCACCCCTGCCCTATTATGCTTTTTCCATCTCCCACTTGATGTATCGAGGGAATCATGTGACGTGTCAGGTGATACATCGGGTGGGGAGCCGCACCTTCTAACTGCCCAGGGTCCTGGCTACTCTTAATCCATCCCTGAAGGTATATGAATGCAATAAAAGGGGGTTCACGAGGAGAAACCATTGATTTCAGTGGGAGCTGCAATGTTTCATTTCCCCTGCAGTGTGGAGCCGAGAACTCACGGTGATAACGGCTGACTGTAGGGGGGTCCCATGGAAGTGAAGTGTACCCTAGGGTGCAACTTATGAGTGCACTGTCAGATTAGGGAACTTTGTGGATAACCACGGTATGGTCTTTGTGCTCATCTGTGATGGCCAGGCCTGAGAACCATCCCTGTTACATATAGATAGAACAATGTTCTCATAAATAATGCAGAATACCACAAAACGGAAATACAGTAAGTCTTTATACCTTTTTTTCAGTAGTTCAAATCTCATAAAATCAACTAAGGTATAACTTCTGGTTCTTCCTTGTACTTTGACTTAACACAAACTAATTAAAGGGATTTTGTTTTCTGACTTTCCTCTTATTTATTGGATTCTGACTCAGAAAAAGACAAGTAAAAAGTAGATCCTGCAGTAAGGTTCAAAACAAACTGGGTCCTAAAATGTATGAGTTGGGAATGGTATCCCAATATGAATCTCTGCAGATGCTTCCTCTATTGCATGATAACATCAAGAAGATCGAACTTTTAATTTAAAGCTGTTATGTGGCTTCTTCTAATGTGGGCAGAACTTTGTTGGTATCGGCTCCTGAGGCCAGGCTCCTCAGGATAAGGTTGAGTCAACTAACCAATGATCTCCAAAGAAGGGTCCCATATGGTGTAAGTAGAAAAGCCAGGCCCCATATCAAAATTTTGGACGAGTCCTTCCATTCAATGCCACACCCTAGTTTGTCAATGACGGGGGCCTTCTCTAGTATGCTGGTAACCTACTTTGTCTGAAACCCCATTCTTCCTCAACCGCTTTGAAAGAAAGCAGCCCCTTCCTGCATGAGTCATCACCGGGCCCTTCTTCATTGTACTGGACGCCTGCTCTGACAGAACCTCTTTCCCCAACCTCTCGCCATCACCAGGCCCTTCTCCATGGTGGTCAGCTGCGCAACAAAGTAGAACATTTGTTTTTACTATCCAGTGTCCTGGACCTTCTTGCAATCACTGGTCCACGTAATAGTCACTGTTCCTATAGTTTTGCACCTTTTGCAAGATTAAAAGTGACTACTAAATTTAGAGTTACCACCAAGAGCCTAGCCACAGTCATCTTGGCCAGAAGTGCCCTAGAGGTTCAAGGGATATTCCCACAATAGGCATTTACAGAGTATGTGATATGTGTCTGATCATTGGGATTGTGAGCAGGTAGCGGGATGCAGTGGCGGACAGGAGGCAGAGCAAGGGTTAACAGATTTATTAACAGGGGTATACTCCACGAAGGGAGGTAATGGGTTAAGCAGGGGTATGGCAAGAGATATTAGCACAGTATGGATGCAGGGTGAGGTAATAGGTAAAGCAACTGTTCATGAAAGTGTTAACTTATCAGTCCGATGGCTTCCTTGCTGCAATCATAGGTTCCAACGGTGGCGCCTATGTAACTGGCATGTGATAATTTTGGTGTTGTCCTGAAGAAGTTGGGGGTCTGGTTCCCGGTGGTGGCGATGAGTCTTTGTTGCCTTGTGCGGGGTCATGGGTCCAAAATTCATCGTGCGGAGTGCAGCGCAGTCTGTAACACTGCCGATGCGTGTCTCAGCTCGACAGTAGTATGCGGGTGAGGAATGGCACAGTTCTAGATGAGTCACCCAGTCTGTCTTAGGCGGCACGCGTGCGGTAACAACTGGCTCGGAGTGTTTGGCACTTTCGGTTGCGGGAGCCAACGGGCACATGGCAGATCTCTGTCCACAGTCACTGTACCTTTACGCTGGGAATCTATCGTGCGGGCCTGCGCTGTCACAGAGCTCAGAGGACGAAGCACCAAACTTCCCCTGCTGCGCGCTCTGTCTTCCCGCCAAGTCTTTCTCCCCTTTCCCGCACTCAGGCTCTTTTATCATAGTCACGCCCCCTGCTGTCGAGTGCAAAGGTCGGTCCTGGTTGGAAAGCTTTCCCCAGGAGAACAATGGTGACAGCCTCAACAGTTCCAGAACCGGCGCAAGAGAGGTACCCCCGGTCTGGTCCATCAAATTGCAGGATCCCCATTAATCACAATATTAAGGACCCCCTGTCCACATTGAGAAGTAGTGTGAATGGAGTTGCAGCTTAGCATACTCTGTGCTGTTCTATTAAATTTCTATGGATTGACATAAACAGCCAAGTACAAGGCACAGTCCTCCTAGTAGTGGTCTAGAGGGAACAGGGGGCTCTTGATTTGATGATCCTTGGAAGTCACCTTAGATGATCAATGATTCAGGTTGGAATTCCCCTCTTCTGTTTGTAGGTTGTTTGAACTTAGAATTTGACCCTTATATGTTTTCTATGTGACTTCCTTATCTTTGTGCAAAGCACTCATAGGCTGTATTTTTGACTTCCTGGTTATATATACCATAACTGTAGTAGCAACCAATGCCTCACACGCTTGTGTGCTTGCAGGTCAATATGCAGTTCCTTGGGAGTTATTTGTGTGACCTACCCATTAGATGCACCATCGTACTCTATCTGGTGAGTAGCTCATGCACGGTGCTTGTTGGTTAGTACGACTCATCTGGCATTTCGTATTCTGACTTATGAAGTTATATATTCCTTGCAAATTGATGTTGTTTTATATACTTTCACCAAAGGGAGAAGCTCTGCCATCACTAATAATGAGGAGTGCTGCTTAAGATTCCACAGCGCCGGTGATTGCCTTTTTTTTTTTTTTTTTTTGCAACAAAACAAATCCACATCTCTTCGACTTTTGGATGCAAATTCTAAATCACGTATTCAGGATTCATGACATTCACGCTCAACTGTGGCTATTGGTATTAATATTGCTGGTAGTTACTTTCCGACTGTTGAGGTCTTTCTACTTCAGATATTTTCTACGATCAGCCGGAGACTTTTCCTAACGATAGTTATATTGATTAGACCAGATTTGGACTTTCAAAAATGTTTTGCTGAGCTCTACTCGCTTTGCATTTGGTCCTGCAGGCATACTTGTCTCCTCCGACCCTTGATGCCAAACGTTTGGGATCGTTCTTCACTCTGCCCAGTTTTCTCTTGACCTGTCTTCTACATGCCTCCAATAGAGGACATAATAGTCAATAAGAGCATTGCATAGTTGATATATTCATGACCAGATTTCCACTTTACAGGTGAATAGCATAGGATGTAAACCACAAATCACATACGTTCCTCGACGTAATGGTTCGTACTATATGAATGGGAACATCTTCTGTCTGAAATGTCCTGCAGGTAAGAATAATGCCTCCGTGTAGTCTCCATTGAGTTCTAAATGTAAAGCATATACCGCTGTACTGTATACTGCATTATGTTGGGGGTCTGATTGTAGCTAAAAGGTCCAACTGTCCTAGATCATGAAGAATTCTAGACGGACAGCCCTTGTTTACTAGAGCTTACAATCTAAGAGGACCACCATGTAAATGGAAATCATAAACGAGGTTCTGAGTTGTCAATTGTCTGGAACAAAAGTAGAGAATTGCTAGAAAAAGCAGCTACCGCTCTGGTGGTGCCAACATTTTGATATATTTGAAGGTTGACCCTTCATTTGAATGGCTGGCACATGTTACTACACCGAATGCTGCCGAAGAAATGTATGGAAAACTGATGTTTCCTTTAGAAAAAGAGGATGTCCTAATGATACACTTTAAACACCTCCATACATATTATTTAAGTCAGCCAAACTTGCCTATTTTGCTAGGACTGACCAATCATCTCATGTGCATGGGGACAGTTGGAATTTCAGCACCCAATCTTTTTGTCTTTAGAGGAGACAAGTTGCTACGAGAGGCATCTGGCAGAATTTCTCCTCTGTCCTCATTCAGAACACATAATTGTGTGGATAAGCCAGGAGCTCATTTTTATGGTAGAGATGGAATCAGGAGAGATAGCTGTCTGCCAAACAAGCATTCATTCGACAGACATCTCAATTGTATGGCCAGCTTAAAGCTTTAAAGACCCTTACATATTAGACTAGCGTTGGCCAAACTTGCCGACATCGACCAGTTTGGCCAACACTTTAATGTTTCTGGGGGTATTGCTCAACTGATTTCAAGGAAGATGTCGATTGGACTTGCCTGATTTTGGACTGCCAATCGTATTGCTCTCCTGGAACGCCCGACAGAACAAGTGACCAAGTGGTTGAGATGGCTGTTGGATGAACTATCGGCCGAATTATTGTTCGGTGGACAGCCATCTAATGTGTATGACCGGCTTAAGAAGTTTTACCATGATATCTATAAAATGGGTATGAGTTTCTTGATGACTGAGAGTTCCACAAATTCTGGGAATTTTGCTCTTCAGTGCCTCTTCTGAATGGAGCATGTGTGCCACCGCTCTATTATCTACTCATGGGACCACAAGAGATGTTCAAGTACAATGCCACCCCATTCAGATGGGGTACTGCAGAGCCCCATTTCAGAATCGGTGGGGGTCCCAGCAGTGAAGCCTCCCGGTGATTAGAAAGTTAAGACCATTTTTATCAATAGGTGATAACTTGCTACCTTCGTGCAAGCCCTCTTTAATGCATGTACTGTATATTACATTTTGCACAATATATATATCGTTGTTACTTATTTTATTTTTCAGGTTGAAGCTACAGAATAAATATGTCATAAATGTGTGTTGTCATTGAACTGATCAGAAATATCCTGTCCAGTGGCCTATAATAAATTCTTTCCATTCTAGGAAACTTTGTGAAGAAAGATTGTGTGATATCTTATACACAGGGAATATGTAAGATGTGTAATCCCGGGGAGAATTATAGTGAACATGAGACGGGCCTGAATAGTTGCCTCACTTGTACCAAATGCCGTGCAGGTAATTGCAGAGAGACATGTATTATGTCTCAGATACTTTTTATGTAGTTTGTCTATTTAACAAACTATATAAATCAAAAGTAAAGCGAATATAAGAAAAATGTAAATATATAGTATGTTATCAGAGAAATGTATTTCTTTCTCCACTTATGAGTCATTTCTCCTCCCACATTCACTCTGAAAAACACTTAAAATCAGTCTAGGTCAAGACACAAGAGATCAGATCACAGACTATTAAAGTCTGTAGAGAAGGGATGAGTGATGGAGGAGAGGCAGAGAGAGTTAATGCTGATTTTGCTGCTTTTTAGTAAGTGTTTGTCTCACCCCAGAGCAAGATTCAAAACTACACTGCTCAGTATTCCTGTATAATGTTCTCCATGCTGCTGCTGCTTCTGAACGTCTGCTACATAGAGACAGGAGAGCAGAGTGTATGCAAAACAGTGTATGGGAGATATCATAGTAGCTAGTCTCCCCCTACTAACTATTATTATTTATTTATAAAGCACCATTGGTTCCATGATGCTGTACATGAGAAGGGGTTACATACAAATTACAGATATCACTTACAGTAAACAAACTTACAATGACAGACTGATTTAGAGGGGAGAGAGGACCCTGCCTTTTCGGGCTTACATGCTACAGGATGGTGGGGAAGGAGACAGTAGGTTGGGGGGTTGCAGCAGTTCCGGTGATTATGAGGCTGTAGCTCCAGTAGTGGGGAGGAGGCAGCGGGGATCATTGCAGGCTGTAGGCTATCCTGAAGAGGTGGGTTTTCAGGTTCCCTCTGAAGGATCAGAGTGTGGATGATAGCCGGACGTGTTGGGGCAGGGAATTCCAGAGGATGGGGAATATTCGGGAGAAGTCTTGGAGACGGCTGGGTGAGGAGCGAATAAGTGTGGAGGAGAGAAGAAGGTCTTGGGAGGACCGGAGATTACGTGAGGGAAGATATAGGGAGATTAGTTCAGAGACATATGGGGGAGACAGGTTATAGATGGCCTTGTAGGTCAGTATTAGTAATTTGAACTGGATACGCTGTGGGAATGGGAGCCAGTGAAGAGATTTGCAGAGGGGAGAAGCGGAGGAGTAGCGAGGAGAGAGATGAATTAGTCGGGCAGCAGAGTTGAGGATGGACTGGAGAGGTGCAAGGGTGTTAGCAGGGAGACCACAGAAAAGGATGTTGCAGTAATTGAGGTGGGAGATGATGAGGGCATGCACAAGTAGTTTAGTAGATTGAGGGTTGATGAAGGGACGGATTCTGGAAATATTTTTGAGCTGGAGGCGACAGGAGATGGAGAGAGCTTGGATGTGAGGTTTGAAGGACAGGGCAGAGTCAAGGGTTACTCCGAGGCAGCGGACCTCCGGTACGCGATGTAGATAAATTCTAATGCTTAATAATAGTACTAATTACGGTATTAGCCCAAATATGATATGACCCTAAAATTGGGATGCAATCGAGGTCATAAGTAGATAAGGCTGGGCACCATAGCAAACTTTTCAGAGCTGCCTCATCACAACTCGCCTAAGTGGACCACTGGTAATGTCACTGGTGTCATGTAGAGGGGTCTATCTACCCCACTGGGGCGGCTCACCTGAGGTTCACTTGTGTATGAGATTTTATGTCTGTCCATGACGACTCTAGAAGAATTATTGTGACCTCGGCCAATGCCAACAACTGCATTATGGGCCGACCGGGCAACTTGAACCTCCCTGAGCTCCACTTTAGCTGCTATACAGGTAGTTTGCCTCCTGGTTACAACAATTGTAGTATCAGCAGACTTTAGTTATGCACTCACTATTTAAGTACAAACAATAGCTCAAGGAAGTTCCCTAATAATATATTGTAATGTGTACTGAGAACAAGACATAGTAACAACGAGGGGGGAAGGAGACAAACATACAGGGAAATTTGATGAGCTCACAGCGACTCAGGAGCATTATTGCATTAGGTGGGAAGATTAGGACTATAGGGTCTGGATTACTGCTAACCTAAGTCAAAGTTTGGGGAGTTTCCAGAAGTGCTTCAAGGGAGGCATAGAGGAAAGATATGGTATGAGTAGTATGGTTCAGAGGTAATTAAATCTTTGATGCATCAATTCACACGGAATGATAAGTTATGACCAAAGACCTCCAAAGTCTTGGTATAACCAATCACCTTGTTGTGATCGATTGCCTGAGAGAGTCTTTTTTCTACCAGAGAATTGGGACCAGGTAATAAGTACAATGCAGCTATGTCCAAACATTTTTGGACAGCAGCAGAACATAGAGTGTTTAAGAGGTTGAAAATGTCTTCCTAAAAGGAGAAGACACCATGGTGTTTCCACCTGATGTGGGACATCGTGCCACTGGCATTACGGGAACCATCGGTAAAAAAATAGTAAGAAAACAAGGCTTAAAAAATGGGAAGGAGATGTTGATGAGAAGATTGGATCTAGAGAAAGTTCTTTGCAAGGGTGAGAAGTCAAACTATGGCAAGTCGAATAGTGTTTCTAGGCTTGTGCTGAAGACCATATTTTAGAAATGTAGATGTTTTGTTAATGGTAATGTGAGATTGACAAGCTTTGATAGCTAAGGTTGTATCTACACTCTAAGATATATATTAATACATTCGGTGTAATATTTCAATTGTGCTATGAGTTCGCTGTAAGAGTCTTTTTGCTGAGTTTTCGGAGCAGAAACTGAGCAGAAACTCCAAGTTTTTGAGGAGTTTTGAGATTAGGAGGAGAATTTGTAGAGTTTCTGCTCCATAAATTTCTTGAAAAACTATGTGCGCACATAGCTTCATAGTGTGTTCAATTCTGACTTTTAGGAACCTCCTGGGTTACATGACTTGTTGAGGACAGGTTGTACTTAATTATAGGTATGTTGGTTTATAGAGCTGCACAACGGACCAGTCCCCACAATGGTGCGTCGATGTGACTTGACGTGCTCAGTTCTGACTTCCCTGGTGATTTCCAGCTTGTGGTCTCAAAACGTGGGCTACAATTGTTGGAATCTCATGAGGATTGCCTGTACTGCTATAGACTAACCAATTATTGCTGTGTTGGATCTGTTGATTACGGCATGCACCTGAAGATGACGGTTTTATGAAAGACAGTCGATGTGATGATAAAGTTGAAGAAGAAGACTGAAAAATGTGGATTCTAATCATGATAGTTCTTCCTCTTGTTTCGTGTGATCACAGATCAGGAGGAAATATCACCTTGTAACATCACTAAGAACACCGTTTGTCAGTGTAAGAAGGGAACCTACTGCCCCACAAATTCCACATCTAATCAATGTCTTCCGTGCAGATCAAGGTACGTGGAAGTGTCCTGAGATGATGTGACCTCAGGATGCATCCAGACATACAGTATATAAGAGTGGGGTCATTATTAAGTATGGATGTGGAGTTTTGTGTAAAGTCAGAAATTCAGCTTAGAAAAAAAACCATCCGTTGTTAATATTGCCTAATTAATTTATTAACTTTCAAAGGAATTTATACAAGTTTAGAAGTGTTAATAATATGAGTATATTTCTGTTCTATCAGTCTATGGTCCTTATTTATAAAAAAAAAAAAAAAAAAAAAAAAAGCGCTACAATGATCGGAGAAGCAAATTTCAGCTCACGACACCCGTAAAATAAGTCATCCTCTGGTGCCCGGTGTCAAGAGTGAAAGCCGTAAATCCAATAGGGAAAAGAAACCGGCACCCCGTCTTCCTTATAAACTAATGCAATTTATTTCTTCACTGCATATAAAACCATAGCGGACACAAATGTGCAGACATTTGACGCGTTTTGGAAATTACAAAGCCCGAAACGCGTCAGGGTCTGCACATTTGTGTGTGTCATGGTTTTATATGCATCGAAGAAAGAAATTGGTTTATAAGGAAGTCGGGGTGCCGGTTTCTTTTTCCTATTGACGTTATTTGCGTACAATAAATTTGTGATCAATAATTGGTGGCCATTTCTGAAAGCGTTTGGGTAACATCTGGAGTCTGAGTGTGAAAAAATAGAGGGGATGTGGTTGTAACTTTGGTTTACTGACTCCATAGCTTTGATATTAATCACTTGTACCAAGAATCATGATGTGTACCTTTGGTGACAAAATTGTCTGTTGTAATTAACTATACCTCCAGTTACACATATAAAAAAAAATCATATATATCAACCAGCTGCAGCAGGAGCCTCTCCCCTCCTTCCTTTATGGAATAAAAGTGTCAATAATGTCACACTCTTCCTCATTTAGAGCAGGAGCAGTTGAGCACATTGTTATATTGCCCAGTGGAAAATATTCGTTATGACTCATATATTTATCCATGCTCATTCTGGGCTTAGGAGCCCAGTGGGCGGTGCAAATCGGTGATTGACCTCTATCCCTATATGCATGCATGATTCCCATACTGTCAGTCGGTGTTTAGCAACTTTTTACATATATTTGGAAAGTTCTCAGAAAAATGAGTTTGATCTCCAAGGAAATGGTGTTTAGACCACGACTATTAGGAAAATTAAAGGGGTTGTCAATTTTTAGGAAAGTGGGTCCCAAACTCTTTAAAATAACAAACTCCGCAGGTACTCATCCTCCCTGGGTCCCCACCACTGTTGCGGTCCCAGTTACCACTCCAGCCAGTCACTGAGGTTCATAGCACTCACCACTGAGCTGACGTGATGTCGGCACTGCAGCCAAAACACCAGGACCGGGGTAGCAGCCCTGGAGCAGGCGCCGGACACAGAGAAGGTGGGTATCTCCTGACTTTATTTTTTTGGTATTTTGCAGTGTTTAAAGCCCACTTTCTTGAAAATTAACAACCCCTTTAAGTGACAAGGTTTAGTACAATTCTACTGCTCATTTCAGAGAGGGCCAAGCATGTAAAATGTTAGGTGTGTGCCTGTAAAGACATTTAGGCCAAATACCATCTCTATTTGCCAGTAAATATCTTAGCCACTATCTATAGTTCTGTCTTTCTGTTGTTTCTAGTTGCCCCGCGGTGCAGGTTTTACAGCAAACCTGTAATTCCACATCTGATAATGTATGTGTTCCTGTAACACCCTATCCGACAGGTAAGACAAGTGCTAGAAATGTCACACACTTTCACGTTATACAAAATACTTTTGAAAAAAACAACACGTCAAAAGGATTCAGATGAGGGTCGACCAAAGGGCAAGAAATCCTCTTGCTCATTCGGGGAGAGCTTGCCATTTTTCAGGAGTCTCAGACATTGCATTGACAAGGAGGGGGTAAAGACGAATGTGGTGGCATCACTTGTATTAATTCACTGTTCCCCAAAGGGACTGATATTTCTGAATAATCTTTGTTGATATAGTTTTAAAATTAATCTTTACTGACGTCTAGTGATGAGCAATTATGCCGGACAGAATTCTTATCGGACAGTTCACTCGAATTTGACTCGGAAATTAGATTTGCACCAAAATGATTAGATGCAAATTGAATGTGCCTTATTATGATCTGGCGTGTCTCCAGGATCCAGAGCATAGTAAGCGTAGGAGTTAAAAATTAAAAAAAAGTATATTCTTGTACTCACTTGTCTTGCCACCACAGCTTCCCCCCTGGTCATCCAATGGTCTCCTATGGTTCTGGTCTTGCTCTACTAAGCACAAGTGTGCTGAGAGCACCTCAAGCGACACATGCCGTAATGTGGAGACCTTGCACTGAGTAGAGAGGGAGCACCAGCGAATCACCAGTCGAAGATCACCAGGTGGTGAGCACCAGTGGATCGCCAGGCAAAGATCACCAGTGGATTACCAGGTGAAGATCACCTGCGGATCATCAGACAGGGAGCACCAGTGGATCACCAGGCGAATATCACTAGCGGATCACCAGGCGAGGAGCATCAGCTGATCATCAGGCGGGGAGCTGTGACCAGCACAGTTGACAAGCAAAGATAGTATACTCTTTAAAAAAATAATAATAATTAACCCCTCATTCTTCCCTCTACAAATCTCATGAAGGGAATAAAAAAAATCAGATTTGGATGGACCGGAAATTTTTTTTCCGTAAAACTCAAGATAAATTCAATTCACCTTGAACCAATTCACTCGTCTTTATTGGCACACGTGATTTCTAATTGTACCATTCTCTTTCAGTATACATTCTGGTGCCTTTTGTCATCCTAGTGGTGACTACTCTAATTATCTGTGTCTGGTTCTTCTGTAGGAAATGTGGTGATGGTAAGTGTCTGGTGGAACACCAACATGCAGAGTATAATATAACTTGGAGCAATGGGCTGAAGGCTGTAACTGTACAGTTTTTCTAAAACTACAACGCCCATAATATCACTAAGGCCACGTTCACACATTCAGTATTCGGTCAGTATTTTACCTCAGTATTTGTACCAGGAGTGGGTGATAAATCCAGAAGTGGTGACGGGTTTCTATTATACTTTTTCCTCTCCTGGTTTTGGCTTACAAATACTGATGTCAAGTACTGATCGAATACTGAACGTGTGAACGTGTCCTAATAGGGATAAGTCTTGTGTCACTGTGTATAAATTCCAACTTCATGTTTTGTCTTTACTTTTCAGGTATAATATGAATACCATACATTTTATTTAAATATTTTAATTTACATCATCACTTATGATGTTCCCACTATATCACTGTTTTAGGCACCTTTTTAGCACTCGTTAGGCGCCTTCCCTATCCGCTTACACCTTTTCATAGTTCTGTTCCACTCTCCCAACTCTTTGATTACATATTGTCTTTTGAAATCCGCCACTGTTTTTGGTGGCATTAATCTGGGCACGTGTTCCCTAACCGGTGCACTTGTATGCCTATAGGTTGGTCATGTGTCCACTTGGAAACACTGATAGTGATAGAAATGTCTTGTGTCACCGCAGATAAATTCCTATTCATGTTTTTTTTCTTTTTTTTACAGGATTAATATGGCTACCAAAAGTAAGTGAAAAAGTCGCTTTGCAGCTGTATCCACCCTAATGGCTCGTGTGAGGTCTCCGTTTTCTCTATTTCTACATAATGTGAACAGCAAGTTGTATTTACACTTATGAGCGTAGAATATCATCGTTATCTGCAGCACATCTCATAACACGCGATGATGTGATGAAGATAGAACGATTTTGCTACTTTCATGAAAGTCTCAATCACCCAACGAATGAGTGGTTTGTTGGGTGACCATCAGCGTGTTTACATACGCCGCTAATCGGCCGACGTGTTCTAGCGATCTATCCCGATTATCGGCCCATTTAAATGGGTTTCTGCTCCGTCTTTGTAGGTGGTTAGAAGAGTCTCAGTAATTCACTGAGACCTTTAATTCCTGCAATGGTCAAGTAATGACAGAACAATGGACCTGTCACACGCCACATAGACAGAGGTTGCGCATCATAGATCACCTACTATCGTCCCCTTCAATTTGGTTTCATTTAGTACCTCTCCTTGGGGATGTGTGAGGCCAGCCTTATAGTGGTGCTTCAGTAGGGTCACCATTGTAAAGATATTGTCTTCTGATTTCCTTTGGGTCAGGGTCGTCATTAGTACTAAAAGATCTGGTGCTCCGGCAAGCGCCACTTTGAGCTGTGTTAGTGTCGACAGGACACCCATACAGTTTGATCCTGTGGTAGATGGGCTGCCTGCCCTTCAACTCTTCATCTTGTAGATCCTGAGCTCCTGTAGATCTAAGGCCTAATTGGCATCAGTGTTTATTTTCACATTTATTTCCTACACATTTATTTTCACATTTATAAGCTCCTATATATGTGTGTACGGTGACTGACGGATATGAACTGTACCTGACAGATATTCACAAAGTGTCTAATACATGAGGAGGATGATTCAGAGAAGGATGCAAAGGAAAAGTTTCTACAGCAAGAAAACAAACTTTACATGAGAAATGATATCGCAAAAGATGACGGTAAGATGAAAGTTAAAATTGTGCTTTCATTTCAACCCATTTCACAACTTATAACTGTAGTCCCTTCCTGCAAATGGACATATTAACCTTACATGGCGTTTTCCAGGCATGGGGTCCAAGTCTGGAGTTAGTCTATGTGACTGCAGACTTGTGAATACTCAATGTGCACGCTGTCATGATTCTCCATGACGAAAGCAGCGGTCATGTGACCACAAGTGTGTGATCTGCATACATGCGGTCACTTGCCAACTAAACGTGTCTGGTCTCTCTCAATACAAGTGAATTGAGTGAGAATGGACATGTCTTGTCAGAATGTGGCCGGAAGTATGCAAATCGTATACCTGGGGGGCACATGACTTCCCGCTCCCAGTGTTACATCGGGGGATCCTGACATGACTACTCCTAACAGCATTTCAGCGTTGTCCAGCTGCACTACTGAAAGCTCGGCTACTGGGAGAAAACAAATGTCATTCCTCCTTGTAGCCTCCGGCATTCAGTCATAGCGGTGCCGGTTGCTTAGTTTTCAGTCACCACTTTCAGTGCATAAGTGAGCAGAGGCTGTATCCACGTCCCGACACTTGCTGACGGCCGATTCTGTACTGATACTGATCTTTAGAACGCAGCCTTAAATTTACTGTAGAAAGGGCTCCCATGTAATGAACAGACTTGTGTTGCTAAAAAAAATGATGTACACTAATAATTGTGCAGATCACATCATCCCTTCCTTCTCCGGCAATTATCTCCTGATACTAGAACCTCAGATAACACATTTTGTTCTTGTTTCTTTTTAGTCATTACCAGAACTTGCAGTATTTTTGTGGATTTGGTGCCTTCACGCGTATTTGAGAAATTCGTTCTTGAGCTGGGACTGACAAAAAGTGTGACTAACTTCATAAAAGAAGACTTCAGAGCCACAGAAGAACAGCATTACGCCATGTTGTTTCAACTGTCTAGGAAAGAATTTGATGTGAACATCTGGCTGAGCAAACTGGCCTTCATTAAATTGGATAATGTGGCGCAAGAAATATCTACTAGATTAATTGAGGATAAATTGTTTGAGCGATCAATTTAGGGCCTATCTAGACAGGCCGGGATCATCATTTCCCGATTATCAGCTTGTCTAAACAGGTCAGCAATCATCTGGCTTGTGCGGCTGATGCAGGACCTGTGTGACGCGATGGATCACGTGATGTCCGCATGACTGGGGCTAGGTATGGGTCGCGGCAAGGACCACTAGCCAATGCGTTTCGGAAATTCCGGTTTCCTTCCTCAGGGATGGTCCTCCTTCTGGTAGAGAGTCTTTAAATACCTTACATGAAGGTCAGATGATATTGTTCCAATAAAAAACAAAAAGTTCAACTTCGCTGTTGAGTCCTCTAGGGATCAAAGTGTCCTACATAAAAATCCATTTACTCTCTGCACGTGACATGGACTTAATATAGTTGCCTTTCCTCCAATGTGGGTGTAAAATTTCAAGGCCAAAAACCACCATATTTTGTACCAACCCTCCATGATTTTCCACAAAGTGTTTAGATAAGGGGTAGTCTGTATATTTTTTCCTTATATACCTGTTGTGCTCATTTATTCTAACATTAAGTGGACGTTTGGTACGTCCCACATAGAATTTGTCACATGGACATTTGATAGTGTGTATGACCCCCGCAGTGGAACACGTAAGATAATCCCTAATCTTGTATTCTGTGCCACCCTTAGTAATACCCATTTGTTTTTTTTAGTTTGGACCTGTTGGCACATTTTGCACTTACGGCAAGGAAAAAAATCTTTCAGGGTGTCCTGAAAAAATGTGGAAGGTTTTTCTGAGGGGGGTTATTTTGAACTGTGGGGGCGACCACGTTACCAATGGTTACAAGCTTTTTCATACACAAGCCGAGGATAGGTTGGGATTTGTTAATCCAGCATTTTATCATCCTTTAGTATGTCCCAATGTTTCCTTACTATTTTTGAAAGGATATTGAAATTGGCTTTATATTGGGTTATAATGGAAACAAAGTCATTGGGATCCAATAATATAGTTCCATTAAGGATATCCTGAAAGGATTTAGTTGCAACCTCCTCTTTAGATATTACAAGAATTTCTTTATTATACCCTTCTTCTAGACTTTTTTTTTGTTAATAAATCCACCTCTATGTTAAAGTCCTGGGGTTTAGAGCAGTTTCGGTGGATCCTCATGAACTGGCTTTTAGGAACATTCAACAGCCAGCCAGAAAGATGGCAGCTATCTAGTGGAATAAAACTGTTAGAATCTGTTAGTTTATTAAAAGTACGTCTGGATAGTTGAATCCTCTCTAAAAATATCCAAGTCCAAAAAGTTTATGTTATCAGCACTAATGGTAGATGTAAAATTTAAAAAGAAATCATTTTTATTGATATCCATTAAAAACTCATCAAGGGTGTGTGGACCCCCTGACCAAATAAATACAACGCTGTCTATATAACGTTGCCAGAGGACCAGGTTTGCCTGCAGCTCGCCTCCAGGGTAGATGACATCTTCCCATCTCCCTACATAAAGGTGGGCACGATCCTGGTTCCCATAGCTGTGCCTCACTTCTGGGAGTAGTAGTCCACCTCAAATTTAAAATAATTATGTGTTAAAATAAAATGCATGCAGTCGCTTTAAAAGTCGATTTGTTCGCTGGGAAGAAGTGAAAATTTATTTGAAAAATATGTTGCTGTTTTTCGTCCTCTTCCATGTTACGATGTAAAGAGATGTGGTATCTAAAGTGCCAAGGATATAGTGGCCGTGCCAGTGTATATTTTGCATTAATTTTAATACATATGTACTGTCTTTTAAATATGCTGGCAAAAGAGGTACAAGTTTCTGCAGGTGGCAGTCTACAAACCTTGACATATTTGCTGTGAGGCATTGAATGCCCGATATAATGGGGCGCCCTGGTGGGTCTACCAAATCCTTGTGGATTTTTGGTAGGTGGTAAAAAATAGCCAACCTAGAAAACATCATGTTGATGAATTCAAATTCATTTTTGTTTAGAAATCTTATATTCAGTCCTTTAGTGGTTAAGTTTCCTTTTCCAGTTCCTTATAAGTGCAGGTGTCATTTAGGAGACGTAAAGCTTCCCTGTGATACTGGTCTTGGTCTAATATCACAATCCCCCCCTTATCAACTGGACAAATTACTAACTCTTTGTTGTCTTGTAGGGATTTGATGGCTTTTACTGATGAGCATGTATACTCGTTGTAAAAAAATACTCCGAGCATTTTGGCGTGCTCGGAGATTTAGGGTCTGTGCACACGTTGCGGATTCCAGTGCAGATTTTTCCACGCAGAATCCGCATCTCTTGGCAGAAAATGCAGGTGCGTTTTTTATGTGGATTTGATGCAGTTTTTCATGCGTTTTTTACATGCAGATTTGTATGCGTTTTCGTAAGCTAAATAAAGCTATGTTATTTAACAACAAAAAATTGTGATGTCATTTCTGTCCAACCTCTTCTTTTACATTTGTCTAACCCACACTTCATTACATACACAGATAGACAGATAGATATGGGATAGATAGATAGATCCATGTTTATTAATGAACAATGTTTCATTTAAAAAAGAAAAACCGAAAAAAAATGACGTGGGCTCCCGCGCAATTTTCTGTGCCAGAGGGGGAAAGCCGATGGCTGGGGGCCAATATTTGTAACCTGGGAAGGGGGTAATACCCATGGCTCCTTCCCAAGCTATGAATATCAGCCCGCAGCTGTCTGCATGGCCTTTACTGGCTATTAAAATAAGGGGACCCCCTAAAAAATGACGTGGGGTCCCCCTATATTTTATAGCCAGAAAGGCTACACAGACAGCTGTGGGCTGATATTCATAGCCTAGGAAGGGGCCATGGATATTGGGCCCCCCCGGTTACAAATACCAGCCCGCAGCCACCCCAGAAATGGCGCATCTCTAAGATGCGCCAATTCTGGCACTTGGCCCCTCTCTTCCCACTCCCTTGTAGCGGTGGGATATGGGGTAATGTGGGGTTAATGTCACCTTGCTATTGTAAGGTGACATTAAGCCCGGCTAATAATGGAGAGGCGTCAATAAGATACCTATCCATTTTTAATCTTCTAGTTTGAAAGGGTTAAAAACACACACACACATAAGACTAAAGTATTTTAATGAAATAAAAGACAACACGGTTTTCATATTTTTATTGCACGCCCAGATCCAAGCGACGTCCTCTGTCTCCTTTAATAAAAAGTAAAAAAAATAAACCAACCGTATACTCCCTGTCCGACGCAGTCCAATTAATAACGTGTGTCCCATGATGATTTTCCCTATAGAACAGTGACATCAGATGATGTCACTGCTCTATAGTTCCTCCCAGTGATGAACTGACTGGAGACAATGGCTCCTGCAGTGCATCACTGAGGTTACCTGAGTTCAGGCTCTCACTTTACAGCAGGGGTGGGGAATCTTTTTACTGCCAAGGGCCATGTGGATATTTATACCATCCTTCAGGGGCCGTACAAACTCCGCCCACAAAGTACATCCTGACTCTGGCACTGGTTTCATGACTTAATCTTTCATTGCATGCCCTTCAATGTTCAGTAGTGAACACTGTGTGTGTGTGCTAACAGAGCAAGAAGAAATTAATGAGCTTGTGGCAATAAAAATACAGCTCCCTGCCCAAGAATGCGGTCCCTGAGAATCTGCTCGGGGGCCTGATAAAAGGTCATAAATGGCCCTGGGGCCTGAGGTTCCCCACCCCTGCTTTTACAGCAATGCTGCGTGACAATTAGGGTTAGGGTTACGGGACCTCTTTCCCGGCAGCGGAGGGATACACAGCGGGGGATTACCTCCACCTGTCATTTCATCGCTGGAGCCCCTGTAGAGCACTGACATCACTTCGTTATTAACTGGACTACGGCGGAAAGGTAAGTATAGGTTGTTTTATTTTATTTTTGTTAAAGGAGACAAGGGCATCGGGGACTAGGTGACTGGTAAGTATTTACTCTATGTTATGTGTTGTATGTTATATGTATGTTCTGTATGTTTTTTTTTTTACATTCAACACATTAGCAGGATGATGGGACTACTACTGTCCCATCATTGGCTAATGTCTCACTCACTGTCCGTGTAGCAGGCATAGCCCGATGGGACTTGTAGTCCCATTGGACGTTGCCTACATACAGACACAGCCCCTGCATACAGACTCCCCACACATCCCCGGCAACCCCCGCGCAGACCCCCCACACAGGCCCGGCAACTCCCGCACAGCCCCGGCAACCCCCGCAGACCCCCCGGCAACCCCTGCACTGCCCTGCAGCCCCCCCCACACACACACAAACCCATACACGCACACTGTCACCGCCCACATACCATACACGCACACTGTCACCGCCCACATACATACAGCACGCACACTGTCACCGCCCATACTCCGCCAACACTCTTCTCTCCTCCCGATCTTCAGCGTTTCATCTGCAGCAAAACCGCAGATCTTGTTTAGACCTGCGGTTTTGCTGCGGATGTCCCCAACTCAATGCAAGTCAATGGGTGCAGAAACGCTGCAGATCTGCACAAAGAATTGATATGCTGCGGATTTGGACCAGCTGCATTTCCGCATGGATTTTTCCGCAGCATGTGCACAGCGATTTTTATTTTACAATGAATATAATGGTACTGTACACCGCAGGAGAATCTGCTGCGGATCCGCAAGGCCAAATCTACTGCGGATCCACAGCAGAATCCGCAACGTGTGCGCAGACCCTAAATATATCAGCAAAAAATTATTAGATACTGATATTTGCCTTGTTTTCTGGAGCATGGTATTAGAACTATCAATTTAGATTTTCAAATGTGGACACTTGGACGGAACAAAAATATGAACACAAAATTATTAGATACTGAAATGTGGCCTGATTTCTGGAGCACGGTATTACAACAAACAAAGTAGATTCTCAAATGTGGACTCCTCCTGATTCAAGCACAATATTAGCAGCATGAATTATATGCTGTAATGTGCCCTGGTGTCACACACAATGAGCAAAAATGATAGATCTGCTGGATTTCACAGCCACACAGGATCCTATGTATCTGAACTAGCTGACTGACAATCAACCGCCTACATAACTTTCTGACTATCCAGTAGCAGCAGCAGAAGTGGCCTCTCTGTGCTGCTACACTGACAAAACGGCACCAAAACAATATGTTTGCTCTTTATATGAAGAGGGACATGTGACTTTGGCAACCAATTACACAAGCCCTTGTGTCAAGATGTTGTGGATGGTTTTCGATTGGCTGCCGGAATCTCCACACATAAAATTAAGAGAGAAGAAAAAATAGTCTGGCCCTCTAACATCTCCACTCCCTCTCCCCTCATCAAACGTATCCCCTGTCCCCCCTGATCATCATACAGCACCACTACCACTAGCCAAAGTCATAACAAAAGCGGAAACGCGATAATTTACCAAACTGTGACCTAATTTTGCTGACTTTGAGTAAAAATTCTCGTGTGTCACGGGTGTGTCAGATGCTACAGACAGTCTCTCTGTATCAGTCTGCAGAAGGTCTCTGCATTTGTCATTGCAGATGCCTTCTTATCCTTTCTGACTTTTGGACCCATTGGCAACCTCCCCCCGGCTCTAATTGACACTCCTGGACCTGAGTGTTTATAGACTCTGACTGCTCCAGGGAGTTTCCAGTGATATTCACATCTTCCCTTGTGAAGGCTTGGAGCTATAGCAGTCAGCTTACTTTCTTACTGGTGCTGCTGGAGGACATTTGGTGTTACCTCTCTGAGTCTGCTCAAGCTAAGTTGCTTCCCCCTTGTTTGTCTCCCTTCTTCTCTTAGTGTACAGTGGAGACTGACCAGTGCTCATATCTCCTTCCCTATTCAGGGCCTAGCTCTAGGGATATACAGGGCTTAGGTTCCTGCTCGATGATTGGTGTGGAACTAATATAGGGACGGTAGGGGAGGCAGGGTGCTATTAGATCTGCCTAGGGGTCTCCACTCCCCCTTTCCATAGCTTTTGTGCTTCCTTCCCCTCTTCCCCTTGTGTTGCACTTAGTCTTCACACACTGTGTGTGACACCAGAAAACTGAATACGAATCCAAAAGTTATATGTTCGTGGCTGAATTTGAGATTGGTGAATGTTTTCCGAACAAGTTCGCTTACCTCTAGTTGTAACCCCCTCATTAACCTGGGTAGCAAGAGGGGTTAAAGGTTCCTCAGCACAGGAGATGCTCCTCTGACTGCCCATGACTACTGGCACATCAGCACCACACACAGTGGAGAGCGCTGCATGAAAGTATGTAACCCTGACCTTCTGCCTGTATGTGCTCCTTCAGGGCTGCAATTTTCTGCTGGCCATACTTCTGGTGTGACACTACCAGCTCAGCTTTCTCAACAAAAACAAAGGGGAATAGAACACTTCCCATCTCTCCTGATTGGATATCTCCAGGAGGACTGCTTTTCCCACTAAATGCAGAATTTCGAACTCTAAGACCAGTTGTTGCTCCGGTGAGGACCATAGGTGAGTCAGGGAGAATTTTGTTGAAAGAATTGATTGGAATTCCAATTTTAAGCCTGTTTTTCTTAGGCTGAGGATCCAGTTGCTTCTGGAAATCTTTTCCCATGCAGGAAAGAAGAAGGATAGCCTTCCCCCCAGTTGGGGATATGCATCACTGGGAGTGTTTTTTACCGTCATGGGGGGGAAGCTCCAAAGGGAAATAAATTCTCTACCCTTTTTCTTTCTATCCTCCCACTTATCTTGATCTCTGGGAGTCTCCTCCGTTAAAACCCTCTACTCTGAAAGGACTTCTGAAAAGATGGGATGCAGAGGTTGGGGAATCCTTTCTTAGTATTGCCTGCATTCTCCAGAATTTCATCCAGGGTACGCCCAATCAAATATTCGCCCTCAGAGGGAATCAAGCAGAGTTTAGATTTCGTCTGTAGGTCCTCCATCCAGCATTTGAGCCAGAGGGCCCTTGGGGATGCATTGGAAAACACTGCTGACCTGGCTGTCAGCTTAACCGGTTCAGCTGCTTCCCCCCCCCCCGCATTAAAGGAATTGCAGCTAACACATTGTTTCTTGGTACTTTAGCTATAAACTGATTTTCTGAATGATCTAACCTGACCATTAACAATCTCCCTGTGCATGTTGCTGCTGGGTCGCCCCATCCCAGGGCTGTGGGGTACTCGGTACCGGGCCGGTGTCAGTGGGATGTGTCACAGCAGCGGTGACCCGGTCCGTGGCCCTGGGCGCACAAGTAATGGGGGAATGTAGTTAATGGAATGGAATAGTTCGTGACGCCACCTGTGGTGCTCGGCAAGGGAGGTGTTAAGCCGACGCTGCATGCAGATCCGCTGGGACTGATGGTAGGGTGCAGCATGGGTGTAAAAGCTCCCCACAGGTGAAGCTATAGTCCCAGGGCAGTGTAGATGTGGTCAGCACAGGGATGTAGCAGTGCTGGAAAGGTAGGAAGCAGTCAAGACACAGCGGGGTGCAATTTCTGTACCTTTACTTGATAACTGAAGTCCAGGGTCCTGATTGCAGATGGTAACGGAGTAGGCTAGCCTGGAAGCAACTCAGGAATTCTCTCTCAGCAAACGGCCTGTGCAGTCTCCTTCCTAACGCTTGTTTGAATGAAGCACTCCAGTACTAAGTTACTCTGAAGTTCCTCCTGTCAGATGTTCCCAAGAACCTTACTTGCACGGCAGACAGCTGTAGACTCTCTCGGGGACTCCTCGCCTGAGTCCTGGCTCTCTATCCAAGCTGCTGTTGTGCCTCAAATCTTAGATGGGAGTAGGGCATTTACAGCCTCCTACTCCTCTGGTATGTGCTGTAGGACCGTTAGTGTCCATACAGCCATGGAGACCAGGCTCGAGTTCTTGCGCTCTCGCTGCGAGGGAGCTCTCCTTTCCTAGCTCAACCTCCAGCAGCTCTCTACACGTCTGCACACTTCACCCTCCGCAGACTAACTGACTTCCCCTTCCTCCTGGCTCTCAGAGGGCACTCCTCCCCTTAATCCTGGTTCAGAGTTCCCCCTGCTGGCCTGGAGTGGAACTGTGTTGCATGTATGGATTGACTGCGAGAGAGACCCATCATTGCC
Organism: Dendrobates tinctorius; assembly: GCF_039654945.1. Classification (NCBI taxonomy): domain Eukaryota; kingdom Metazoa; phylum Chordata; class Amphibia; order Anura; family Dendrobatidae; genus Dendrobates; species Dendrobates tinctorius. The sequence goes on from NW_027361772.1 coordinate 19,569,739, forward strand.
TCCAAGCCTGGCATTACCCTCCCCTGGAGGAAGGCAAAGCCACTGTGGCGGCCATACTCCTGGGGGCGCCACATTCCCCCCTAGTGCAAGTCAGCACTCCTGGGCTGAACAAAAGAAAACATGAATAACATATAAACAGTTACAATAATAATTGTACAAGATCGAAAAATGTACAAAAACCAAGTGCTTCAAAAATGGTCCTATGATGATAAGTCCAGCATCAATGTCCATGGTCCATTCCTGGGCAAATGGTAAAAGTTTTTGACCACACACAAGTCCTGTGGTTCAGTGTCCATAAAATAAACTCCAAAGGAAACTCTTACAGGTTACCTGTAGGCACAAAACTTGAGAACAGTTACATATTTACATACACAATTTCAACATTTACATTTTTCTATATGAGATATCTAAGGGTGTTATACCTTGTGTAGTGCGGGTAGACCTGCGCAGGACTGGTGTAGTGGGTAATGCACTGGATACACTACTGGGGATTCTATGTAACACAGGGATACTAGACTGACTGTGACCTCATAGACTCACCAAGGGTACAACAGGTTCACCACTGGCAGGGCGAGGGTTCTCTGGCTCCACTGCTGGTGTGGCATCTGCTACCCGATTTTCCTGATTTTCTTGAGTCACATCTTCCTGTGCTACCAATTGGGGAAACAGCAACACTGGCACCACTATAGCATCGTTCACTGTAGTCCAATTCGCAGGGAATGCTCCAAGCACTGTGCTGACCTTCTCTTCTTCCACTATGGGTTGGATGTTATCTGGTTCTTCTTTCCTTTCCTTCAACTGGTCAGGACACAACTTCAAATGATCTCTCGATACCGCTGCCGAGGTCTCTCCTCCATCTTTACTCACAAGGCATACCTTAGTGTTATCAAGGTTTGAGGGCAGAATGGTATAAGGTTCAGCTTCCCACTGATCATCCAATTTGTGCAATCTTCTCTTTCTTTTCAAGACTTTGTCTCCCGGCGACAAAGGGACGGCAGGTGCATTTTGATTGTAAAGCTTCTCCTGCTTTTGCCTTGCCTGGGCCAAACTCTTCTCCACACATTTTTGAACTCTTCTGTACTGTTGATGCCTCTCCGAGTCCCAATCAGCATCTGGGGACGCTACTTCAGGTGTCAGGACTCCCATGTCTAAGTCAATAGGCAGCTTACCAGGTCTTGTTCTCATTAAGGCCTCTTTCACACTTCTGTTTTGACAATCAGTCAAGATCCGCCAATTTTGAAAAAAAACGGATCCTCCATTTTTCTTTGCGGATCCGTTTTTTTCCCCCATTGACTTTCATTATTGGCGGATCCTGACTGATTGCCATCCGTTTTTTTGAGGATCCGCCACAATGTTAGTGTCCGTCAACATCCTCAAAGATTTCCAAACGGAGCTTGCAACGTTTCTTTGGCCGGCGGATCCTCCAGACACTGAATTAACCCCAAAATATCTCTCCCTCTCTCTCTCTCCCAGTGGTTCCTTTAAATTTCCTCATTTTCAGGATCCGTCTAAAAACGGATCCTGTGCCATCCGTTCACATCAGTTGAGAACGGATCTGCTTGTCTGCCTTTTTGGCGGATTTTAACTGATGCAAATAACTGAAGTGTGAAAGAGGCCTAAGTAGGCCGAGGTACAGTTGGTTGAGTTCACTGGGATATGGTTGTAGAGGTCTACCAGATCGGGCAACTTCTCTGGCCACAGATTCCTCTCCTCCAAGGGCAAAGTCTTCAGGAGGTCAATCACTACCTGGTTCATCTTCTCGCACATGCCATTGGTCTGTGGGTGATACGGCGTTGTCCGGATCTTCTTACAACCATACAGGTTACAGAATTCTTGGAACACTTCTGCCTCATAGAATCATAGAATCGTAGAGTTGGAAGGGACCTCCTGGGCCATCTGGTCCAACCCCCTGCTCAAAGCAGGATTCGCTAAATCATCCCAGTCAGATGTCTGTCCAGCCTCTGTTTGAAGACTTCCATTGAAGGAGAACTCACCACTTCTCGTGGCAGCCTGTTCCACTCATTGATCACTCTAACTGTCAAAAAGTTTTTTCTAATATCTAATCTGTGTCTCTTCCCATTCAGTTTCATCCCATTGCTTCTAGTCTTTCCTTGTGCAAATGAGAATAAAGTTGATCCTTCTACAATGTGACAGCCCTTTAGATATTTGTAGACAGCTATTAAGTCTCCTCTCAGTCTTCTCTTTTGCAAACTAAACATTCCCAAATCCTGCAACCTTTCCTCATAAGACAGGGTTTGCAGACCGGTCACCATTCTGGTCGCTCTTTTCTGAACTTGCTCCAGTTTGTTGATGTCTTTTTTAAAATGTGGTGCCCAAAACTGGACACAATATTCCAGATGAGGTCTGACCAAAGAGGAGTAGAGGGAAATAATGACTTCACGTGATCTAGACTGTATGCTTCTGTTAATACATCCTAGAATTGCATTTGCCTTTTTTGCTGCTGCATCACACTGTTGACTCATATTCAGTCTGTGATCTATTAGTATACCCAAGTCTTTTTCACATGTGCTGTCACTTAGCCCTATTCCTCCCATTCTATATATGCTTTTTTCATTTTTATTGCCCAGATGTAGTACTTTGCATTTCTCCCTGTTAAAAACCATTCTGTTAGTTGCTGCCCACTTCTCCAGTTTATTTAAATCTTTTTGAATCCTCTCTCTCTCTTCTCTAGTATTAGCTATCCCTCCTAGCTTTGTGTCATCAGCAAATTTAATCAGTTTACCCTCAATTCCTTCATCTAAATCGTTGATAAAGATGTTGAACAATACAGGGCCCAGGACAGAGCCCTGTGGTACCCCACTTGAGACATTCTTCCAACTGGATGTGCAACCATTTACGACCACTCTTTGGGTCCGATCACTAAGCCAGTTATGAATCCACCTAACAGTTGCCTTGTCCATTCCATACTTAGTCATTTTTTCAATAAGGATTGTATGAGAGACTTTGTCAAATGCTTTGCTGAAGTCAAGATATACTATATCTACAGCATTTCCTTGATCCACCCAATCAGTGATACCGTCATAGAAGGAAATTAAGTTAGTCTGACATGACTTATTAGTTAGAAACCCATGCTGACTCTGTTTAATCACTTCATTCTTATCCAGGTATTGACATACATGTTGTTTAATAATTTGTTCAAAGATCTTTCCTGGTATAGAAGTCAGACTCACCGGCCTCGAAAGCTGGACCTTGATCTGTCAGCACTCTTTTAGGATACCCATGTGGTCTACAGAAGTGCTGCTGGAAGGCTCTGGCTGCTGTCCTGGCAGTTTGATCTTTGACAGACACAACTACCAGGAATCTTGAGTAGTGGTCCACAATGGTAAGAGCATAGATGTAGCCTGACCGGCTTGGAACCAGCTTCACATGGACCAGGGCTACCAACTCAAGGGGCTGTTTGGTGATGATTGGCTGTAGAGGAGCTCTCTGGCTGTCCCGATCCTTTCTGCGCAGATTACATTGTCCACACTCCCGGCACCACCTCTCAATGGCTTTCCTCATACCAGCCCAGTAGAACCTCTCTCGGAGCAATGCTTCCAACTTCTTCCATCCGAAGTGTCCAGCTCCATTGTGGTATGCTTCCAGGACCATTGATGCTTCTCTCTTTGGGACTATCACCTGCCAAACAAGATCATGAGTGAGGGCATTGATACTCCTCCGGCACAGCTTCCCTTCATAAATGAACAGCTGGCCTTCTCCTTCCACAACTTCTGAGTTTCTTCAGGAGCATCCTACTCTGGACGTGAGTAAGCTCGTGTCAGTAGCTCCTTTACCAGGCGGACAGCATGGTCACTATCTTGCGTTTCTGCCCAATCATGATGGGGCAATGGATTCAGGGTGACCTCCTTCAAGCCAGACCGTCGGTTTCTCACTCCTTGGGCACGTTGGGCCGCAATTGGCCGGTGGAAGGGAGGTAGCTCCATTTCTTCAAGAGCCTCCGGGTCTTCTCCTGCATCAGGCAGATTGGGCATCCTGGACAGCGCGTCAGCATTGGCATTCTTGTGCCCTGCTCAGTACTTGATAGTAAACTCATAGTTAGACAGCCGAGCCATCCACCGCTGCTCCAGTGCACCTAGTTTTGCAGTGTCCAAGTGAGTCAACGGATTGTTGTCCGAGAAGATAGTAAACTTGGCGGAGGCTAGGTAATGATTTAATCTTTTGGTGACAGCCCAGACTATGGCAAGGAACTCCAGCTTGAAAGATCTGTAGTTGTCAGGGTTCCTTTCAGTGGGACGCAACTTCCTGCTGGCGTAGGAGATCACTCTTTCCTTTCCATTCTGTACCTGCGACAGTACTGCTCCTAGTCCCACACTGCTAGCTTCAGTGTACAGCACAAAGGGTTTGTCATAATCTGGGTAGGCCAGAACTTCGTCACCGGTGAGAGCCATCTTCAGCCGAATGAAGGATCTCTCCAACTCTTCAGTCCATTCAAAGGTGGAACTTTTCTGCTTGGTCTTCTTGGACTGCCCCACCAGAAGGTTTTGCATAGGGGTGGCTATTTCGGTAAAGCCTTTGATGAATCTTCGGTAGTAGCCTACCAGTCCAAGGAATTGGCGTACTTCATGAAGGTTGCTGGGCTTCGGCCAGTCCCGAATGACTGACCTTGTCAGGATCTGGTGCCACACCTTCTGCACTGACCACATGACCAAGGTACTGTACCTTGGGCTTCAGGAGGTGGCATTTGGAAGGCTTCACCTTCAGGCCAAAATTGGACAAAGCTTCAAACACTTCAGCCAGGTGTTCCAGATGATCTTCATAGGTTTTGGAGAAAGCAATGACATCATCCAGGTACAACAGGACGTCTCAAAGTTCATGTGTCCCAGGCAGCACTCCATCAGCCGTTGAAATATTCCTGGAGCAGTGCAGAGCCCAAATGGCATACAATTGAACTCACAGAGACCCATTGGAGTGATAAATGCTGTTTTCTCCTTGTCTGCCTCTGCCACGGGAACCTGCCAATACCCACTGGTGAGATTCAAGGTGGAAAAGTAGTTAGCAGTTTTAAGTGCAGCTAATGATTCCTCAATTCTGGGTAATGGGTAGGCATCTTTATGTGTAATGCTGTTAATTTTCCTGTAATCAACACACATTCTCATGGTACCATCCTTTTTCTTTACAAACACTATTGGAGCTGCCCAGGGGCTACAACTGTCTCTGATGACCCCTGCCTCCTTCATCTCTCTCAACATACTCTTAGCACATTGGTATTGTGTTGGGGGTATAGGTCTGTACCTCTCCTTTATGGGTGGATGGTCTCCAGTAGGGATATGATGCTGAACCCCTTTTGCCTGCCCAAAATCTAGTGGGTGTTTGCTGAATACCCGCTTATATTCTTGTGTCACTCTGTAAACCCCATTTTTCTGGTAGGAGGGCGTAGAGTCAGTCCCCACCTGCAGTTGCTGGCACCACTCCTCCGGCTGCTTCACAGAGCCATTGTTCTCCACCTGATCGGATGAGACCAAGGGCTCTGCCGCCTGCAAAGAGTTGTTATTGACAGTGAGCAGCTTAGCATCTGTGGCGTACCTAGGTATCGTGGCCTCCTCTTCCCCACAATTCAAAAGGCGTACAGGTACTCTCCCCTTTCGTTCATCAACCACCCCTCTGGCTGTTAGGACAGTGGGCCTGCTATCGGAGTATACTGGTTCTACCAATGCCTGGTAATCTCTCCCTCTAAGACCTATAGCTGCCCAACACCAAACCAACATTTCACATCTGGGGAGTATTGCAATGAGGAAGGGATCACTCTCTCTGACACTGCCAATTTCTCTGCCAGAGAGTTCTACCTGTTGTCTTTGCATCAGGGCTCTGATCTCCTTCTGCAGGACTCGTTCACTGGAACCAGCAGTCTCAGCCACCTGTTGCAACAAGACAATAACCTCGGACAGAAAGTTTTCAATTACATTTGTACCAAGAGTCATCATGGGATTACATTCACGTCGATCAATATCAACAACTATCAGACCTTGAGATTTTAGCTCTACCCGCCCCACTTTGACAGTAATTTCTTTACATCCGATCTGCGGTAAAGACTGACCATTACTGGCAACTACTGTCAGTTCATCAATTGGGCCACGGGTAAGTTCTGAATCAGCCCAATACCTCTTGTACAGAATGTACGGCATAGTGGTCACCTGGGAGCCAGTGTCCAGCAAAGCGTTCATGGGGATGTCATCAATCACCACTGGAAGGATTGGTCTCCCTCCCACATACTTGGCTCTCCAGTTCTTTGGGCCTGGGGATCCTATTCCTGGGGGTTGGCCCTCTGCCCCAGGGGTTGCTCGTTTAAAGGACAATATCTTGCAAGATGACCGGCCTTGTAGCAGCGACGACAGAAGGGACGTCCGTCCTGGTCATAGCGATCGTTGTTCCTCCCTCGAAGCGGCGGGGCTCTCCTCCTCCGGAGCCACGGGACATCCTCTGGACTGGAAGCAAGCTGGATCTTTTCTTTGGAGGACACTTGTAGGGACTGCATGGTTTTAGTAAGTGCAGCCATCCCTTTGGTCAGCTCTTGGACCTGAAGACGCAGCTCCTCAGTTGGATCTTTATCCAGAGTCTGTGCATCAGCCTCCACAGGGATGGAAGGAAAAGATGTTGCTTCCTGATGGTAGGTGATCGCTGGGTGCCTAGGGGGCGCTGGACGGCTGTCAGTGGACTCCTGCAGTACCCGAATAGCCCTGTCCTTAAAATTAGCAAAGTTCAGATCAGGGTTTTGCAGGGTTAAAATACGCAATTGTCCTCTGTGGGTACTAGATAGGAATCCTTCAATGAACTGCTCCTTTAACAGTTTATCTTCTTCCTTCACACTGTCAGGATCAACTTGCTTAACTGCTCGCAGCACCTCCTGCAAGTTGAGTGCATAATCCCTGACACTGTCCTGCGCCTTCTGTTTACAGCCAAAGAACCTCATCTTGATTTCAGCTGCAGTGCGGGTGTCAAAGGTGCTCCTCAACTTGGCCAGGATCTTTGCAACAGTCTCGTTATCATTGTCCTGCCAGGCTTTCACTTCTCTCTGCGCTGCACCCATTAGCTGTCCAATCAGGATATTCACTTTCTGGCTTTCAGACAGAGGGTATACTTTAAACAAACTGCACAGTCTCTCTTTAAATTCACTCAGGGTATGTGACTCACCCAAGTGCTGCAGTAGCCAGGCCGCTCCCGGTATGTAGGGCATAGACAGCGGCATTATAGAGACCGCTGTGGCAGGCGCTCCTCCTGGCGGTGCTGCGGGGTTGGCAACGGCGCCTGCCGCTGCATCGCCGTTTGGCACGGACATCCTCTCCCCCCCCCGTTAACATTAGCCAGGCCCGGGGGTTATGGGAGCTCATCGGCGGCCACTTCACAGGCCCGACACTCCGGGCTGTAGGCCTCAGCTCCTCCTCCTCTCGCGCGCTGTCCTCTCTTCCCACGCGGCACTTCGCTTCTTCGCGCTCTGTGGCAGGCTCCGTGGCAATGGCAGCAACTGGCGCCAATTTCACACAGTCTTTTACACAAACACAGTCTATGGCACACAGGACCCGTGGATACCGGGCTTCGTAATCCTGTTCGTGACGCCAAATTGGGTCGCCCTCCCAGGGCTGTGGGGTACTCTGTACCGGGCCGGTGTCAGTGGGATGTGTCACAGCAGTGGTGACCCGGTCCGTGGCCCTGGGCGCACAAGTAATGGGGGAATGTAGTTAATGGAATGGAATAGTTTGTGACGCCACCTGTGGTGCTCGGCAAGGGAGGTGTTAAGCCGACACTGCATGCAGATCCGCTGGGACTGATGGTAGGGTGCAGCAAGGGTGTAAAAGCTCCCCACAGGTGAACCTATAGTCCCAGGGCAGTGTAGATGTGGTTGGCATGGGGATGTAGCAGTGCCGGAAAGGTAGGAAGCAGACAAGACACAGCGGGGTGCAATTTCTATACCCTTACTTGATAACTGAAGTCCAGGGTCCTGATTACAGATGGTAACGGAGCAGGCTAGCCTGGAAGCAACTCAGGGATTCTCTCTCAGTAGACGGCCTGTGCAGTCTCCTTCCTAACGCTTGTTTGAATGAAGCACTCCAGTACTAAGTTACTCTGAAGTTCCTCCTGTCAGATGTTCCCAAGAACCTTACTTGCACGGCAGACAGCTGTAGACTCTCTCGTGGACTCCTCGCTTGAGTCCTGGCTCTCTATCCAAGCTGCTGTTGTGCCTCAAGTCTTAGATGGGAGTAGGGCATTTACAGCCTTATACTCCTCTGGTATCTGCTGTAGGACCGTTAGTGTCCGTACAGCCGTGGAGACCAGGCTCCAGTTCTTGCACTCTCGCTGCGAGGGAGCTCTCCTTTCCTAGCTCAACCTCCAGCAGCTCCCTACATGTCTGCACACTTCACCCTCCGCAGACTAACTTACTTCCCCTTCCTCCTGGCCCTCAGCGGGCACTCCTCCCCTTAATCCTGGTTCAAAGCTCCCCCTGCTGGTCTGGAGTGGAACTGTGTTGCATGTATGGATTGACTGCAAGAGAGACCCATCATTGCCTCCAAGCCTGGCATTACCCTCCCCTGGAGGAAGGCAAAGCCACTGTGGCGGCCATACTCCTGGGGGCGCCACACTGCCACATCTGGCTTTAAGCTCCAGCCTGAGGCTTCCCTGGAACCCTTAAGGAATGTAACAGCCTTCTAATCCAGAGGATCTCTAAGCACCTCCATGTCCTCAAAGGGCATGGAAAAGTTTTTAGATGCCTTAGCTGTTTTCACATCTAGCTTCGGGGCTTTATAAATGTGGATGAATCATCAAAATTATACTTCCTTTTGAAAGACCAGGAAAGGGACTTTTCCTTTCTGTTTTTTTTTCCATTCTTTCCTTATAAATTACTAAATTTTTTTATTCATGAGAAAGGACCGGAACTTCCTTTACTCTAAACCGCCCAACTTTATATCCTGGATGTATCTTACCAGACTTGGATCTACTATCCCCATTGTGAATCTAACAGCTTTAATGAATTTATCTTTCTCTTCTACTAGAAAAAAGTGACATCCTCCCATATCCTCATCTGATAACGAAGTTGTCACCCTCTTCTTCTGAACTGTCAGAAACATTTGATTCTGGGCACAACTTTCTACGTTTATTATTCTTTTTATCCCTACTTTCCTCTCCTTGGGTCAGGGATTTAATGGAATTATTAACATTCGTTCTAACAATATATCTTAATTCGGAAGCATGATGACTTTGCATGATGTTGCAAAGTCATCTGGGGGCTTTCCATGCTGCCGCACCATTTTCTGCTGCTGCTTCTGCTCCTGTGGTTCCTGTTACTCCTCTCTATTCTGCCTGGAGGGACCACTGTAGCTATAGGGATACCACTCTCCTGGCGGTCTAACCGCTTTTTAAAACGAGACCAGCCTACAGAGTGTCCCTCCTGGCGTCACCCGGTTCCATATTCCGTAAATCACTTCTGCTCACCGAACATGGCGCCACAGCCTGCGCTCGGTCACTCACTCATCCACAAAAGCCCCTTGGACCCAGCGGTGGTGCTTCAGACTCTGCACTAGCCGAGGCAGGGGGTAACCTCGCTGCCTGAGTTGACCGGCCAGACCTGGAAATGCTCTTGACCTCCAACTTCTTTCTTCAGTTACGCCCACTGAAAAGTTCTCCTGTCAAGGACAGGAAACCAACTGATGTGACGTAGAGGTACCACCCTTTCATTCTGTAGGTTTCCTGTCCTTGAAGAGCACATCCCCTCTCTCTGTCGTTCTGTCATGGGTGAGAGAAAAAAACACTGACATCACAAATTTACAGCCTTGGCTGCTATCATTGAGGTTATTAATGGTTGTCTGAGGAATGTTCTACCACACTGAATGCATTTGGGCAAATCATCAAGATCCGCTGCTGGCAGCTTCCTGTGCAATTGTGGTAGGGGGCCGGGATTGGGGGGTGGTCCACTGCTTACCAGACGAGGCACAGATGAGACGGAGACAGTATTCAGGTGTAACAGTTCCAGGTTTATTTCGCCATCCTCTTGACGACCACTGCCACGTACCGCAGCCGCCTGTACAATTCTCCATTTCCAGGCCCGGGTACCTTTTCACCTGTCTCTTAGTCGTGTTGGCGTCCCTCGCAGATCTTTCACTGGGGCCGTCCTAGACGCATCTACCGCCAGTGATTCACCTGCCCGAGGTCGCCGTCCAGTCGGTACTCCCGGGGCCTCACTTGTCCTGTGGTACGTCGCCTCGCCTGTCCTGCGGTACGTCGTGTCAGGGCCACCCCCCTGACTGTCCTCTCTGTCCGTTCCCTGGCCGAGCTTTCTTCGTTATCTGTCCTCTGTCTTCTTCTATTAAGCTCCTCCCGGGACTGACTCCTCAGGAAACCTAGCCACTCCTACTTATCCCCTCTCTCACCGGGAATTCCCCTCCTGGGTCCCTATCTTCCCGCCCCCCATGACTATGCGTTTTCTATAGCCGTAAGCTGTTGTCAAGTCCAAAGCTACTCTTCCCTGCCATCTTGTGGTCATTTCTCAGTACTACACCCTCCTATCCTGCCTTTCCTAGCTGTCACCCTTCTATCCTGTCAATCTCTGTCTCTAGTGTACAAACCATCCCCTCCTACTGCGAGTCACGTCGGTCCATAAAGTCTCCTTACCCACACTATTGCGACCAAACATGACCCAGATGCGCTCGATGGGAGACAACTCCGGAGACGCTGCAAGCCATGGTAGCACGGATAGGCCACACAGGTTGCTCACAGTGAACCCATGTTCGTATGTTCAGTATTTGGTCAGTATTTTGCATCAGTATTAAGCTAAAATCAGTAGTGGAATAGTGGAACAATCAGAGGAAAAGTATAATAGAAACACATCACCACTTCTGTATTTGTCATGCACTTGATTTTTTACTGATGTAAAATACTGACCAAATATGCAGCCTAACACAAGCAATATGCGGCCTGGTGGTGTTTGAAAAACAGCTCCTGGGACCAGGCCCGGATTGGTAATATAACCAACTGGGCATTTTCCCGCTGGGCCGCTGTCATGTGAGCCGCTGGCGGCAGCGCCTGCTCATCTGGCCGCTTGCCAGCTGATGCGGCCACTGGCCTGGCTGTTGCTCCTGACGCCGACCCTCTGCGGGCACAGCGGTTATAGTTTCTAACTCTCCCACACTGCAGGGAGATAAGCCGCCGCACCCCCCCCACGCACCCCATCCTCGCCGTAGCATGAGACCTCCCCCCCGCAGCCACTCACAGCGTCGCTTGCCTGCTCTCTTCTCTGTTCACAGGACCTGTGATGAGGTCACAGGAGGGGAGGAGTCAGGGGTCACATGATCAGGAGCCTTTGTCCAGACCCCTGATCATGTGACCCCTGACTCCGCCCCTCCTGTGACCTCATCACAGGTCCTGTGTGCTCAGCCTTGCCTCTTGGTGTCTGCAAGACTCTGCTGTGCTGTTGTCATGGTGCTGGATGAGGTAAGTATGTGTGGGGTCAGGAGGGGTTTACAGGGTAGATGTAGCAGAGCCGTGCATGTACGAGGTGCACGGAGCCGCGCGTGTACGAGGTGCACGGAGCAGAGCCATATGTGTACGGGGTGTACGGAGCGGAGCCAAGTGTGTACGAATCATACAAAGCGGGCTTTTCCCACGGACACAGGAGTACATGGCGGAGCACCGAGGAGCATTTTAAAACACACACATGACGTTCCACCTGAAGTGATGTGCTGGAAGCTGACCGGAAATGAGATAATTTCTTGAGGAGATTGTGACGGAACCAGGAGTGCTTCAGATCCATCACCGTGTCCTCCTCCGACAGCGCAGACAGCAGGATCACCTTGGAATCGGGGATGCCGGCCATGTGAGCGGATCATGATATGTCCTGCATCGGGAGGCTCAGGTGGGCACTACAATGGGAGCCGGGCTGCTATAGTATCTTTATAGAATCTTTCTTTCTTTCTCTCTTTTTCTTTCTTTCTCTGTTCTTTCTTTCTCATCCTCTCGTCTGTCTTTCCCTCATTTTCTTTCTCTCTCTCTGTTCTTTCTTTCTCTCTCTAATCTTTCTTTTTTCTTTCTCTCTCTCTCTGTTCTTTCTTTCCCCTCATTCTTTCTTTTTCTTTCCTCTCTTTCTTTCTCTCTGTTCTTTCTTTCTTTTCTTTACTTCTTATTTCTCTCTCTGTTCTTTCTTTCATTCCCCTCCTTCTTTCTCTCTCTGCTCTTTCTCTCTCTCACTCTCCTTCCTTTCTCTCTCTTTTTTCTCTCTTCCTTAGTGCCAGTCAGTGTGCCCATAATGCCAGCCACTGTCCCTCAGTACCAGTCAGTGTGATCAGCAGTGCTAAATGGGTGCGATTAGGTGTGGACATGGGTGTGACTAGTTTCAAAATGGATGTGGCCGGGGCATGGCCCAAATTTGCAGCGGCACTTTGCACGCGCCATGGTCTTTATCCCTCTTTCCCTTCTTCAAAAGTTGGGAGGTATGATAGGGGCAGCTATGACCAGGGGGTCTGGTTGACCAATGGATAGCAGTTCTGCCAGGAATTCTGTGACCGTGCGTACAAAAGGGGACAGAGCTTTGGGAGGAGTACTGTACCTAAAAGCAATAAATAGGACTGAGCTGAAATACTGGGCACAGCTGTGACTACATGGTATATAGTCGTGTTAATCTCCTCTCACTTCTTGTAACCTACAAGTGTACAAAGATATTATATAGTCACCATGTGACTAGTGGGCCTGTGTAACTTCAAATGCCAGGGCTGAATTTTAGTCCCAGTCCGGCCCTGCCTGGGACATTTGGGAAAAATGGCCGTACCACTGGATCTACCAACAGATCAATGTAACTATGAGCTGTTAGTGTACCTGGAGTGAAGTCTAGAGGAGTTCGGCTACTGTACATTATCCCACTCCTCACTATAATTCCCAGAGAAGGACCAGTGGGACATTTCCTCGAAAAAGGCCTCTTATGGCATTTCCCCCATGGGCTTCAAATCAATCTCCGGCTATCATTGTGTCCGAAAGAAAAGTAGAACTCATAGCTGAAAAGGATAATCCTTAATTTCAGTCTTCTTATGCACCATGATAGCTTTTGAGAGCGGTGGTGTGAGGTCAATGGTCTGAAAGTGTTGTTTCCATTTTTTCATCGTTTGCAGATCAGTAACATGTCTATCATTCTGGTGATTTCCATCATTCCATGACTATTTCTTCTAGGTGTTGCAATTTCATTGTTCAGGAGTATACTTAAAAATTAGCTCAACTTATCTCAAACTTTTATTTGAACCTAGAAAAACATTACGTGAAGCACAAAAAGAGTAAGTCATGTTACTAAGGCCAGGTTCACACAGCCCTGAAATATGGACCTATCTTGGATTGCAATACTGAGCGAGTCTCAGGACCAGAACTAACTGCCTCCCAGCTGGGGACCTATAGTAAGGCTGGGTATTATGATCTGAGCACTGGCCGCATATCATGAATGTGTGATTTTGGCCTTAACCATAGACTAATGAAGCCAGAGAAAAGCCTTTGGCAACATATGATAACTTTCATTGAAACTGTCTCCCCTGTAGAACCTTCAAGTGGGGGTTACGTTTTTTTGAGACGTTCAAAAAACAAAAAGTTTTTCAAGTGGAAATCCTTTCAGGAAAAACTCCTTTTTAGAAGGAGTTATTAATTTCTGAAAGTAGTTTACATTCTTTTTGTTCTAACCCTAAGCATCTTTCATCTTTTGCAGCCTTTTGATAGGACTGTGGCTAGTTTGGAGCGGATTGCATCAAGATCCACTTTAAATAAGTGACGTGTTCTTATTTTTTTTTTCTTCCACCAAGCGTGTTTCAAACCCCCTCTCCCCCCCCCCCAAAAAAAAAAACAAAAAACAAAATCTCATAAAAAGCAAAGCGGATATGAAGCATTTTGCAAGGATTTTTGAAGAATTTAGAATGGATCCGCTCAAAAAAACTCTTAAAAAAAACACCCCCATTACTAACCCAGTACTAAAAAATAAAACACACATGCAAGAAATAGTTTATTTGAAGAAATGTGACTTTTTCCCTGGTTCGACAATTTATTTTAAAACAATAAAAGCAAACAATGCAGGTCCAATGCAGTCCAGAGAATCCCGACATAGTCCACAAATGGAAACCTGAAAAATATAAAAAGCGAGAAATAAAAGCAAGACATGATTGCATTTTTTAGAGGCAACCATGGACAGAGACCAATGGGCTTGTGCTTCCCCTGCTCCAGTGTTGAGTCTCCTCTGCTTCCCCGGTTATTGTTTAACCATATAACTTACTTTTTTTTTTTAGAAATTGATATCATTAATATTCAGCAGAAAAAAACTTCAGCCAATTGGTTTGGCCCTCAGCAACAGTCCCAGGTTCCGCTGCAGATTTTTTACGCTGTTTGCTGAAACTATATTCACTTACATTGTATTGCACTTAGTTGTGAAACTTTTTATGACAAGTTTTTCAACTTTGCAACAACTTCACAAATGCGTGATCACCCTGCCTAAAGGACAGCTTCCCTAATGTAATGTCTGTTGCATGAGTAATTTCCTCTGCAATGTCTGAGCCAAAAACTGACATCCGCCTTGTTGTTAGATGTTCCTTATATCTAATAAAATCGGAAAGAGTACACCAAACCCATATAACCCATGCTGGAAGGAGAGCAAAAACACTTAAGATAATATAGAGCACAAAAGTATATATATGTATTAGAATCAATGTGACAATACAATAATAAAATCACAAGAGCGAAAAGTGCCTCAAAAATGGGGAAGGACTGACAATATAGCCCATACAGACCAAAAGGGAAATGGTACAACAAGGCAGGTAAGTAATGACCCAGTATAATGCCTCAATAATTATAGTCCAGGAACTGAATATATATTAAAGGTGCAGAAGTTGCAAGCATGCAGCTATTAGAACCTGGACTGGATAGAGAAAGTGGCTGCAGAGTAAAGTGCCGGTGCAAAATAACACCCAACAGTCTAAGTTCTAATGCAGAGAGAGTACTGATGGTAAAAATAGAAGGACCATGATGGTAGAGATGTTGTAGATTTTACCTGATGTAGTGTGCTGGTCATGGGCATGTCAGGCGTTCCCCACCCCGATGCGATTTCAAATACACTTCTTCAGGGGGCGTGCCAGGGAGGGATGCTGGACATTATAAAGGGTGTGAGGCAGTGACCCCTGTTGCAGCTAGGGGGCGCTGTGTGTTCTCTCCAGTTGGTGATGGGGTGGCTCCAGTCTGAGTTTTTTTTCCCCATTCGAGATGATGGAGAGAGTTGTGGCTGATCGGCTGGTGCGGGCTCTGCCAGCCACCTGTCACGTCGCCGTCAGACTCGGGGCCTGCTGTCCCGGCCTCAGCCACTAGGAGGCGCCGGACTGTCACGTCGCCGTCAGACTCGGGGTCTGCTGTCCCGGCCTCGGCCACTAGGAGGCGCCGGACTGTCACGTCGCCGTCAGACTCGGGGCCTGCTGTCCCGGCCTCGGCCACTAGGAGGCGCCGGACTGTCACATCGCCGTCAGACTCGGGGCCTGCTGTTCCTGCCTCGGCCACTTGGAGGCGCCGTGGTTCGCCCCCGAGTGATGGCGGCGACAGAGAAGGGGCTCCTGCGCAGGCATCTGATGGACACAGGCTCCGCTCCTCTGACAGTCATGAAGGGGTTGGTGCATCACCATCTGGCCTGGTCCTGGGGGCGGTCCTGATGACATCATCAGTCCGGGAGCCTGTGAGGGATGATCTGATCCCTCAAATACCTTGGGACTGGTCTTGCAAGCCGCCGGATATATTCTTGGTTCCCCTATGTGCTACTGTGTGATTTGCTATTGTTTGACTCTGATCTCAGCCTGGATTTCTGACCCCTCTACTGCCTGACGATTTTGTACCTCTGCTAATCTCCCGGTTTGTGACCTTGGCCTGGATATTCGACTCTGCTACTGCTTGCCGTTTTTGTACCTTGCCGCCCTCCCGTTTTGTGACCTTGGCCTGGACTTTCGACTCTGCCACTGCCTGCCGTTTCTGTACCTCCGCTGCACTCCTGGTTTCTGACTACGTTTTTGGTTCCCTGCCTTCTTCCCTATTGGCGACCATCCTGCTCTGGCGCACTGCTCCACCAGACAGCGACCCCCTGGGCCTTGCTACAATTCCAGATCCCTGTATAGGGGTTAAGGGTCTCGGGGTTTCTCGGGGTGCTGTCCCTACTGCAGTCCAGATCCGCAGACGGACGTCACACCACCATGCAACGACTGTACCAGGTGCTTGTGAACGGGTGCCGCACAGAGGCTCTCCAGGATTCAGAGAGCAAAGTGACTTTGGTCTATAAGTCCTTTGTTGCCGGGGACAACCCCAAAGGACGGAAAGTGGAGGTGATGGGTATCCAAGGGGGAAATTTGGGAGTACCCGACCGCTGAGGTCAATTTTTCTACACCATGTGAGGACTTTAAACATATGGTGGGAGTGGCGAAGATCCTTCCATATGGAACTGTGCTGGGGAGAGACTTGCCGTCTTTTGGTCCCTGTGGGAGACCAGGGTCAACTCTCACGGTAAAGGTTGTGCTGGGCATAGAACCTGAAAATGTTGAGATACCCCACATAGGGGTCGCCAACCTAGGAACAGAATGTAATCCCGATCGGCTCCCCCTAGAGGTGTTGGCAGGAGAGGTGAAGGATGTTGTGTAGGGCGTAGAACCTGAAGATGTTGAAATATCTGCCACAGGGGTCTCCAACTCAGGGACAGAGTGTAAGTCCGATAGGCTCCCTCTAGAGGTTGTGGCAGTAGAGGGCGTGGAGACTCCACTGAACCCAGAGCTGGAAATGTCCCTTGGTAAGTTTGGGACAGCTCAGTTCCAGAGTCCCATGCAGAGAAACTGATGTAAAAAACATAAATTTAAAAAGAACACTGAGAAGAACCGGTAGTGTGTGGTCGCGGAGGCAACTGGGGACGTGTGCATGAAGAACCCTCTGGCATCGGCCAAGGATGTGGACGGGGGTCAGAGTAAAATAAAGTGCTCGCTAGACCGTAGTGTCAATAGGCTCAGGTTCGGGTGCGACGTAATAAAGATGGATACTCGGAGTTGCCGGCGCGGACCGAGGAGTTTCAGCGTAATATAGTCACCAAGGCACAGGTAATGGTATGGAGGAAACAGTACCAGAGGCCCGAAGGCGAGTACTTAGGTGACAGGATAAGAAGCGGGGTTACTGAACCCAAAATAAACAAGGTCGAGACCACCCAAAACCGTCCCAAATCTACAGTTAAACGTGAAAGTGAGTGTGGCATCTGCAACGGAGAACGGTGAGGTGGGTGGTCCCATAATGAAGTATGGAGGAGAAACGCAAAGGGGAGGGATGCATGTACTGATCAGTGGTTCCGGACCCTACTTTGGTTTCTTAGTGCAGTCGGGCGGGGATGTCACAGGGGCATGCGGATGCCCTGTCTCGCGCCCATGTGGGGTGTCAAGTGTTCAACCTCACAGGTTTGCACAGGGGAAGGGGAAATGTGAGGCAGTGACCCCTGTTACAGCTAGGGGGCGCTGTGTGTTCTCCCCAGGATACGCACGGAGGCGTATTGAGGCCATGGGAATGCATTGCTGTCACAGGCATAGCTGGGATTGCAATGGTAAAGTGGGTCGCCCTCCCAGGGCTGTGGGGTACTCGGTACCGGGCCGGTGTCAGCGGGACGTGTCACAGCAGCGGTGACCCGGTCCGTGGCCCTGGGCGCCCAATTAATAGGGGAAATTGAAATGGTGGAATGTAGTTAATGGAATAGTTTGTGACGCCACCTGTGGTGTTCGGCAAGTGAGATGTTAAGCCGACGCTGCATGCAGATCCACTGGGACTGATAGTATGGTGCAGCAAAGATGTACAAGCTCCCCACAGGTGAAGCTGTAGTCCCAGGGCAGTGTAGATGTGGTTGGCACGGGGATGTAACAGTGCCGGAAGGGTAGGAAGCAGACAAAGACACAGCGGGGTGCAGTTTCTGTACCTTTACTTGATAAATGCAGTCCAGGGTCCTGATTACAGATGGTACCGGAGCAAGCTAGCCTGGAAGCAGCTCAGGATTCTCTCTCAGCAGAAGGGCTGTGCAGTCTCCTTCCTAGCGCTTATTTGAATGAAGTACTCCTAGTACTGAGTTACACTGAAGTTCCTCCTAATTCTCTTCTACTAGCACTCCTCGTATGGCAGACAGCTGTAGCCGTATTCCTCTCTTGGCTCACTCCGTGCTGTTGTGCCTCCGAGTCTTAGATGAGAGTAGGGCATTTACAGCCTCCTACTCCTCTGGTTTCTGTTGCAGGACCGTTAGTATCCGTACAACCGTGGAGACCAGGCTCCAGTTCATGCGCTCTCTTTCCTCAGCTCAACCTCCAGCTTCTCTCCACACGTCTGCACATTGGGACCTACTCACACTAACTGACCACTCCTTCCTCTTGGCCCTCAGAGAGCACTCCTCCCCTCAATTCCGGTTCAGAGTCCCCCCTGCTGGCCTGGAGTGGAACTGTGTTGCATGTATAGGTTAACTGCGAGAGAGACTATTCACTGCTTTCAAGCCTGGCATTACCCTCCCTGGAGGAAGGCAAAGCCACTGTGGCGGCCATACTCCTGGGGGCGCCACAGAAGCAGTGACCGATGTCACAGGTAGGGGTCGCTGTGTCGTCTCCCCAGAATATGCACGGAGGTGTATGAAGGCCATAGGTGTGCATGGCAGTCACGGGCGTAGCTGTGACTGCAATGCAAACTGATAATAAAACTAAGTGTTAGTCTTGGACATGTTAATGTCCAAGACAGAGGTGGGAAAACCTGCTCTGGATATTGTGTATGAAACAGATTGCAGTATGATAGTACAGTAGTTTGTGCAGTCTGTTCAAGTCCAGACCCAGGTTTTCCATGTGGCTGAAAGCCCTGCAGGAAAGGGTTAGTGTGGAGTGAGTGAGGCCTTAATGAGTCTGAGGAGTCTCAGGTGAGTCAGGGCCAGAGTGAGGTCTGGTAACCCACAGTGTACACAGAGATGCAAGTAGTCCACGGTGCCAGGTCTCGGATGTGGACAGTTCTGTGCCCGGAAGTGGATGTCCTGTGCCCGAAAGAAGACTGGCGTGTGTAACGATTGCAAAACAGGTGGATATGGTGCCCAGATGTGATCCGGAGGATATCCTGGACTGTGTATGACTGTGTGAGTAAAGAGACTGGGATACAGTGGTGCAAGACACCCACGGGAACGAGTCAGAGAAGGACTAGCGTGTGTAGTGTCTGGAACATGTAATGCTGTGTGAACAGAGTCTTGGATACGGCGCATAGACACCCATGGGAACTAGTCAGAGGCAGACTGGCGTGTTTAGTGTCTGCAAAATGAAGGATGCCATATAATATATATTCTGCAAATGGGGAAATGGATGCTAGTTATATGCACTTGTGTGAATTGGACTTTAATGCTGTGAGGAAACACATTAAAGGGACTTTTGTGTTTGAACTTTGTGGGTCACTGCCTCTTCACTGCTTACGGTGCTACCGCTGCCTTACAAGGGATAATATCCTATCAGAGCGGGGCTGTGTGATGTCGTGGTGAGTAAACAGCTGGTGCAGGCTCACGGTCAGTATGATCTGGCGCTATACATCATGCGCACGCCCCAAACACGTGACCAGTCGCTTACGATCGATGACACGCAAGCCAACGCCACAGTCAAGAAGATGACTGCGGTGTGTGCCAGCAGTGTCTGTGGTGCCAGGAGCGGAACAGGTCCAGGGGCTGTGCACAATGATGTGTGCGCACGACTGCCGATAGCTCCATGAACTGTGGTGGGAATTATAGGGCAGGCTGTGGGGACAGTGAAAAAGAGTCTATGGAATACCCGGGATGTAAGAGTGGTAGTGCGTGCATAAATAGAGTGATGGAGAACAGTATGCATGAAAATCAAAGTGGGGAAATAAGGAACAAATATGTGTAAAAGCTAATAATAATGGGAAGCATTACAGGATAAGGTGAATGAATGGAAAATCAAATCCAAAAAGACAGTGTATATAAATGGTTCCTTTTATATTATGCAGAACTTAATGACATAAAGGTAAATAGATAAATACATAATGACATAAATGTAAATAGATTAAAAATAAGTGGAACAATTGTAGGGGGTGGACTGACCTATGGACCTGTCTGATAAAGAGGGAAATGCAAAGAGGTGATGTATACAATGCTTTATTCTGACTTGTATGTATATTGTGTGGGGCAACAGCTAGAATTAGTGAAAGATGGTGTAGTACTGGGTTTTGGCCACAAGATGGAGACAGAGAGCAGTGAGAAAAGGACTCAATAGCAAGTCTTAGGCTAAAGAAACCGCATAGTCATGGTGGGCGGAGTTGCGGGACTGAGAAGGGGATTTCCAGAAAGAGGAGATATAAGGAAGGAGAGTCCCAGGGGAAGGGCAGACACCCAGGAGGAAGAGAGAAGCGGGAAGAGCTCAGGAGAGGACAGAGGCAGGAGAAGCTCAGGAAAGACAGAAGAGGAAGAGACGGTGACTAGGAGAAGGGGGTGGCCCTGAGAGGAGAGCTGCAGGATGGGACGGCAGTGACTAACAGAGGTCTGGGGCACAGGACGGCTGGACACCGAAGAGTGAGTAGGTGTTGCAGCAAGCAGACTCGGACGGGGGAAGTGCTGTGGCCGTGGGCCTAACGGCAGCCACTGTGAAGGAACCCAGGGGTCTTCTCGAACAGAAGCTGAAGGAAGGTGACAGATACCCAGGCCAGGGAGCAGAAGCTGTTGTGTCTGCTGTGGATGTCAAGAGGACACCCAATAAAGTTTGGACCTGATTGAACGGATTTCTGCATCTGTCTCCCGTCTGTTCCGCAGCCGAAAGGGACCACCCCCCCCAGTCGGCACACGTACTACACAATCAGTGTTGTATTATATAATTGGCATAAGGACGTCCTTATGCTGCAAAAGGAAAATTAAAAATAAAGAAATTAAATCTACATATATAAAAATGAGTGTATGTATGTGTGTGTATCAGCCACTCCCACTCCACATAGCAACCAATCACTAAGCATCTTTCATTTCACCAGAGCTGTTTAAAAGAAGCTGAGCTGTGATTGGTTGCTATGAGCAACAGTTTCCCTTGTAGACAGTTGTGGTAACTGAGGCCTATTATTCTTATCATTTCTATGGTGTTATTGTCCTTCTGTACAGCTGGAAATAACACAATTTATTACCGTGCAAACACAGACCACCCTCTGACACAGACTGCAGGGGGAGCCCAGTATCACACAGGATAGGATTAGATAAACGGCTCAGCAGAGTGTATCACACAGGAGAGGATTAGATACACAGCTCAGTATCACACAGGATAGGATTAGATTCAAAGATCAGCAGTCAGTAACACACAGGATAGGATTAGATACACAGCTCAGCAGAGTGTATCACACAGGAGAGGATTAGATACTTAGCCCAGTATCACAGGATAGGATTAGATACATGGCTCAGCAGACTGTATCACATAGGATAGGATTAGATACATGGCTTAGCAGACAGTATCACACAGGATAGGATTAGATATACGGCTCAGCAGACTGTATCACACGAGATAGGATTAGATACACAGCTCAGGAGTAGAGTTGAGCGAAACGGGTCGAAAAATTTCAAAAGTCGCAGACTTTTGGCAAAGTCGGGTTTCATGAAACGAAACCCGACCCTAGGATGAGGTCGGCCACGAGGTCGGCGACTTAAGCGCCAAAGTCGCGTTTCAAAAGTTTGTTTTGCGCTCTTTTTCAGCCAATCAGGATCCACGGACACTGTGGGCAACGTGATGACATAGGCAGGGGTCACCACCATCTTTCAGAAGGGCATGCAAGTGATTGGCTTGCTTTGGTGGGCGTCACAGGGGGTATAAAAGGGCGTGCACGCCGACCGCCATGTTACTCATGCTGATCTCAGAATAGGGAGAGCTGCTGCTGCTGATGATTTTGTAGGGAGAGCGTTAGGCAGGGAAGAAGACACCAAAAACTGCTTCTGCTGCTAGCGATTTTGCCTGTACAACACACCAGTCACTGTGTGTGCAGTGCAAGGGGAGGCTATATTTTGCTGGATCAGCGGTGTTGGTTGTTAGGCTGCCTTCTAAGGCTTCCTGACGGCTGCATTGCTGTTTACCCACTGCTCTGCAAACTGCTTTTTTAAAAGCAATCCCAATTTTTTTTTTTTTGTCCTGGTGAGGTACTGAGCGTGCATTTTTTCACACCATACAGCGGTGCACACTCCTCACACAGTACCGTGTAACGGCTGTTATCACGGCCACAGTGAAGCTGTGTGTCGCTCTGTAGGGATAAGTCGAGGACATGTTCCGTTCTTAAAGACCTGCACCTTCTAGTTTTGTCTAGTTTTCAAACAGTTAAATATATTTGCTGTTTGATCACATTCAAAACTATAGAGAGACAGCGTGTGTCAGTCCGTATACTTAAAAAACATGGAGCTTGACAATTTAACGTACACCGGACAGCCGTGTACGTGCACGCTCCTCTCAGTACTGTGTAACGGCTGTTATCACGGCCACAGTGAAGCTATCTGTGTGTCGCTCTGTAAGGATAAGTCGAGGACTTGTTCCGTTCTTACAGACCTACACTCTAGGGAGATTCCTATTCTGCCCAATTCTATATACACCTTGTAGTTTGTCATACACTAGCCAATTTCTGCCTGTGACATAGCGCTGTGATATTCACTTGCCTCACACAATCCAAAAGTGTCCAGTGTCCAGAAGTGTGTGCTGAAATTCAAAATCTCCGTTATCCTCTAGTCACATTTTTCACGCCTGCGACATCAAGCCTGTGACATAGCGCTGTGATATTCAGTGGGCCTCATACAATCCAAAAGTGTCCAGTGTCCACAAGTGTGTGCAGAAGTTCAAAATCTCCATTATCCACTAGTGACATTTTTCACACTTGCGACATCGAGCCTGTGACATAGCGCTGTGATATTCAGTGGGCCTCACACAATCCAAAAGTGTCCAGTGTCCACAAGTGTGTGCAGAAATTCAAAATCTCCGTTATCCTCTAGTGACATTTTTCACACCTGCGACATCGAGCCTGTGACATAGCGGTGTGATATTCAGTGGGCCTCACACAATCCAAAAGTGTCCAGTGTCCACAAGTGTGTGCAGAAATTCAAAATCTCCATTATCCTCTAGTGACATTTTTCACACCTGCGACATCGAGCCTGTGACATAGCGCTGTGATATTCAGTGGGCCTCACCCAATCCAAAAGTGTCCAGTGTCCACAAGTGTGTGCAGAAATTCAAAATCTCCATTATCCTCTAGTGACATTTTTCACACCTGCGACATCGAGCCTGTGACATAGCGCTGTGATATTCAGTGGGCCTCACACAATCCAAAAGTGTTCAGTGTCCACAAGTGTGTGCAGAAATTCAAAATCTCCATTATCCTCTAGTGACATTTTTCACACCTGCGACATCGAGCCTGTGACATAGCGCTGTGATATTCAGTGGGCCTCACACAATCCAAAAGTGTCCAGTGTCCACAAGTGTGTGCAGAAATTCAAAATCTCCCCTGTCCTATAAACACCTTGTACCTTGTTTTACATTACTATATAGTTTGTTGGATTTTGTCTACATTTCTACCAAAAATGAGGAAGGCTGGTGGAAGAGGCCGTGGAATTGGGCGGGGGTTGGCAGCTGGTAATGATGGTGTTGGTGGTGGATCTGATGGTAGTGGCAAAAGCAAAATAGGACCGAATGCAGGAGGTGTTGAGCCTGCGTCATCGTCTGGCTCCACAAGGCCTCGAAGGCTTAGTTTTCTAGGAGTTGGCAAACCGCTTTTAAAGCCAGAGCTTCAGGAACAGTTTTGTCTTACATTGCTGACTCAGCCTCCAGCTCTATCGCCTCCTCTTCTGAAGTTGTAAAAAATAAAAGCACTGAGTCGTCATTGGAGGCTCATGTACCACACCTTTCCTTGTGTCCTTCACCCCAACCAAGATTGAAGTATGACGCAGGCCATACTAATGATTACTCCATGGAGCTGTTTTCACATACCATGCCTGGATTATCAAGTGAAATGATGAATTACCCAGGCCAAGATGAATCTGACATGGAGTGCACTGATGCACAGCCACTGATAGATGATTCTGCTGGTACATTCACTCAGAGCACTGCATTGTCCTCGCATTGTACAGAGCCAGATTCTGACCCTGATGAGACTCAGGTGCCCCTTCCCGCACACTATACCACCATACACGGTGACACAGAGGAAGGTGCACATGACATTGAAGAGGAGGTGATGGATGACCCAGTTGTTGACCCAGATTGGCATCCATTGGGGGAAGAAGGTGCACATGACATTGAAGAGGAGGTGATGGATGACCCAGTTGTTGACCCAGATTGGCATCCATTGGGGGAAGAGGGTGCTGCTTCCAATAGCTCAGATGAGGAGGAGGAGCATCCACAGCAGACATCGACATCGCAACAGCTATTATCTGGCAGGCCCGGAGCACTCCAAAGACAAGTTCCAAAAATCAAAAGAGTTGCTGGACAGCTTGTCCAGAGGGTCAAAATATCACAGCGTGCTAGGCCACAAAATGTCTGCCAAAGTAGGAAGAGTGCAGTGTGGCACTTTTTTGAACAAAATCCTCATGATCAGGCCAAGGTTATCTGTAAGAAGTGTGCAAAGACCTTTAGCTGAGGGAAAAATCTGAAAAATTTGAATACCAGTTGCATGCTTAGACATTTAACCAGCATGCACTTGCAAGCGTGGACACAACACCAAACCTCAAGTACCACATGTGCAACTGATCACAAAGAAGGTAGTCAGCAACGCTACATTGTTTCCCCCACTGTAAGCCCACCGGTTAGCACAGCAGCAACTGTTGAGGTGTCATTGCAAGGCCACAGCAGTCAGGGAATCCCACTGTTATATCAACGAAAGACTGAATCTAGGCCATCAGAAAGAACACCAACTCCATCACCATCATCAACACTCTCTCAGTCCGCCCTGTCCAGCTCACCCTCCCAGACACTATGAGTAGGTCAAGAAAGTACTCTTGTGCCCTATCGGTTGGTGGAAAGCGCAGCTTTCCGTGAACTCATGGCCTATGCAGTACCACGCTATGACCTACCCAGTCGCCACTTCTCTCGCAAAGCCATCCCAGCCCTCCACCATCGTGTGAAAGACCGCATTGTCCATGCACTCAAGCAGTCATGTGGTGGATGCAGGGTCCACAGGGGACAGCGGTGGTGGGACAGTGCTGCCTAGCCCACGGTATAGGAAACAGTTGGCTGTAGGCGTTCGACCCTCCTCCTCCAGAAGCGAAAGCTCGTCCACAGAGCGCAGTCGTACGAGGGGTCCATCTGCAGCTGCCACTGTTGCACATGAGGTGTCCCCCTATCGAGCAGCTAGTGGAAAGCGTCAGCAGGCTGTGTTGCAGATGATGTGTTTGGGCGACAGACACACTGCCGAGGTGCTGGCCGAGTACTTTCAGCGACAAACTGAGTCATGGCTGGGC
Source organism: Dendrobates tinctorius (assembly GCF_039654945.1). Classification (NCBI taxonomy): domain Eukaryota; kingdom Metazoa; phylum Chordata; class Amphibia; order Anura; family Dendrobatidae; genus Dendrobates; species Dendrobates tinctorius. Next base: position 19,595,177 of record NW_027361772.1, read on the forward strand.
AGTGTACATCTTGAGGCAGGCAAGGTAGTTAGTGATAACGGCCGTAATTTTGTGGCAGCCATAGCCCTTTCAAAACTCAGCCACATACCTTGCTTGGCTCACACCTTGAACCTGGTGGTGCAGTGCTTCCTCAATAATTATCCGGAGTTAACAGCCCTGCTCCAGAAGGTGCGAAGACTGTGCGCGCACATCCGCCGGTCGCCTGTACACTCCATTCGTATGCAGAAGCTGCAGCGATTGCTCCACCTTCCCAACCACCGCCTCATTATCGACATTGCAACAAGGTGGAACTCCACCCTGCACATGGTTGAGCGGCTGTGCGAGCAGAGGCAGGCCATAATGCATTTGTGGGAGGATACATGGCCAGGCACTTTGAGAGCAGACATGGAGTTGACAGGTGTGCAGTGGTCGAAGCTGAAAGACCTCTGTAAAGTCCTTCAGTGTTTTGAGGAATGCACACAGCTGGTAAGCACAGACGACGCCATCCTAAGCATGAGCATCCCACTTATGCGTCTGCTCATGCAAACTTTGACGCACCTTAAGGAGCAGGCGTCTGCAGCCAATGTTGACGAGGAGGAAGAGGTGGAGGGAATCCTTGATGACATTCAGCCATTGTCTGCTCAGGGACCTCTCCTGGACGAGGTGGAGGAAGAAGAGGAGGAGGAGGATGATGATGGGGATGATTACTTAGGGGAGGAGGATGCATCTTGTGGGGCAAGTGAAAATGTTGGCATGGCAAGGTCTGGTACAGGGTTTTTGTGTGACTGGAGGGATGTGGATTTGCCAGAAAGTGCTCCTCCACCCAGCACTCGCAGTGCATCATTGACACCGGGAACATTGGCCCACATGTCAGATTATGCATTGCAGATCCTAAAAAGGGACCCACGCATTGCCAAAATGATGAACGATGACGACTACTGGTTGGCCAGCATCCTGGATCCACGCTATAAAGGCAAATTACAAAACATCATGCCACAGGAGAACCTTGACCTAATATTGGCTACTAAACAAGCAACTCTGGTTAACCGGTTGGTTGAGGCATTCCCAGCACACAGCAGCGGTGATGGTTCTCACACGAGCCATACGGGCCGGGGGCAGCTTGGCAGAGGTGTTCGTGGTGCACACAGCAGAAGTGACGTTGGAGACAGGGGTTTCATGACAATGTTGTGGACTGATTTTTCACGGACCGCTCACACAACTGGTAATACTGCATCGATAGAAAGTGACAGGAGACAGCAGTTGTCAACTATGGTTAACAACTACTTTTCCTCCCATATCGATGTTCTCCCGCACAGGTCATTCCCCTTTGACTATTGGGCCGCTAAACTGGACACCTGGCCTGAATTGGCACAATATGCCTTACAGGAGCTCGCTTGCCCAGCTGCAAGTGTACTATCGGAAAGAGTCTTCAGTGCAGCTGGATCAATACTGACAGAAAAAAGGACCCGTCTGTCAACCCAAAATGTGGATGATCTAACCTTCATTAAAATGAACCACGCATGGGTTTCCAAGGATTTTGTCCCACCTTCCCTTGATGACACATAGGTTGCCAGAAAAATGGCTTGCTTTGGTCCTCCTCCTATTCCGCGAACTTGACCTATTTCGCCTTTTGCAGCAGCTGAATGACCCACATCTACATATGCCACTTTGTAAACCTCCCTAAGTGAGCGGCACCCCCCATGGCCGGGGTCACCACCTAGCGCACAAAACCGTGCGAGTTGCCGTTGCCCTGAACAGGTGGGTAGGCCGACTCTTGGGCGCGGGCACTGGCATAGGGTCCCTCATAGTGCAATCAAGTGTCTCTGACAGTGGTGGTGCACACCCGCCGTCAGACACACCGCCGTACTATGAGGGGCCCAGTGCCAGTACCGACGCCCACGAGTGTGCCCCCCTTGGTTGGGCAGGGCCCCAGCATTTGCAATGTTTACCTCTCCCTGCTCCTCCGCTGTGTAGTCTGGGCTGTCAAATCCTTCACTGGGACTGCCACTACAAATTGATTGAACTGAAAGATGATGGTTAAGATGTAGCTATGCCCTGTCCTGATGGCCGGGCTCTAGCTCCAGATGATCAGTGGCTTCCATTTCTTATGGACGTCGACTCACAAATTACATGCAGTGGTGGTTTATCATCAGCTTTCACAGTTTTCCTACTCACAAACGTGTGACATTCCGGCGCACATTTCAAAATGTGCCCTCTCATGCCAATCAAATACTGTAGAATCCCCTATGGCCTGTGGCCTCTGTCTTTTGCACTCCAAAGTTACGTGACAGATCATGATAGCCAGTGAGCACCATGTTTACATCGATCCCTGTGATAAAAATTGGATTGAGATGAGTAACAGTGATGGAATCAATGGAAGTGCGATACAGCAAGACTTTATTCACAAAAAAATGTTTTCACTGTCTCAACACACAAATTAATTGAGGGTCAGCATCGCCTATGAGAATTGTGACGGAAGTTTTTCCCGTGAATAATAATTCCTAGATTTCTGCAATCAATAGCCTTTATGTCATTAATTGTATGCAGGACCGGACTGGGACTAAAATTCAGCCCTGGCATTTGAAGTTACACAGGCCCACTAGTCACATAGTGACTACATAATATCTTTGTACACTTGTAGTTTACAAGAAGTGAGAGGAGATTAACACAACTATATAACATGTAGTCACAGCTGTGCCCAGTATTTCAGCTCAGTCCTATTTATTGCTTTTAGGTACAGTACTCCTCCCAAAGCTCTGTCCCCTTTTGTATGCATGATTACAGAATTCCTGGCAGAGCTGCTCTCTATTGGGCAACCAGACCCCCTGGTCATAGCCGCCCCTATCATACCTCCCAACTTTTGAAGAAGGGAAAGATGGACAAAGACTGCGGCGCGCATAGCGCGCCGCTGCAAATTTTGGCCACGCCCAGCCACACCCATTTCACAACTAGTCACACCCATGTCCACACCTAATCGCACCCATTTAGCACTGCTGATCACACTGACTGGTACTGAGGGCACAGTGGCTGGCATTATGGGCACACTGACTGGCACTAAGGAAGAGAGAAAACAGAGAGAGAGAGAAAAAAGAAAACAGAGAGAGCGAGAAAGAAAGGGGAAAGAAAGAACAGTGAGAGACAAAGAAAGAACAGTGAGAGACAGAGAAAGAACAGAGAGAGAAAGAAAGAGGGGAAAGAAAGAACAGACAGAGAGAGACAGAGAAAGAACAGACAGAGAAAGAAAGAAGTAAAGAAAAGAAAGAAAGAACAGAGAGAAAGAGAGGAAAGAAAAAGAAAGAAAGAGGGGAAGAAAGAACAGAGAGAGAAAAAAGAAAGATTAGAGAGAGAAAGAAAGAACAGACAGAAAGAAAATGAGGGAAAGACAGAACAGAGAATGAAAGAACAGAGAAAGAAAGAAAAAGAGAGAAAGAAATAAAGAAAGATTCTACAAAGATACTATAGCAGCCCGGCTCCCATTGTAGTGCCCACCTGAGCCTCCCGGTGCAGGACCTATCATGATCCGCTTACATGGCCGACATCCCCGATTCCAAGGCGATCCTGCTGTCTGCGCTGTCGGAGGAGGACACGGTGATGGATCTCTGAAGCATTCCTGGTTCCGTCACAATCTCCTCAAGAAATTCTCATTTCCGGTCAGCTTCCAGCACATCACTTCAGGTGGAACGTCATGTGTGTGTTTTAAAATGCTCCTCGGGGCTCCGCCGTGTACTCCTGTGTCCGTGGGAAAAGCCCGCTTTGTATGCTTTGTACACACTTGGCTCCGCTCCGTACATCCCGTACACATATGGCTCCACTCCATACACACGGCTCCACTCCGTCCACCTCGTACACGCGTGGCTCTGCTCCGTACACCTCGTACACGCGCGGCTCCGCTCCGTACACCTCGTACACGCGCGGCTCCGCTCCGTACACCTCGTACACGCAGCTCCGCTCCGTACACCTCGTACACGCGGCTCCTCTCCGTACACCTCGTACACACACACGGCTCCGCTCCGTACACCTCGTACACGCGGCTCCTCTCCGTACACCTCGTACACACACACGGCTCCGCTCCGTACACCTCGTACATGCGCGGCTCCGCTCCGTACACCTCGTACACGCGCGGCTCCTCTCCGTACACCTCGTACACGCGCGGCTCCTCTCCGTACACCTCGTACACGCGCGGCTCCTCTCCGTACACCTCGTACACGCGCGGCTCCTCTCCGTACACCTCGTACACACTGCTCCGCTCCGTACACCTCGTACACACTGCTCCGCTCCGTACACCTCGTACACACTGCTCCGCTCCGTACACCTCGTACACTCGCAGCTCCTCTCCGTACACCTCGTACACGCGCGGCTCCTCTCCGTACACCTCGTACACGTGCGGCTCCTCTCCGTACCCCTCGTACACGCGCGGCTCCTCTCCGTACACCTCGTACACGCGCGGCTCCTCTCCGTACACCTCGTACACACTGCTCCGCTCCGTACACCTCGTACACACTGCTCCGCTCCGTACACCTCGTACACGCGCGGCTCCGCTCCGTACACCTCGTACACGCGCGGCTCCTCTCCGTACACCTCGTACACGCGCGGCTCCTCTCCGTACACCTCGTACACGCGCGGCTCCTCTCCGTACACCTCGTACACACTGCTCCGCTCCGTACACCTCGTACACACTGCTCCGCTCCGTACACCTCGTACACACTGCTCCGCTCCGTACACCTCGTACACACTGCTCCGCTCCGTACACCTCGTACACACGGCTCCGCTCCGTGCACCTCGTACACGCGCGGCTCCTCTGCGTACACCTCGTACACGCGCGGCTCCTCTCCGTACACTTCGTACACACTGCTCCGCTCCGTACACCTCGTACACACTGCTCTGCTCCGTACACCTCGTAGACACTGCTCTGCTCCGTACACCTCGTACACACTGCTCCGCTCCGTACACCTTGTACACACGGCTCCGCACCGTACACCTCGTACACACACGGCTCCGCTCCGTACACCTCGTACACGCGCGGCTCCTCTCCGTACACCACGTACACGCGCGGCTCCTCTCCATACACCTCGTACACGCGCGGCTCCTCTCCGTACACCTCGTACACGCGCGGCTCCTCTCCGTACACCTCGTACACACTGCTCCGCTCCGTACACCTCGCACACACGGCTCCGCTCCGTACACCTCGTACACTCACGGCTCCGCTCCGTACACCTCATACACACACAGCTCTGCTACATCCACACTAAATCCTGACCCCACACATACATACCTCAACCAGCACCATGACAACAGCAAAGCAGAGTCTTGCAGACCGTAGAGGCAAGGCTGAGCGCACAGGACCTGTGATGAGGTCACAGGAGGGGCGGAGTCAGGGGTGACATGATCGGGGGTCTGGACAAAGGCTCCTGATGATCATGTGACCCCCTGACTCCTCCCCTCCTGTGACCTCATCACAGGTCCTGCGAACAGAGCGAGCAGGCAAGTGAGTGCGACGCTGTGAGTGGCTGCGGGGGCGGGGGGGTCTCATGCTGCGGCGAGGATGGGGTGCGTGGGGGGGGCGTGGCGGCTTATCTCCCTGCAGTGCGGGAGGAACTTGAAACTATCACCGCCATGCCCGCAGAGGGCCGGCGGCAGGAGCAACAGTGGCCGCAGCAGCTGGCAAGCGGCCAGATGATCGGGCGCTGCCGCCCACGGCCCACGTGACAGCGGCCCAGCGGGAAAATGCCCGGTTGGTTATATTGCCAATCCGGGCCTGATTGTATGCATCTCATTTCCTATTGCGGAGAGGCTGGACTGTATTACTGAGACAGAAATATATATGAAGATTTAAAAATAACACCAAAAGTATATAGTTGTGTACGCCTCAAATGCATTTCCTTTTTTTCACTTTTTAGATTGCTGTGTAATCCATACTGAGAACACGGAGATTTTACATGTTAAAACTATGCTATATATACCTGCTATCCAGTGATAAAGTACCCTTTCTCAACTTTGTACAATCTGGTCAAATCCATACTGGGCTTGAGAACATCTGAGTCTGCCTCCTGATCTATAGACATATATTTTTAATGTGTAAACTAGGCTACATATATACGTGTTATCCGGTGAAACTGTACCCTTTATCAACTTTCTACAATGTTGTTGAATCCATACTGGGCCTGAGAACGGCTGCCGAGCTGTTAAGCAAGCTACAGCACCTGTGGTTTGGACACGTAATTTTTTCAGGAATGACGGTTAGGCCTAACTCCGGAATTGCGGTTGACCTGAACTTACTGGGAAATCATCGTTCGCGGGGAATAATCTGAATCCCAGATCCCCATCACTAACGGAGTTCAGCAGGTTATCTGCACCTGTAAGCGACAAAAGCTGGTCCTTTCAGTGTAGCGTGCATGCAGCCCTGGACATGTACGGGAATGCTAGACCTGTTATTGCTCTATCTCACGTGCCACAGCCTCGCGTATCCCTCTAGTAAGCTTGACGCGTACCGCGGGGCCATGCCGGAGTCTCGGTCGTTAATGGAATAAAGCTGAGAAATCGCTAGCACAGCTACAAACGGACATACCACACCACACACAGAATCGACAAAGCTTGCAATCTGTCCATCTTTTCTGTAGCTTGTATGGTAGTGGTTTCCCGGGTGCAATCCAATTAAGCCACAGGCTCCACTCCTGGTGGTGCCCTTTTGGACATTCCTTTAAGGTTCAGCTTTGCAATCATACTGCCCCCGGAAACCAAAAACTTTGCCTTCAGGGACGCTGTTTGGAGGTTCGTGGGAATAACGCCGCCCGATCAGCAGTCGGCATATGGGTCGCCCTCCCAGGGCTGTGGGGTACTCGGTACCGGGCCGGTGTCAGTGGGATGTGTCACAGCAGCGGTGACCCGGACGGTGGCCCTGGGCGCCCATGTAAATGGCGTGGTATAATGGTAAAGAGTTTATATAGATAGTTTGACGCCACCTGTGGTGTTCGGCAACATAGATGTTAGGCCGACGCTGCATGCAGATCCTCTGGGACTGATGGTGTTGTGCAGCAAAGATGGTGAAGCTCCCCACAGGTGGAGATGGAGTCCCAGGGAAGTGTAGATGTAGTGATGGGGGAAAGACACAGGCGGATGTAGGTGCTGGTATCCAGATGTAGCGGTGCTGGAATAACTGTAGGACACCAGAGCGTGCAGCTCCAAAGCTTTACTCACAGTCTGCAGGTTACACAGATGCCTGCCTCCGTGCTGTGTCCTCCGGGTCAGGACCTCTGCCAACCTCCGGGACCAGAATGGAAAGCTCCCTTCCCACACTCCGCCAACATGTACCTTCCTGAACGTCTCCTTTCTAGCGCTTGTGGGGGAAGCACTCACAGGGCCGTGGTTCACTGAAACGCCTCCTGTCTAACAGATGTTCCTCAGACTTTACTTGTATGTAGCCTTTTCCTTCTGCCTCGCACACGTCGATGCTGGGGCCTCCGAGCCTTAGTTGGGTACAAAGCACTTATAGATGCTACTTCCCCCGGTTTCTGCTGCAGGAACGTCAGTGTCCCTACAAACTCAGAGACCGGAATCCGGACCATGTGCTCCAGCTAGGAGTGAGCCTTAACTCTGCTCATCCTCCAGCTCCCCTTCCCTGCACAGAGTGCCCTAACTTACCTCCTCCCGACCACAGAGAGCAGCTCCTCAGCAGTCAGGTTCAGAGGTCTCCCTGCTGGCCAGGAGTGGGAAATGTGTTGTGTGTTGGTTTCACTGCTAGAGAAATCCTTTGTTGCTCCCAAGCTTGACAACACACTCCCTAGGAGGAAGGCAATACCACAGTGGCGACCGTACTCTTGGGGACGCCACAAGTGAACTGAGGCCCAGCCACTGCTGGATGATGCTGCTGGTACAGTGACCCAGACCACTACATTCCCCTCGCACTCTACACAGCCAGAATCTGACCCAGAGGAAACTCAGGTTCCCCTTCCCGCATACTATACCACCTTACACGGTGACGAAGAGGAAGGTGCAGATGAAAGTGCAGGTTCCTTGAGCAGGTGGGGGGGCATACTCATGGGCGATGGCACTGGCACAGGGCACCGCATAGTACGCAAAAGTGTCTCTGCCGGTGGGATGACCTAAACAGCCAAGTGCAGTGAGATGGAAGGTGGGGACGACAAGGAGTTCAGAGTAGTGCAGGGATTCCCTAGCAAGGATACTTATGTAATTGTTTTCAATGTTGGGACAGTAATTTTTGGGGAGCACTATACTCTGGTGAATGATATATGGGGCCCACCATACACTGGAGCATTCCAAAGGTGGACATCAGACACTGGAGCAGCATTTACAGGGCCCATTATACACTAGAGCAGTAGAAATGGGGCCCATTATATATGGAGCATTATTTGGGCCCATAAGACAGTGGAGCTTCATCCATTGGGACCAACATATACTGTAGCATTATGTGGAGCTCATCATATACGGTTTGAAACATTATATGGGAATAATGATTCCGTATGAAGAAATATATGGGCCTCATTACTCTGTATAGCGCACTAAGCGCTGGCCATAATACTGTATGGAGTCATATACTGTCCGTTTTTGGAGGTATTGGAGAATTTAAAATGGATATCAGTCATGAGATGTAAGAAGTGAAGTATTTTTCATTGCACTATACTGCTATTTCTCTGCCGTATCGGAGCATCATGAGTTATGGTATGTGTTAAAGGGGCGCTCTTTGGCCCTGGGCCCACGAAAACCTGGAGCCAGCCCTCCCCCCCACAACTGTAGCCAAATAACCCCCATTTTTCAGTGCGTAACTAGTATTATGAAGTTAATTAAGGTTGACAAGCTTCAGTAACAAGAATTTATGCTTTTGGCATTCAAATGGGCACTGTTGGTGTGTTTCCTGTCCTCCTCTCACTGCCGACTTTAATTCTCCATTGACTTACATTGGGTTTCGTGTTTCGGGACGACCCCGACTTTTCCCTATAGTCGGCCGATTTTGCTCGACCCGACTTTTGGAAAAGTCGGGTTTCATGAAACGAAACTCGACCCTAAAAAAACAAAAGTCGCTCAACACTACTCGGGAGACAGTATCCTACAGGATAGGATTAGATACACAGCTCAGCAACAGTATGTGCCAAAGGTGAGGACATTTTAATTCCAAGAATTCCATTCATTCCATCTGATTTGCCTGTTGATTTTAAACGCCTCCAGTTTCCACTTCAACTGGCATTTGCAATGTCCATTAACAAGGCTCAGGGACAGTCCTTGAAATAGTAGGGATCGATTTGCAATCTCCATGCTTTTCTCACGGTCGACTTTACGTGACCTGTTCAAGAGTTGGAACTGCCAAAAATATGTTCATCTTTGCACCGAAAAGAAAAACCAAAAATGTTGTTTATCAAAAGGCTCTTGAATGAGTTGAAAATAAAATACTATCAATATTTGGGTAATCGTTTAGTTAATTTGTGTTGCAAATCTGTAGTGTTGCATATATGATGTGAAATGTTTTTATGTGCAATATAATCATTATAATTTGTTATAAATAACCACAGTTAGTTACTATTCCCGGGCAACGCCGGGCTCTTCAGCTAGTTAATAATAAAATGTAAAAATGGGAAAGTCCACCGTGTGAAAAATGCAGCAACTGATAGAAGGCAGCACCAAAGTTGCTAGAGCCGAATCTAGAATTCACGTATGAATTTCCAGCAAATGATGGAGTCACTCATCCTCACCAACCACATGAAAAAAGTAAGGCCCAAACACTCGGAATCCAGCATCGGAAAATCTCGAGGTAAGACTGAAGATCTAAAAAAGTAACGGTGAAAATCAACATAACAACAGATAACCTCCCTACCCATAAAACAGAAATTGATACTAATACACTAATAATTAAAGCATTGGAGAAAAGCAGCAAAACCAAAATTGTCATTGAGACCAAGTGGAGCCACTTTGGGCCTTAATCTTTTTAGAGGTGGGTGATGAGAAGGAGATGCTAGAAATCATCACCCCCGGGACAAAGCAGGTAAGGTAAAGGGCCCTTTACACATAGCGATATTGCTAGCGATATCACTAAAGCGTCACCGATTTTGTGACGCAGCAGCGATATCACTAGCGATATAGCTACATGTGATACTCACCTCCGACTGGCTCCCCCTCTGGTTATCGCTGATCGCGCGAGATCGGCCTGGTCGTCGGCGGCTTCCTGCTGGCGCCGACGAGAGAGCCATGGACGCAGAGGGAAGACGGTCACCCTCGCCGCGTCTGACAGGTGAGTACGACCGCCGACCGCTGCTGCATTTATAGTGAGATCTGCCTGTTTGGCAGCTCACTAGCGATCATTTAGTGATGCACCAGCGATCCTGACCGAGTCATATCGTGGTCGGGATCGCTGGTGCATCGCTAAATATAACGGGGCCTTTAGGTTAGGCCAGAGAAATGCCCCATTTATTCACTGGAGGGGGATAGAGTATCATGAGTACCCCACTGGTTGAGTATCACTACAACCACAAGTCGCGGTGGCTGGCTGAGGGTCCTTCCTCCATGAGTTTATTGGAGCAAAGGAACTGGACTTACCTGTTCCTGTGGGGATGACTCGAAGGGTCTAACGCAGCTCGTTGAGAATCAATCGAGGTTTCCCAGACCCGCGGACGAGTTGTTGAGTTCGACATCAGAAGGGGGTATGGATTTCTTGAGGCGGAATGGACCGAGGACAAGGTCTACGTCAGCTGTGACCTGGTGAAGAGAAAGTTTTTACCCTCACGGTTACACAATCTACGTCCAGGGGAGATCGTAGAACTCATAAATTGCAGGTGTCAGTGAGGCTGGTATGCAGCAGCTTTGGTGCACCCGCATACCTGGGAAGACATCCTAGAGCAGAATCAGAAGGTCTTCAAATGGAATGCTGAAAGAGAAGTCCGCCAAGGGGGAGCTGAAACAATAATGTAAAGCAGGGAATTATATCTGACCCATATAGTAAAGATACGTTATAGCAAAATGGGGATATTAAAACTTAACCTTTAATTAGGTATGTAAAAACAAAAAAATTATCAATATCACAAAAAGACCATGTGTTTCCACATTAGTGCCCTCAACCGGTTAACAGTGAAGTGTATAGTATATATTTATTACAGAATCCAACCTCTTATTCTTCAGACCTTATGGCATAAAGTGCTCTTAGTGCTTTGGCATCGGTATGTGAAGTGTATACAGTGGGTAGGGGAGAAGGTGAATCATATGTGTGACCCCCTGGCTGTAGGATGTGAACGCGAGTGGGAACAGAAGTAAGCCCACGACTACCTCGATTGGGCACCTTACATATCATAGAGCTCAGATTGGGCATCTTACATTTGGTGCAGTTGGCAGGATGAGAGTGCCTCGCACGAAGAAAGCGGGGAATATATGGCTCATTGCACATATGGAAGACCACTGTCTGGAATACATGAAATCCAAAATGGCAGCCCGAAGCATGGATTCTAATATGGCGATGGCAACAGTGAAAGAAGAAGAAAAGCTGCCTATCGTGGGCCTGGACGACACCCGAGAGTACATAAAGATGTTCAGTCCCCACGAGTGAGAGCCCAAGAAAGGATGGGCCCAGCAGCCAGAGTTCAGCCCAAAATGGGAGGTACGTTCCGGAGGACGATGAGGCGCAGTGTGAGGCGCGGCCCACTGAGTGTAAGATTGTGATTGAAGGGGGCGTGGCTGAAGGTTGCCTGACTGTACCTATAGTAAATTGGTGGAGTATACAAACTTGGGATATTCCCCAGCCAATTGGGTGAGATCAAGCCTTTTCTATGTTTTGACACACCAGTCTAATATTGGTGTCCTGATCAATGATAATGTGCTTACTGCTTACCCTTGCAGTATAAGGATTAATATGAAAAAACCTCGAAAACACAATAATCGGGGTTCAAAAATCAATTGTCAAACCAGAAAGCACCAAAACAAAAAAAACCCTTAAAATTTAACTTTTACTAGAGTCATTAAAACAACCCATATATGAATATCTAAATGTACCAGGGGGTCAAAGGTCAGTTATCTATATAGAAAAAATTTTACCATATATGTACAGGGGCAAAAAGGCTAGATTGCCCTATTAGGCCCTATAGTGACCCTTCCTGACCATGGAGGTTGGCACCCTAGTTGTAGACGATATGGCGCCCCCGCTCAAGGTCGGCGTCCCTAATTACACCCTAGACCACCCAGCGTATTCAAAAAAAGGGACACAAAAAATTAACACACACACACCTATGGTACCGAAAAAAAACAAAACAAAAGTGAAGAGACAATGAGTCTCAATAAAAAAGTGCTATAGTGCTGTAAACCTTATCTTGTAGTATGAATACAGTCTTATCTCAAAAATTGAGAAATTGCAGCTTTAATGAGACTTATCTCGTAGTCAAAAATACAGCGAGCTGCAGTAGACGAAAATACTTGGGCTTAAATAACCTATTCTATAATTTATAAAAAAAAAGGGGTTAAACCACAATTCACACTGGATGCAGCTTCCAATGGAACTTATCTCGTAGTAGAAAACATCATAAGCTGCCACCAATTCATACCTGGGTTTAATCCCCCATCAACTATAGGAAGACTGAGAAACTTCAGCAGCACAAATAATACACACGTGTAAGGACGCACATTTAACCTTAAGTACACTGCAATGTCAGAGAGAATTACTGACATAAATGTGCTCTCTGCACCATATCAATCATTGGGAAGGCCGAGATTTATCCTCGCCCAGTCTTCTATGCAATGAATAAAGTGACAATAAATAATAGCCTCATCAAATGTCAACCAGATACTCTCTCCGCCAAATGATACCAGACGCAGACATATTATTATGCATAGACTATGCAGTGTTACTTATAGAAAAAAACAGATTTCTTAATACATCTGTTCCATCATGAGGTACATAATTTTCCCAAAAAAAAGGGGGGAGAAGCCAGCACCGCTTGAGGTTAGAACGCATAACGTGAAATGCATATGCATGTAATATCTGACTGTATTCAAAATGAGATATTTGGCAAAAAAATTGATCAATTCAATTGAGCCACCCCGCCGCGCCAAGGCAATCTCATATGGGGGGTCCTACTCTACATTTTTATTATTCACTTTTATTATTCACTGTGCCATTGTGGCCTCCTAAATATTTTAAAAGCAAGACCATGTCAAATGCAATCCACACCTGAAGCATGTCTGCATCGCTCCCGTGCAGCCAGATGAAGCAAGTACAGATAAAGGCCAACCACACACACAGCAGCCCTGCCCTGCCCCAAGCTTTATTTAATTGTGCACCTGTGTCTGGGCCAATATCGCCCTTCATCTATGTTTGCTGGTCGGGCAATGTGTGGAGGTCAATCCTGATATGTCTATGTTCAGACCTGCATAAACAATGTATAGTCACTGCACACGCTGATTGTACTTAATGTGAAGTAAATTTATTGCTTGACAGTGAGGAAGCGTTTGATGTCGCTTCCTCACTGTCAAGCAATAAATTTACTTCACATTAAGTACAATCAGCGTGTGCAGTGACTATACATTGTTTATGCGATTCTGGGACTATCCGTTCCTTCTCACTGGCACCGCGAACTCGAACCCTCTGGCCAAGTGCTAACCATCTGTATTACCTATGTTCAGACCTGGTTAGCCTCCATCTGCACTTGCTTTATCTGGCTTCATGGGAGCGATCCAGAAATGTTCAGGTACAGATTGCACTTGATGTGGTCATGCTCTTAATGTATTTAGGAGGCCGTAATGGCACAGTATTTATTAAAAATGTAGAGTAGGACCCCCCACATGAGATTGCCTTGGCGCGGCGGGGTGGCTCAATTGAATTGATCAATTTTTTTGCCAAATATCTCATTTTTGAATACAGCTAGATATTATGTGCATATGCACTTCAATTTATGCGTTCTAACCTTAAGCAGTGCTGGCTTCCCCCCCTTTTTTTTTCTTGTATGTTGGTTTGTGGCTCACCACCACTATTGCCGTGCACGCTGGGTTATGTTCGCTATAATTTTTCTGTGTTCATTGTGATGGATCTAGGCTGCTGTGCACACACACAGCAGCCCCACCCTGCCCCAAGCTTTATTTAATTGTGCACCTGTGTCTGGGCCAATATCGCCCTTCATCTATGTTTGCTGGTCGGGCAATGTGTGGAGGTCAATCCTGATATGTCTATGTTCAGACCTGGTTGGCCTTCATCTGCACTTGCTTTATCTGGCTTCATGGGAGCGATCCAGAAATGTTCAGGTACAGATTGCACTTGATGTGGTCATGCTCTTAATGTATTTAGGAGGCCGTAATGGCACAGTATTTATTAAAAATGTAGAGTAGGACCCCCCACATGAGATTGCCTCGGCGCGGCGGGGTGGCTCAATTGAATTGATCAATTTTTTTGCCAAATATCTCATTTTTGAATACAGCTAGATATTATGTGCATATGCATTTCAATTTATGCGTTCTAACCTTAAGCAGTGCTGGCTTCCCCCCCTTTTTTTTCTTGTATGTTGGTTTGTGGCTCACCACCACTATTGCCGTGCACACTGGGTTATGTTCGCTATAATTTTTCTGTGTTCATTGTGATGGATCTAGGCTGCTGTGCACACACACAGCAGCCCCGCCCTGCCCCAAGCTTTATTTAATTGTGCACCTGTGTCTGGGCCAATATCGCCCTTCATCTATGTTTGCTGGTCGGGCAATGTGTGGAGGTCAATCCTGATATGTCTATGTTCAGACCTGGTTGGCCTTCATCTGCACTTGCTTTATCTGGCTTCATGGGAGCGATCCAGAAATGTTCAGGTACAGATTGCACTTGATGTGGTCATGCTCTTAATGTATTTAGGAGGCCGTAATGGCACAGTATTTATTAAAAATGTAGAGTAGGACCCCCCACATGAGATTGCCTTGGCGCGGCGGGGTGGCTCAATTGAATTGATCAATTTTTTTGCCAAATATCTCATTTTTGAATACAGCTAGATATTATGTGCATATGCACTTCAATTTATGCATTCTAACCTTAAGCAGTGCTGGCTTCCCCCCTTTTTTTTCACATAATTTTCCCCCAGCGTCCATTAATCGTCAGTCTGTAAGATATAATGTACAAAAAAGGTACTTATCAGCCATTCAGCCATTGATGGAAACGAAACCCGACGCGTTTCCCCCTCAAAATAGACGAGGGTTCATCAGGGGTCAGAAGAAGGGGGTATCATCACCCCTGGCCGTCCGGTTAGTGCGGCGTGCAGCTTGCTCAATGCGCGTTCAGCGCTGTCATTTGAAAATTCAGCGCCAATTATAGAACTCCCACTTCCGGTCCAATGAATGGCAAGATGGAGATCAAATGGAACGCAGTCTGCGATCCACAGGCCGGAAATGAGTCATGGAGGGGAGGGACAGATGGACTAGATGATGTCCATGAAAGATTACATACCCGCACAGCGTAAGGGCGGAAGTGTGTCATAAGGAGGAGGGGCCAAAGGGCTGAATCACATCATTCCATGTCCAGATAACATCAGGGCGGAAGTGTGTTATAACGGGGGGGGGGGACACAGACGCTAAATACATGCCCCCATGACGTCAGATTGAGCGCCCATCTAGAGGAGCGCACTTTCTCTATTACAAAGTACCGAAAATCCTGCTGTGAAAATCATCATATACCAACCTCAAATAATATCATGTAGCATTTCTTACACCAAACACATACGGCCATATTGAACCAATAAGATTGTTGGCATTGATTGGCATTCCATACCCCGATAACGTAAGGGCGGATGTGTATTATAATGGGGAGGAACACAGAGGCTAAATACATGCCGCCATGACGTCAGGCTGAACGCCCATCCCAGGGAGCGCACTTTCTCTGTTACAAAGCACCGACAGTCCTGCTGTAAAGATCATCATATAACAACCTCCACCCCCAATAATATCATATTGCCCAGTCATATATTAGAAAAAAACCTTATGAACGGGAAGATAGCATTTCTTACAACACCCATATACGGCAATATTAAACCAACAAGATCATTTAATGCTTATGGCTATTCCTTATTATACATCTCTTAATTAATTAGCCAAAGGAAATGCATCTTTTTCAAACTATGTAATCTTAATATGTAGAGTCTTTTAAAAAAAAACCCCAGAAAGAGCAAAACAAAACAAAAAATCTGTGTCCCAGAACAATGATAATTATACTCTTACACCAATAATAGGTGTTATCATCACATAAACTTACTAATAGAAGTAAGCAGAAGACATGCGGAACCACATTGATCACAAATAACTGGTGAAACTCAATTGTTCATTTAGTCCTTTAGTGCTCTGTGATTCGAGCCAGAAGATCCCGCGTGTCTCTCGCTGTAAGATCCTTCTGTCCCAATCTCCCTGTCTAACTGTGGGCTGAACTCTCTCAATCACGCAAAAGGAGATCTGTTTAATGTCACCTCCATGTACCAGGTTAATATGCCGTGCCAGAGCGGCATCTCTACAGTGTTTAATGTCACCCAAATGCTCTCCTATACGGAATCTCAACTCACGTTTAGTCTTACCCACATAATCAAGGGGACATGAGCAAGTACACAAACATACCACACCTGTGGTTTTACAGTTGGCAAAGAATCTCATGTTGTAAGTCCTCTTAATGAAGGAACTACAGAATGTCTGTGAAGGACAAACAAATTGACAAACAAGGAAGGACAAACAAATTGACAAAAACTGCAGTGTCCACACCTGAATATACCAGTCGACCTATTCTGCAGCCATGTGCCTTCATTTCTACGTGGTTCAAGATGACTATTTACCACTTTATCCTTAATTGACTTGCCCTTTCTGTAGGTCACTGACGGCTTTGGGGTGATAAAATTACAAACATCTTGGTCAGTCTTAAGGATCGCCCAATGTTTCTTGAGTATACCCAAAACCTTACTAGATTGATCATCAAAAGTACCTATCCATCTAGTCACATTATTCGAGTCCTCCTTTTCTCTGGGCACCAAAAGAGATGTCCTCCTCACCTGTCTTGCATGTCTATATGCAGGTTCAATGACCTTCGTGGGGTACCCTCTATTCCTAAATCTTCCCCATAGATCTTCCGATTGTGTCTCAAAATCACCCCAGTCTGAACAGTTCCTCCGAACTCTAAGGAACTTCCCCCTGGGGATCCCCCTTTTCAAAGGAGCGGGGTGATAGCTCTCCCACCTCAGAAGGTTTTTTGTTGAGGTTGGTTTTCGATACAGGCATGTTTTCAGAGACCCCTCCCTGGTGATAGATATACTTACATCCAGGAAGGTAATATAGTCTCCCCCCACTTCATGTGTAAAAAAGAGACCCAAGTCATTCTTATTCAAAGTGTCCACAAAGGATCCAAACGACTCTCCACTGCCCGCCCAGAGGACGAGAATGTCGTCGATGTACCGTCCCCAGAACAAAATCTTGGGGGACCAGACAACATTCTCATCTCCAAACACTAATGTGTCCTCCCACCAGCCCAGGAGCAAGTTGGCATACGTGGGGGCACAAGGGCTCCCCATCGCTGTGCCCCTGAGCTGGTGGTAATATTTGCCATTAAATAAAAAGTAGTTATGGCATAAAACGAATTCGAGAAGTTCTCCCAAAAAGGAATTATGTGCTCCAAAATGGACCCCTCTACCCCTCAGGAAATGTTTGGTTGCTCTAAGTCCATCAGTATGATTAATGCTACTATAAAGTGCTTCAACATCAATCGAGGCCAATATAGTCCCTGAGTCAACTGTGATCCCTTCAAGTTTATTAAGAAGGTCCATTGTGTCCCTTAGATAGGAGGGGAGAGAACGCACAAAAGGTCTCAGAACTTCGTCCAGGTAGACACTCGAATTCTGACATAAAGCATCAATTCCTGACACAATCGGTCTCCCTTTCAGCGGGTCAATGCCCTTATGTATTTTGTGCAGGGAGTAAAAAGTCGCTATGACTAGCCACTTAGGTAAAAGATAGTTATATTCATTTTTTGAGATCAGCTTAGATTCCAGTGCACCTTTAAGTAACACTGATAATTTAGAACTGTACTCCTTAGTGGGATCCCCCTTTAGTATCTCGTACGTGGATCTATCAGACAAAATAGTTAGGCACATTTGGACATACTTATCTCTATTGAGGATGACCGTATTCCCCTTTGTCAGAGGGTTTCACTATAATCTGGTCATTATCACTAATTCCCTCCAGTGCTTTCCTTTCACGGAAGGAGAGATTAGGTAGGGCCTTCTCTGTCTTTGGATCAATCTTACAAATCTCTTCAAAGACCAGCTGCAAGAAAATATCAATGCTGCTTACCTCACCCATTGGTGGCATTTTTTTACTTTTGGGTTTTAGATCAGAGAAGGGTCCCGCCCCAATATCCCTCTGTCCTTATGCCAAATCACCTAGAAGCCTAACATCGGGAAGCTCATCTTCCATAGAATCATAGAATCGTAGAGTTGGAAGGGACCTCCTGGGCCATCTGGTCCAACCCCCTGCTCAAAGCAGGATTCGCTAAATCATCCCAGTCAGATGTCTGTCCAGCCTCTGTTTGAAGACTTCCATTGAAGGAGAACTCACCACTTCTCGTGGCAGCTTGTTCCACTCATTGATCACTCTAACTGTCAAAAAGTTTTTTTCTAATATCTAATATGTGTCTCCTCCCATTCAGTTTCATCCCATTGCTTCTAGTCTTTCCTTGTGCAAATGAGAATAAAGTTGATCCTTCTACAATGTGACAGCCCTTTAGATATTTGTAGACAGCTATTAAGTCTCCTCTCAGTCTTCTCTTTTGCAAACTAAACATTCCCAAATCCTGCAACCTTTCCTCATAAGACAGGGTTTGCAGACCGGTCACCATTCTGGTCGCTCTTTCTGAACTTGCTCCAGTTTGTTGATGTCTTTTTTAAAATGTGGTGCCCAAAACTGGACACAATATTCCAGATGAGGTCTGACCAAAGAGGAGTAGAGGGAAAAAATGACTTCACGTGATCTAGACTGTATTTTTCTGTTAATACATCCTAGAATTGCATTTGCCTTTTTTGATGCTGCATCACACTGTTGACTCATATTCAGTCTGTGATCTATTAGTATGCCCAAGTCTTTTTCACATGTGCTGTTGCTTAGCCCTATTCCTCCCATTCTGTATATGCTTTTTTCATTTTTATTGCCCAGATGTAGTACTTTGCATTTTTCCCTGTTAAAAACCATTCTGTTTGTTGCTGCCCACGGCTCCAATTTATTTATATCTTTTTGAATCCTCTCTCTCTCTTCTCTAATATTAGCTATCCCTCCTAGCTTTGTGTCATCAGCAAATTTAATCAGTTTACCCTCAATTCCTTCATCTAAATCGTTGATAAAGATGTTGAACAATACAGGGCCCAGGACAGAGCCTTGTGGTACACCACTTGAGACATTCTTCCAACTGGATGTGCAGCCATTTACGACCACTCTTTGGGTCCGATCACTAAGCCAGTTATGAATCCACCTAACAGTTGCCTTGTCCATTCCATACTTAGACATTTTTTCAATAAGGATTGTATGAGATACTTTGTCAAATGCTTTGCTGAAGTCAAGATATACTATATGTACAGCATTTCCTTGATCCACCCAATCAGTGATTCCATCATAGAAGGAAATTAAGTTAGTCTGACATGACTTATTAGTTACAAACCCATGCTGACTCTGTTTAATCACTTCATTCTTATCCAGGTACTGACATACATGTTGTTTAATAATTTGTTCAAAGATCTTTCCTGGTATAGAAGTCAGACTCACCGGCCTATAGTTGCCTGGGTCCACCTTCTTCCCCTTTTTGAAGATAGGACCAACATTTGCTCTTCTCCAGTCTTCTGGGACTTCTCCTGTTCTCCAAGAATTTTCAAAGATTATGGAGAGGGGTTCAGAAATTTCTTCTGCTATCTCCTTCAGTACTCTGGGGTGTAATTCATCTGGACCTGGTGACTTGAATTCATTTAGGTTAGCTAAGTGTTTCCTCACTATCTTTCTGTTTATAGATATCCTGGATTCTTCTATTCCCTTAATAGGACAGTGAAGAACAGTTGATGTTACATTTCCTTTCTGAGAGAAAACAGATGCAAAATAGGAATTTAAAAGTTCGGCCTTCTCAACATCCTGTCTTACCATTTCATCATTTTCATCCTGTAAAAATCCTATAGCATCTTTGACTTTTCTTTTACTTTTGACATATCCCCAAAATCCTTTATTATTGCTTTTGACATCTCTTGCAAGCCTCAATTCATTGTCAGCTTTAGCTAATCTGATTTGTTCCCTGCAGGTTCTGCAGACAGCATTATATTCTTCTTTAGATATGCCTCCCTCTTTCCATTTTATAAACATTTTTTTCTTCCTTTTTAGCATGTGCTTAAGTTCTGTGTTCATCCATCCTGGCTTCCTTAAATGCTTCCTATTCTTCCCTCTTTTTGGAATTGTTAAGAATTGTGCTTTGAGAATTTCAATTTTCAAGATTTCCCATCCTTCCTGGACATTTTTGTCTTTAAGGATATCCAGCCATTGGATCCCTCCAATTCTCTTTCTGAATCCCTTAAAATCTGCCTTTCTGAAATCTAACCTTGACGTCTGAGTCTTCACATGTCTTCCTCCTCTAGTTATCCAAAATTCTAAAATAGCATGGTCGCTACCTCCTAGGGTCCCAGCCACTTTTACCTCCTCAACCATTTCCTCCCTGTTTGTAAGGATTAGATCCAAGGTAGCAGTTCCCCTTGTTTTCTCCCCTACCTTTTGGAAGATAAAGTTGTCAGCAAGAGAGGATAAGAATTTCCTTGACCTGTTAGTTTTACCAACATGATACCATGTTGTCGACATTTATTCTTATCATTCAATGCAAAAAAATTTTTCCATTTAAGTTTGCGTGCGAATAAGTTGATATCTTTGATCCATTCAAAGGGGTCAAATCTGGTGGTTGGAACAAACGAGAGGCCCCTTTTTAGGACCCTCGTCTCTACATCAGACAAAATATACGAAGACAGATTTATAATTTGATTCTCATCCCCCTGTTCAGAAGAACAATCTATTTCGAGTTCGTCTGGTTGATACGTTTTCGTAGTTTGTACGGAGCTAAACCTCTGGTCTCTAAAAAAGAGGCAGAGGAACAGGCCAAAGACGAGGGTGTGTTGGTACTTGTGGAAGGATTTGTGTCTTGTTTTTTTGGGGAATGTTCTTGTATAGAATCGATCTGTCTCCTGCCATCTTCTAAAACCAACCCTGGTATATTCAGGTGTGGACACTGCAGTTTTTGTCAATTTGTTTGTCCTTCCTTGTTTGTCAATTTGTTTGTCCTTCACAGACATTCTGTAGTTCCTTCACTAAGAGGACTTACAACATGAGATTCTTTGCCAACTGTAAAACCACAGGTGTGGTATGTTTGTGTACTTGCTCATGTCCCCTTGATTATGTGGGTAAGACTAAACGTGAGTTGAGATTCCGTATAGGAGAGCATTTGGGTGACATTAAACACTGTAGAGATGCCGCTCTGGCACGGCATATTAACCTGGTACATGGAGGTGACATTAAACAGATCTCCTTTCCCGTGATTGAGAGAGTTCAGCCCACAGTTAGACAGGGAGATTGGGACAGAAGGATCTTACAGCGAGAGACACGCGGGATCTTCTGGCTTGAATCACAGAGCACTAAAGGACTAAATGAACAATTGAGTTTCACCAGTTATTTGTGATCAATGTGGTTCCGCATATCTTCTGCTTACTTCTATTACTCCTAGTAAGTTTATGTGATGATAACACCTATTATTGGTGTAAGAGTATAATTATCATTGTTCTGGGACACAGATTTTTTGTTTTGTTTTGCTCTTTCTGGGTTTTTTTTTTTTTAAAAGACTCTACATATTAAGATTACATAGTTTGAAAAAGATGCATTTCCTTTGGCTAATTAATTAAGAGATGTATAATAAGGAATAGCCATAAGCATTAAATGATCTTGTTGGTTTAATATTGCCGTATATGGGTGTTGTAAGAAATGCTATCTTCCCGTTCATAAGGTTTTTTCTAATATATGACTGGGCAATATGATATTATTGGGGGTGGAGGTTGTTATATGATGATCTTTACAGCAGGACTGTCGGTGCTTTGTAACAGAGAAAGTGCGCTCCCTGGGATGGGCGTTCAGCCTGACGTCATGGCGGCATGTATTTAGCCTCTGTGTTCCTCCCCATTATAATACACATCCGCCCTTACGTTATCGGGGTATGGAATGCCAATCAATGCCAACAATCTTATTGGTTCAATATGGCCGTATGTGTTTGGTGTAAGAAATGCTACATGATATTATTTGAGGTTGGTATATGATGATTTTCACAGCAGGATTTTCGGTACTTTGTAATAGAGAAAGTGCGCTCCTCTAGATGGGCGCTCAATCTGACGTCATGGGGGCATGTATTTAGCGTCTGTGTCCCCCCCCCCATTATAACACACCTCCGCCCTTACGTTATCGGGATATGGAATGATGCGATTCAGCCCTTTGGCCCCTCATCCTTATGACACACTTCCGCCCTTACGCTGTGCGGGTATGTAATCTTTCATGGACATCATCTAGTCCATCTGTCCCTCCCCTCCATGACTCATTTCCGACCTGTGGATCGCAGACTGCGTTCCATTTGATCTCCATCTTGCCATTCATTGGACCGGAAGTGGGCGTTCTATAATTGGCGCTGAATTTTCAAATGACAGCGCTGAACGCGCATTGAGCAAGCTGCACGCCGCACTGACCGGACGGCCAGGGGTGATGATACCCCCTTCTTCTGACCCCTGATGAACCCTCGCCTATTTAGAGGGGGAAACGCGTCGGGTTTCGTTTCCATCAATGGCTGAATGGCTGATAAGTACCTTTTTTGTACATTATATCTTACAGACTGATGATTAATGGACGCTGGGGAAAATTATGTACCTCATGATGGAACAGATGTATTAAGAAATCTGTTTTTTTCTATAAGTAACACTGCATAGTCTATGCATAATAATATGTCTGCGTCTGGTATCATTTGGTGGAGAGAGTATCTGGTTGACATGTGATGAGGCTATTATTTATTGTCACTTTTTTCATTGCATAGAAGACTGGGCGAGGATAAATCTCGGCCTTCCCAATGATTGATATGGTGCAGAGAGCACATTTATGTCAGTAATTCTCTCTGACATTGCAGTGTACTTAAGGTTAAATGTGCGTCCTTACACGTGTGTATTATTTGTGCTGCTGAAGTTTCTCAGTCTTCCTATAGTTGATGGGGATTAAACCCAGGTATGAATTGGTGGCAGCTTATGATGTTTTCTACTACGAGATAAGTTCCATTGGAAGCTGCATCCAGTGTGAATTGTGGTTTAACCCCTTTGTAGACTTTTTTTTTTTATAAATTATTGAATAGGTTATTTAAGCCCAAGTATTTTCGTCTACTGCAGCTCGCTGTATTTTTGACTGCGAGATAAGTCTCATTAAAGCTGCAATTTCTCAATTTTTGAGATAAGACTGTATTCATACTACGAGATAAGGTTTACAGCACTATAGCACTTTTTTTATGGAGACTCATTGTCTCTTCACTTTTGTTTTGTTTTTTTTCGGTACCGTAGGTGTGTGTGTGTGTTAATTTTTTGTGTCCCTTTTTTTGTATACGCAGGGTGGTCTAGGGCGTAATTAGGGACGCCGACGTTGAGCAGGGGCGCCATATCGTCTACAACTAGGGTGCCAACCTCCGCGGTCAGGAAGGGTCACTATAGGGTCTAATAGGGCAATCTAGCCTTTTTGCCCCTGTACATATATGGTAAAAAATTTTCTATATAGATAACTGACCTTTGACCCTCTGGTATATTTAGATATTCATATATGGGTTGTTTTAATGACTATTAAAAGTTAAATTTTAAGGTTTTTTTTTGTTAAAGATTAATATGGTAAGATAGACATGTCCTTTGGCAAATACGGAGTGTAATGATTGTTTTCTGCTGCAATATGATATACTGGGATCATTACTAACCCAGTTGTTTTTTGTTGTACCCTACAGTGGATCAGGGGCTATTATATACACTTGATATACTGATTCCAAAGCACTAAGAGCACTTTAGGCCATAAGATCTGAAGAATAAGAGGTGGAATCTGTAATAAGTATATGGCAAATGATTGGCTCTAAACAAAGATACATAAGTTAATCTCTAACTATTGGGAAGAAAAAGAATAAGGTATTCAAGTGTTAAGTCCTTGAGAAATTTGGACTATGTCTTACTATGATTTGATGTGCTGAATACAGTAACTAAGACATTTTAGGTACTATACACTTCACTGTTAACCGGTTGAGGGCACTAATGTGGAAACACATGGTCTTTTCGTGATACTGATTTTTTTTTTTTGTTTTTACATACCTAATTAAAGGTTAAGTTTTAATATCCCCATTTCGCTATTACGGAGCTGAAACAGTCCCCGCAGAAATGGTGCAGGTGCCTGGAACTGGTCATTCTAGTGGAGGGAAGGTAACCTCCGAAGGGTCTCCTGAAGAGCAGGATGGTGCAGCTGATCAAAATCCCTCAGAGGGCCTTGGACTGCCTGAATCTCCCAAGGGGTACCACCATCCAGCTTGCCAGAACTGTGGGCTGAGGAGGTGAATATCACAAGGCCAGGATTTGGTGAAGACAGCCGGGCCACAACAGATCATGTTGTCCAAAGATTTAGGGTTACCAGCTATGGCCCTACCCAGGTGGGTTGTGGGAGTGTGATGACAGTGGAGGAGGACACTGGCCCGTTAAATTTCCTGACCAGCCTTGGAGATGGAGGAGGCCACCTTCTCCCACTGCTTGGGCTGCTTTTATGGCACAAAGAAGGAAAGTCTGGGCAAGGCCTTGAAAGAAGAAGTCCCTAACAGCCTGTTGACTAAGCCTGCTACTTCACACACTGCTGTCCACACTATCACTGGCCCTGTCACTTCCCTGACTTGCCACTAACTCTTAGTTCCCCCTGACAAACTGGGCCAGCCATTACAGTTAACCCTGTCTAAGCTAACTGCAGCCCCAGTGGGTATTATCGTATTATAACATGCATAAACATCAAATGCATTTGACCCTTTGAGTGTCAGGGAGCAAACCACCAGGAACCCATTGTGCCTTATCCTCTACATCTGCCTGTAAATACTGTTATTCACCAAGTAAATGTTTTGTTTTTATGAACCTCGTGTCTCCTGGATTAATTGCTTCCCTGGTTCCAGAAGAGGGATTCCTGGACACAGAAGAAGAAGAAGAAGAAGCCCTAAAGTAAGTGTGATGCCCCTCACACACAGAAACACACCGGGACTGGGACACGAGATGTCTGTAGAATGCCAAAGCGAGTACATAAGCTCGCCCACAACTATCTTGCTTGGGTATCTTACATATCATAAAGTCCATGTGAAATCCAGCCATAAACTGACACCTATCGTTTTCAGTGAAAAATCTGAGAGCTCATATTTTGTAATCTCCCTAACATCTGAACCCAACTATAGGTAATAAAGCACCGTGGATGTATAATGCAATAAAACTGTGACATTTTCTGCGATACCTTTGACTCTTAGCTTCCTTAGCACAAAGGAAAGAAACAGTTATAGAGATTGTTCTGCCGCACAATGAGCTCAAAAGCAACACAAAACTGTATTCATGAGGACTAGTGCACTCCTCTACTATTATTATTATTAGTAGTAGTATTAAAAATGTAATTACTAAAAAAAAGTTTGAATTGCTCCAATTTTCCCAATTTAAAAAGTAATAAACAAAATACATATTTTATATTGCTGCATCTGTAAGGCTGTGTTCACATGTAGGGTTTTTTTTTTGCATTTTCACGGCATTTTTAAACACGCGATTTTGCCACGAAAACACAAAAAAAAGCATTCCATGCAATCCTATGGCATTCCGCACATGCTGTGCTAATGCTGCGTATTTTTCCGTGACGGAATTGCATCGTGGAAAAATGCGCAGCATGTTCATTCTTTGTGCGGAATCGCGGGAAAATCCTCACACATAGGAATGCATTGTTCGGCTTACTTTCTGCATGTGGCTATGCCCACCATGCGAAAAGTAAGCAAAACATTTGTGGATGGTACCCACGGTCCGGAGGAGAGGAGATTCTCCTCCAGGCTCTGGGTACCATATCCCTGTTAAAAATAGAATTAAAATTAAAAAATCGTCATATTCTCACCTTCGGGCGTCCCCCCCGCAGCGTCCCCAGGCCTCAGCAATGCTCCCGGCAAGTCCCGTTCCCAGCGATGCCTTGCGACAATGACCTTTGATGACGTCATGATCTTGCGACACTGTAGCGGTCTCGCGAGACCGCGACGTCATCAAAGGTCATTGTCGCAAGGCATCCCTGGGAACGGGACATACCGGGAGCATCGCGATGATCGGGAACACTGCGTGGGATGCCGGAAGGTGAGAAAAACATGATTTTTTTTTTTTAATTATCTTAAACTTTATATCTTTTTACTACTGATGCTGCATAGGCGGCCTCAATAGTAAAAAGTTGGTCACACTCGTCAAACACTATGTTTGACGAGTGTGACCAACCTGTCAATCAGTTTTCCAAGCGATGCTACAGATTGCTTGGAAAATGCTAGCATTTTGCAAGCTAATTACACTTGCAAAACGCTAGTTTTTCTGTGGAAAATAGGCGGGAATTTAAAATGCGGATTTCTCGCATATTTCCCGCGGAATGGAATTTCACATGTGTGTACATAGCCTAAAAGTCTGAAATTATACAATTAATTAACTAAACCATATGGTAAACTCCATAAGGAAAAAAAAGTGAAAAGCACAAGTTGGCAATTTTTGGTCATCTTGCCACCCCCAAAACCTGAAATAAAAAGTGATCAAACCATTAGACACACATACCCCAAAATTGTTACTAAAAATTACAACTCATCGGTGTGTCATCACGTCAAAAAAGCCTCATACAGCTCCGTAGATGAAAAAGTAAAAAATGAAAATGACTGGTCTCCTCAAAGAAAAAAAAAAAAAAAAAGGAAAAGCTCAAACTGCTATGTGGACAGAAAACTAAAAAAAGGCCATGAGTCTTGGAAGAAGGGGAGGAAAAAATGAAAACACAAAAAATGAAAACTGACCATGGCGGGAAGAGCCTTAAAGGGCTTATCAGTAACATTTTCCAGTGTCTTACATGATGCATCACTTCTTCTTGGTGCTAATCTATTCACACCAGAGAGAATAGTGAGAAGCAACTGGCGACCATGGGGTGTGAGACCATGCTTATCTCAGTGACGGGGCCCCTCTGTTACATGTTCTTAAAGGTCTGTGTGGGGGATCAAAATTTTATTTATACCATTAAAATACAAGACAAATCTCACAGTAGCCCGCAGCTAGTGAAAACAAATCTAGGATTATAGATTAATGTGCAAACACCTGAATGGCCCTAACAGACCCTAACTGTAGCCTTCCTAACAGCGGAGGTTGGCACCCTCTTGTTCGCAATATGACGCCCCCGCTCACTATCGGATCACCCTGAATGAGACCTACCAATCCCTAATCAGATATTAGACACAAATGGACAGTTCCCTACTGTCTCATTTAGAGAGGATAGTGATGACGTGGTGATAGGAAAGAGACAAGAAGGTGTAAAGCAAAATCAGTGAACTCAAGGAGTAAATGTCCTTACAGATATAATTTTTTACTTTGTTCTCCTCAAGAGCCCAATCAATACAAATCTAAAAAACAAAATTATACCAGGATACCCAGAATATAATAGATAGAATGATTACTCTTAGGGTAGAGTTGGGGAGAAAAGCCTATAATAACTCACCCTTCTCTCGCCCTAATGAGTGTCTCTACCTTGCCGCGGAGGTTGGCACCCTAAATTATAGCCCAAATTGGCGCCCCGGCTCAACGTCGGCTTACCCTCACTTATCCTTCACAATTACCCCTGTATCTCCAAACCCAAAAGAAAAAAGAAGGGAGGAGGTCAGGAGTGTGAGGGGCTCAAGGAAAAGGTGTTCGGGACAGACACTAAACCCAGATTTCATGACCACAATAGGTGCGCTAAAGGGATACAGGGAAGTGCCATAGTCCTTTATGGTCCACCGGATGGATGTACATGTGATCCAAAATACAATACACAAGACTCATTCAACGCCACAAACAAGGGATGATATCAAAGATGAACTCCCAAATCGAATGAGTCCAGTCCGTGTCTGTGCAATTAGTGCAATAGAGAGAACAGTGTATTATTAAAATTATTAAAATAAGGAACAAACACTATTATTGCCATGTGGGAAAAGTAACTCTGTAATATACTGTATATCTCAGAGAGTTTCTTTGCAATGCGAACATCATGGCAATATTGCACAATTCCACTATTAATAAATAATAATAATCTTTATTTATATAGCGCCAACATATTCCGCAGCGCTTTACAGTTTAACAGTTTCAAAACACAAGTCATAAGTAACAACGTTAACAAGACAATAATTAAAGCAAAATAAGACAACCCTGCTCGTGAGAGCTTACAATCTACAATGTGGTGGGGGAGATACAAAGTACAGGCGTGTATTTACAATGGTGCATTTACAATGATGGTCCAGCCATCTTGAGGGAGTGAGGGATGGATGGAGATAGTGAATGGGCTACACACGCACACTTACACAGAGAATGACTTTGATTAGTGAACGTGATAGGCCGCTCTGAACAAATGTGTTTTGAGGGAGCTCCTGAAACTATGAAAATTGTGAATAGTCCTAATTTCTTGGGGTAGAGCATGGCAGAGGGTTGGCGCAGCGCGGGAGAAGTCTTGAAGTCGTGAGTGGGAGGTATGGATTAGTGCCGAGGTTAGTCAAAAATCATTTGCAGAGCGCGGTGGTCGGTTAGGCCGAAAGACAGAAATGAGGGGGGAGATGTAGGGGGGTACCGCACTGTGGAGAGCTTTGTGGGTGAGAACAAGTACTTTGAATTGGATCCTATTATGAATGGGCAGCCAATGTAAGGACTGGCGAAGAGCGGACATGTCCGAGTACCAATTAGCCAGATAGATGACCCTGGCTGCTGCATTAAGTATGGACTGGAGAGGGGATAGTCGAGTAATGGGGAGGCCAATTAATAGAGCGTTGTAGTAATCCAGGTGGGAGTGGATCAATGCTACAGTGAGGGTTTTTGTTGTTTCCTTGGTGAGAAAAGGGTGGATTTTAGAGATGTTCTTTAGGTGTAAGTGGCAACAGTGGGCAAGAGATTGTATATGGGATGCGAAGGAGAGATTGGTGTCAAACATAACACCCAGACAGCGCACCTGCTGCCGGGGTGTTATTGCGGTACCATCCACAGAGAGGGAAATGTCAGATTTAGGGAGGTTTGTAGACGGTGGGAGCAGAAGAAGTTCAGTTTTGGAGAGGTTGAGTTTCAGATAAAGAGTGGACATGATGTTGGAGACTGCAGACAGACAGTCACTGGCGTTCTGTAGTACAGCAGGGGTAAGGTCGGGGAATGACGTATATAGTTGTGTGTCATCAGCATAAAGATGATACTGAAAGCCAGATCTGCTGATGGTCTGTCCAATTGGGGCTCTGTAGAGAGAGAAGAGAAGGGAGCCAAGGACTGAGCCCTGAGGTACCCCGACAGCGAGAGGAAGGGGAGATGACGTGAAGCCAGAGAACAAAACACTGAAGGAGCGGTCAGAGAGATAGGAAGAGAACCAGGAGTGAGCATTGCCCTTAATGCCTAGTGACTGGAGCCTAGAGAGTAGGAGATGGTGGTCAACAGTGTCAAAAGCTGCAGATAGGTCGAGAAGAATGAGCAGAGAGTGGTGACCATTACGTTTTGCTGTCAAAAGGTCTTTGCTCACTTTGATGAGTGCAGTTTCAGTCGAATGTAGGGGGCGGAAGTGAAGGGTCTACAAGGGAGTGAGTGGAGAGGTAACAGGGAAGGCGGGAGTAAACTAGCCGCTCCAAAAGTTTAGAGATGAAGGGGAGATTGGAGACTGGTCTGTAGTTGTTTGTGCAGGATGGGTCGAGAGCGGGTTTCTTTAGAAATGGAGTAACGATTGTTGTGAGTTCATTTTCCCCTTCACCGTTGATGTCTGATGAACTCCCTCTGCTGGTGAAGAGAGGTAGTGAAATTGATTGGGTTGGGAAGAACCTGTCATCTAAACAGGTGGAGCCTGATTGGACACCCGGAATCACTGAGTGGATATAAGGCAGCCGACGCCCTACAGGGGTGCTGGTGATCCTTTCTGCTCTGAGCTCTTGCAAACCAGTTCAGTCCCTGTTTTCTGAAAGCTAAGTATTTGCTCTCTTATTTTTCCATGAGATATTGTCTGTTTACTTAGTGTTTGTGTTCTGCCTGCCCTTGTTGGTACAGGCTGAGCTCCATTTTTGTCTCTGGTCAAGTTGATCTTTTGCTCAGTCTTCAGAATATACCTGAGTCCTGATATAGTGATTTTGAAGTCTAGTGACTTCAGGGCCTTTTTTCAGACGTGTTGGACATTATTTTGGCAGAATTTTTGCGGATTGCAGCCAGCATCTTTTCTGTCCTTTCCTATTTAGTTAGTTGGGCCCCATCGTTTGCTCAAACTGTCTTTCTGTCTGTGTTTGCATCTGCTTTCCACTGACAATACATGTTGGGAGCTGTCTTTTGCTTTGGGGTCTGCTCTGGGGCAGTTTAGATTTCCCCTTTCTTTCTTTAGGCTTATTTAGTTCTCCGGCTGTGAACGAGGGGTCTAGGGCACCGTAGGACCCCCCCACGGCTACTGTTAGTTGTGTGAATAGGATCAGGGGTCTGCAATCCGATAGCTACCAACCTCTCCGGTTTTCTGGACTTAGCTTGTATTTTTGTTTTTCCCTCCTTCGGTGACTCATTCATAACAAACGATGGTGTGTTTGAAGGAGGATGGGAAAATGCCCGAGGAGAGGGAGAGATTAAAGATAGTAGTTAGGTGAGTTGTGATGACTGGAGAGAGACTGGAGGAGATGTGAGGCAATGGGGTCAGTAGTGCATGTAGTCGGACTAGAAGAAGAGAGGAGTCTGGAGACTTCTTCTGTGATGGGATCAAATGTGGAAAGTGAGCCAGGGGAGATGCAGGAAGGGATGGGAGTCACAGCACTTGGTGGATGGGAGCAGATTTACTGATGGATACTATCTATTTTTTCTGTAAAGTGGGAGGCCAGGTCATCCACACAAATGTCTGTGATAGGGGCTTGTGCTTTCGACCTGAGGAGGGAGTGAAAGGTGTCAAAATGTTTCTTGGGGTTGTTGGCTAGTGTGTAGATCAGGGTGGTGAAATACGTAGGTCTCCATAGGCGTTCAGCACTCCTAGAGCATCGTTGGAGAAGTTGAGTTTTCAATGTGAGCCAGGGCTGTTTTACTCTGTGCTTGGAGGTTCTGAGGGTGAGGGGAGCTACTTGGTTAAGGGTGCTTCTAAGAGTGTTGTGTTGTTGTAGTGATGACCAGCCAGATCAGGACAGGAAAAATAGGAAATTGGGGACAGTGATGAGTGTAGGGAGTCTGAAAGTGTCTGAGGGTTAATGGCTTGTAGATTTCTGACTGTGTGGTAGGTAGGAGTGAGCTGGCATGGGCGAGGATTTGTGAGTGTGAAGGAGAGAATGTTGTGGTCAGAGAGTGGAAGCGGTGAGTTATTTAGGTGGGAGATTGAACAGAGCCGGACAAAGACCAGATCAAGGGTGTTACCGTCTTTGTGTGTCTCAGAGGTTGAAAGCTGCAAGAGGCCTAGAGAGGTGGTTAGTGATAGAAGCTGGCATGCAGATGTGGAAGTAGGACTGTTAATGGGGATGTTGAAGTCTCCCAGGATAAGAGTTGGTAGTTCTGAAGACATGAAGTGCGGTAGCCAGGCCGAGAAATGGTCAAGGAAGTGGGTGAGCCTGGGGGCCGGTATATGACCGCTACGCTAAGGGAGAGGGGACGGAAGAGCCTGATGGTGTGGACCTCAAAAGAAGGGAATATGAGTGATGGAACTAGGGGTATGACCTGGAAAGTGCATTGTGGGGAAAGGAGTATGCCGACTCCACCACCATGTCTATTTGTGGGTCTCGGGGAATGAGAGAATTGTAAGCCACCATAGGAAATGGCAGCAGGAGAGACAGTGTCAAAATCCTGAATCCAGGTTTCAGTGAGGACTAACAGATTAAGAGAGTTGTTCAGAAAGTAGTTGTGCATGAAAGGAAGCTTATTACAAACAGACCGTGGATTCCAGAGGGAACAATTAAAAGATGGAGATGAGGGAGTGCAAGTAATATTAATAAGATTATTATGGTGTCGATATGAGGTAGGGTAGGAGTTGAGGTTGGGGGATGGTGGACCAGGGTTGGGGGAGATGTCACCTAAAATCAGTAGGAGTAGGAAGATAAAGAGCAAATAGTTGTTGGAATTGTAAGTAGTTTTTTTCTGCAATGTGTTTGGGCAAGAAGGGCTGAGGTTTCTCAGGAAGGTGAGGAGTGCATGGGAGGTGTACATGGGATAGGGAAGTATAGCGGGGTTGATGTGTATGAGTGGTAATGGAGGGGAGATGGGGTGGTGAATGTGGATGGCAAGGGAGCACAGGAGGATAGAAATAAAGCACATGGTTAAAGGGGAAAGCAAAGTGTGGGTTATCTGATTCCTGCCCTGATTAACTGCCATGGATAACTGCCGCTTTCTTGATACTTAGCTTCTGTGATGTTTTGCTTATGGGATGCTTTCGTGCTGCACCCCACACTGCACTGTACCCATTACAACACCCATGCGTGTGATCCAAACAATAATACAAATGCACCAAGTCACAAGCCTCATTTAGCTCCACAAGCAAGGAATGATATCAAAAATTAAAAACCATATCACGAGTACAGTCCGTGACTATGCAGCTAATGCAACACAGAGAACAGTTGCTTATTGAAATAAGGAACAAGTTTTTTTTCAGTGCAGACTCTTACCTGCACACCTGGGACCCATTATGGTGGCCTCTCATTGGTTCTGGGAAAGCTTCTTCTAGCCTCAGGAGGCTCCCATCCCCCGTCAGTTATACTTTCGCCCTTGGCATTGTGTGGTAACCCCTGAGTGTGTTTGTGCTGTGTTCTGGTTGCTTGATTCTCTGTGTACGACTCGGTCTGTTCTCAGGATATTGCTTTGGATTCTGCTTGGTACCATCTATCTGTGTATGACCTCCTGACATTATAACTGACCATTAAGTTTTTTGGGTTTTTTTGTGCAGAGAGTTATGGATCCCATACAGTCTCTGGCTGACCAGATGAAAAGTCTGAGTCAGATGTTTCAGGGTTTATCTCTGGAGCAGCAAGCTCTGGCTTGTTCTCAGCAGCAGGTTTCTGAGACAGTGCGGGGGGCTTTATCTGCTGGGTCTCCGGGGGCTGGGGCAAGGGATGTTGTTCTGGTGTCCCCGGAACCACCTGTTAAACTGCCTGACTTTTTTTATGGGAACAAAAAGGAGTTCAGGGTCTTCATGGAGGGGTGCAAACTTTTTTTTAGTTTGAGACCACGTTCCTCTGGGGACGAAAACCAGAAGGTAGGGGTCATTATGTCGTTATTAAGAGGGTCCCCACAAGCTTGGGCTTTTTCCCTTCCTCCCACTGCCCCTGAGAGAGTGTCTGTGAATGCATCCTTTGAGGCCCTCGGGCACATTTATGATGATATGATGAGCCTGACCGAGTGCGATTGGCAGAAGACATGGTGATGAGCATCTGTCAGGGGAAACACTCGGCTGAGTGGTTTTGTACTGAATTCTGCCCCTGGGCCGCAGAGGTCTCTTGGAACGCCGCCGCACTCCAAGGACTCTTTCGCAGAGGCTTGTCTGAGCGGCTGCAGGATGCCTTGGCGTTACATCCCCCACCTAACTCTCGAGGATGCCATGACCCAGGCCGTCCGGATGGACCGCAGGCTGAGGGCCAGAGGGGTGATGCAGGTGGAGACTCCATTGTTCCCCTGTGGAAAAGAGACTGCCCCTGAGCTCATGGATGTAGGCGCCCTCTCCCTGAAGGATACGGAGAGGAAACGCCAGAAGGACAAGCAGTTATGCTTCTACTGCGGTAAAATGGGACATTGGAAAAGGGAGTGTCCTGATTGCCCATCTTCGACCCGGTCGGCAGGAAACGACTAGGTCTGGGTAATCAACGGGGAGACTACTCAGACCCTCAGGTACCCTTTTCCTCATTTTCTAAAGTGTTACTTCATGTGGAACTGTTTGTGGACGGTAGTTCTTTTCCCTCTACAGCCTCGTGGACTGCGGATCATCGATTAATCTCATTGACTCCCAATTGGTCACACACTGCAAGATAGGGACAGGTAGGCTCAAGGTTCCGATCAAGGTGATGGCCATTGACTCCTCTCCCCTCACTAAGGAGGGAATTCTCTTTATGTCTGACATGTTTTCGCTCAGAGTGGGCACTACTCATGTGGAAAACCTAAGTTGTTTTGTTCTGGACAATCTACCTGCAGGGTTGGTGTTGGGCATGCCCTGGTTACAACGCCATAACCCAGCTATTAACTGGAAAACGGGGGAGATTGTTCAATGGGAGTTTAATGATTTTAAGTTATGTGATAAATCCGCACTGCTGGTTGAACCTGTTAAATCTGTGTCTGTATCATCTGTCGAGCTGGAAAGTATTCCAGAATGCCTGAAGGACTTCGAAGATGTATTCTCTGATAGCGAGGCCGAGACGTTACCGCCACATAGACCCTTTGACTGCGCTATTGAGCTGGTCCCGGGGGCTAAATTACCTAAAGCCGGTCTGTTTAATTTATCCGGCCCTGAGCGCTTGGCTATGAAGGAGTACATTGCTGAAAGTCTGCGCAAGGGACACATACGTCCTTCAGTCTCCCCTGTGGTGGCAGGTTTCTTTTTTGTAAAGAAAAAAGATGGCGGGTTACGTCCCTGTCTCGATTTTTGGGAGCTTAATCAGATTACTGTACGGAATATGTACCCCCTTCTGTTGATTCCCGATTTGTGTAACCAACTATCAAGGGCAAAGTGGTTTTCTAAACTGGATCTTCGGGGGGGCATATAATTTGATAAGGGTCCGAGAGGGGGATGAATGGAAAACTGCGTTCCTCACGTCCGAGGGACTGTTTGAAAATTTAGTCATGCCATTTGGTCTTACCAACGCCCCCGCCATATTTCAGAATTTCATCAACGTGGTATTCTAAGATCTCATTGGTCGTTTTGTCGCTATCTACTTAGATGATATTTTGATATACTCCTCCGACAAGTATTCTCATTTGGAACATGTACGAACTGTTCTCCAAAGACTGAGAGAAAATCATCTGTATGCCAAATTGGAGAAATGTGTATTTTGTGTGCAAGAATTGTCTTTTTTGGGATTAATTGTATCCGGTGAGGGTTTTCGCATGGACCCCAAGAAGGTGCAGGCCATTGCGGATTGGGTGCAACCCCGAGATCTTAAGGGTCTTCAGCGCTTCTTGGGGTTTGCCAATTATTACCGCAAATTTATCCGGGGGTTTTGCAGGTGGTCAAACCTCTCACGGATCTAACATGCAAAGGTGCGGATGTGAGAAATTGGTCCTCGCTCGCAAAAGAGGCCTTTGCGACGCTGAAAAAATGTTTTATGTCTGCTCCTGTGTTGGTACAGCCAGATCTTTCCAAACCATTTGTGGTGGAGGTGGATGCCTCCGAGGTGGGGGTGGGGGCAGTGTTGTCCCAAGGGCCTGCCACTCTAACCAACCTCAGGCCATGTGCTTTCTTTTCCAGGAAGTTCTCTGCTGCTGAAAGAAATTATGATGTAGGCAATAGAGAGCTTCTTGCGGTCAAGTTGGCGTTTGAGGAGTGGAGGCACTTTTTGGAGGGGTCCAATCACCCGATTACTGTGATCACTGATCACAAAAATTTGTCATACATTGAGTCTGCTAAAAGATTAACGCCCAGACAGGCCCGTTGGTCACTTTTTTTTCTCGTTTCCAGTTTACTATTACATTCCGTCCAGGGTCAAAGAATGTCAAGGCTGACGCCTTATCTCGTAGTTTTCACCCTGTGTCTGCCTCTGAGCCACCGTCCTCCATTCTGCACCCTGGGGTGGTGTTAGCAGGGATATCGTCTGAATTGGAACTGGAAATTGAGGGGGCCCAGTCGCTGGCTCCTGCGGCCAAGCCAGGGGGCAAGTTGTTTGTCCCAGAGCAACTTCGCCTTAAACTCTTGCAAGAGTTCCACGAATCCAAGTTGTGTGCTCACCCTGTTATATGAGCCACGTGACTGGCGGTGGCTAGGATCTTCTGGTGGCCTACCCTTGGTTCTGATATAAAGAAATTCACTTCTGGTTGTGGGGTCTGTGCTCGTTCTAAAAACTCCCATAGCCGGCCGACGGGGGAGCTGATGCCCTTGGAAGTTCCCGAAAGATCATGGACCCATCTGTCCATGGATTTTATTACCAATCTTCTCTCTTCCAGGGGTAATACGGTGGTATGGGTAGTGGTGGACAGATTTTCAAAGCAGGCTCATTTCGTACCCCTGTCCGAATTACCTTCTGCTGAGACCTTATCCAGATTGTTTGTGCAGCATGTGGTCCGCTTGCATGGGGTACCCCTGAATGTGGTGTCTGATCATGGTGTGCAGTTTGTGGCTAAGTTTTGGCGTGCTTTCTGCAAAAAATTAGGGATATCTCTGTCCTTTTCGTCTGCATACCATCCTGAGAGTAATGGTCAGACAGAACGCACTAATCAGTCTCTGGAACAGATCCTCAGATGTCTGGTGTGATATACTGCCGTTAGCTGAATTTGCCTTCAATAGTCGGGTGAGTCAATCCACTGGTATGTCCCCTTTCTTGATCAACTATGGGTTCAGTCCTCATTT
This sequence comes from Dendrobates tinctorius, assembly GCF_039654945.1. Taxonomy (NCBI): domain Eukaryota; kingdom Metazoa; phylum Chordata; class Amphibia; order Anura; family Dendrobatidae; genus Dendrobates; species Dendrobates tinctorius. The sequence continues at coordinate 19,631,909 of NW_027361772.1, forward strand.
TGGTGAGTTTTCTCGTCTGGATTAGGGGTGTCCCGGGGCTGAGGACTCTGTTCAGTGGTTAAAAGATACATGGGCAGAAGTCCAGCGGCGTATATCTAGGTCTCAAGGCAGGTATAAGTTTTTCGCGGACAGGAAACGAACACCTGGTCCCATGTTTCAGGTTGGAGAGAAAGGTTGGCTCTCCACCCAAAACATTAAGTTAAAGATTCCGTCAGCCAAGTTGGGCCCCAAATTCATTGGCCCGTACAAGATTGTGGAAAAAATCAACCCAGTACAGGCTGTGCCTTCCAAGATCCCTAATGTCTTCCATAGATCTCAACTGAAGCCTTTTGAAGCAGTCTGGGGAGAATCTGAGTCCGCTGCTCCTCCGGTTTCGGTTGAGGGAAATATGGAATATGAGATTGGTCACATCGTAGATTCTAGGTTGGTACGGCGGTCAGTACAGTACCTGGTTCATTGGAAGGGGTATGGGCCGGAGGACAGGTCCTGGGTGCCGGCCCGGTTGATGCATGCGGATCGCCTGGTTCGGGCTTTCCATGCTAGGTACCCGGGCAAGCCTGGGGGTCCAGAGGCCCCCCGTTGAGCGGGGGGGTACTGTCATGATACCAGTGCTGGGTGACCGGCACTTCTGGGGTTAATGTTTTGATCTTAGTGCAGACTCTTGCCTGCACACCTGGGACCTATTATGGTGGCCTCGCATTGGTTCTGGGAAAGCTTCTTATAGCCTCAGGAAGCTCCCATCCCCCGTCAGTTATACTTTCGCCCTTGGCATTGTGTGGTGACCCCTGAGTGTTTGTGCTGTGTTCTGGTTGCTTGATTCTCTGTGTATGACTCGGTCTGTTCTCTGGATATTGCGTTGGATTCTGCTTGGTACCTTCTATTTTTGTTTGGTTTTGACTTCTGCTTGGCCCTGACTATCCGTTCTGTCTCATCCCTGGTACTTTACTGATATCTCTGTGTATGACCTCCGTTTTGCCAGACTTTGAGTATTTCTGTATAGTGTCCTGCCATCTCTGAAAGCAGGACGCTAAGCCCCGTCCCCTTGCAGTCACAGGACCGTAGGTCCTGTGACTGCTTGCTAAACTTCAGCGTCCACAGGTCCTGTGTATCTGTACTTTCCGGCTGTACCTGACCCCGGGCCCTTTACAGTGCGGGTGAGTCCCTGCTCAGCGGAGGCTGCACGCCGGCACTGACAGGATCCTGACAACAAGCACTTTTTTAACCATGTGCCAAAAGTAACTCTGTAATCTACATCTCAAAGAGTTTTTGCAATGCGAACACCATGCCAATATTGCACAACTCCACTATTGCACTATACCCATAACAACACCCCGTAACAAGTGAAATCTTATCTGGGATCCAAGTAGTCCAAGAATGCCTCAATGCGTTTCCCTTCCATGATCAAAGTTCATCAGGAGGCGAATGGTGTGACCTGTGTTAGAGGATGCATGACATAAGGTAAATTGGACATCCTAGTTACAGGTGTAAATTAGGAACGGAAATAGTGGGGTTTAAATAGCGCTCTTCATAAGGCAGAGAATTGTGGGTAAAAAGGAAAGTGTAGACTTCGCATCTATATAACTGATCATGATGTCCCATGCATAGAAAGTGCGCATGTCAGAAAGTTTGTTCGCATTGCAAAAAATCTCTCTGAGATATATGTAAAACGCGGACCAGGTTGTAGTCATCCATACTCACTATGCTGTCAACTGCTTCTTCCCTGCTGTGTCCCCTGTTCTTCCTTTCACTCAAAAGACAGGAGGCAGAGTCCAAAGCAATTTTAAACATAACAGATTTATTTTCTTCAGGACACAGCACATCCATAACACTTCCAGCACACTTGTCACAGTACCAGCAAAGCATTTTCTTCGTCTTTTCCTAACTTCTTCTGACGATTAGCCTGGTGAAAACGCCACTTGTATTTATCTCCCTGGAACTGACTTCAGCCCACCCAGACACGGAAATATTATCTACTGGGTCGTCCACCCCCTTACGGTTATCCTGCCCGCGCACTTTCACGGTGACCCACTCTACTTCTGTACCAAAATTTCTTCTATAAATACTTCACTACGTTGTTGCGGATACCGTGCTCTTAACAATTCTCTTCTTCCTTAATACTTCCACTCTTTCCTTGGATGGCTGGGCTTCTATTTCAGAACGTTGCATGGTAGCTAAGCAGCTCAGGCCAGAGGCCACCTGAGCAGCACCCAGTGGTCTACCCCTGACTGACTATGAACAGGAAATCTGTCTAAGGGCTCATACTCACTGGCGATGAAATCAGATGAATGCAATCTGATAAAAAATCGGATTGCATTTGGACCAATGTTATTCAATAGGTGACATCTCATTTGCGATTTTTTTTTCTCAGCTGAAATCGGACTGAGAAAAAAATTGCAGCATGATGCGATTTGTTGTGATTTTTGGCTGAAAATATAAAATTTATACGCACCAGTGTCCTTTGAAAAGCCGGCAATTCATGTGCGGCTATACAGTAAAATCATACTGACAGCTCAGAAAAGACTACATAGAATAGATATATACACATAGAATACATAGATATATACATGTCAGTGACAAAAACACATATATATGTATTTATATTAGATAGATAGATAGATAGATAGATAGGCAGGCCGGGGGCCTCCGGGCTTTGGGGAAATGCCGGCGGAGCCCTGACGCTGGACATACAGCCGCCGCCCCCCAGCTGCACAAAGAGGAGCCGCCGCCGACCCCCAGCACAGAGCCTCCACGCTACACAAGAGGAGCCGACGACGACCCCCAGCACAGAGCCCCCATGCTACACAAGAGCCGCCGCCGACCCCCAGCACACTGAGCACAGAGCCGCAGATAGCACCGCTGCCACCAATGAGGTAAAAGGGGATGATAACTCCAGGTACTTCTTCCCTGTGAAACGCCCCCTCCCTTGGTCATCGGGACCACTCCCCCACTATATGCAGATTGCTCTGCACCCGGGGTATAAGATGACACATGGCGTATAAGAAGACCCACGACTTTTAAGAAGATTTTATATTTTAACTGGAAAAGATGGGGAGTCGTCTTATACGCACAGTCGTCTTATAGGCCAGAAAATATGGTATGTCAGTGAGACACACATATATACAGTGTATATATATATATATATATATATACTAGATGTGTGCCCGATGCTATCGCATCGGGAGGGCAGTAACATCACAATGGGGGCAGCTTTGTGGCGCTGGGGGTGGCGGCCCACCCACTTCCGTGCAGTCACAACCGGCAGGAAAGATGGTGTTTTGCGGCCTGTGCTGGAGATGATGTGCGGCGCTACATTAGGGTGGCCGCACCCAATCTCCAGCACAGGCCTCAGGCCACAGTCTTTCCTTCCCGCTGTGACTGCACGGAGGTGTGTGGGCAGGCAGCGGCGAGATTCGGCGCGTTTAGTCAGGCGGTGGGTCCTGGTGGGGGTCCGGCTGTGGCATCACTCTCATTACACCCTTTCATTACACCCCCTTCATTACAACCCTCTCGTTATACCCCCTTGTTACACCCCTTTCACAGCCTCGTGATTGCAGCGGCGGCCGGGATCCCTGCGGCGTTTGGGATCGCAGCGGTGGCCTGGATCCGAGCGGCATCACTTGGGTGTACCAAAATGGCGGTCGGTGTACTTCTGGTATGGCGCAGTGGATTGTGGGATTCGGGGACATCCAGACGGAAGTGGATGATGGACAATTTAAGACAATTATGTATATAGATCTTTATATTTCATATAGAGAAACATAGTAGATTAGGTGATAATTCATTTGTCGGCTTTTGTAAAATCACACTGACAGCTCACAAAACACTAGATATATACACATAGAATACATACATATATATACACATCAGTGACACACACATATATATATATATATATATATATATAATATATATATACATAATATATATATTATATAAGTAACATATAATAGATATATATGATATACTGTATATATATGTGTATATATATATATATATAATATATAGTTACATATAATATACACTCACTGGCCACTTTATTAGGTACACCTGTCCAACTGTGTGTTAAGACTTAATTTCTAATCTGCCAATCACATGGCGGCAACTCAGTGCATTTAGGCATGTAGACATGGTCAAGACAATCTCCTGCAGTTCAAACCGAGCATCAGTATGGGGAAGAAAGGTGATTTGAGTGCCTTTGAACGTGGCATGATTGTTGGTGCCAGAAGGGCTGGTCTGAGAATTTCAGAAACTGCTGATCTACTGGGATTTTCACGCACAACCATCTCTAGGGTTTACAGAGAATGGTCCGAAAAAGAAAAAAAATCCAGTGAGCGGCAGTTCTGTGGCCGGAAATGCCATGTTGATGCCAGAGGTCAGAGGAGAATGGGCAGACTGGTTCGAGCTGATAGAAAGGCAACAGTGACTCAAATTGCCACCCGTTACAACCAAGGTAGGCAGAAGAGCATCTCTGAACGCACAGTGCGTCGAACTTTGAGGCAGATGGGCTACAGCAGCAGAAGACCACACTGGGTACCACTCCTCTCAGCTAAGAACAGGCATCTGATGGCTACTTTCAGCAGGATAATGCGCCATGTCATAAAGCTCGAATCATCTCAGATTGGTTTCTTGAACATGACAATGAGTTCACTGTACTCAAATGGCCTCCTCAGTCACCAGATCTCAATCCAATAGAGCATCTTTGGGATGTGGTGGAACGGGAGATTCGCGTCAGGGATGTGCAGCCGACAAATCTGCGCCAACTGTGTGATGCCATCATGTCAATATGGTCCAAAATCTCTGAGGAATGCTTCCAGCACCTTGTTGAATCTCTGCCACGAAGAATTGAGGCAGTTCTGAAGGCAAAAGGGGGTCCAACCCGTTACTAGCATGGTGTACCTAATAAAGTGGCCAGTGAGTGTATATGTAATATATATAGAATATATATACATATAATAAATATAGGTAATATACCGAATATATAATATATATATTTACATAATGTATATATACACATAAAATAAGATATATATAATGTATATGTAATATTTATAATATATATATCCATTATATATAGATATATACACATATAATATATCTATCTAATATATATATATATAATATATTATATATTTAATATATTAATATTTTATATATATACACATTATATATATATACGCATCATACAGTATATATAATATAAATATAATATATATAAATAATATATATATATACAGTATACACATGTTAGTGACAAATACAATTAATGTAGTGTTGGTACTAAATTATGGACATGTATTTATTTAATAAATGATTATTTCAAGGAACAAAATGGTGTGGGGTCCCCCTATTATTTATAGACAGCGACACTATACTACGGTAATTGTATTTGTCCCTAATATATATATATATATATTTTCAATATATCTCTCTTCTAGAGTGTAGCAGGGTTCCCTACCTTGACGGGATGCAGAACAGTCCCTGAAATGCGGAATTAGCACTTGAAGGGAAAAGCGAGGAAAGTTCAGTGGCGCGCCTCCTGCGCGGGCTTTTCATTTGATGCCCGGGCCCTGTGCGGGCTGAAGGAACCCACTGCACCTTCATATGGTCTCACAAAGGGTCTGAGGCGCTCATCCCGGTACTTAATGGCAGTCAGTGTACCTCTGGCGAGCACATGGAGGGCTGTGTGGCCCTCCAAAGAATTGCCACCCCACACCATTAATGACCGACTGCCAAACTGGTCATGCTGGAGGATGTGGCAGGCAGCAGAATGTTCGCCACGGTCTCTACTGATGATGTCATGTTTGTTACATGTGCTCAGTGTGAACCTGCTCTCATCCGTGAAAAGCACAGGGCACCAATGTTGAATTATTTGTGTTCTCTAGTAGGTGGTAATCACCCTGGACGGTGTAAGCACAACAGCCACTTGTGGACGTTGGGCCCTCATATCACCCTCATCTAGTCTGTTTATGACAATTTGAGCAGACACATGGAAGTTATTGGCTTGCTGGAGATCATTTTGCAGGGCTCTGGCAGTGCTCCTCCTGTTCTACCTGGCACAAAGTAAGAGGTAGCGGTCCTGCTGCTGGGTTGTTGCCCTCCTATGGCGCCCTCCAAGTCTCTTGATGTACTGCCTTGTTTGAGGGGTGGGGTGGGGCAATTAGAACATATGCTATGAACCCCTATAATTTCTATGAACGCCCCTGATGAGTTGCACTACCTGAGAAACTTCTGTGGGTTGTAGACACCGCCTCATGCTACTGTACCTGTAACATGAACCAGGGTGGCCAAACTTTTGACTGGCACTGTATAAAAATATAAATACTCTCTCTGTACTGCGGTAGACCTCTGCCGAGCGCTTGCCTCATTGCTGTAATGTGCTGCTCCCAGGAATAAAATCAAAGGGGATGCAATAATACAATTGAACCACACACAACATCCACATAAGTTGACCTCAGACTAGAGATGAGCGAATCAATTCATAACTAATCAAATTAATTTTTCCCAAAAACTTCAGATTCCCTAGAATTGATTTGTGGGATTTGATTTGAGCTATTTTTCTGGATTCTTTGTAGGGTTAATTATTGGGGTGCAGGCAGACTGCCGTATTTCTCACTCGAGGATCGCATCACAATCATCGGACTGGCCATCGGCTTTCCTCACCAGAGCGTAACAGCTGCATAGAAATGGTGTGCTGCCATGCTCAGGTCAGGAGAGCTGATGGCCAGTCCGAGGATTGCGATGCGATCCTCAGGTGAGTAATACGGCAGTCTGACTGTACCTTATACTCACCCCTCCTGCCATTGCAGCTGCCCCTCCCGGTCATCTACTCACTTCGGCTTGGTCTTTCTTGGCTTTTGGTCCAGGTCTTTCAGCCTTGTAGCCTTGATGCACATCAATGAGGACCAGGCAGGGAGCTGCAGCAGCAGAATAGGTAAGCACAATATCGTACTATTCTTAACCCCTTCTCGGCCCTTTATTTCCTATGATTTGGGGTCTGGAATTTTATTCAGATCAAATCGAATCTGCAGTCCGATCTGAGAAAACTGCCCAAACTAGATTGTGGTAGAAATGAGCAAATTTTGCACAAACCAAACCCTTCAACATATACAGACCTAAAACTAGACCCCCCCCAAACTAAAACATTTTGTTATGGTGTGCCAATCAAAGCAGTGTGAACAATGTCCTAATTACACATCATATCACTGAGTGCTAAGCACACACTGACACCACAATTGTACACAACCCAGGAGCATGACAAAGGTTTAGTTCTTGGGTGAAATGCTGGTAATATATGGAGAATATTTCGGTCACTAGTCTTTTTTAAAGTTATTGTAATTCCACCTACTTCCCCTAGTGGGAGCTCTTACATTTTGGATGAGATTCTGGATGTTTTTCTGAATGTCATAGAAGGCGGGGCCGCCAATATCTATAAATTCGTGCACTTTTGCCTGAGTAGATCTGTAATGCTAAGACACGCAACGAGTCAACTTCACCTCAACTCAACTTCTAAATTCCTTACTCCTGGACTCTAAATTCTTTGAATTATCTGCTCATGGCCCCTCAAGGGGCGAAAACCAAATTGCAATTTCTGGCAATGGCCCTGGCCTTATCCTTCCTTTTGGTAAGAGTTTACATACTTTTAAACTTTGACTTTCCCGGTGAGAATATATATATATATATATATATAATATTTATATATTCTATATATGTATATTTTATATATATATGTATATTATATATACATAACGTCCCAATTGATGAGGGTCTAACTGCTGGGATCCCCACTGATCCCGATAACTACCGTTCTAAATGATCCCTTATGAATTGAGCAGAGGTTGATCATGTGCACTGCCGCTACATTTCGTCTTAATGGGGCCCCCGGAGGTTGCTGAACACTGCGCTCGGGTCGTCTTCGGTGCACCCATAAGAATGAATGGAACATCAGGACTCTTGATTGACCTCCACTCCATTCACACAGGACTGAAATGTAAAGTGCTGCGGAATATGTCGGCGCTATAAAAATAAAATTTATTATTATTATTATTATTATATATATATAATATATATATTTTTTTTTTATATTTTTTTTTAAATTCATTATAACTTGGTTTTGCATTCTCCCAGTACAGAAGTCAATCCGGGACATGGATCCACATTTCTATAATATTCACATCTTGGATCTGTGTTTGTATCTGATTTATATGTGAAAAAATATTGATAGCAAAACAGATAAAAACACTGAAACAAGAAAAAAAACTGATAAAAAAAATCTATTAGTACTTTATGTGAGTATTTACCAACAACCAATGGTGAAACCTGAATTTTTTTTCCCATTTGGACTAAAAAGTCCAGGGTATCTTGTTCATAGGCTGTCGAGGATATATGCGTTTTTTTAATTTTTTTTCCTCTTTTTGCAGTGACTTTTTAGCAAGTGCGTATTAGAGTCCATAAAATATAATTACGGTATTAATTTTCAGGTAATATAGAACGGTAAGAAACCTAATCCATTGATTTCAAAATGTATTCAATAATATATATATATATAATATTCTCCCTACATTACACAGAACCAAAACTGATCCAGCTGGTTAGCCACGGATCAGAAAAAAAAGTATATTTATGGTAATTGTATGGTAATTTAGGCTACAATTATTGATTATTGCCTTCTACATTATATAAATAGAAGTAAAAATGTGCTTTTATTTTAATTGCTAATTTATGCTACAATGGTTAATTATTGTTGTACACACTATATAAATAAGAGAAAAAAAAGGTGGTGATCCTACCATAAGTCAAAAGCACAAATTTAAAAAAATTAATACAAATAATTTTTTACATTTTTTTTTTTATTTTAGATTTTTATTTCAATATATTTTTTTCATAAAATTATGACGTAATAGTTTTATCATTTGCCTCATTAATTATTGATAGAAAAAGGCAGCGTCTTAAACCATGAAAATAGGTGGTATAAGGTATATGTAAGTATATGGTATAAGGGGGGATTGTTTTTGCTTTCTGTCTGTAGACAGGAGATAAATTGGTGGTGATCATACACGGAGGGCTGATGCGCATGACTGTGATACATATCTATGTTGTGCACATAGCTATAGTAGGTTCATGGGTTGAAGTCACACACAGGATCTGGAGCCCGAGGGGGCCTATAAGGTCCCTTTGGTCCATATAAGTCCAACACTATTAAAGGCATATTCCCAATTTTGGACGTTACCCCTATCCATTGAATAGGGAATAACGTCCCAATTGATGAGGGTCTAACTGCTGGGATCCCCACTGATCCCGATAACTACCGTTCTAAATGATCCCTTATGAATTGAGCAGAGGTTGATCATGTGTACTGCCGCTACATTTCGTCTTAATGGGGCCCCCGGAGGTTGCTGAACACTGCGCTCGGGTCGTCTTCGGTGCACCCATAAGAATGAATGGAACATCAGGACTCTTGATTGACCTCCACTCCATTCACACAGGACTCTCAAGAGTCCCGGTTCTAGAGATCAACGGGGGTCCAAGAGGGTGGATCTCCAGCTATTGGAAAACTTGACAATACCTCTTTGAAGACCCATAATAGTTGGGGGCTTGTTGGAGATTTTTCATTTTCAGGTGCCTTCATGCATTATTCATGAGAAGTCATGCGCTATATTAAGGTATCAGCTATGTCCCGTATGATTGGTTTGCAGTAAGGCTACTTTCACACTAGTGTTTTTTTGCGCTGCGCTGCATGCGCAGTCCAAACGCATACAAAAAACGCATCAAGCGTTTTGCATGCGTTTGCTTATTTTATGCACATGGACATGCGCACGCCAGCGTTCCCATAGACTGTAATGTGTGTTTTTTGCGCATTCCATTTGCATTTGTGCGCATGCGTTTTTTTTACACAGGTTGGGCGCACAAAAAATGCAACAGGGTGCATCCGGTGCGCATAGGCACACACTGCAAAAAAACGCATGCTCACAAAAACGCATGCAAACGCTGGATAATGCACACCCATGTTAAACATAGGGGCACATGCGCATGTATGCGCATGCGGCACAAAAAAACGCTAGAGTGAAACCAGCCTAAGCCCCATACAATATGGACACTTGATATGTCAATAGTGAAGACTTACAATGGGAAGTAATCTGCAAACGAGACTTCACGATCCTTGGCATGCCGCCGATGAATGAGCAAACAGTTATCGGGCGGCTGATTAGATCTTTCCTACCGGCCATTGAATCATCATTACCAGGAGCACTTCTCCGCCACTACACGAGGATATGCTGCCGACACCTGTCCTGCTGTACGGGGACACAATCATAGTAATGATCTCCATGCAGAATGACTGAGGCTGTAAACCGGCGCCGACCGATTAGTGTGTTCTCAACCGGCAAAAAACTGCCTGATAATTAGTGATCTCATTAAGATCTCAGAGTCTTCTGTTTTTGTTTTTTTTTTCACCGATATCCAGCTGGTATAGGCAGCCTAACGGGCAATGCTCTCTGGGAAATAATATGCGAATTAGCTCTCCATGATTTTTGCAGTAGGAGAACTCATCTGCAATGCTCCGGGATGATACAGAATGTCCATTAGTTTATAATTAGTAAGGTTGCATTGTGCGCCCACTAATTATACGGGATTTCAGGGTGAATATTTAGTGCGTCCATATGGCACCGCTCCAGGATTCCCAGAAAATGCGCAGTTTATATTTAGTATGTGGCGGCACCATCTCACCACTCCCAGGGCAGTACGCATGTGGCCGACTCCCGGTTATTATTGTAATTTATTAGATTTCTTATTAGCCGTGCATCATGCACCAAAAATTATGTAACATTACAATTGGCATGATTGCTGGGCAATTCTTGTAAATATCTGAGGCCTTATTCAAATTTTTTTTATTTGTATTATTTTTAGATATTCATTTTTGATGCAATTTTCATCCATTTTTGGTCCGTTTTCCCATCAGTTTGTTTTTCTCAAATGCAAAAAAAAAAAAAATATTCAGAACTTCAAACTGTAAAAAGAAAAATGGCAGCACCGGCATGCAACAACGATGTATCACGGTGCTACCCATTTTATTGTCACTTTGGTCTACAAATCAGATAAACAATAGACATATCTCAAATTTTTTTTTTTTTTTTCAGGGGTAGGAAGGGGCGATGGTGTAAGTTGGTGATGGTGTAAGTTGGCTGTGTACCAGCTTCATTCTTTTGGAGTTATATATTACAACATACTGGAATCTCTCCTTCCTTGCTCTAGAAGGAGAAAAATAAGCTGCGTCATTCTTTAGTACGCACTTTGATATCAAACTTCTGAAACATGCCCGATACATGTGCCTCCTTTGTACATACCTGGAGTATGGCTTTTCCAATTATTTTTTAAACTGTCCCAGTAAATTTCAGTATTCAACGCCAAACAGAAATGGGACTTACACAAATGGGCCTTTCTGGTCTGGATTGGTGAAGTCCTGGCCACAATTGGGAATGGGACTAAAGTGTCCCTAGATTGGGACCATTGATAATGTGACCGCAAACTAGAAAGAGGTGCTGAAAAGTTTGTACGCCAGGTTGTCATTAAATATATTCAGGATTTTAGGTAATTTAATTAGTAGGTAGCGATAATAAAAAAATGCAGGGGTGACAGGAGTTTTGTATACCCTGCATTTTCCTGTTGATGGTAACCTCTCGGCCTTATTTAATGTGGAACCTGATTTTCGTTGGATCATGACTCACCCTTCAAATCAAGCACAATTGCAAAATTCATTACATAACCAGCCTCCGTAAATCAGGTTATAAACTCAAGGATTATTAGATAATCTTAGATCGGGTTTTGTAATGGTGATCTTCAATGTAAGACCAATATGGCTGCAGAGAAGATAGAGTCTTTTTAAAGGGATTTTCCCATAAATGAACGTTACCCCATACTCATAGGATAGGGGGTAATTTGCTGATCACTGAGAACAGAAGTCAGTCCCATAGACACTGTATTGAGGGGTGGTCGAGAATGCACATCTCTACTCCAACCAGACGTGATCACGGGATCTAAAGCCCCTGTCCTTGGGAGAGCAAGGCATCCACCAGCAATCATTAACTTACCACCTATCCCAATATGCCGGCACAACTTGATTTTTTAATTTCTCCTAGGAGTAGGTACGAAGATTTTTAATTTTCCTTTTTTTTTTTTTTTTTGCTTTTATCTCCTCGAGTTTAGGCAAGATGTATATGTTAACCTCCTTCCCATCACGGCCTGGTGATAAAACCCCTTTTTTCCATGAGGATGGCAGACAGTGAAATATTCCCATGCGATAAGCAGCAGTTGTCATTGTTATAGATAGCTGAATTCCTGGTGACATCCTCTGCAAGGAACATTTATATTGTGTTTGTGCAAATTTTTCTTAAAATTTTTCTCATTTCTTTTGCTTTTATTTGTTTCCGTATGGCTGGTGATAGGAGGTAACATTAGGTTATCCCAGCTTTTTCCTCAAACATACAGATCATACGCCTTCAGTGATTACAGGCAACAAATGATAACGATCAGTTAATAGGTGAAAATATGGACGATAAGGTTAATGCCTTCCTCCTGAGTCCCGTGTGACAGACGGAAACCTGTGACGCCAACATGATGTAGGTAGGCTTTCATAGCCCGTCCACTTTAGAGCGCCGAAGAACAGCCTTTCCTCTATTCGCACTGTGTGTGAAGGGGGCTGGATGACTGCTCATTGTAAAGGCTAAGCCATGACCCAGCCTGAAGAAAGATGGAGGCCACATTCACACGGTCAGTATTTTACCTCAGTATTTTACCTCAGTATCTGTAAGCCAAAACCAGGAGTGGGTGATAAATACAGAAGTGGTGACGTGTTTCTATTATACTTTCCCTCTGATTGTTTCCTCTCCTGGTTATGGCTTACACATACTGAGGTAAAATACTGACCAAATACTGAATGTGTGAACATAGCCTGAAGGACATACCCCAGGAATCTGTTCCCTGCTTCAGTGCCGCCTCTCTGGTAGCCTCGCCACGGCAGAAAGCATGGCATCCCAACCACGAGACAACCGGTCCTTCAGCCAATCGGTGGCCTCAGCTGTCAGTTCATTGGTGGTCATGATGCCACCACTTCTGGTCTCCAAGTGTGACTTCTTTGTTTCTTTCTCTAGGCTGCTTTACTGTCCAGGTTTATTTTTTACTCGAGAACCCCTTTAAGTACATTTCTAGATAACTTAGTGCTACGTGTTACAGAACCACTCAGCACCCAGAATATATTGTGCAGTTATATGTATATATAATAGGTTCTATGTGAGATGCATGTCCCTAATGCATCAGCTCACAGGCTGCGCCCCTGGGCAGAGGGGACACGATATTCTCCTTTTGTCCGCCCTCCCCCCACCTTTGTAATTCCCACAGTAAACATCCGCAGGCTCCGGCCACCTGCTGCTTTTGTAATGCATGTCAGGCCTGCCGCTTTTCTATTGGCCTGCCCTCTGTATCTGTGTGATATATTCTGTGTCCTGTGAGTAAAGTGTTGTCAGACTGGAAATACATGGAGAAGCAGTGATCTTTTATATGCGCCCATGTAACCAAGGAATTCCAGCCAGCGTCATTCATTCAGACTCCAGCCAACGCAGAGCGGAGCTCCGAAAACACGGGGTGGTAGTGAAAGAGGTACCCCAGCTTGGTAGACCCCGTTACACTTAGTAAAGGAGGGCAATACATTTGTTCAGCTGTGAACTTTTACTTCCCAGGCGCAAAGCTTAGGAATGCAGTTTTACGACTTCTGGTCTCGATTACGTAACAAGCGTGTCTTCTCCCTGGTATTTGTTTTTCGCACAATGGAAAAAATACACAGTCAGATACGGCTTTAAGAAGAGAGAAACTGTAGAAAAAGGGTTTTAATTAGAGGTGAGCAAAAATATTCGCCCTAGTCTGGTGACCACTTTGGCACTCCATGCCAGCCCGACCAAGGGATTGCGATTGCCTTTGGTTGGCACTCTATTGCTGACAACCTAGGTGCCCCCTGTGATTACAGCCCCCCGGAACGTCTTGATATCATGATGTATTTCGCACCATGATGTTGCAGAAGCCTAGTGATTACAATACAGCCAGGATGCCGGCATTTGAATGCCTGTCGAGGGGGGTTCACACTGTCTTGGTTTGGCCACCACAGAGTATCCAAGTGGAGACCAGACCAGGGTCCTACAAATCTTTTTGATCATCTCTAGTTTTGGAATATTATGAACAGTCAGGGACTTTCTTGCTATATCTCTGTAAGAATAGGGTAATCCGAGAGAATATGGTCCATTATGCTAATCACATTCTGATCAGACTTTGATCAGAGTTGGATCAGAGTGTGATCACAGTGTGATCCGATGAGGAAAAGAAGGAAAAAAAGTCTCCATCTTCTCCATTCTATCAGTCAGCGGAAATAGAACTGCACTCAGATGCCATACGAGTACGGTTCAATGTTTTCCACAGACTCATTGACTTGCATGGCAGACTGAGATGCAGATATCTGCTCAATCTTGGACATAATAATAATCTTTATTTATATAGCGCCAACATATTCCACAGTGCTTTACAGTTTAACAGTTCCAAAACACAAGTCATAAGTAGCAATGTTAACAGTACAATAACTAAAGCAAAATAAGACTACCCTGCTCGTGATAGCTTACAATCTACAATGAGGTGGGGGAGTTACAAAGTACAGGTGTGTATTTACAATGATGGTCCAGCCATCTTGAGGGATTGAAGGATAGAGGGAGATAGTGAGTGGGCTACACACGCACACTTAGACATAGAATGACTTTGATTAGTGAACGTGATAGGCCACTCTGAACAAATGTGTTTTGAAGGAGCGCCTGAAACTATGCAAATTGTGGATAGCCCTAATTTCTTAGGGTAGAGCATTCCAGAGGATAGGAGCAGCGCGGGAGAAGTCTTGGAGTGGGAGGTGTGGATTAGTGCAGAGGTTAGTCGAAAGTCATTTGCAGAGCGCAGCGGTCGGTTAGGCCGATAGACAGAAATGAGGGAGGAGATGTAGGGGGGTGCTGCACTGTGGAGAGCTTTGTGGGTGAGAACAAGTACTTTGAATTGGATCCTATAATGAATGGGCAGCCAATGTAAGGACTGGCGAAGAGCAGATGCGCCCGAGTACCGATTAGCCAGATAGATGACCCTGTCATGCAGCCATTTATTTTGTTTTTCATTGAATTGGCTAGAAGAAAAAATCAGACATGTGCAAGGCCTCATAGAATAACATTGCTCCACGTTTCATCCAGTGTTTTGCCGGATTGCATAACACAGTTATCTGCACGAGCCCTAACCAGGAATATAAAAAATAATTGTTTATTGTCATTGATCCTTGGCTTAAAAGGTTTTTCTAAGTAATCCACTCTCTATAGGATAGCTGGGGATTCAACTGCTCAATACCGTGCATTCTTGTACTTGGCTCCATTCACTGTCTATGGGACTGTCGGAAATAGCAGTCCCGTAGACAATTAATGGAGCGAAGATCGAGAATGAGCTCCTCCACTCCATTCAGCAAATGGCTCTGCAGAGGGCCATTCTCAGGATTGCCGGGAGTACCAAAGGTCCTGTGAATATAGGATGTTTAATGCTGGGCAAAGCCCTTTAAGCTAGGCATACTAGTTAAATCAGACAGTACTACCAGTGTGTGGGAATAAATAGTCATGAGTGTTACCAGCTTACATACTGATGTACTATAAATACTACAGGCAATGCATAGCTTTCCTTCTGCTAGTGGACAGATTCTGCCTGACGCGATGTCACATCAGTGCAGCTCCCTCCTCCCTCTCACAGCTCTGATTCATTTTTTTGGTGGGTAACTGAGGAGATTTCAGAACATTAGCAGAAACTTATTAATAGATAAAGGGGAAATACAGGTTTTTATCCTATAATAACATATACTCCAATATGTAATAAGTTAGTTTCTAATTCAATATATGCTGAATGTGAAAACCTAACGCTGATACGTCTCTCCTGCAGGGTCTGGCCTACACATTCCCCATATCTGGAAGAACTGACTTTGATCCTGATGAAATGTACTACATGAATGGAAACATTCGGTGTCTGAGATGTTCTCCAGGTAATTTCAACTTCTGTTTAAAATATATAATGCCAAATATAATGTTGTAACTTATAAAATCCAGGAGAATTGTATTATAAAGCATCCAGGTCTAGGCCAGCAAGGATGTTAATGTCAATATCCCTGGTGGTCTTGAGTCATTTAGATTAATGTCAGAAACCCTTGTAGGGTTGTTGGCAATGGAGGGGTTAATGTTCGGACTCACACTATTCTAGGGTTGGGGGGGGGTTTCATTTTAGCATCCATGGTGGTCTATGGCGGTAAAGGGTTTAGGATAGTATACCTGGTGGGCTGGAGCAGTAAAACTGGTAATGTTAGCATTTACAGGTTTATTTTAGGATCCCCAGTGTTCTAGGGCACTAAATTGGTACAGATTGTATACCTGGTGGTCTGGAGCAGTAAATATTGGTAATGTCAGTCCCCTGGTCGGAGAATGGCATTTTTTATGAATCCTGGTGGTCTAGGGAAAGGGTAAAAAAATTTATAAATAAAGTAAATTAATAATGAAAATGAGTCTTCTGCCGCTGCCTGCCCTCCTGGATATAACAGGTGGTCATGCGACACTAGTGCATTATGAATGCAACATCTTGCGTGGACCTGCAGGTACACGGGACTAAGATTGCAGCAAGCAGAGCCAAAGAAAGGAGAAGTGCATGAATGGTGAAATACTAACGGCTGGATTTATTTTTTGTTCTATTTCCAAGAAGCCTGGAAAACCCCGGATGTTTTGGTCATTAGTGTTACAATTACCTGCAAAGTGAATTAAAATAAGCCACAAATATAAGATCACTGCGAAAACGGTTGTAGATTTTGGCCTTGTGGACTCAATAGAGCTGCTACCGAGTCGCTGCACCCCCAAAGTACCCCATAGGCTGCCAAGTGGTGCCTCTAGGAGAGAACATCTCCGTAGTACGAAATTAGATGGAGGCAGCCTCCATTTTTTTTAATATGGGAGAAAAAAGGTTGAACCGAAGTCTGTCAGCACAAAATGACTGTTCAAACCAAACGCAAGCGCTCGGTGCACCTTTGGTGTGGCCAAACAGATCGGTGCACCTTCCTCCCTACTTCATTAATATCTATCTCTGCCCATCTTTGTAAAACCAAAGCTGTCAGTCAAAGAAAAGGGGGGCAGAGATGACTGCAAAACTGGCACTGAACTGATTGGGAATGCCAAGGGTGCACCAAACAGCCGTGCTTGGTTTGAACAGTCACTTTGTGCTAACAGACTACCTTTAACGTGAAGCTTTTGGGTTTCTGTGCAAGATCTATCGTAAACTCCCTGCCCCCACTTTTTACTCCTCGGCAGGCAGCTGCTACCTCTGCATCCCCTACAGATATGCCCCTGTCTATAGGTTGTGAGTGATGTTACAGAAGAGCTGCAATACCTGACGCAACCTAAGAGACGGGTGGGGCGCTGTTTACAGAAGAAAGTAGGCAAGTTTTTTCTAATTCCGTAGAAGCCCTTAAAGAAAAGTATGGAAGTCTATTCAGAGCTAGAACGGCAGGGGAACTTTCTTGTCTTGACGCATTGCCTTCCCTTAGCATATGAATAACTGGAGCCCCTATAGGATCTATCCGCACTGAGATCACCTGGAAGACCCCAGGATTAGCTGGTGAAATGCCATATTTCGCACTCACCCCTCCCCAGTGCCTTGTGATCTGTGAGGACACTGCCTCTTTATCAGGGGAATTTGGACTATAGACTGGAAGGACGGGAATTTCCTGATCTAGTTCATCCGGTTTTTGGAGTAGGATCTAATGAAAAGAGTTTCTGCTGCAAAACCTGCTAAATATAGAATATATGAGGGATACACATTCTGGGGGCGATTCATTAAGGGGTTTTCTCCAGAAAACTGTCATAAAACACTATAAAAGTCGCAAACGTTTTGAGACTTTTGGCATTTTCATGTCAGTTGGAAGCAGCGCCACCAAAATGCGAGGAGCTGAAGACTGGAGAAACCATTGCCGGATTGAGCGTGGCTATGCCCACTTATCAAATTCAGCAAAAATGGCAGAGGTTCTTACGACAGAAGTGTTTCTCCAGTCCCCGACTAGAGTAGCATTTCTGCCGAGACGCACAGGGGCAGATACAGATCTCATAGACCAAACTGGTAGTTGTTGTGTGCCACCTTTAGGCCCCATACACCTTAGATGAAAGTTGGACAAACATCTAATGTGCATGGGGGGGGGGCACTGACTTCATGTGTCGGAAGAGAAGGATCCGGTTGTTGGAATTTCAACATTTGATCTGCACACAGGTAACCAAGTGCCAGATCATGGAGAAGTCAGGAGCACTTGGCCGATCGTTCCTGTGTATGGGGTAATCCGGGGAGGTAGCTGTCATTCAACTGACAGATATCTATTCAGTAGGGTTGGCTTTAGGGTCTGTAAACCAGAGCCATGGAGAGCTCTGTGTACCACAATATGGGTCTGTGTAGCTTTTGAAGGAATAATACTGGCCTATTTTGGGCATCTTCTTGGTTCTCCTTCTGGCAATCTGGTATGATGGCATCATCAAGATGCCTCGCGGCAACTCAACATTGCAACATGTCCCCAAGTCATATCATGCCGTTATGTGACAAATCCTGGGGAAATTACGTGATAATCAGGATGGGTACATTGATTTATCCATGGGCAGCCATCAGGACGCTACATATGGTACTGCCATCTGAGATACGGGCAAATAGAGGGGCAACAAAGCTGTACTAATCTAAGTCTAAGCTCCCCTTGGTGGTGGCTTCTGGCAGGCAAAGTTTTAGAATTTAGTCTCTGTCTGTTATATAATTTGGACATCTGACAATGATATTTGGGTGGGTGGGTGTGGATGCGAGAACCCCACCAGTCACTAGAATGAAGGTGAAGAACTATCAGCTAGGACCGGCCGCCTTAAGACGATTGGTTCTAAATCAGAACCCAAGTCATTCATTTTCAGTTGGTATGGCAACAAGTGTTATGCGAGAACACATCACGCCACTCTACCAGGGTGCGGCTCTGTACAGCAGAGCGGTGACGTTGGAAAGGTTTTCAGGGAGGCAAGGAGCCACATTGATCACATAGTTTCCTGTTATCACATTCCAGTTCTAAGAACATTTCCCTTAGGATAAAGCCTTTAACTTTACAACATCCTTCTGTATCCGTCTCAATGCATTAACCAGTTCAGGACCAGGCCAATTACCTTCCTTCCTGACCAGGCACAATTTTGTTTATTTTTTTTTCGCAACTTCGGTTTAAAGAGCTGTAAACATTTTTGTCATTCGGCTATTGATATAATTTCAGCATCTTGTTTTCTTGGGGCCTAATTTTTATGTTTATTTTATATTCTCTTTTTTATATTTTTGTTGATATCAGTGGTAAAATAAAGGAAATACGTGTCCATTGCTCACATTTTTTAGGACCACTAAAATACATTTAAAATTTTGCTCCCACTTCTGTAACAAATATCTATATTATCAGATACATTTTACTTTGGGTGGGACAAGTAACAACTATGTGGATTGGCAGCGGCTGGTTTTTATTTTCTGCTTTTTAGTTATTTTTTTTAAATAACATTTCAACATTGAACTACTTTTTTTTTCATCTGATTTCCTTTGTAACTGAGGCTGGTAGATTAGCCCCAGTTACAAAAACTCACCCTTCTGGCTGTATAGCAAAGCTGACTGGGTCTCCGAGGAGCCAACACCTCCTACTTCCTCCCTGCACCCAGTGATCACATGATCACTGGGTCCAGAGAAGGAGGCACTGACAGTGCTTCCTATTACTCTATACAGAGCGCTTGTTCAAGATCACGAAGGAAGAGGCCCAAGGTTGGGGCTTTGCAATAGAGTTGAGGGGAGAGGCTCCTGCTGCAGTCAGTTATCTTTCAGTCATACACAGGACTGTGAGGAGGAAGAGAGGTGGATATGACTGAGCTCTTATTATTTGGAAAATGAGACAAAATATAATAGAAAATAAGGGAAAATTACTAGGACATGACATTTTGCATTAGTGAACTTGTTTATATCGATGAGTACCAAAATATCCAATTTGATAGGGTTAATAACTCTTATAATCTTTTGTTTCTTTTGTAGGTTTTTATGTATTGACTCACTGTACCAGCCCGGACTCTCTGGGTATTTGTGCACCTTGTTATCCTGGACATACATTCAGCGAGCACCTGACTGGTCTTACGTCCTGCCTTCCTTGTAAAGTGTGCCGTGCAGGTGAGCTACTTCTCTCCAGTAGTTCCTTTGATATGTAGAGATATATATTTTCTCTTTTTTTGTGGTGAGGTCAATGAGTCCTCGTCTTTTAATGAAGTGGGGTAGCATGCTAAACATGTGAACCTCTTCTTCATCTATGAATTAACTACCTTTTAAAAACCCCTGAGCTCCCCTGAATCTGTTGCTCTTTTCCGTTTTGTGCTGTGTTACCCCATTGCAGAAATATTCACATTTGTTGAATCTGGAGTGCACTATGTGAAATCTCTGCTTTGCAGAACAACTGGGCCTTTCTTCAGTCTTCTCTGGCTGCATGTGTTTTCAACCCTCCCTCCCAGCCGCTTCCAATCACATTACTTCTGGGAGAGAGGAGTGAAAGCACATGCCTCCCAAAGAAGATTGAAGAAAGGACCAGTTAGTTTGTAATCAGAGATTTCACATAGCGTGCTACAAAAGCAACAAATGTGAATATCTCTGTAATGGAGTGACGTAGTGCAAAACAGAAAAGATCTGCAGAATCAGGGGAGCTCAGGAATTTTTAAAAGAACTCAATACTTTTAGAAAATTACTGGTCCTTTTTAAGGGCAGCTCTCTTGTGGGGATTTCAGCAGTCCACCTTCTCGGAGATGTGCAGGACATAGGCTCTTTGTTCAAGGACATACTGTACCAACAAGAAAATCACTGAGCTGTGGCGTATTCATTAACTAAGCCATATTCACTTGCTAGAACTTTCTGGTAGGAAGCGTATGCAGGAAGCAAGGGATTTTCCAGACTAACTACTGAGATAATGTAAAAGTGCATTGTCAGAGTGACAAACAGTTATGAAGAACAGTACGATTCTATGCATATATCCAACATTAATAATAATGACATACTTGTTTCTATTGTTTACGATGATAAGCGAAGAAGATCTAGTTTAAGCGAGGCTTTCCTTGACCAAGGCTAAAGATTAACATTGCTGTCCTAACCGTGGTCAAGAAAGAGTGGCTTGTTTGCACCCCTCCCGAACACACCCCGCACTCTTAACAATGCCAGCCAGCCTCCTTCTGGTCATTCCTAATCACTGTTGTCACTTACAGATCAAAGCGAGGAGTCTCCATGCACGATCACAAAGAACACCGTGTGCCAGTGCAAGGAAGGAACTTTCTGCCCTCCTGATGATTCCTGTGAGATCTGCCAAAAATGCACAACCAGGTGAGGGCTCAGCATGGCACGTGGGCCGCTTATCCGCATGCACTAAACACAAAGAGAATATTGGTGGATATTTAGCTTTATAGTAGAATGCTAGGTGACACTCGTGACATTATCACTCCCTTTTTGGGAGACACTTGTCTAATTTCCAAAGATAAGGCCTCATTCAGACGTCTGTTTTTCTCACATACAAGAAAAACGGACAGATTATTTTGCTCAGAATATGGTCCGAGGGTCCTGTTTTTCTCATACGTGAAGAAAAAAAACTTTCCACCATCTCATATGTCTGCACTCAGATGTTATGTCATCCATGTGCAGCCCGATTTTTTTTTTTTTTTCATAGACCCACAGACTTACATTGCCAATTTTGATTCGACCCTCAGATCAAAATCAAACATTTCTCCCTGGTTTTCCGAAGACTGCTCAATCTGAAAAATCAAGGACATGTGCATGGTCCCATACACTATCACAGGTATGAGTGCTACCGGTGATAAACATGGATAGCATTCGTAGGCGAAAAGCAGACGTCTGAATGGTGCCTAAGGAGCATGAATACTCCATCTTATGGCATATGATTCCTCTCTGATATTTCATAGTTCCAAACATCTGCCATCACAAGAAAGTTGGGAGCCCCCACATACCATGTGACCATCAGTGATCCCACAGTAATTGGGTAATGGTGGATTTGGATGACTGTAATCTACAGTAAAATATATTCAAATTGTTTTCAAGCTGAACTATGAACTTATAATAGGTATGTGCTCATCCTGATCTAGTGTTTTCTTTGTCCTTCAGTTGTCCACCAAATGAGGTGAAACAGGCACCCTGTAATTCCACAACGGACATACAATGTGCACCTCCAGAATCCGGCAGCAATCTAAGTAAGCTCCTCCTTATTGTCTTCTAGTAATGATATTTGTCTTCCTCTTGCTGAAGTTCAATAAAAATGTGTACAACGAGCTGTAACTACAAAATTGTCTCCGCAACAAAAGATATAAAACAAGACCCAGACGTATTTGGATGTAACTCTGTCCAGACTATGAATGAGGCTCCCTCTCTCCCTCTCGGAGCAGGAACTCTCACAGCATCTAAAGCACCAACCAGTGGCTTCACTACATTGAGCCATTCCTCCGCATAGAGCCAAACCCTTATATCCATGCCATTTTTAGTCTATATGAAAGGCTCTGTGTCCAGACTATGAACGAGGCAGCTCCCTCTCTCCCTCTCGGAGCAGGAACTCTCACAGCATCTAAAGCATCAACCAGTAGCTGAACTACATTGAGCCATTCCTCCGCATAGAGCCAAACCCTTATATCCATGCCACTTATAGTCTATATGAAAGGCTCTGTGTCCAGACTATGAACGAGGCAGCTCCCTCTCTCCCTCTCGGAGCAGGAACTCTCACAGCATCTAAAGCACCAACCAGTGGCTTCACTACATTGAGCCATTCCTCCGCATAGAGCCAAACCCTTATATCCATGCCATTTTTAGTCTATATGAAAGGCTCTGTGTCCAGTCTATGAATGAGGCAGCTCCCTCTCTCCCTCTCGGAGCAGGAACTCTCACAGCATCCAAAGCACCAACCAGTAGCTGCACTACATTGAGCTATTCCTCCGCATGTAGCCAAACCCTTATATCCGTGCCACTTTTAGTCTATATGAATAGCTCTGTGTCCAGACTATGAACGAGGCAGCTCCCTCTCTCCCTCTCGGAGCAGGAACTCTCACAGCATCTAAAGCACCAACCAGTAGCTGAACTACATTGAGCCATTCCTCCGCATGTAGCCAAACCCTTATATCCGTGCCACTTTTAGTCTATATGAAAGGCTCTGTGTCCAGTCTATGAATGAGGCAGCTCCCTCTCTCCCTCTCGGAGCAGGAACTCTCACAGCATCCAAAGCACCAACCAGTAGCTGCACTACATTGAGCTATTCCTCCGCATGTAGCCAAACCCTTATATCCGTGCCACTTTTAGTCTATATGAATAGCTCTGTATCCAGACTATGAACGAGGCAGCTCCCTCTCTCCCTCTCAGAGCAGGAACTCTCACAGCATCTAAAGCATCAACCAGTAGCTGAACTACATTGAGCCATTCCTCCGCATGTAGCCAAACCCTTATATCCGTGCCACTTTTACTCTATATGAATAGCTCTGTGTCCAGACTATGAACGAGGCAGCTCCTCCTCTCCCTCCCCTAGCAGGAGGTTGCACAGTATCAGCAGCTTAAATCAGCAGCTACATATAGGTGAAGGCTTATAGCTCCAGTTCGTTTTCCACCTGACATACGTGATATCGAATTTTGATATTCTTTTTCAGTCGCCATCCTGGTGCCTTCATTGGTAATTCTCTTCCTCTTGTTGGCTGGTGGCGGTGTCTGGTTCTTCTGGATTAGGAAGTCCATTGAAGGTAAGTGTACTTTCAAACCTCTGTGGTATGAAATAGTGTAATCCATTGGACTACAGCCTGCAGCATTCCTGCTGTTAATAAACTACAATCCTCGGCATTGCCTGCCAGTCATGGAGTCATAGTTCGACAGGTTGCAGATGTGTCCTGGACTAAATAGAGCATAATATGTACCTATAAAATAGAATTCGGCACTTCAATCCATTAGATTAGGTTCCTTCAACCCTCCATCCCATCCCTCACCAACCAACATAGGATCCCCTTTACCATCTCTGACTCATTCCTGAATAAAAGATTTGAAACTTAAATTTAATTAAATTGGACACAGCAGCCATTTTATTAACAAACATATATTACAATATTAGGTCAATTTCAGAAATTCGGGAAACACGACCCATGTAAGGACCACAATGCACG
Organism: Dendrobates tinctorius; assembly: GCF_039654945.1. Taxonomy (NCBI): domain Eukaryota; kingdom Metazoa; phylum Chordata; class Amphibia; order Anura; family Dendrobatidae; genus Dendrobates; species Dendrobates tinctorius. The sequence goes on from NW_027361772.1 coordinate 19,656,202, forward strand.
GTCTGACCTCGGGAATCCGATCCTGCACTCAACAGCCTCATATTATGTTTATGATGCTGTCAGAATTTGATCAGGAGACCCCAAACAGGTCCGCGTATTATGCTCCGTGGTTCACAAAGTAGGAGGTAATTGGAAATCCGAAGGTCAGCCGTACAAATAATGCCAATACTCTTTATTTTCCACCATTTTTACTCTTTGGCTCAGGAATATCACACTGGACCGCACGTGGCTAAACTTTCCAACCTGCTTCTAATGGCAGTACCTCATAAGAGCTGCAAATTTCGTCCTACCAAAAAAAATTTCTCCGTAAATTGTGGGGGTCATACCCATGATCAGTCCCCCCACCAACAATTACCCCTGTCTACCTATAGCCATCGTGACACAGCAGAAATAAGCCACCCCACTCCCACGCCTACATTAGAAAGTGAAATCTGTGTACATTAAACTGTACCGGAACTTCACGAAACATCAATATTATATTATATTTTGTGTCATTTGTACATAAATACCAACTAATTTTGACTTTTTTTAAAAAAAAAATTTCAGGATCAAGATGGATCCCAAAGGTAAGTGCAAATGCCTCGCTGCTGCTGCTGCTACATGCATCATGTATTCTTCTGCCACATGTTTTTATACAAATAGTGTTCTTTGCATTTACATAGGACAAACTAGGCAGATAAACCAGCACGTTCAGCATCTTCTCTTATCCCTTTTACTCAAAAAATTCCAAGAAAGCAAATCAATGCTAAACAAAAGTTATAATACATTTTGTCACTAATTATGCTCTCCAGATTTTTTTCTGCAGTTTCTAATTTTGGTTTATAAATCTCCCTTAAGGCTGCGTTCACACGTAGCATTTTGTTTTGCATTTTCAAGGCGTTTTTAAACGCGCGATTTTGCCACAAAAACGCAAAAAAAAGCATCCCATGCAATCCTATGGGATTCCGCAATGCTGTGCTAATGCTGCGGAAAAATACGCAGCATGCTCATTAATTTTGCGGAATCGCGGGAAAATCTCGAAAATCCGCACACATAGGAATGGATTGTTCTGCTTACTTTCCGCATGCCCACCGTGCGAAAAGTAAGCAGAACATTTGCGTATGGTACCCACAGTCCGGAGGAAAGGCGATTTTCCTCCAGGCTCTGGGCACCATATCCCTGTAAAATAGAATTAAAATTAAAAAATCGTCATATTCTCACCTTCCGGCGTCCCCCCGCAGCGTCCCCAGGCTTCAGCAATGCTCCCGGCAGCTCCCGTTCCCAGCGATGCATTGCGACAATCACCTTTGATGACGTCGCGGTCTCGCGACACCGTAGCGGTCTCGCAAGACCACGACGTCATCGAAGGTCATTGTCGCAAGGCATCGCTGGGAACGGAACCTGCCGGGAGCATCGTGATGATCGGGAAGGCTGCGCGGGACGCCGGAAGGTGAGAAAAACACGATTTTTAATTTTTTTAAATATTTTTAACATTAGATCTTCTTACTACTGATGCTGCATAGGCAGTCTCAATAGTAAAAAGTTGGTCACACTCGTCAAACACTATGTTTGACGAGTGTGACCAACCTGTCAATCGGTTCTCCAAGCGATGCTACAGATCGCTTGGAAAACGCTAGCATTCCGCAAGCTAATTACGCTTGCAAATCGCTAGTTTTTCTGCGGGAAATAGGCGGGAATTAAAATGCGGTTTTCTCGCATATTTCCCGCGGAATGGAATTCCGGAAAGTGCGCACATAGCCTTAATGTGCTGTATGTCTTACCCCGTCCTGTCCTCTCTCTTCTTACTTTATAAGCCATATATTGCTTATTTTAGTTGATCATATACAGCATTTATTTCCAGCACGTAGATACTGTATAAGCTCCGACATGTTTGTGTACACTGACTGAGACATGAAAACTATATTTAACTGGCAGATATTAACTGTGTCTTTAAAATGTGATGAGGCTTCAACTGAGGACACAGAGACACCTTTCCTATCACCGACGCTTCGCCTGAAGGAAACCATCATAGAAAATGAAAGAAATGAAGGTAGGCTGAAAATGAAAACTGTGCTTGCATATCAAACCTTCTTCCTAAATTTCAAATCTCTCCTATAGTTTTAGTTTAATCCAGTCCTACAAATGTGTATATGTACTATTAGGCCCTAATCACAGTCTTTAATTGCAACTGGAAGGGCAGATCTAACCTGAAACATCCAATCCAGCAGTTCTACCTTGAAAGGACAATCCCTACAAACAAATCAGCAGTTTTACCTTGAAAGGACAATCCCTACAAACAATCCAGCAGTTTAACCTTGAAAGGACAATCCCTGCAAACAATCCAGCAGTTTTACATTGAAAGGACAATCCTTGCAAACAATCCAACAGTGTTAATTAGAAATTACAGTCCCTACAAATAATCCAGCAGTTTTACCTTGAAAAGACAATCCCTACAAACAATCCAGCAGTTTTACCTTAAAAGGACAATCCGTACATTTTAGCTTGGTTTCTTGACTACAGGCTGATCACTGTACCCTATTGGAACCCCAGTGATCATCTGTAATCTGTGGAAAACACAGGCAGTAAGTGCTTGATTACCCTGTAGCGCCACCAGAGGGGAAACTACGCATTACGCAGTGTCCATTCAATTTAATACCTTGTCTGGGTAAGTCAGGACAGGACAGGTCCTCGAGAGTGAGAGAAGCTCTTTGTTATGTTCTCCGCTCTGGTCAAGAAATGAGGGTCTGGAATAGAAGACCACCTTCTATTAATTTAAAGATCCATTATAGGGTGCACAAAAACTAGTTTCCTAAACTGGAAAATCCCTTTAAGAGGTTAGTGGGGGTCCGATTTTATAATCTCAGGTCAAAAGGCTCCACCGGTGAGTAGGATTTCTCACTAGTGGGACTTACATAGATGTACTGTACTCTGGGCAGGAGTCCCTGGCAGTAAAGCTGGCCATAGACATTGGATGGTTGCCGATCGTTCAGCCAATAGCTATCTCAGCCAACTCTCCCATACACAACTGACAAGTCAGACGGCGGCTAATCTGATAGAGAACAGTGCGATTGGCAGTCCAAAATAGGACATGTGCAATTGACGTCTCACCTGACCATCAGCCGTCAGGTGCCCCCATACACATTAGACCGTCTGCCAAACCCACCAATATCAGCAGGCTTGGCCAACATTAGTCTACTGTGTATATATTTTTGAAATTTGTCTCATCTGCCCAAAAACTGATCTGACGTGCGAAAAAATTTGCTTACCAAACCCAAGAATCGCAACAAGTAAAGGCCATCTGCGAGACAGGTCCAGAATCGAAAGGTTTTATTTTAGGACAATCCTAAGAGACTCTTTCTACGCAACACAGGATCCACCAATAGGGAATGTCACAGTTCCCCTTCCTTCATAATGACCTTTGGACACGCTCATTAGATGCTTCAATGTAAAAGATAGGGACTGACCATTGTGGCTAATGTTCATGTGAAGTCCCTCTAATGCACAGACTTGCTCTGGTAAAACTATGTATGCAAACCATTGTGCTGATATCAGTGTGTGATTAAAGCCGCCATCTCACAACACGTTTTCTTTTTATCTTTACAGCCATTAACAGCGTTTTACAAACTTTTGTGGATCTGGTTCCCGCAAATAAATTTGATAGATTTGTTCGAGAACTGGGACTTTCTAGTAATGACATTGAAAACATAAAAGACGACAACAGAGGCACAGAAAACCAGCGTTACGCCATGCTGTCACACCTGCACCAGGATAACAAGTTTGACGTGAACATTGGGTTGAGGAAACTGGACTCCATTAAATTGAGGAAAGTGGCGCAAGACATAACTGCCAAACTGATTGAGGATGGACGGTTCGAGAGGTCGACCTAAAAAGACCATACACTTTAGGTAGTTGTTGGTCGATCATTCAGCTAGCAGCTATCCTGCCGATCTCTACCATACAAAGGAGCACTCCGCCGGCTGGCTGAGCGCTCATATGTTCTCTATGAGATAGCACCTGTCTGACATCTCTGGTGGCAAATTATCTCATGGAGAACAAAAGGATCGGGAGTTCCAAATCGATCCTTATCTCTAGGGCCCTCACACACATTAGACTGTCATCAGCACGTGCTAAAATCAGGCGGTTGGGCTGATGTTAGTCTAATGTGTATAGGGGCTTTAGAGTCAAATCTTATTTATTTTATTTTTGTAAAAAAAAAAAAAAAACTGCTAAAGTCATTAAAAAATAAATAAAAACTAAAAACTACACAAAAAAATAAATAAATAAACCATTCATCAAAACCCAAGTTTATGAGCTATATAATTTGTTATTGATCTGTGGGAATGTATTAGTGTAACTTAAACTCACCGTCCACTGCACAACTGACCAAGAAACTGACTGTATAACCAAAAATATCAACATTTTTCAACATGCTGTAAAGTGTAAGGGACAAAAAATGGCAATATACGTGCAGATGGGGGGCTCTTGACCTCAAGTATGCGCTTTGCATACATGCTGTCACATGCCAACTAGACATGCGAGGCCTTGCTCAATGCAAGTCTATTGAGCAAGGCTGTATAATATACGAAGCCAAAAACCCCTTGAACATCATATGGCGTAATGGGGAAGGGGAACACCCAACCACCGACGCCAGTGTGCATGAGCTCAAAAAATCAATTGAAAAAAGGAGAAAACTCAGAGCATGCAGTAAAAAGATATCAAATTTTATTAGAGTAAAGTACTACAATAGACATATATAACAATGTGCTGATGAGGACAAAAACAGACAATATCCACCCAAAGTGCCCTAAACCTCCATGCAGATGGAAAGCACAGCCCCAGACCATGTCCCCGAAGGAATCATAAGACCCCAATATAGAATAAGAAAAACGCCCAAGCGCAGTGACCTGGATATGGACATCATGAAATTAGCAAAAGTAAAGGGCGTCAGTGTGGTGAAAGAAGCTGCCACAATGTGCAGCAAAAAAATGGGGAAAGGAGACCTCAGAGGCACTTACCGGGGCAAGGAGGAGAAGGGGAACCGGGCTGTAGCACCCCCGACGCGCGTTTCGCGGCGTCTCAGGCCGCTTTCTTAAGAGGGAATGTGGCTGGAAGTATGCAAATCACATGACCGCGCTGTCCCGGCCCTTGAGAATTCTGATGGCATGCACTGTGCATTGTAAGGATTCACAAGGCCAGACAACCCCTATAAGCTTTATTTTATTTTATGAGATCTTTTTAAAAGCTAACTCCAATGACAATTTTTGGCGGGTTGACAAAGCGGCGGCTTAGCCACATCCTCTTCTGACCATGCCACACTCATTTTGGAGAAGATGACCAGGACTTCCATGTGAACATAAGCTAAGAAGACAAGTAATGGGCCCTCTAGAGAGATCCTCTTTGTAGTCACTCTCACGGAGTGGGTAGTAACTCTTTGCAGTGACTCTTCTATATGGATGATAGAGCTAAGGGGACGTCGATAAGGCTAGGGTCACATGGATGTATTTTCTCTCATAAGAGAAAATGGGTCAGATTATGCTGATTACATTTTGATCAGACTGTGATCGGAGTGTGCTCTGATTTTCTCAGAAGAGGAGAAGATGGGAAAAAAAAGTCTTCATTACGTCAGTCAATGAAAATCGGACTGCACTCAGATGTCATCTAAGTTTGGTCTGATTTTAGCCACGGACTCATTGACTTGCATGGCTAAGTGTGATCCGAAAACCGTATGCAAATTTTTGTGATATTTTTTTTTTTTCCTTGGACAGATTCGATCCAAGAAAAAATAAATCAGAAATGTGCACGGCCCCATAGAATAAGATTGGTCCGAGTGCGATCGGATGTTTTGTTGGATCACACGCAGACTGAGCCCTTATAAGGGCAAATGGAAAGGGGTTGTAAACTGGTATTTTCCACGTCTTGATTACTTGAGAGGTCTCATTCCGATTACTCAGTAGGGTGTGGCGCTGACTCCTCTGGGCTCAGGTTTCTTGTAATTCACCTTTGAACAACAGATCACATGAGTAATAGCCGTCCAAAGGGCGAGTTTATTTTTATAACGCCATACAATGTGGGGGAGGGGTTCATAGAAGAAAATGAAAATGGAATTCTAACTCTTCTGTGTGCCTGACCTAGAGCACTTTCACTTTGCAATTCGCAAGACTGCGATTTCCTCCATCCGCAACAGTATTCTGTGGGTGACGGACAGGAGACCTGCCAACCCCCCTCTTACCAGCTGGCATATTAAACTCCTCTTTTGATTAGCTAGCCTGGCGTGATATTATTATTGTGGCATGTTGCACGTAAGATGTTGTGACACGCCAACTAATCAAAAGTGGAGCCGAGGTGCAAGCGGTTTGCTGGGCTCCTTTCTGGCGGCCTGGGAATACTGATGTGGAAGTTGGACCAGGGTCCTGAGAATCGAATTCCTCATCTCTACTTTCACCAACCAACCCACCACCACTTTCCATAAATGTGTTTTGTGATTGTGCCATGTGGGGGGTAAATAAAAATGTCACGCAGTACAAAAACAACACCGCACAAGGCCCACATAAATAGAGAATACCGAGCCTATATAAATAATGCATATAGGCCTCGATCCATCAAGAGTGGCAAGTGTACGTCAGTCTTGATGATGTGTGCTGGAGGAAGACTTGCCAAATTATTTGATAGGTGGGCATCACTAAATTAATTTGGCACGTCTTTCAGCTGCTGTGCGCCATTGTAAAAAATGTACACCAATCAGGGGCTGGCGCACTTATTTTTGGTAATTTACTCCACTTTTGTGGCATGAATTTTGATGACTTTGTTGTGCACACTTGGCCATGACCCTTGCCAAATGCCGAAAGTCGATAATTTTTTGCACAACTTTGTGTTTCACAAAAAGTTTCCAACATTTCAAGAAGATTAACTCAGAAAAACTGCCATCAATTCCTTGATGAATTGGCTCTACGATCTTCCCCAAGTAATTTAGGGACCGCATGAGGCAAGACAGTGCCTGGGAGAATGGCATGCAGCTCCTATTTTTCTACCAATGTGATCATATAATTGAATCCGTCTAAACCCCAGTGACACGACATTGGCTCCAGCACTTTTATGGTTTGCACTTTTTGTGCCATTGTAATGTAGGAGTTAGGAAAAAAGAAGTGTCGATGTCAGAGTGACATACTTTCCATTTCCTCTGAACAGCGGGAAAGTCTTGTGTGCAGAGAAAGGGAAATTGACACCAATGGCTATTCCTGCTTTTGAGGTTCTGAGAATAAGGCAGTATTGTCGTCTGGCAGAAGAAAGACCCCTTATTAATGGTCATAGAACATGAACCCCTTTCATCTGCCTGGAAAGGAAATGATCTCCTGCACCAGTATCATCAGAAGCCACAGGGATTGATCCTATTCACCCTAAAGGAAAGGTTCCTAATGAGCCACTGACCCATTCTAGGGGTGCGGTGGGGAAACGTGCCACATGAGCAGTTGCACAGGGGTCCTATAGGAAAAGGTGCCTTGGAATAGTACTCTCTGTGAGATCACATCCAACTAATACTGGTAGATTGCTAAAGTATTGAGGCATTTTTGGGATGTGATGGTGGTGGATGTGAACCTACTGTGCCACTGGTGGGCCTTACCCTGGAGGGGCGTGATTAAGTGGCTACCTGGTCTTCACTAGAGCATCTGATGGTGAGGTTAGACTTGGGCTGAAGGGTAGTCATCAATTTCCACTCCAGAGTAGTGACCGGACCTGATACAGTTGACCAACGGGTCAAGGCACAGATACTTGGTGTACAGGGCACAGGCAGGGACGTAGTCAGACAGACCGAGGTCAGGACATGCAACACAGGGTCAGAATACAAAGTTGAGGTCAGTCTGAACGGGTATACAAGCCAAGTCGGTAACAAGAAAGTTGATACAAACATGCACTAGACAGAACACTAGGGATGGATGGCAGCTAGCAGCCTAAATTAAGGCAAACAGTGGAAGGAGGTGCTGCCTAATATATCCCCTGATGGCAGCAGATCGGCCAGGGAATCTAAACTCGGCAGAGCACAGCAATATCAAATTCCTGCAGAGACTGGCAGCTCCTCCCTATAGCCAGGAGGCAACAGTAGGAATTTGTAGGAGTGCTGCAAGAGGTAACTCAGCGAGACAGCCTGACACGAGGAGTAGAGCGGTGACTGCAGTGAGTAGGACGGCGTGTGAGTTACAGGCGTGACAAGGTGGTATTTTGGCCATTAGAAATCCTTGTAAAGCCTCAAAAACATAGGTAAACTGTCACTTATTCCGTGTATGATCAATTATGCAGTCATACAGTTGCCACATAATGCCACTATACCAGGGCCCTTGGGCGGACTACATACCACATGTGCAGCCAGTTCAGCTGTGCAGGGTCCCCGAAGAGGAGGAACATACATAACTTATTAATCAATCCCCATATCACCTTCTGTATGCCACTGTATAATGTCTGATTACTATAAAAAACAACTTGACTCAGCTCTTCAGGGCTTGCTGCACAGACATTTTTCCTTCTATCGTTCCTTGGCTTTCAAGCACCATTGACAATCACTTTCCAACCTCCACACAAATGTCCTATCCCACTGTGGGAGAGAGGGTCCCCATCGAGTGTCCGGGTCGGAACCAAGGGGACCGTCACCTGGGTTCCGGGGGACAGAGTTCAGGGACGGACCGTGGAGACTGACAGGTGGACTGGGGGAGAAGCCAATATAAAAGGGGCAGGGAACGCGAGTCACAGTGAGTCGCAGAATGAGACAGAAGAAGCAGGAGATCGTGGGAGTGACTGAGAGCCAGAGCGACTCACCCGAGCCAGGAAGGAGGCCAGAGACAGGAGAGATACTTCCCCTGGACATCAGTGGAACGGCGCTGAGACGACCGTCCGAGAACCACTGCCCCGCGACGACCAGCGGCCGCTGCCACCTTCCTCCTGCCCGCGGCTGCGGCCTGCCCGTGGTCACCAGCGGCCATTGCCGCCTCGTTCCTGCCCGCGGCTGCGGCCTGCCCGCGGACCCCAGCGGCCGCTGCCGCCTCGCTCCTGCCCGCGGCTTCGGCCTGTCTCCCGCCACCCACAGACGCTCTGCCCTCACCCGTAGTTGCGGCAAGTCCAGTGCCGTCGGCGGCCACCACTGTCCCGCTCCGGTCCGCAGCAGGGGCCGAGCTTCTGCTTGCAGCGGATTCCCCGTCGCAGCTTTTAGCTGCGCAGGTGGCCTGCCCCTCGCCACCCCACATCGCTGCCGCTTGCCCCAGTCCGGGGGGCTGCGGTCCATCCGTCCAAGGACCCCACCGGGGCCTGTGGTGCTCCAGTGACTTTGTCAACGCTTCAGCAACTGGGCCCAGCGACTGCTACGCCGAAAGACCACCATCCCGAACGGCGAGGGATGTCTGGACGGCTAAGTTGACTATATAATTAAGGACCCGTAGTCGACCATACCACGGCCCTATATTGACCGGCTATTGCATGACGTAGTCGTGTTCTACCCCGTTTGTGTTTGCTTGTCTAGAGCCCCTGCGAGGGCAACCCTTGTTACCCCTTTTTGTTGTTCAGGCTGTGACTGAGGATAGTTACCTAGAGGCCTATAAACGTTATTATAAAAAGCACCAAACCGTCTCGCGACTCGTCACTGCATCCTGCGTACCTGCAAGTACCACATTTGGCGTAGTCGGCAGGATGCAGTCTCCGAGCACGGACAACGAGGTCCCCCGGCCCAGCATTTCTTTGGGGGCTATGCTAAGCAATATACCCAGGTTCTCCGGCAGCAATACTATGCTGTGAACTGGACGGAGCGAATGCGTGGGTTATTTAGGATGCATCCACTTACCCCTGACCTAGAGGCAGAAGTGGCCCTGATGTTGTTGGACGGGGAAGCCCAGGATACCGTAATGTTGAGGCCCCGGGAGCAGCGAAACACCTTCGTCAGTGTGCTACAGATCTTAGAAGAGACCAATGGGTACCCGACCGATGTGGGGGAACTGAGAACCCAGATGTTTGGACGCATGCAGAAAGAGGGGGAAACAGTGACCCAGTATATGAATGTTTTGCAGGAACTGTTTTTAGCCATTGAAAGGAAGGATGGAGTCGGCGTGGGGACCGTGGACGTAACATTATGTGACCTATTAGTGACCAGGTTACGAGACACCCTGACAAGACAGGCTTTGCGGAAGCGGGTGCGAGTGGACCCACATCTGACCTTTTCAGAAATAGGGAAGGAGGCATGGGTTCGGGAACAGGAGCAAGAGTTGACGGTCCCCGTGGGGATGGCTCGGAGTATCGAAGCATCCGTAAGCGCCCTGAGCGAACCCCACTGGGTACAAGAGGTGAAGCAAGAGATACAGAGTATTAAAGGTGAACTGGCCAAAGCCAAGAAAGCGGCCACAAGGAGTCGGCCGGGGCCGGGTAAAGGAGGCATAACCCATCGCGGCCCTCACCCAAGTCGGTCCCCACGACCATTCGCCTGTTACGATTGTGGAGAATTTGGACACTCCGCCCGAGAGTGCCCACGTTCCAGGGGAAACCCGCCCCGCTGGCCAAGAAGAGCAGAGGACCCTGAGACGTGGAGACGCCGCCCGGAGCCCATCACACAGGGTGGAGGAAGGCACGAAGACCTGGTTGCGCGGTGCCCAGTGGTATGGGCAGAGATCGAAGGACGTGCAGTGCGATGCCTAGTAGATACGGGATCGCAAGTAACGACCATGCCAGAGACTTATTTTCGGCAGCATATTCCCGAAGCAGTGAGACCTCAGTGGGGGACTGTGATAAAGTTGGTAGCCGCCAACCAGCTACCAGTTCCTGTCGTCGGAGTAGCCTGGATGCAGATTTCGATAAGCGGCAAATCACTCGGCCGCCGGGGAGTGGTCCTGGCCCAGGGAGACACAAACAGCAAACATCCGGTTACTCTAAGTATGAACATACTACAAGAGTTCGGCAACCTCCTCCTCAATGAGCACACAAGAGACTCTGAGCCGCTGGGGTTCTCGCATGGCCCAAGGGCAGGTCTTCCAGCGGTTGGTGCGGGAGGTGCCAGTGCTCCAGGAGTGCCAGGAGGGTGAAGCGCTGGGCAAGGTCATCGCGCTGGCGGCCCCCACGCTTGTGCTTCCTCCAGGGCAGACGGTGGTAGCCCTGCCGATCCGCGCCCCAATGCCACTGGAGGGCATGGAGGTGCAGGTGGCACAATGTTACTCGGAGCGCCTGCACCTGGCATACTGGTAGCCTGCTCCCTGGCCATGGTGCGGGAGGGGACCGTACTGGTGCATTGTGTCAACCTGGAAGGCCAAGATATCGCCCTGAAGCCCCGGGCCGAAATGGCCAAACTAGTGAGGCCTTTGGAGGAGATGCTGCTGGACCCTGCGGTCCAGTTGAAGATGCAGCACGAAGATCCTTGGGCAGTAATAGTATAAACCCAATAGACTGCCGTATCCTCGACCCAGGAGAAATGTCGAGCCATCCTGGAGAGAATGCGGGCCGAACTTTCCGGCCTAGCGCCAGCCCAACTCCTCCAGTTAGAGACACTTCTTGGACTATATTGCAGTGTCTTCGCCAGTCATGAGGATGACTTAAGATGTACCACGGCCATCATATATGGGATCCCTACGGCAGGAGCGGCCCCCATCCGGGTGCGATATCGGCAAATACCACCGCAGCTATAACAGGAAGTGAAAACTCTCTTAGCCCAAATGCTTCGGAAGGGGGTCACACGAGAAAGCCAGAGCCGTTGGGCGGCCCCCATTGTCCTGGTTCGTAAAAAAGATGGCACTCTGTGTTTTTGCGTGGACTATCGAAAGATGAACGCCTGCACCAACAAGGATTCGTATCCGCTGCCCCGCATAGAAGAATCTCTGTCCGCCTTGGGGAACGCGACGTACTTTTCAACTCTAGACCTGGCCAGTGGGTACTGGCAGGTGCCGATGTCAGAGGAAGACAGAGCCAAGACGGCATTTATCCTTCCCATGGGACTGTTCGAGTTTAATCGGATGCCGTTCGGGCTGGCCAACGCCCCAGGAATCTTCCAGCGGTTGATGGAGCGGTGTCTAGGAGACCTCAACTTTGAAGCCACGTTGATATACCTGGATAATATTATCATCTATTCTGCTATGTTCGAGGACCACCTGCAGCGGTTGGGGCAGGTGCTCAGCCGGCTACAGAAGTACGGGTTAAAGGTGAAGCCCCAGAAATGCCACCTGTTCCACACCCAGATTGAATATCTGGGGCATACCGTCTCGGCGGAGGGTGTCAGACCATCCCTGGAAAAGGTTGCTGCCATCCAGGGGTGGCCTACCCCCGAGACGGTGAAAGACGTGCGGGCCTTCCTGGGGTTGGCCGGCTACTATCGTCGGTTCGTGAATAATTTTGCACGTCGAGCCCGAGCCCTGCAGGACCTGCTGAAGGGGGCTCCAGCCGGGGCGAATGGACAGAAGATCCAGTGGCAGCAATCGCAAGAGGATGCTTTTCAAGATCTCAAAGCTGCACTCTCGGACGCCCCGGTATTGGCATATGCGGATTTCTCGCAACCGTTCATCCTGCATACCGACGGGAGCCTCCAGGGACTAGGAGTGCAGGACAGCCAGGAGAAAGTGATCGCCTATGGTAGCCGGTCACTGCACGACTCCAAACGCAACCCGGACAATTACAGCTCCTTTAAGCTCGAGCTCCTCATGGTGGTGTGGGCAATGACGGAGCGGTTCGCAGAGTACCTGGCGGGATCTGAAGTCGTGGTGTGAACTGATAACAACCCGTTAGCCCATTTGGAGAATGCCAAACTGGGGGCCCTAGAGCAGCGGTGGGTGGCTCGGATGGCCAAGTTCAACTACTAGATCATCTACAAACGGGAATCTGAAAACGTGCACGCCGATGCACTCTCCAGAATCCGACACACCACTCCAGGGAGGAATCGAGACGACGAATTAGAGGGGGAGGAGATGCCATTTGCCTCACCACCGCCGCGCTTACAGTCAACGCGCAAGAAGCGCCTCATCCGGAGCTCTCAGGAGGAATACTGGAACAGCCACGCGACAAATGGATTCAGCAGCAACAGGAAGATAGAGAAATTGGACTCCTGCGCCCAATGGCGGATCTTAATAGGGGCGGATGGGGCGGTCGCCCCGGGCCCAAGGTTTTTTGGGGGCCCAGGGCAGGGGCCAATCCGGTCGGTCGGCATCTGTGTGAGCCGCCCGCCACCGCCCAGTGGCGTAGGAACTTGGAAGGGGGGCGGGCAGTCCCAGGCGGCACGTGTGTGGGGGCGGCGCAGCACGGCAGGAGCAGAAATTCCTCCTCTCTCTGTGCTGTGGCCGGGACTCGGGAGAGAAGCGTGGAGGCGGCCGGCCGAGGCACAGTGAGGAGAGAAGAGAGAGTATATCAGGCTCAGCCCAGGAGATTTTGGCAGCGGCTAGCGCCTAGCGCAGGTGGGTCACTCACCGTCACCATTTGGGAGGAGGATGCTCTGCCTCTCCCCAGCCTCCCTGGCTGCTCCCTCCAATCCAATGCATTATGCAATTTATGCGGCTGCCTCCATGCTCTGCCTCTCCCCAGCCTCCCTGGCTGCTCCCTCCAATGCATTATGCGGCTGCCTCCATGCTCAGTCAGCTGCTGAGCTCTCCCTGCGGGCAGCTTCCTTCCACTCAGTGTCACTCACAACATAAGTCACACTCACACACACAGCAGCCAGGCAGCCGCAGGCAGGCAGCCTGTGTAAGGCTGTGTGCACACACTGCGGATTTTGCTGCGGTTCCGCAGTGGTTTTTGACATCCGCAGGTAAAACCGCAGGTATTTTGACCTGCGGTTTCACCTGCGGATTTTACAAAATCCGCGTGGATGAATCCGCACCTAATCCGTAGCGTGTGCACACAGCCTAAGTGTAACTTATATGTTAACACAAAAAAATGGAGTGAAAGTCCAAAATATTTTAGAAACGTAAGAAATTTATTTGAGGAACAACCCCGTTATCCCATGCTAAAGTGCTTACCCATCATGTGCTCCAGGACAAGTGCAGCGCCGCCACCAGCGCAAGGGGGGTACAGGGGCCCAGGTTTTATGAACAGCCCCGGGCCCATAGTCCACTTAATCCGCCACTGCCTGCGCCGATGGGTGGCCACAGGCAAGTTGCCCACTGGCTCACAGAGACAGACTTTGACCCAGGATATGTTGCTGATGCTGCGCCAGTGGGAAAAGCTAGTCATCAAAAAGGGACTTTTATATTGAAAAGCCGTGTCACGAACAACGTCGGCTACAATATGGCAGGTAATCGTGCCCGGAACCCATCTCAGCCAACTGGCTCGGGAAGCCCATGAGAAGGGGGCTCACTTTGGTGCTCAAAAGACTTTGCAATGGCTGCAGCAGATAGTGTACCATCCACGCTTGCACGCGGCTGTGGAAGAAGTTTGCCGAACCTGCCGCCCGTGCAAGCATAGAATCATAGAATCATAGCTCGCTAAACCTCCCGCGCAACGAGCCCCGGTGCAGACAATTGTAACATCAGCTCCCCTGTAGCTCATCACGGTGGACTATCTGACCATAGGTCCGGCCTATCAGGGGTACGAACATTGTCTCGTTATGGTGGACCATTTCACCAAGTTCGCCGTGGTCACCCCCACCCGAGACCAGACAGCGGAGTCGGCCGCCTATGCGATTTGTAAAAACTTTATCCAAGTGTACGGCTGCCCGCAACGAATACATTCGGACCAAGGAGCGTGCTTCCTAGGAAGAGTCATGGAAGAACTACATCATCTCTATGGTATCGATAAGTCTCGGACTACACCATACCACCCGCAGGGAAATGGAGCCTGAAACGATTCAATCAGACACTAATCCAAATGCTGCGTACCCTGGAGAGCGACCGAAAGGCCCACTGGCCTGGATACGTCCCTGAGCTGGTGTGGGTATATAATAACTGGGTGCACCGGGTGACTGGTTACACCCCCTACTCATTGCTGTTTGGACGGGAAGGCAAAGGAATCACGGAAGTGGAGTTAAACCCAGAGGAACCTCTACCCTGGACCGAAGTATCCTCGTGGGTCCGAAACCACCGGCACCGGCTGCAGACCCTCCACCAAATCGTCCATACAAAGCTCCAGGATCTAGAACACCCGGGGGAGCCCTGCCCTCACCAATAGACTTCCAGGCTGGGGATCGGGTACCCGTACTAGATCAATGCCCCCAAAACAAGTTAGAACCACGGTGGGACGAGAACTCGTACCGAGTGTTGCGCCGGATAAGCCCCGACGGGCCTGTGTATGAAATATAATCGGAAAGAGACGGTGTACCTCTCACTCGTACTGTGCACCGAAATATGTTGCGCCCCTGTGCGTCCACTGATCCCATGCGATCCGAGCCAATCACTCAGGTCCCCGACCCCCCGTCAACAGTCTGGGACCTGGATAACGAAGAGGACTTCCCAGCCACATCCGCGGGCCCTCCAAGTAATGACATTGCAGCAGACCCAGTTAGCCTGCCAGAATCGACCAACCCACCACCATCCTCCACCCCAGGAAGCCCCACCCCGGTCGAACTTAGACGCTACGAGCGGTGAACAGCTGGCAAACCCCCTGAACGTTACGAACAGGACCAGTTCGTATGGCAACAAGAACTGTCGTCTCCAAAGACTAACTCGAGTCTACTAAAGCCCTCGCCCGAGGACTGGCGGGCATACAGGGTGGGGGAGTGTGGGAGAGAGGGTCCCCATCGAGTGTCCGGGTCGGAACCAAGGGGTCCGTCACCTGGGTTCCAGGGTAAACTGTTTCCGGGGGACAGAGTTCAGAGACGGACCGTGGAGACTGACAGGTGGACTGGGTGAGGAGCCAATATAAAAGGGGCGGGGAACGCGAGTCACAGTGAGTCAGCAGAACGATACAGAAGGAGCAGGAGATCATGGGAGCGACTGAGAGCCTGAGGGACTCACCCGAGCCAGGAAGGAGGCCAGAGACAGGAGAGATACTTCCCATGGACATCAGTGGAATGGCGCCAAGACGACCGTCCGAGAACCACTGCCCCTCGACGACCAACGGCAGCTGCCACCTTCCTCCTGCCCGCGGCTACGGCCTGCCCGCGGTCACCAGCGGCCGTTGCCACCTCGCTCCTGCCCGCGGCTGCGGCCTGCCCACGGTCACCAGCGACCTTCGCCGCCTCGCTCCTGCCCGCGACTGCGTACTGCCCACAGACCCCAGCGCACGCTGCCGCCTCGCTTCAGCCCGCGGCTGCGACCTGTCTCCCGCCACCCACAGCCGCTCTGCCCTCACCCGTGGTTGTGGCAAGTCCAGTGCCGTCGGCGGCCACCACTGTCCCACTCCGGTCCGCAGCAGGGGCCGAGCCTCTGCTTGCCGCGGATTCCCCGTCGCAGCTGTTAGCTGCGCAGGTGGCCTGCCCCTCGCCACCCCACATTGCTCCCGCTTGCCCCAGTCTGGGGGCTGCGGCCCATCCGACCAAGGACTCCGCTGGGGCCTGTGGTGCTCCAGTTTGATCAGAGCGCCGGAGTGCTCGAAGACTTTGTCAACGCTTCAGCAACTGGACCCAGCGACTGCTACGCCGAAAGACCACCATCCCGAACAGCGAGTGACGTCTGGACGGCTAAGTTGACTATATAATTAAGGACCCGTAGTCGGCCATACCGCGGCCCTATAGTGACCGGCTATTGCCAGACGTAGTCGTGTTCTACCCCGTTTGTGTTTGCTTGTATAGAGCCCCTGCGAGGGCAACCCTTGTTACCCCTTTTTGTTGGTCAGGCTGTGACTGAGGATAGTTACCTCGAGGCCTATAAACGTTATTATAAAAAGCACCAAACCGTCTCACGACTCGTCACTGCATCAAGCGTACCTGCAAGTACCACACCACCGTAATAAGAAGCAGTAAAATCCCTGTAGAGCCCTTGCAGGGTGTGCCATTAATCAGTAGAGACTGCCATAAGCTGGCCAAGTGAAATCAAGCACAACCAAATTATGCTGTAAGATTTGCAGGGGGAGTGACTTGGTGTGTAGGATATGATCAGGCCGAAGCGGAGAATCTACGCCATCAAGTTGTTGGCCATCACCTGACAAGGCCCGGATTCCCCACAGGAGGACTCCGAGTTCGGCCTACCCTATTCGGGACCAAGATCCGTGTCCCACGCCAGTAAAGCTCAACAGACATGATATCGACCATCAAGAGTAAAGGCCTAGTACACTCCGTTCCAATCCTGAGAGACTTCTGGCGATGGTCAAGCCGTGAGGAGACTGCAACAGGCAGGGCATACCTGCATTGTGGAAGGACAGTGCGTGTGAGCAGGGCTGTCACGTTCGGCTTTCGTCTACGATACCGGGGTTGGCTGGGATTAGGGACTCGGGTTGGGAGGAGGCCGGTTGGTGCATGAAAAGTTCAACAGGCTTTGATAGACTACATCAGAGAGAGATTTGAGGTAAAAATGAAGATTTGCAGAGCAAGAACTTACGTGGAAGCTCCCACGCCTTGGCGCACCACCGTTGTTAACAGAACATTGATGTTAGATAGAGAAAGACTTCTTTTGCTTTTCCAAGTTTATTGTTATCTTTGAGTTTAGAGTTATTTTAAATCACTGTATATCAAAAGTCTGCAGAGTGACTGCAGACTTTTTATTTTAGACCAGACAACTCCTTTAACCGAAGCTAATAGTAGCTAATAGTTTTCAAAACTGGAAAAACTAAAAATAAAGTCTTGAACCCGTACCTAACACCAAAGGTGGCTCATGTTTATATCATGAGTTGGGGCGAGGCTTTGGCAATGAATTCCAAAAAAGCAACGAGGAACGTAATTTTGGCTTTTTCTGCTCACTGGTTTTGCATGCCCCCACCTCCATCTCTGGTGATTATCAGCATCGGATGGCCTGAAGTTGGAGTGAGCCCTGTCTGCAAGACAGTGCTGTCAATCACCAGTGAAAGAGGTGGAGATATGCAAAATAAGTGGGAGGAGCAGTGCACTTAGCCTCTTGGCCACACCCAGGGTGCACCGAGTGCCCTAATTAGAATTATTCAAATGAACTTCATTGTAGGCATTTACTACAGGCCGCCAGTGCAAGCTGGAGATATGGATGAACTCTTTATGCATCAAATGGCCAAGTTCTCCAAAAAATATGACATAGTTGTCATGAGAGATTTCAACTATCCAGACATTTGTTGGAAATCTCTCTCAGGCAAAACTAACAGGTCAAGGAAATTCTTATCCTCTCTTGCTGACAACTTTATCTTCCAAAAGGTAGGGGAGAAAACAAGGGGAACTGCTACCTTGGATCTAATCCTTATAAACAGGGAGGAAATGGTTGAGGAGGTAAAAGTGGCTGGGACCCTAGGAGGTAGCGACCATGCTACTTTAGAATTTTGGATAACTAGAGGAGGAAAACCTGTGAAGACTCAGACGTCAAGGTTAGATTTCAGAAAGGCAGATTTTAAGGGATTCAGAAAGAGAATTGGCGGGATCCAATGGCTGGATATCCTTAAAGACAAAAATGTCCAGGAAGGATGGGAAATCTTGAAAAATGAAATTCTCAAAGCACAATTGTTAACAATTCCGAAAAGAGGGAAGAGTAGGAGGCATTTAAAGAAACCAGGATGGATGAACACAGAACTTAAGAACATGCTCAAAAGGAAGAAAGAAATGTTTATGAAATGGAAAGAGGGAGGTATATCTAAAGAAGAATATAATGCTGTCTGCAGAACCTGCAGGGCACAAATCCGATTAACTAAAGCTGACAATGAATTGAGGCTTGCAAGAGACTTCAAAAGCAATAATAAAGGATTATGGGGATTTGTCGAAAGTAAAAGAAAAGTCAAAGATGCTATAGGATTTTTACAGGATGAAAATGATACAATGGTAAGACAGGACGTTGAGAAGGCCGAACTTTTAAATTCCTATTTTGCATCTGTTTTCTCTCAGAAAGGAAATGTAACATCAACTGTTCTTCACTGTCCTATTAAGGGAATAGAAGAATCCAGGATATCTATAAACAGAAAGATAGTGAGGAAACACTTAGCTAACCTAAATGAATTCAAGTCTCCAGGTCCAGATGAATTACACCCCAGAGTACTGAAGGAGATAGTAGAAGAAATTTTTGAACCCCTCTCCATAATCTTTGAAAATTCTTGGAGAACAGGAGAAGTCCCAGAAGACTGGAGAAGAGTAAATGTTGTTCCTATCTTCAAAAAGGGGAAGAAGATGGACCCAGGCAACTATAAGCCGGTGAGTCTGACTTCTTTACCAGGAAAGATCTTTGAACAAATTATTAAACAACATGTATGTCAGTACCTGGATAAGAATGAAGTGATTAAACAGAGTCAGCATGGGTTTGTAATTAATAAGGCTAGTTTCACACTTGCTTTTTTTTGCAGCGCGTTTTTCCCGCAAAAAAACGCATTGAAAAAACGCATACAAAAGCATACAACTGCTGCGTTTTTTTCAAGCATTTTTATGAGCATGCATGAAAAAAACGCAGCGTTTTTATGCGTTTGTATGCATTTTTAGTGCGTTTTTACCGCGTTTGCGTTTTTTTCCAACATTTTTAGGTGGCCCCTCACACTACCCAAACCATGACTTTACTAACCCTAACCCTGACCCTAACCCTAACCCTGACCCTAACCCTAACCCTAACCCTGACCCTAACCCTTAACCAAATCATACTTAACCCTAACCCAAACCCTAAACCCTAACTAACCCTAACCCTAACCCTAACCCTGACCCTAACCCTAACCCTAACCCTGACCCTAACCCTAACCCTAACCCTGACCCTAACCCTTAACAAAACCATACTTAACCCTAACCCTGACCCTAACCCTAACCCTGACCCTAACCCTTAACCAAACCATACTTAACCCTAATCCTGACCCTAACCCTGACCCTAACCCTAACCCTAACCCTGACCCTAACCCTTAACAAAACCATACTTAACCCTAATCCTGACCCTAACCCTGACCCTAATCCTTAACAAAACCATACTTAACCCTAACCCTGACCCTAACCCTGACCCTAACCCTGACCCTAACCCTAACCCTGACCCTAACCCTTAACAAAACCATACTTAACCCTAATCCTGACCCTAACCCTGACCCTAACCCTTAACAAAACCATACTTAACCCTAACCCTGACCCTAACCCTAACCCTGACCCTAACCCTAACCCTAACCCTGACCCTAACCCTAACCCTAACCCTGACCCTAACCCTTAACAAAACCATACTTAACCCTAATCCTGACCCTAACCCTGACCCTAACCCTTAACCAAACCATACTTAACCCTAACCCTGACCCAAACCCCAACCCTAACCCTGACCCTAACCCTAACCCTAAACCCCCTTAACTAACCCTAACTCTAACCCAAACCCCTAAATTCCATGGTTAAAAAAAAAAACGCATTTGCAAAAAAACGCATACATGAGCATGCCAGTGCGCACATATGCGCATCCATAGGCTATAATGGCCATTTTTAGCGCAAAACGTGCGCATATGTGCGCATGCGCTTTTTTGCAGGGCCAAAAAATGCAACATGCTGCGTCTGGAAAATACAAACGCACACCCCAAAAAAACGCAGCGCATGAAAATCGCATACATGCGCTTACAAGCGCGCAGGTATGCGCACCCATGTTAAATATAGGGGAAAAAACGCATGCGCACATATGCGTTTTTTTCCAGCGCTAAAAAACGCAAATGTGAAACCAGCCTAAGTCATGTCAGACTAACTTAATTTCCTTCTATGACGGAATCACTGATTGGGTGAATCAGGGAAATGCTGTAGATATAGTATATCTTGACTTCAGCAAAGGATATGACAAAGTATCTCACGCAATCCTTATTGAAAAAATGACTAAGTATGGAATGGACAAGGCAACTGTTAGGTGGATTCATAATTGGCTTAGTGATTGGACCCAAAGAGTGGTCGTAAATGGCTGCACATCCAGTTGGAAGAATGTCTCAAGTGGGGTACCACAGGGCTATGTCCTGGGTCCTGTATTGTTCAACATCTTTATCAACGATTTAGATGAAGGAATTGAGGGTAAACTGATTAAACTTGCTGATGACACAAAGCTAGGAGGGATAGCTAATACTAGAGAAGAGAGAGAGAGGATTCAAAAAGATATAAATAAACTGGAGCAGTGGGCAGCAACTAACAGAATGGTTTTTAACAGGGGAAAATGCAAAGTACTACATCTGGGCAATAAAAATGAAAAAACATATACAGAATGGGAGGAATAGGGCTAAGAAACAGCACATGTGAAAAAGACTTGGGTATACTAATAGATCACAGACTGAATATGAGTCAACAGTGTGATGCAGCAGCAAAAAAGGCGAATGCAATTCTAGGATGTATTAACAGAAGCATACAGTCTAGATCACGTGAAGTCATTATTGCCCTCTACTCCTCTTTGGTCAGACCTCATCTGGAATACTGTGTCCAGTTTTGGGCGCCACATTTTAAAAAAGACATCAACAAACTGGAGCAAGTTCAGAAAAGAGCGACCAGAATGGTGACTGGTCTGCAAACCCTGTCTTATGAGGAAAGGTTGCAGGATTTGGGAATGTTTATCTTGCAAAAGAGAAGACTGAGAGGAGACTTAATAGCTGTCTACAAATATCTCAAGGGCTGTCACATTGTAGAAGGATCATCTTTATTCTCATTTGTACAAGGAAAGACTAGAAGCAATGGGAAACTGAATGGGAGGGGACACACATTAGATATTAGAAAAAACTTTTTGACAGCTAGAGTGATCAATGAGTGGAACAGGCTGCACGAGAGGTGGTGAGTTCTCCTTCAATAGAAGTCTTCAATCAGAGGCTGGACAGACATCTGTCTGGGATGATTTAGCGAATCCTGCTTTGAGCAGGGGGTTGGACCATATGGCCCAGGAGGTCCCTTCCAACTCTACTATTCTATGATTTTGCAGAATGGAAGCAAAGATTCTAACACTAAAGGTGCTGTTATTATAGGGACTATTTTCCCCACAAGGGTGTGTGCTTAGTTTATGCTGTCAGTTTTGGCTGACAATCTCTGTTTAAAGAGGTTGTCCCATCTTAACAGTTTGTTAATTGTTGGGGGTCCCATCAACCAAGAACTGGGCTCTGAAGTGCCCATTTGAATTGTGCAATGGCCAACACTGTACTATTTTTTGGCATGGGACTTCTGGAGATGGCTGAAGTACTTGGCTACCTCCAGCAATCCCGTTAACAAGAAATTGACCTGTCATTGTTATTTTCAGCACAATGTCTCCCCAGCCACCCAGTGTGCACGGACCTGCAGTATGGCCCCATTGAAGTGAATAAGGTCAATGCCAGCCCTTGCACGATGGGTAACAGGGAATGTCACTGTACAGGAAACACTTCAGTGTCAATCACTCCTCATATTTCTCAGGATCGATGGGGGTCCCAAGAGGGCTTGAAGAGATGACTTTTAGTGTGTAGTTTTTAAGAGCCCTTTCCACATAGACTGGGCATCACTGCAGTACAACAGGTCATACCAGAGGCCCGTTCTTAGGATTAGTGGATATCTCTGTAGTGGAGAGGTCATAACTTGCTCAGTTGGGACATCTCTTTTGCACCGGCCCAATAATCCCCCTGTTGTCACAAGTGTGGCCTCACAACTCCAGGAATCACCGCACAGATCAGCTCACAATTCTTTTTCACGCTGCATTTTTGTGACATTTCAAGATGAATTAATAGGGATGGATCGCCCACCAGGGCAGTGGGGTACTCGGTACCGGGCCGGTATTTCACTGGGAAGTGTCATAGTAGCGGTGACCCGGTCCGTGGCCTGGGGCATCCATGTAAGAGAGTGAAGTGATGGAATAAAGTTTATGAATAGATGATTTGTGACGCCACCTGTGGTGTTCGGCAAATGTTAAGCCGACGCTGCAGACAGATTCTCTGGGACTGATGGTGTAGTGCAGCAATGATGTTATAGCCCTCCACAGGCAGGGCTGTAGTCCCAGGGCAGTGTAGGTGGGTGTTGGGAAGGAAGGTGCAGTGTCAGGCACAGAGATGTAGCAGTGCCGGGGAGATTGCACCAAGAAGGCAAGGACACAATAGGTTGCAGTTTCTTTACCTTTACTTGGCAAATGCAGTCCAGGGTCCTGAGTACAGATGGCACAGGAGCTGGTTAGCCTGGAAGCAAATCAGGAATCACTCTGGCAGATGGGTTGTGCAGTCTCCTTACTAGCGCTCTCTATGAAGTACTCCCAGTACTGAGTTACACTGGAGTTCCTCCTTTCTGATGTTATCCACACTCCACTCGCATGGCAGACAGCCGTAGCCTTCTATCTCTCTTGGCTCACCCGTCGCTGTTGTGCCTCCGAGGATTATGTGGGAATAGGGCATTTACAGCTTCCTATTCCTCTGGATTCTGGTGCAAGACCGTTAGTATCCATACACCCTTGGAGACCAGGCTCCAGATTATGCGCTATCACTGGGACTGAGCTCTCCACTTTCCTCAGTCTTCCCAGCTCTTCTCCTCCACGTCTGCACACGACGCCCTCCTCACACTAACTGACTCACTCCTTCCTGGCCCCCAGAGACAGCTCCTCCCCTCAGTTCTGCGTTCAGAGCTCCCTCTGCTGACCGGAGTGGGAACTGTGTTGCATGCAGTGATTAACTGCCAGAGAGACCCTTCATTGCTTCCAGGCATGACATCACTCTCCCTAGGAGGAAGGCAATGCCACTGTGGTGACCATACTCCTGGGGGCACCACAGGGACACTAATCTTATCTCTATCTGCTCTGTATATATACACAACCTACTGTTCTCTGCTATCAATCATTTCAGACCTGCACAGAATATCTACTCCAGAACTTCACCTTTGTACTTGTTATCATATTAGTTTAGTGAGTATTAGCGTGAGATATACTCTACCATCAGAATCAGGGTGCCCGGTGGGGAGTAGAAGAGCGTGGCTAACGATTCTATATAGGAAGAAAGAGAGGACTGAATTAATTGGACATATTAAAACATACACATAAATGTACCAATATCCACACACTTCTGCCCTTAATCTCGTGTGATAAACTTATACAAGGTATTATTTGTTCAAAAAATATTACAACAACCTTATAAGAAAGCGGATAAGTCATAATTTCGATTTAGCGCTTTTCCATATGGATAATACATAACATTAGTTAACATTTGTGACTTTTTCCCCAGGCATTTTCCTTTTATCATCTTTCCAGCTTATCTGAAGCACACTATCATATCCTAATGAACCAGGTGCCACTTGGATTTTCTCTTGTCTTAAGACCACTGAGCACTCATATCCTTTACAGTTATAAAAATAAAGTAGTACCATGTGCACAGCTGTCTATACACTTTAGACGAACTGCGTTACACAACGGCATAACACGGTGTAACGCAGTCCGTTAACGCTGCCATTAACCCCTATTATCGGGTGCATCGCCAACGCATGCCATAATCGGCATGCGCTAGAGATGTGCCGTCATTCAGTGACGGAGCCCCGGACACGGGCTGCAGCAGCTGAGGCTCCGTCACCGCTAGCGCAGATAAATCATCTGCGCTAGCGGTATAGCATAATCTGGTATACTGTAGTAAAATACCAATCAATACTCTGATGAAGGTCCAGAGTAGGATCGAAAACGTTCAGTAATTTTCTTTTTGTCTGGATGCAAAATAAATGGAATTTCCTCTTTTTTCACCAATTTGAGTGCCAAGTTCATTTTTGCTTATATTACGGGTTGCATACCGGGGCGGACCTACCGCTCGTGCAGCCCGTTCATTGAACGGGGTCCCCGGGGGACAGGGGACCCCTCCAGCCTCCAGCACCGCATGGCTAATTATTTTAGCTTTCAAATTAGCCATGTGGAGCGCGGTGGAGCCGAGGCACAAGGAGGAGAGCAGGTTGCTGCGGGATGGCGGGAGAGGGTCTGACTCCTCAGAGTGCAAGCGCATGTGCAGAGGAGCCAGCCCTGAGGTGAGATCAGCCAGCGTCAGTGCTGCGCTGCCGCTGTGGGGGAGGAGAGAAGGAGACAGACTGACTGTCACTCACTGTGCCTGTGGCGCCGGCCGGTTTTGTGAGTTCATTTTCCCCTCCGTCACTGAGGCCTGGTGAACTCCCTATTCTAGTGAAGGAAGGTAGTGAGCCTGATTATCAGGCACCTGGGACTAATGAAGACGATTGGCTGAGTGGAGTCACTGACTGGATTTAAGGCAGCCTACGCCCTTTCTGCCCTGCGGGTGATTTCTCTGTGGACTCTTGGACACCAGTCTGATTCCTGCTCTCCTAAAGCTAAGTTTTCTGTTTTGCCTTTTTGCATTTAAGATTTGTTTTTGTTTTTCTTGCTTTTTGGATTCTGCCACTCCCTGCTGGAGTGTGCAGTGTTCCGTTAGCTCTGTCTTCTGAAAGTTCCTGAGTGCTGATTTAGTTTTTGAAGCTTAGTTGCTTCAGGGCCATTTTTATATCAGCTTGTTGGCTTTTGTCTCTGATAGGGTTTTGGCAGATTGCAGACAGCAGCCTTCTTATCCGTTCCTATCTAGGTAGTTTTGGCCCCGTCTTTGCTCAGCCTGTCTTTCTGTCTGTGTAAGTGTTTTCATCTTGCTTCACCGTCATTATATGTGGGGGGCTGCCTATTGCTTTGGGGTCTGCTCTGGGGCAGTTAGATTTCCCCTTTCCTTCTTTAGGCCTATGTATCTCTCCGGCTGTGATCGAGGGGTCTAGGTCATCGTAGGAACCCCCCACGGCTACTGCTAGTTGTGTTGATAGGTTCAGGGGTCTGCAATCTGATAGTTGCCAACTTCTCTGGTTTTCTGGACTTAGCTAGCATTTCTATTTTTGCCTGCTACGGTGACTCAATCATAACAGAATCACCCGCCGAACCGCAGATCCTGGGGTACTCAATAGCAGGAAAGAATTGTGTTTTAAAAAAAAAAAAAAAGTGTGTGTATATTCTTTCCTCTATATCTCTGAGGCCGTAGGGGGAATTTTTTTTTCTCTCAATAGAGATAAAGCAAGTGTCTGATCGTGTGGAGCAGCTCGCTGCTGAAGTGCGAGGAATTTCTGCCTATCTTGCTCGTTCACATGCTGTTGAACCAAAGATCCCCACACCTGATGTATTTTTTCGGGATCGATCTAAATTTTTGAGTTTCAAAAATAATTGTAAATTATTTTTTGCTTTGAAGCCTAACTCGTCAGGGAGCCCCGCGCAGCAGGTTAAAATTGTCGTCTCTTTGCTGCGCGGCGATCCCCAGGATTGGGCGTTTTCTTTGAAACCAGATGACCCTATTCTGACTAATGTGAATGCATTTTTTCAAGTCTTGGGGTTGCTGTACGACGAACCTAATGCTATTGATCAGGCTGAAAAGACCCTGTTAGCATTGAACCAGGGTCGAGAATCTGCAGAGTTGTACTGTCAAAAGTTCCGAAAGTGGGCGGTCCTTACTACCTGGAATGATAGTGCCTTGGCTGCTCTCTTTCGGAAGGGTTTGTCAGAAGCCGTAAAAGATACTATGGTGGGATTTCCTGTTCCCTCTGGTCTGGACGATTCTATGTCTTTAGCCATTCAGGTTGATCGGCGTTTACGTAAACGCAGGATTACACGAGAGGTGTTGCCACCGGTTGAACAGACGTCTGAACCTATGCAATGTGATAGAATTTTGTCTAAGGCGCAACGTCAGGAATTCATAAGGCGCTATAAGCTGTGTTTTTTCTGTGGAGATGCCTCACATATTATTTCTGTTTGTCCTAAACGTGAGAAACACTTTGCACACACGTTTTCTGTTGGTGGGGTTCAGCCTAAGTTTCTTTTGGCGATTACTCTGATCTGTTCCCTGTCCACATTTTCCACCAAGGCTTTTGTGGATTCGGGAGCAGCGCTAAACCTAATGGACTTGGATTTTGCTAAACGTTGTGGATTTCCGTTGTCACCTCTGCAGACGCCTATCCCTTTGAGGGGGATTGATGCTACCCCTCTGGCTAAAAATAAACCTCAGTTTTGGACCCAGTTGGTCATGCGGGTCGCCCCAGACCACCAAGAAAATTGCAGATTTTTGGTGTTGCATGGTCTGCATGATGCCGTTGTTCTGGGGTTTCCCTGGTTGCAGATTCATAATCCAGTTTTGGATTGGAAGTCTGTCTGTGGTGAGTTGGGGTTTCCGGTGTACCTTTAGTGAGGCTCCGGTTTTTCCACCTCTCCTCAGTCGCATGAGGTTCCTGACTATTTGGCGGACTTCTATGATGTATTTAGTGAGAATGAGTCTGCATCCTTGCCTCCTCATAGGAGTTATGACTGTGCAATTGAACTAAGCCCGGGGTGTAAATTTCCTAAGGGTCGGCTCTTCAATTTATCTGTACCCGAGCACGAGGCTATGCGGTCCTATATTAAGGAGGCGTTGGAGAAGGGTCATATTAGACCATCCTCTTCACCCTTAGGTGCCTTTTTTTTTGTGGCCAAGAAGGATGGTTCTTTAAGGCCTTGTATTGATTATCGTGCCCTCAATAAAATTACTATTAAATATCAGTATCCGTTACCCCTGATTTCGGATCTATTCTCTAGAGTCAGAGGTGCTTGCTGGTTTAACAAGCTTGACCTCAGGGGGGCGTATAATCTTATCCGCATTAAGCAGGGGGATGAATGGAAGACGGCGTTTAATACTCCGGAGGGACATTTTGAGTACCTGGTGATGCCTTTTGGGCTCACTAATGCCCCTTCTGTCTTCCAGTGCTTCATGAACGATATTTTCCGAGACTTTGTCGATAAATTTTTGATTATCTATCTGGACGATATTTTGATCTTCTCCAAGGATTGGGATGCTCATGTGGAACATATTCGGACTGTGTTCCGGATCTTGAGAGAGAATTCTCTGTATGTCAAAGGATCAAAATGCCTTTTTGGAGTACAGAGGATTTCTTTTTTGGGATTTATTTTGTCTCCGTCAACTATTGAAATGGACCCGGCCAAGGTACAGGCCATTTATGATTGGGTTCAGCCCACTTCTTTGAAGGCCCTCCAGAAGTTTTTGGGTTTTGCTAATTTTTATCGGAAATTTATAGCAAAATTTTCTAGTTTTGCCAAACCATTGACTGACCTGACCAGGAAGGGTGCGGATGTGTTGAATTGGTCTCCGGAGGCGGTTGCTTCCTTTCAGGAGCTGAAGCGTAGATTTACCTCCGCCCCGGTTCTGCGGCAACCTGATGTCTCACTCCCGTTTCAGGTAGAGGTGGATGCTTCTGAGATTGGTGCAGGAGCAGTGTTGTCCCAAAAGGATCCGGTAACATCTAAAATGAATCCCTGTGCTTTCTTTTCCCGAAAGTTCTCTTCATCTGAACGTAACTATGATGTGGGGAATCGGGAACTGTTGGCCATGAAATGGGCATTTGAGGAGTGGAGACATTGGTTGGAGGGAGCCAAACATCAAGTTGTGGTCCTCACTGACCACAAAAATTTGATTTACCTAGAGTCGGCTAAACGCTTGAACCCTAGACAGGCTAGGTGGGCCCTGTTTTTTACACGTTTTGATTTTGTGGTCTCTTTCCTTCCTGGAACTAAGAATGTCAAGGCAGACGCCCTCTCTAGGAGTTTCTTTGCTGATTCTCCTGTGGTGACCAAGCCTGCTACCATCTTAGGCGAAGGGGTAGTTCTTTCTGCCATCTTGCCCGATTTGAGACTTGCTCTGCAAGAGTTCCAGGAGGACAAACCTGAGCGTTGCCCCAGTGGAAAGTTGTATGTTCCTGACCAGTGGAAGAAGAGAGTGATGTCTGAAGTTCACTGCTCTGCATTGGCTGGTCATCCGGGTATTTTTGGTACTAGAGATCTGGTGAGTCGCTCTTTTTGGTGGCCCACCTTGTCTCATGATGTCAGGAATTTTGTGCAGTCCTGTGGGACTTGCTCCCGGTCTAAATCTTGTTCGCGCTCTAGTGGGTTGTTGATGCCTTTGCCGGTCCCCAGGAGGCCATGGACCCATATTTCAATGGATTTCATCTCTGATATGCCGGTCTCTCAAAGAATGACTGTTATTTGGGTGATTTTTGATAGGTTCTCTAAGATGGTTCATCTTGTACCACTCCCTAAGTTGCCATCTTCCTCTGAGTTGGTGCCCCTGTTTTTGCAACAGGTGGTTCGCTTGCACGGGATTCCTGAGAACATTGTATCTGACAGAGGAGTTCAATTTGCGTCTAAATTTTGGAGGACGTTCTGTTCCAAGTTGGGAATTCAGTTGTCCTTCTCCTCTGCTTTTCACCCTCAGACCAATGGGCAGACAGAGAGAACAAACCAGACCTTGGAGTCATATTTGAGATGTTTTATTTCCGCTGATCAGGATGATTGGGTTTCATTTTTGCCCTTGGCCGAATTTGCTTTAAATAATAGAGCTAGTTCTGCCACTTTGATGTCACCTTTTTTTTGTAACTTTGGGTTTCATCCTCGATTTTCTTCAGGGCAGGTGGAGTCCTCTGCCTGCCCAGGTGTTGACACTGTGGTGGAGAGAATGCACCAGATCTGGGACCAAGTGGTGGATAAGTTATCTCTCTCCCAGGAAAAGGCCCAGCGGTTTTCCAACCGACATAGGACCATTGGTCCCCAGTTTAAGGTTGGTGATATGGTTTGGTTATCATCAAAAAATATTGCTATGAAGGTGGCTTCTCCTAAGTTTAAGCCTAGATTTATTGGACCTTACAAGATTTTGGAGATTATTAATCCGGTCTCTTTTCGTTTGGCTCTTCCTGTCACATTTAAGATCCATAATGTGTTCCATAAGTCCTTGTTGAAGAGGTTTGTTGAGCCAGTTGTGCCTGAGGTGGCACCTCCGGACCCTGTATTGGTTGAAGGTAACTTGGAATATGAGGTAGAGAAAATTCTGGATTCCCGTCTGGCTAGACGGAGACTCCAGTATTTAGTTAAGTGGAAGGGTAATGGTCAGGAGGATAATTCCTGGGTCTCTGCCTCTGATATTCATGCCAAAAGATTGGTGCGTGCCTTTCATCGGGCTCACCCTGATCGCCCTGGTAGCGTTGTTGAGGGTTCGGTGACCCCTCCTCAAGGGGGGGTACTGTTGTGAGTTCATTTTCCCCTCCGTCACTGAGGCCTGGTGAACTCCCTATTCTAGTGAAGGAAGGTAGTGAGCCTGATTATCAGGCACCTGGGACTAATGAAGACGATTGGCTGAGTGGAGTCACTGACTGGATTTAAGGCAGCCTACGCCCTTTCTGCCCTGCGGGTGATTTCTCTGTGGACTCTTGGACACCAGTCTGATTCCTGCTCTCCTAAAGCTAAGTTTTCTGTTTTGCCTTTTTGCATTTAAGATTTGTTTTTGTTTTTCTTGCTTTTTGGATTCTGCCACTCCCTGCTGGAGTGTGCAGTGTTCCGTTAGCTCTGTCTTCTGAAAGTTCCTGAGTGCTGATTTAGTTTTTGAAGCTTAGTTGCTTCAGGGCCATTTTTATATCAGCTTGTTGGCTTTTGTCTCTGATAGGGTTTTGGCAGATTGCAGACAGCAGCCTTCTTATCCGTTCCTATCTAGGTAGTTTTGGCCCCGTCTTTGCTCAGCCTGTCTTTCTGTCTGTGTAAGTGTTTTCATCTTGCTTCACCGTCATTATATGTGGGGGGCTGCCTATTACTTTGGGGTCTGCTCTGGGGCAGTTAGATTTCCCCTTTCCTTCTTTAGGCCTATGTATCTCTCCGGCTGTGATCGAGGGGTCTAGGTCACCGTAGGAACCCCCCACGGCTACTGCTAGTTGTGTTGATAGGTTCAGGGGTCTGCAATCTGATAGTTGCCAACTTCTCTGGTTTTCTGGACTTAGCTAGCATTTCTATTTTTGCCTCCTACGGTGACTCAATCATAACAGGCCGGACAGTGGCTGCAGCCACAGGTCAGAGTGTGTGACGTGTCTGTCTGTGAGTCACTCACTGTGTGCCTTGCCCCTGCCCATATGCTGCAGCAGCTCAGGAATGTGCGGACACTGGACAGTGTGGATGGATCCTCTTGGTCTGGCCTGCCCAGCCTGCTCCAGGTAAGAGCTGAGCAGGACTGAGGGACTGGGACCGAGGCAGGCATGATTTTGGGTGGCTCCTCAGGTGGGGGAGAACTGAAGCATGGCAGGCATGATTTTGGGGGGCTCCGTCCTGGGGGAGAACTGAAGCATGGCCTGGCTGCTCATGAATGGGGGGGCCCCTGGCCTGGGGAGAAGCATGGCCTGGCTGCACATGAATGGGGGGGCCCTGGCCTGGGAGAACTTGAAGCATGGCCTGGCTGCTCATGAATGAGGGGCCCTGGGGAGAAGCATGACTGCTCATGAATGGGGAGCCCCTGGGGGAGATGCTTGGCTGCTCATGAATGGGGTGGCTCATGGGGGGAGAAGAAACACGAATCAGGCGTCCCACATAGGGGGAGAAGCAGCATAAACTGGGGGCCACATAGGGCGAGAAGCACTATGCCAAAAGTAGACCGCATATGGGGGAGAGCATTATGAAACAAAGGGAAACAGGGGTGCCTATATATATTACCTGGAGGCTGTCTTGGTCTATATATGTTATTTAGAGGCTATGCTGGACTGTATATATTACCTGGAGTGGAGGCTATGCTGGGCTGTATATATCACCTGGAGGCTGGAGGATATACTGGGCTGTATATATTAACTGAAGGCTGTGCTGGGCTTTATATATTAACTGGAGGCTGTGCTGGGCTGTATATATTACCTGGAGGCTGTAGTGTGCTGTATATATCACCTGGAGGCTGTGGTGGGCTGTATATATTACCTGAAGGCTGTACTGGGCTGTATATATTAACTGGAGGCTGTGCTGGGCTGTATATATTAACTGGAGGCTGTGCTGGGCTGTATATATTACCTGAAGGCTGTGCTGGGCTGTATATATTAACTGGAGGCTGTGCTGGGCTGTATATATTAACTGGAGGCTGTGCTGGGTGCTGTATATATTACCTGAAGGCTGTTGCTGGACTGTATATATTAACTGGAGGCTATGCTGGTCTGTATACATCACCTGGAGGCTATAGTGGGCTGTATATATTACCTCAAGGCTGTGCTGGGCTGTATATATTAACTGGAGGCAGTGCTGGGGTGTATATATTAACTGGAGGCTGTGCTGGCCTGTATATATTACCTGGAGTCTGTGCTGGGTGCTGTATATATTACCTGAAGGCTGTTGCTTGACTGTATAAATTAACTGGAGGCTATGCTGGGCTGTATATATCACCTGGAGGCTTGGGGGGGCTGTATATATTACCTGAAGGCTGTGCTGAGCTGTATATATTAACTGGAGGCTGTGCTGGGCTGTATATATTAACTGGAGGCTGTGCTGGGCTGTATATATTACCTGGAGGCTGTGCTGAGCTGTATATATTAACTGGAGGCTGTTGCTGGACTGTATATATTAACTGGAGACTATGCTGGGCTGTATATGTTATTTGGATGCTGTGCTGGGCTGTATATATTAATTGAAGGCCCTATGAAGGGCGGGGGGGCCCAAAAAAATTTCTTGCACAGGGGCCCACTACAGTCTGTGTCTGCCCCTGGTTGGATACCCTACTTGAGCACCATCCATGAGCTAATCTGTTGAGTGCCTTGTTGTTTTCTATTTTTTCAATTCCTGTGATGTGTCACTTACTGGGCTGCATACTGTAGTTTTGATAAAATCGATGTTTTATCAGTAGTTTATCATTAGAGGACTAGTAAACCTGCTGCTAGTTAGTCCTTCATATTGATGAGTTCTTTAAACCCCGCCCTTGCCAGTTATTGGCAGTTCTGTGTACACTGTTCTACAGTGGTGGGACGTGGTTATACAGAGAAATGCTAGACCTGCAGCAGATAAAATGGTGATTTTATCAAAACTACACCAGGCAGACCTGTAATTGATACATCACTGGAATCAGTGTCTCTGCCCCTATATTATGCTGTTCTCAGATGTGATAGCAAAAACCTGGTGACAGATCCCCTCTTAATGGGCTCATGTGATGAACTCGCACCTCGCACGTCAGACAGATCATGTAATGCAGTCTCCCCACTTGAGGTTCTGCACCCCCTGGGGACATGTAGGGTCAGCCTGGTACAGTTTTACATAGCCACTCCCTGACCAAATGGGCCTAGAGAGTGAGAGGATGTGGCCCATGCAGTCACTGACTTGGCACCACACTCGCTCACAACCCTGACAGGCTGAGAGGCCCCTTTCACTAGCACCAGAGAAACAGGGTGCTGCCAGCCCGGAAGGACTACCACTAGTTCCTCGTTAGATATAAGCCCAGTCCCTTACCGGTATTATATCTTCCGAACTGAATCGCAAACATAACAGAGAGACCATATGGCCTTACACTATCCTTTATCCCCTTTGGGTCACTCCCCTCCTGCCCTCTCGGCAGAACCTATATCGCCTCACCTTGACTCTAGCAGCTAACAAGTCCAAAACCTAAGATGGTTCATAGCTACTTAATGGACGGACTTAGGGAGGTGGTTTTGACGCCATCAGATCTGGAAGTGCCCCTGCTAAGTGTTGAGACTAAACAAATTTTTTCCATCAGGTTCCTACTAGCTATTTTACATTAAGCCCCTCCTTGGATTGAGACCCTGGAAGGCGTTCACCCTTTCCAGAAACCTCGAAAATCTTGAATACGGTAAGTCCATATTCTCCTTATGAAATCCAAGCTGTCTGAACAAATCAGTAAGACCGCATGGTTTGAATCCATAAGGGGTATTCCTGTACTAGCTAGTTGTTGTGGGTGTGAATTTCTTTTTTGAAGCTGAGAAGCTTGGTCCCCCTGCTAAGCCAGGTTTCCTGTTACAGCTATATGTTTTCAGGAGGGTTGAAAGCTGTCAATAAATCCCCTCATCCTTCACAGATCAAAGAAAAGACATCCCATATGGATGCCATCCATATAGTATCCATAATGTACTCATCCATTGCACTGATTACATAGAAAACTGTACTTGGCTTTAGTTTTTAAAGTGTGGTCAAATGGATTTCAAAAACAAACGTGAAAAATGGATATACAGATCACCATGCAAAAAAAAAAAATCTGTCTTGTTCTGCATAGAATGTGGCCAGTTTTTCATACGCTCATCTAAACCAGGGTTTACTGCCCAACTACTTTTATTAAACATGTAATCTAAACACAAGTATAACTGATATAAATTGAACAAATGGGGCACTGCCGCAGAGTAATCAACCAATGAGAGGCATCGGACGCCAGGGATCCCACCCATGCCCAATGTACTGGGTTACCTGCGGACTGCACTGTGAATACAGAAGGTAAAGGAGCACTGTTGTGATTACAGGAGAACTGATGTGAATATTGAGGAGATATGAAGGAGGCCTTGTCCCAAACTTTCTAAGGAAGTTTAAACTCTTATGATTGATCACACAGGTATGCAGAATGTGGGTTTATTAACAAAAGTTCAAATCCAATGACTAATTCTAATGTTTTCTTATGTCCTGATTTAAAAAAAAACACTTCACATATGAATTTTGCACAAAACGGGTGTGAAATTCCATATAAGCGAGAAGAACAAGAAAAATCTTTATTATAGCCACAAATGTACACAATATTATGTATAAAAATGTACTAAACATTTATTCTGTAACTTTATTGGAAATTAATTCCTGCGCCTTTTACTTTTCTCTTCAAAGCTTCTCTTGACTTTTTATCTTATAGGTCTGTGGGTCTTCTCTGTGAAGCATCCAGCAGTAGTCCCCCATCATGTTGACGTTCCATCTACCTTGGTATCGTCGTCCCATCTCCTTGATAGCCTGATGAAATCTTTCTCCTTGCTCTTCAAAAACAGCAACAAGGTTTTCAGGAAAGTAGTCCAAATGGGAACGTAAAAAATGTAACTTCAAATTCATCAGACAACCAAAAGGCTTTGAAACGTTTCAGCCTGTTCTCCACAATGGACTGAAATTTTGAATCTTTGTTATTACTTAAAAATTTCTTCCCAACTTCTTTAAAAGAAACCCAAGCCCTTTTCTCAACAGCTTTCATTTTTGTTTCAAACACGTTGTCCTTAACCCCTTTCTGACATGAGACGTACAATCCCGTCCACAGTACCCGGGCGGCTCCTATGACCGGGGACGGGATAGTACGTCTCAGCGATCAGCGGCACTCCCGGCAGGGGGCGCCGCTAATTGCGGCCAGGTGTCAGCTGATTATCACAGCTGACACCCGGCACTATGCGTCAGGGGCGGTCACGGACCACCCCCGGCACATTAACCCCTGGCACACTGCGATCAAACACGATCGCAGTGTACCGAGGGATTAGGGAAGCATTGGCAGGGAGTGGGCTCCCTCAGCGCTTCCCTGAGACCCCTGGAGCAGCGCGATGTGCTGCGCTGCTCTGGGGGCCTCCTTCCCTGCAGGCCCCCAGATCCAATATGGCCGCAGGGGGCCTTCGGAGGCCTACAGGGAGGCGGCTTCCTCAGTGCCTGCAGATAGCAGGCACGAGGAAGCCTGCAGCAGCGCTTGTCAGATCGCTGATCTGACAGAGTGCTGTCCAAACTGTCAGATCAGCGATCTTACACATTACAGTGATGACCCCCCTGGGACAATAAAATAAAGTAAAAAAAAAAGTGTCAAAATAATTAATAAAAAATCCCTAAATAAATTTAAAAAAAAAATATTCCCTAATAAATTCATTTTTTGGAATGACCCGCCCTATAGAACTGTTCCACTAGTTAACCTCTTTAGTGAACCCCTTAAAGAATAAAAATAAAAAACAAAGCAAAAAACAAGGCTTTATCATCATAATGCCGAACAAAAAGTGCAAATAACTTGCGATCAAAAAGACGGATATAAATAACCATGGTACTGCTGAAAACATCATCTTGTCCCACAAAAAAATGAGCCCCCCCACACAGCATCATCAGAGAAAAAATAAAAAAGTTATAGCTCGCAGAATAAAGCGATGCAAAAATAATTATTTTTTTATATAAAATTGTTTTCATTGCATAAAAGCGCCAAAACATAAAAAAACCACATAAAGGAGGTATCGCTGTAATCGTACTGACCCGAAGAATAAAACCGCTCTTTCAATTTTACCACATGCGGAACGGTGTAAACGCACCCCCCAAAAGAAATTTATGAAATGCCGGTTTTTGTTCATTCTGCGCCCCAAAAATCGGAATAAAAAGCGATCAAAAAATATCACATGCCCGAAAATGGTACAAGTGAAAACATCAACTCCGCAACTCGTCCCGCAAAAAATAAGACCTCACATGACTCGGTGGGTCAAAATATGGAAAAATTATAGCCTCAATATGTGGTGATGCAAAAACTATTTTTACAATAAAAAGCATCTTTTAGCGTGTGACAGCTGCCAAACATAAAAACCGCCATATATAGTAAATCAAACCCCCCTTTATCACCCCCTTAGTTAGGGAAAAATAATAAAATAAAAAAAATGTATTTATTTCCATTTTCCCATTAGGGCTAGGGTTAGGGCTGATATTAGGGTTACGGGTGTGTTGGGGTTAGGGTTGGAGTTAGAATTGGGGGTTTCCACTGTTTGGGCACATCAGGGGCTCTC
The DNA here is from genome assembly GCF_039654945.1 of Dendrobates tinctorius. Lineage (NCBI taxonomy): Eukaryota > Metazoa > Chordata > Amphibia > Anura > Dendrobatidae > Dendrobates > Dendrobates tinctorius. Next base: position 19,692,617 of record NW_027361772.1, read on the forward strand.
TCAAACGCAACATGGCGTCTGATCTCAATTCCAGCTAATTCTGCGTTGAAAAAGTCAAACGGCGCTCCTTCCCTTCCAAGCTCTGCCATGCGCCCAAACAGTGGTTTACCCCCACATAAGGGGTATCAGCCTACTCAGGTCAAATTGCACAACAATTTTTGGGGTCGAATTTCTCCTGTTACCCTTGGGAAAATAAAAAATTGGGGGCAAAAATTTCATTTTTGTGGAAAAAAATATGATTTTGTTATTTTTATGGCTCTACGTTATAAACTTCTGTGAAGCACTTTGGGGTTCAAAGTGCTCACCACACATCTAGATAAGTTCCGTGGGGGGTCTAGTTTCCAAAATGGGGTCACTTGTGGGGGTTTCAACAGTTTAGGCACATTAGAGACTCTCCAAATGCGACATGACACCCGCAGACCATTCCATCAAAGTCTGCATTCCAAAATGTCACTACTTCCCTTCCAAGCCCCGACGTGTGCCCATACAGTAGTTTTCTCCCACATATGGGGTATCAGCATACTCAGGACAAATTGGACAACAACTTTTGGGGTCCAATTTCTCCTGTTACCCTTGGGAAAATAAAAATATTTGGGACTAAAAGATCATGTTTGTGGAAAAAATATGATTTTTTTATTTTCACGCCTGGGCGTTATAAACTTCTGTGAAGCACTTCGGGGTTCAAAGTGCTCACCACACATTGTCAAATTAGTACTATAGGTTCTATGGAACTCGGTGGCATGGGTCAGAGAAGACAAACACAGTATATGTTCAAAAGTTCAGTATTGTATTGTAGCAACAGATCTCAGTACTATGCAGATGTAGTTCAGGGTATTACAGTAAACAGGCTTCAGTATTGCACGGTATGTAGATATAAGTTCTGGCAACAGGTAAAGTCTGTACGAACCAACTGGCGAGAGTCTGAGGTCCAGGCGAACACAGTCCTAAGGTCCTGAGACTGGACCGGGCTCCAAGAGGAGAGCAGGCCGCAGAGATGACAGAAGCAGAGCAAATCCGGACAGGAGAGGCGGTCAGGCAGGACGGCAGGTAAGTAAGAATGGGGAATCCCGAGGTTTAGAAGAAGCAGGCACAATGCAAGTTCTCCAAGCTTGGCAGCAGGTGAAGATCCAGATACACAAGCACAGGTATAATGAGTCCCTTTAGTACACAGCAGGCAGGAAACAGGAAAAGTCAAACAGGAACAAGATGGCCCCTTGTGAAGCTACTCACTCCATCTTTGATAAGGGCAAAATTAAGGGCAAAGTCAAGCAGAACAGAAACATGGCTCAGAACCTCACACCATTCCCTCCTTCAAGGATGTCCTCCGGACGACCTTAGATCTGGTTTACTGGGGTATCGGCTATGGAACTGTTGGATCAGACGGGGAGCTCGAATGTTCTCCTGAGGTTCCCAGGAATTCTCCTCCGATGGGTAACCCTGCCATTTCTTCAAGTATTGAAGTTTCCTCCTATGGATCCGAGAGTCGATGATCCCTTCCACAATAAATTCTTCTTGCCAATGAGAACCAGACCAGGTGGAACGGGTGTACGTCCAGGAAAAGGATTCGGTACTACTGGTTTAAGCAGGGAGACATGAAAAACAGGGTGTATTTTCAAAGATGTAGGCAATTTAAGACGGCAGGCTACGGGACTTACTATGTTGTTGATTTTGTATGGGCCAACATATTTCTGTCCCAACTTAGATGTCGGAATCCTTAATTTTAAATTTCTTGTCGAAAGCCAGACCATGTCTCTTACCTTGTATGTTGGTGCTGGATTACGGAACCTGTCTGCAGCCTTCTTGTATCTCTCCTGAGCTGCAGCCAGCGTTTGTTTCAAAGACTCTAAATTCTGTTGTAAATACGTAATTCGGTCAGCTGCTGCGGGTACAGACGTGTCTATCGGGAGTCGAGGGAGAATGCTGGGATGATATCCCTTATTAGCAAAGAAAGGAGACTGCTTGGTGGAGGCACTCTGCGAGTTGTTATACGTGAATTCGGCCATCGGGAGTAAGTTTACCCAATCATCTTGTAAGTGGCATACGTAGCAACGCAAGTACTGCTCCAAGGTTTGATTAGTCCATTCCGTTTGTCCGTTAGACTGCGGATGGAAAGCAGGTGATAAATTTACCTTGATGTCCAGGGCGGCACAGAAGCTTCGCCAAAATCTTGAGGTAAATTGGACCCCTCGATCTGATATCACTTTGTCAGGAACTCCATGTAGCCGAAAAACATTTTGTACGATGAGGTCCGCTGTCTGTTCGGCTGTCGGAAGACCGATACAGGGAATGAAATGGGCAGCCTTGGTCAAACGGTCGATCACTACTAGGATAGTGTTTTTCCCCTTAGAAGTAGGCAACTCTACAATAAAATCCATTGAAATAGACCCCCAAGGGCGAGATGGAATAGGGAGGGGTTGTAGCAGTCCCGTAGGTGAGGAGCGGGGAACCTTTGATCTTGCACATACCTCACATGACGAGACGTAATGCTGAACGTCTCTCCAGTAGGTCGGCCACCAAAAGAAGCGAGACAAGAATTCCTGGGTCTTCTGGACTCCTCTATGACCGGCTATCTTTGAGTCATGCATTAATTTTAGTACACTTAGTCTGACCGTTTCCAGAATATACAGGCGTTGTCCCTGAAACCAAAGTCTGTTTTTCAAGGCTAGGTTTACCTGATTGGGGGGTCGGATCAGTAGTGGGTCTCCAGTGTAGGCTTCCTTAATACTTGTTAATAGATCTTGATTGTGTAATACCAATATCAAGTTTGTTTCTGAGAGTATGGTCCTCGGAGGTAATGCTGGAGTTACGTTACCTGAGTGAATCCTAGATAGTGCATCGGCCTTCCCATTACGAGAGCCTGGCCTGTAGGAAACAATGAAGTCAAACTGATTAAGGAATAAAGTCCATCGGGCCTGTCTGGGCTTTAGACACCTTGCCGATCTCATGAATTCGAGGTTCCGATGGTCCGTAAGTACGACAATCTGGTGAGATGCTCCTTGCAGTAGATGCCTCCATTCCTTGAATGCGGTTATAATGGCCAATAGCTCTTTATTTCCGACATCGTAATTCTTCTCTGCGGGCGATAATTTCTGTGAAAGAAAGGCACAAGGATGTAAAAGATCTTTCTCACCTGTTCTTTGCGAGAGAATGGCCCCTATCGCACAGTCGGAAGCTTCTACTTCCATTATGAAAGCTCGATCCGGATCCGGGTGTACGAGGATCGGTGCTGATGTAAATTTAGCTTTCAATTTGGAAAATGCTGTCTGCGCTTGCGGTGACCAGACAAATGGTATCTTCTTCCGGGTCAATTGGGTGATGGGTATGACGATCTCCGAAAAAATTTTAATGAATCGTCTGTAAAAATTGGCGAATCCAATAAATCGTTGTACTTCCTTCACAGACTTGGGAATTGGCCACTCCTGGATGGCTTGAGTTTTACTGGCATCCATGCTGAGACCCTGAGGAGAGATAACATACCCCAAGAATTGGATTTCCGTTTTGTGGAACTCGCATTTCTCTAGCTTGATATACAAGTGATTCTGCCGTAGGCGATCCAAGACTACTCTCACCTGCTGCTGATGCTCCTTGATGTTGCTGGAAAAGATTAAAATGTCATCCAAATAAACAACAACAAAAATATCGAGTATGTCTCTGAAAATGTCATTCACCAAGTGTTGAAACGTAGCCGGCGCATTACGGAGACCAAAAGACATGACGAGGTACTCAAAATGTCCATAGCGTGACCAGAAGGCTGTCTTCCACTCGTCACCGGGACGGATCCGTACTAGATTGTATGCTCCACGGAGATCTAATTTCATGAAGATTTTAGAGTGTCGCACCCTTTCCAGTAATTCGGGAATTAATGGAAGTGGATAGGCGTTCCTGATCGTAATTTTGTTGAGCTCTCGGTAATCAATACATGGGCGGAGTGAGCCATCCTTCTTTTTCACGAAGAAGATCGGGGCACCCGCCGGGGAGAAAGATGGTCGTATAAATCTATTGGCTAGGTTTTCATCGATGTACTCCTTGAGGGCTTTTAATTCTGGCCTAGCCAAAGGGTAAATGTTACCGAACGGAATCGCGGCACCAGGTAGTAGTTCCACGGGGCAATCGTACGGCTGATGTGGAGGCAATTTGTCTGCATTTTTCTTGTCACATACATCGATGAAATCCTGATACTCTATTGGTAGATTTAAGTCAACGGAGCATGCTGACCCAACTAAAGCTGGTTCCTTAGATGATATCTGTCTTTCCTTTGTCTCCCAATTGATAGTAGGGTTTTGCAGTCGTAGCCATGGTAGTCCTAGGATTATGGGAAAATGAGGGGAGGAAATTAACAAGAAGGACAGTCTTTCTGAGTGATCCGCCCCCATATGGACTTTCAGTGATGTTGTTTCAAGATCTACGGGCCCGGACACCAGTGGGGAACCATCCACAGTTTCCATCAATACCGGAGAGATCCTCTTTTGTGAACATATACTGTGTTCTTTAGCGAATGTAATGTCCATAAAATCGCCCCTGGCCCCTGAGTCCACCATAGCGAAACTAGCAATCCATTGGGACTGGGTCCATATCTTGATGGGGATATAAAAGTGTGAGTCCTTCCTTGAGCCGTCCAAGGTCGAAGTAGTGGAACTCACTGAAGAGATGGCTGCATTCACCGGTGAGGATATTTCTGAAGAGAAGTCGTGATTCCAGTCGACCATTTCTTTCCTAGGAGGATTTGAGTGGGAAACTACTGAAGATACATCCGAAAAGTCACATTCGATTACCGCAGCCGTGGTCTTGCGATTCTTACCGGGACAATTCGAAATATAGTGACCTGATTTTCCGCAGTAGAAGCATAAATTTTCTCTAAAGCGGTGCTCCTTGCGTGGGTCAGGAGGACTTCTCCGGACTGCATCGACCTGCATAGGTTCTGACTCTACTGGGAGGAAGGACTTGCTCTGGGCTTCCCTGGAGGGAGATGGCAGGGTTACAAAATTACTGCGGTTAGCATCTGCCCATCTATCTTGCCGGCGTTCTGCAAGACGGATATCAATCCGAATGCAATGATTTATGAAGTCTCCCAGGGCAGCGGGTGACTCGCCTCTAGCCAGTTCGTCTTTAATTGTGGCAGATAAACCCCTCCTAAACACTGCGTATTTTGCTGAGTCGCACCACGTAGTGTCCAACACCCATCTCCGAAATTCCATTGCGTGTTCTACGACAGGGCACTTTCCCTGATGGAGGGCTAGCAATGCGGTTTCTGCTGTGGCACTTCGGTTAGGGTCATCGAACATCTGACACATTGCGGAAATAAAATCATTTAAAGAATTCAAACAGACATCATTAATTTCAATCAGGGGATTTGCCCAAGCAAGAGCCTTGTTGGTTAACAGCATTATCATAGTCAACACCTTGTCTCGTCCTGTTGGAAACTGAGCCGCATGCGCAGCAAAATACAGCTGACACTGATTTAGGAACCCTCAAAATTTTTCTCTTTCGCCACCGAACCTAAATGGCGGGAGTTTAGGGAAAGCTGGAACCGAAGGTGGGGTTGCGGCTGGGGCTGAAACTGTAGTCTCCAGCTTTGAGAGACGAGTAGCTAATGCCTGAATGGATGTATCGGCTATAGTAGCATTATGGTTAGCTTGAGTCTCTAGTGCTGACAATTTTGTTTTGGTAGCCTGAAGCTCCCCTTGAAGTACTGAGATAAATGTGCATATCTTTTTAAGGCGTACATCCACAGAATCTGACCCAGCGAGCTCCATATTTGATGGCTTGTGTATCATGTCAAATTAGTACTATAGGTTCTATGGAACTCGGTGGCATGGGTCAGAGAAGACAAACACAATATATGTTCAAAAGTTCAGTATTGTATTGTAGCAACAGGTCTCAGTACTATGCAGATGTAGTTCAGGGTATTACAGTAAACAGGCTTCAGGCCGCAGAGATGACAGAAGCCGAGCAGATCCGGACAGGAGAGGCGGTCAGGCAGGACGGCAGGTAAGTAACAAACGGGGAATCCCAAGGTTTAGAAGCAGGCACAATGCAAGTTTTCCAAGCTTGGCAGCAGGTGAAGATCCAGATACACACGCACAGGTATAATGTGCAGAGTCCCTTTAGTACACAGCAGGCAGGAAACAGGAAAAGTCAAACAGGAACAAGATGGCCCCTTGTGAAGCTACTCACTCCATCTTTGATAAGGGCAAAATTAAGGGCAAAGTCAAGCAGAACAGAAACATGGCTCAGAACCTCACACACATCTAGATAAGTTCCTTGGGGGTCTAGTTTCCAAAATGGTGTCACTTGTGGGGGGTTTCCACAGTTTAGGCACATCAGGGGCTCTCCAAAGGCAACATGACACCTGCAGACCATTCCATCAAAGTTTGCATTCCAAAACATCACTACTTCCCTTCTGAGCCCCGACGTGTGCTCATACAGTAGTTTTCTCCCAAATTTGGCATATCAGCGTACTCAGGACAAATTGGCCAACAACTTTTGGGGTCCAATTTCTCCTCTTATTCTTGGGAAAATAAAAAAATTTGGGACTAAAAGATCATGTTTGTGGAAAAAATATGATTTTTCTATTTTCACGCCCGGGCGTTATAAACTTCTGTGAAGCCCTTGAGGGTTTAAAGTTCTCACCACACATTTAGATAAGTTCCTTGGGGGTATAGTTTCCAAAATGGTGTCATTTGTGGGGGGTTTCCACTGTTTTGGCACATCAGGGGCTTTCCAAATGCGACATGGCGTCTGATCTCAATTCCAGCCAAAATCGTCAAATGGCGCTGCTTCCCTTCCAAGCTCTGCCATGCGCCCAAATAGTCATTTACCCCCACATATGGGGTATCAGTGTACTCAGGACAAATTGCACAATAACTTTTGGGGTCCTGTAACCCTTTGGAAAATAAAAATTGGGGGTGAAAAGATCATTTTTGTGGAAAAAATTATTTTTTAATTGTACGGCTGTACGTTATACACTTCTGTGAAGCCCTTGGGGGGTTCAAAGTCCTCACCACATATCTAGATAAGTTGCTTGGGGGGGTTTAGTTTCCAAAATAGGGTCACTTGTGGGGGGTTTCCACTGTTTAGGCACATCAGGGGCTCTCCAAACATGACATGGCATCCAATCTGAATTCCAGCCAGTTTTGCAGTGAAAAAGTCAAGCGGCGCTCCTTCCCTTCTGAGCTCTGCCATGCGCCAAAACAGTGGTTCCCCCACATATCAGGTATCAGCGTACTCAAGACAAATTGCACAATAACTTTTGGGGTCCAATTTCTCCTGTTACCCTTGGTAAAATAAAAAAAATTGGACCTGAAGTAATTTTTTTTGTGAAAAAAAGTTAAATGTTCATTTTTTTTAAACATTCAAAAAATTCCTGTGAAGCACCTGAAGGGTTAATAAACTTCTTGAATGTGGTTTTGAGCACCTTGAGGGGTGCAGTTTTTAGGATGGTGTCGCTTTTGGCTAATTTCTATCATATAGACCCCTCAAAGTGGCTTCAAATGTGATGTGGTCCCTAAAAATAAAATGGTGTTGTAAAAATGAGAAATCGCTGGTCAACTTTTAACCCTTATAACTTCCTAACAAAAAAAAATGTTGGTTCCCAAATTGTGCTGATGTAAAGTAAACATGTGGGAAATGTTATTTATTAAGTTTTTTGTGTGCCATATCTCTGTGATATAAGGGCATAAAAATTCAAATTTGGAAAATTGAGAAATTTTTTCAAAATTTTTGCCAAATTTCTGTTTTTTTTCACAAATAAACGCAAGTTATATCAATGAAATTTTACCACTAACATGAAGTACAATATGTCACGAGAAAACGATGTCAGAATCACCGGGATCCATGGAAGCGTTCCAGAGTTATTACCTCATAAAGGGACAGTGATCAGAATTTTAAAAATTGGCCGTCATGAACGTGCAAACCATCCTTGGGGGTAAAGGGGTTAATTAGTTTCCGAATATCCAGACCCACAAAAAACACCTTGGTTCAGTTTTCCTTTGGACAGTCCCTGAAACTTGGTACACAGGTACTGAAAAGTATCTCCTTCTTTCAGTAGAGCTTTAACAAATTGCTTAATCAGTCCAAGCTTAGTGTGGAGTGGTGGCAGGAGAACTTTAGTGGGATAAACTAAACTAACCGCAACTATGTCCTTGAGTCCAGGTTGCAAAGATGTTCTTGTTGGTCAACTTTTTTTGGATCCAGTGTCGAGTCCTATCATGGCTGTCCCATTCACAGAAAAAGCATGGGTACTTTGTGTATCCTCCTCGCTGCCCAAAGAGCAAAGAGAGTTCTTTCAGATCATCACATATTGACCATCTTTGATCCTCGTAGTTAAGTTTAGGTTGAGAATAAAGTAAAAATTCTCATAGCTTTCCTTCAAGGGCACAGAATGCCCTAGGCACTGAAGCATACTTGCTGCCATTGTGCAGTAGCACAGCTGTCAGACTACTTTTTTTTGGATGAATCAATAAAGAGTCTCCACTCGCTGACATTGTACTCAATGTTAAATTTTTCCGTCAGCCCAGGAACATCACTTCAATACACTATAGCACTGTCTTGAGAAAAGTATGGAAGGAATTCCATTTCTCTGCTTCTGTACAATGAAAAACAGGTACCAGGAGCTAGCTAGTTCTTTTCCTTTAGTTTAGAATCTAAAAGTTCTGCAGGAATGTTTAGGAAGGTCCATGTCCCTGACTAAATCATTTAATTTGAGCTGTGAAATAAAGCTATGGATTGTTGGGACTAGCGTGAAAGTCTTCATGTTCTGAACCTTCTGAATCAGGTGTATCTTCAAGTTTCTCCAGAGGTGAAGGGACAGGTATTCCTGGACCGTGAGGCACAGGGTGAATCGCTGACGGGAGGTCTGGGTGTAGAATTTCCTTATTTTTAAGGTTGAGTCCCTCCACGTTGTTTGTACAAAAGTAGCAGTGATCACTATGATTTTATGGTTCCCTCCAGATCATAGGCGCACCAGTATGAAAGCTCTCTTCAGACCACTGCCGTAGTTCTTCTACACAAACAGAACACACCACGACTTGTCCTGATTACCTAGTTTTACATTAAAGTACGCATAATACACCTTTCTACCAAAGTCAGTAATGTTCCTTCATTGTTTCTTCACTACAAAACAACCGCAAATGTAGCAAAAGTTGTGAATTACGACACCCCCTTGAAAACATTTTGATCATATTGTTAGAAACAGAAGCTTAATCCACCACAACTACGAAATGCTGAGAGGAATCGTGGTGAGAACGCCACCACACTCTAATGAACTCTGTCTAAAAGAACATCTGCCATAGCAGCCAATCACAATGGAGCTTTCAGTTGTTAAACTGATGAGGTAAAATGAAAGCTATGCTATGATTGGATGCTATGGGCACCACCACACTCTTTGGAAGCTGGGTTAAGAAAGTCTTCTCTGCCCACAGCAGCCAATCGTCCATTAATTTCTAATCAATCTAATGACACCAAAATCATCCAAAGGTCGCGCAAAGGGGTCAAAGTTGGTGCAAGAAAAAGCCTATGGAGTCAGTGCTTGTGAAAAAATACTGTACATGATGGCATTTTTCGATATTTTTAGTTCAGCGATCGAAAATATATAAAAAAATCACCTATTACTTTTCAAACAATTTTTACCCTTGCAGACGTAATCGTTCACAGGACAGATCAGCCCTACGTCTAAGTATGTAATGTCTGTACACTGAGCAGGTGTTTAATATACAAATTGCAGCCACCCCACCCCCACTTCCCTTGCCCAACATGTGACACCAATTCGGTATCACCCATCCTGGACATTGTGTGACTTCTCAATGAAAGTCAGGAAGCCGGCCTGTTATTTATAACTCAGGAGGAGGGAACCCTAAGAACATGGCTCACAGCGCCTTGTCCTGTCCACTGTGGGAACAGCGACATCTAGGGACATACCATAGACTAGCAGCCTGTCTGTGACATCTTGTTCTTTTACCAATCAGTTTCATCCTTTTCTGTGTCTACAATCTCCTGGACAGAGATACTAAAGTCTTATTTCTATCTGTACCTCAACCCAACCTAACACAAAGCGATAAGAAACGCAAAGACCAATGTCATATATACAGAAACAGAAAACTTTTAATAAAAGAGTCTGGCCCCGGGAGTGTAACAATAGGAGGTGTAGTAGCATACAAGATACTTTAGGCCCCTGCATCTGTGGGTGCTTTCAGGCTACTCTGCCAAGTCAGAAGATCCTGTGTTCTGTCCCCACATGAGGCGAATGGAGGTGTAGTTGGTTGGGACTGGGAGAGATTCCTACCTTCCGTTTCATCAATGCCGAGCAGACAGGACCATTGTTGCTGTTCAGCGTCCGGAGATACACACCAGGGATTGTGAAGTCCAGACTTGTTTATTTGGAAATCTGGACATACAGCATATGATTGGAAATGCAGTACTTCTCCAGAAATGCAGGTGTAACAACCAAGGTGGTACAGCAAATTTGTGAAGCAAGGTGTTGCAGCAAGGTGTGCAGCAAATTATGAGCAAAGTGGTGCGGCAAGGTGGTCGAAAAACTGATGCCTTTCACTGCTCGGTACAAGCGCATCTCTCCCACAGAAAATGAAACTAAGAATGGCTGCTAGCAGGAAGAGAAGGCGTGACCTGACCCGGAAGTGGAAGGCATGTACTAGAAATAATTAGCTGCAGGCTGCTATACAGAAAAAAGGACAGCAGGTGGCAGCAGAGCAAATGCAGGACTATTATACATGGCATGGAAAATAACACATTCTATGAAACCATATATACATAACTTTAGACGGAACAGCACAATCCCCATCTGAAATCCGTAAGGGATTTCACTATATTAATTTTTTTGCTTTTTTTTTAAATAAAGTTCAATAACCTGGAAAACAAACAAATTTGCATACAATGCAATAATAACGCCAAAACGAGGTAGATGACAGACAGTTCCTGAGACAATCCAAAGATACCCATCTTTGTATCGGAGAAGCCGCACTAGGCCAAAATGTCTCCGACCCAACGGTAATCCAATGGACAAAGTACTAGGGCAGTGTTCTGTTCATGGTTCATCCTACCGGAATGTCCACAGAAGAGAGTGGTTTATGGCAGACGTGCCAACCGTGACAGTCTTTGTCTCCACGTGAGTTGTGATAAGAGCTCGCAATGTGGACTAACCTTGCGATAGTCTTGATAAGTGTCATCCAATTGGAGAAACATTCGAAGCACTGGCAACCGAGGCTGGAGGTTGGTTTTGTGTTTGTGGCCAAAGCACTGACCTCGGAGCGGATTTCTGGATCACCATTCGGATCCTGGATGCTAAAGACTTCCTGGACACATTCATTTCCCTTCTGTTCCAACAGAAACTTAGGACCTGAAAGCCAAGAAGAGTTAGCAAAGGACCTTATAGACATAGGTCTAGTGGCATGGTCAGCTGGATTAAGTACAGATGGGATATAGTGCCATTGTTCAGGCTTGGAAGACCTCCTTATTCTCTCGATGCGGTTACTGACGTACACGTAGACGTGCCTTGTTTGGTTGTAGATGTAACCTAAGACAGCCTTATTATCACTGTAGTATTGTATGTCGTCTATGTTGGTGTCCAGCTTGTGCTGTATAAGGTCTGCGAGTTCTACTGCAAGCATGGTCCCACAGAGTTCAAGCCTGGGAATAGTGTGATCAGGCTTGGGAGCCAACTTAGCCTTGCTGAAAACAAACCCAACGTGATCTTGATTGTCGGGTCCCGTCACCTTCAGATAGGCAACTGCTGCAATGGCCTCCGTGGATGCATCCAAGAACACATGGAGTTCCTTCCTAGTGCTAGCAGCAAGTGAGGTTCTGGCGTAGCATCTTGGTATATGGATTTCATCCAAGGCACACAAAGACTGCTTCCAGGTTTCCCATTTGGTTCCTTATCAGGGGGGAGTGGGGCATCCCAGTCCTTGACGGTTTCGAAAAGCTGTCTCAAAAGAGATTTACCTTGTATGGTTATAGGTGCTACGAATCCCAGTGGGTCATATAAGCTATTCACCACTGACTGGACACCATGTTTAGTGAATGGTTTGTCTGCACAGTTGATTTGGAAACTGAAGGTGTCGACTGACAGGTTCCACCTCAAGACTAAGCTTCTCTGCACAGGCGGACAGTCTGGTTCCAGGAATCCAGGTGCGTGGTCACTTGACAAAAAGGCTCTCATGACAGCTGGGCTGTTTGAAGCAATTTTGTGAAATCTAAGCTTGGCTCCGTACAGTATACCTTGGGTCCTCTTGAGTAGTTCGATCGCCGCTTCTTCTGTGGGTAGAGATTTTAGTCTATCATCTACGTAGAGGTCTTTCTCTACAAAGTGTCTGGCGTCTGTTCCATATTTGGACTCTCCTTCTTGAGTGGTTCTCCGCAGGCCATAGGTTTCCACTGCGGGGGAAGGGCTGTTCCTGAATACGTGCACCCTCATGCGATACTCCACCATCTGTTTGCTGGGGTCATTGTCTTTGTACCATAGGAACCTGAGGAAATTCCTATGGTCCTCTCTGACTATGAAACAGTGGAACATCTGTTCAATGTCGGCAGTGATGGCGATGGGCTCTTTCCGGAACCTCATCAACACTCCTACTAGGTTGTTTGTAAGATTAGGACCTGTGAGGAGGACATCGTTGAGAGATAAAGCCTTGATGTTTGGCGCTTGAATCAAAGACAACTCTAATTTGCTTAGGTTTCCGTGGGTGGTATACTCCGAATGAGGGTAGGTACCAGCACTCCTCGTTTTCCTTTAACGGAGGCGCTGGTGTGAGAGGAACGGCCCCCGTCGAGTGTCCGGGCTGGAACCAAAGGAGCCGTCATCTGGGTTCCGGGGGAAACTGTCCCCGGGTAACAGAATTCGGGGACGGACCGTTCTGACAGACAGATGGGCTGGGGGAGGGACCAGTATAAAGGAGGCGGGGAATTCCCCGGACGATGAGTCAGCAGACTGGGACAGAGACTGCAGGAGAGCGTGGGAGCGACTGGAAGCTAGAGCGACCCACCAGGGCCAGAGAGAACGCTCACCGAGGACTCCAGAGGGACGGTGCCAAGGCGACCGGCCGAAACTTGCTGCCCCGCTCCAGCTCGCGGCCGCTGCCGCCTCTTCTCAGCCCGTGGCTGTAGCCTATCCGCGGTTACCCGCGGCCGCCGCCCCACTCTCGCCTATGGCCGCGGCAGGTACCGTGCCGTCGGCGACCACCACTGCCCCGCTCCGGTCCGCAGCAGGGGCCGGGCCTCTGATGACTGCGGACTCCCCGTCGCAGCCGCTAGCTGCGCAAGTGGCCTGTCATTCGCCACAACCCATCGCTACCTCTTGCCCCAGGCCGGGGCCTGCTGCCCACCCGTCCAAGGACTCCGCCGGGGCCTGTGGGCCCTCCAGAGTCACCAGCGCGCCAGAGGGCGCGAAGACTCCGTCAACGCCTCAGCAACTGGGCCCAGCAACTACTACGCCGAAAGACCACCAACCGGAATGGCGAGGGACGTCTGGACAGCTAAGTTGAATTTACAATTAAGGACCCGTAGTCGGCCATACCGCGGCCCTATAGTGACCGGCTATTGCCGGAAGTAGTTGTGTTCTACCTATTTGTGTTTGCTTGTCTATAGCCCCTGCGAGGGCAACCCGTGTTACCCCTGTTGGCGATCAGGCCAAGACTGAGGAAAGTTCCCTCTAGTCTTATAAACGTTATTTTAGAAAGCAGCAAATTGTCTCGCGACTCATCACTTCATCCTGTGTACCTGCAATTACCACACTGGCTCCGCATGGTTATTATGTAATATCTTGCTCATAAAGGTGACAATGTGTTCTTTCATCTCTGGTTTGTTGCTAAGTGTGTGCTGGAGAGAGTTGAATCTGGACAAGGCTTGTTCACGATTGTTCGGGAGTCTTACCCTGGTAGCTCGGAAGGGTAGGGGAAAAACCCAGAAATTAGTCTCGTCCTTAAGGAACTCATTGTCCATTATCCTGACAAATTCCTTGTCTTCCATTGATGGGGCTACCTTGTTGTCATCCTTAGTAGTATGAAACACCGATCTTCCCAAGTCGTCTGCATAGGGAGAAGGAATGACATCAGGCAGCTGTACGGGATCAGGCTTCTCTTTCACCTCATAGTAATGAGGGCATGGTTTGCAGAAAGTAGTTCGTCCGTCTCGGCGTAAGTAGGTCTTAAAGGAATCGACTCTTGTTTGGCCCAAGCACACATTTCCTATTATTATAGGATTATCTTCCGCTCTTGCATGGCTTTGGACCTGAAGCCTCTACATTTGTTCAATGAGTGTGGTTTTTTGTGAATGGGACACTCACGATTGAAGCAAGGTGTTGCAGCAATGAGTGTAGCAAATTATGAGCAAAGTGGTGCAGCAAGGTGGTCGAAAAACTGATGCCTTTCACAGCTTGGTACAAGCGCATCTCTCCAACAGAAAATGAAACTAAGAATGGCTGCTAGCAGGAAGAGAAGGCGTGACATGACCCGAAAGTGGAAGGCATGTACTAGAAATAATTAGCTGCAGGCTGCTATACAGAAAAAAGGACAGCAGGTGGCAGCAGAGCAAATGCAGGACTATTATACAGTACATGGCATGGAAAATAACAGTCTATGAAACCATATATGCATAACTTTAGACGGAACAGCACACACTGGATTGCTGTGACGGTCTTTAAAAAGGGAGAGGGGCCTCAAACTGTCCCTGGAAGCTGGGACCCTAACTATCCCTGACCCGGGGATACTCTTGACAATAAAGAGGCATTACAATACTCTTGTTAAACCCTGCTCAATCTGATCTTACCATGTTCTTGTTAAACCATGAGCTGTTCCCACCCCATGAGGCAAGGGACAGAAATTTAAGATAAACAAGACACAAAGACAAATCAGGGATAACAGAAAACCTCTATCATACAAAAGCACTCACCAACAATAGGAAGGAGGATAGGGACAGGGAGGAATAAGCAATATGGGAATAGGAACCAGGAGATAAACTATCACAAACAACAGGTCACTACTACTACAACTTCTCTCTACTCAGGTTTAGCACTTAGCACAGGAAGACAAATCTTTCACCGGCAAGGAGTAAATGCCCAGACCCAGTATATACAGTTGTACTCAAAAGTTTACATACCGTGGCAGAATTTTATGCTTTCTTGGCGGTTTTTTTTTTAGAGAATATGAATGATAACACAAAAACTTTGAAAAAAGGCCAAGAAAGTAAAAATTCTGCTGGGGTATGTAAACTTTGAAGCACAACTGTATATGTCTCCATAGTAACAGACGACAAATTAATTAGTGCGTAATATTGGTCCCTTAACTCTTACCAGCTTATATTCATTAGGCTAGAAAGATGCAGAAGACAGACTCTGCACTTGCTAATGTCTGATAGTAGCCAGGGAGCATCCTTCCTAATTATGACTGTAATGTCCAGAAATACACGTAAACAACTGTAACTAACGGCAAAGTCCATTACTATAAAGAAGCCGCTAAATACATGACACATCACAGACTTTACTAGGTAAAGGGCATTTAGATAAGAAGCTCTGCTATCATCCAAGAGCATATAGCTCAAAGTCTCCATCTCTACTCATCTGAAAACACATATTTGTGATCCGTCTTTATGCAAGATTTCGCTTAGAGAGTCATCGTCGTTATAATTTCTATTCATAAATCAATAGTACACATGAAAATAAGGAACTTTGTAATATATCTTATCAGAGAAATCTGTTTCTTTCTCATCCTGGACTGATCTTCCACTTTCATTTAATGGATAAAATCTGTTTTCAGTGAAGACAGATTTTCCCATTACTGAGATAGGACATGACAGTTGGTGTTTATTAGATTCTATGGAGAGAGGAGGAGCTAGTGCCAGACACAGACATTCTGCTGCAAGGTCTCCTGAAACCACAGTTACAGAACTTCATAGAATTTTATAAGCACTAAGTGTCACCTCATATCTCAGTAATGGGAAAATCTGTATTCACTGAAAATATATCTTACCTGTGAATTTTGAGAATAAAAGATCAATCCTGGAGGAGAAAGAAGCAGATTTCTCTGATTACTTAAATTATATAGTTTCTTGTGTACTAATGATTTATGGGGAAAAAAAATCAAATGAAACATTTACTTTTTAAAGGGGTTTTCCACTTTCAGGAAAGTGGACTCCATGAATGCTAAAATAACTAGAATAGCAGAGCAGGTATTTACCCTCCCTGAGTCCAATGCCAGCTTTCGGCTGCTGCTCAGGTTTCAGTGTTGTGGCTGCAGGAGTCAAGACATATTGACAGTGCGTATCACCGCTGTAGCCAATCACTGATCTCAGGTGCTCAGTCACTGGCTACAGCAGTGATTTTTTCAGCTCTTATCATGACATCACCGCTGAGCCAAAACACAGGAACTCAAGCAGCTGCGGTCCAGTCACCTGATCTGAAGGTCCTTGCTGGTCCTTCAGTCTCTACCTTATGTAACAAGGTGGTACGGGGTGGTGGTCATGGGTGAGTCCACTAGGTGACAGTCAGTGAGAACCCATGCCCCTTGCACATGAAAAGGCAAAGTCCCTGCCCTGTGGCACAGTTACCTCTGACACACGGTTGCTCTCCACACTGGAATGGCGTCCTCTGGATGCACCAAACGTCACACTTCAGTGCAAACAGTGGCAAACTTTTAATAACGATGAGATAAAGGGAATAACACTTCCTGCACTTTCCCTATCCAGATGTGCAGCATTGTTGGCTTCCATCCGGTTCCTGGGAGTACACCATCCTTTGGTGGGCACTTCCACAGTTCCAGTGTCCGTTCCCACTGCCTGGCAGTGCTTGGCAGTAAGTAATTGTCCTCCAGGGGTATACCCTGGTCCCAACAGTGGAGCGCGTCCTGCCTCGGGCAAGTCTGCCCGGGCTCAGCCCCAGAAGCAGAAAATTCCTGCCTTGTCAGCCAGTTTCTTAACCTCTTCTATCTCTAACTTAATACAAATGCAATGACATAGGATACACAATGACATGAGAGGCACAAAGCATTACACATTACATATAAAACAGGACAAGACAATATGCAACATTAATACACAGAACAGTGTAAAATATGAAGGAACCATTGGGGTGCCATATGGGCCCAGTATACAGGAGAGAGGAGGCAAACAAGGGTCTCCGCCACCTCCTTACACCCTACACCTAAGGGTGAAGCAGAAACCTGACCATTCCCTGCTCCACCATAGTATTCAAATGTGTCTGAGTCCTGAAGACACATATACAGTTGTGAAGTACAGTATTCAGATGTACGGGCCATCTTGTTCTCCGGGATCCATTTTTGTGCTTGCGACGCCATTTTGTTGTTTTACGAGTTAAATTTTGTAACTTAACTAGATGAAAGTTCACGGCTGTTATGAAACCAGACTGTACCAGCTTGTACAAGATATGAGATATGAGATGAGACCCTAAAAGAATGTGCTATTGTTCTATTCTCTACGTCACGTAACTAGGGACATTTATGTAGTTTCCGGTTTTCTTGCAATATTATTGGCTTATAAAGTGAAGCATTACCATGATGTTATTGGTAGTTGAAAACTTTGCATAATTAAGCAAAATATTATAAAAGAAGTGACAAAAATAAAGGGGCTTAGTGATCTGTCTCGATCCTCCCGTACAGAGACCCCCGTCTCCATGTGGTCATTCCCAGTTGCTAGCAACGCCCTGTGAATTAATTTGGAAATCACTGGATCAACCGTGAAGGGTTAATTTAGCCCTCCCTAAATAGCTACCTCGACACAGTAATTCAGGAAGTACCCTGGATCTTCAAGGAAAACATGATGTCTTACCAAATTGGGGATTGTCCCACTGGATCTGTGACAGTCAAGGGAGTATATAGATATATAGATATAATCCAGAAGTTGTACAAAGCCATACTAATGCCATAAACATGAGGTCATGGTTATAATCTGAGGGGCATTGCTAAAATCTCAAGATGTCTTGGAGTAGAGAGTGAGAATAAATTAAAGTGGTTGTGCTTTAGGTGCCTGGTGTTCACCTTGGTAGCATATGGTAAATGTTGGAGTATACAACAGCTGCAGGTTATGTTGTGGACTTATGTTGGAACTAACCAAAAGAGGAATAGTTGCCGGGAGGACAAGTTTGAATGCAGCACTTAGTCAGGTGACATTGATGACGCAGTTCTTTAGTATAAAAGGTCTGTGCCCCAAACTGGAGCGGGTTTTGACACTGGAGGAGAGAGCTGTCCAGATGTCTAAAAGGAGAAGATGCTGCAGCCGGAGTGACAGACCACAGTGGGAAGGGTGTACCAGTGGGCTGTTGTCTGCTTGCAAACAGGACCCAAGTGGAACCAAGTCAGAACTAGAGTCCAGACTACCACAGACAGGTCCTGATGACCCGATCTGCGACTGTCAAGACCCAGAGCCCAGACTACTCCGGTCAAGGCCCGAATCCCAGACCTGTGCCACGCAAGACCCAGGGCCCAGATACCGCCAGTCCAGAGTTGGAACCAGCCCTCAGTATCCTAGAACTGGGAGACACCCGCCGTCAGTCAAGCCCTGAAAATCCATGGGCAGACTCCATCCAGAGGACGCCTGTGGTGGTGAACAAGAGACGCGCGTGAGCTGGGCCACCTCTTCCTGCACTGAGATACGGTACAGGGGATGGCCCGTGCTAGGACACCAGACAGGGTGATGGTCGATTGAAGGAAAGGAGGCTTAACGTGCTTTGGTAGGCTTTGTCAGGAGGACTTGCGGCCTATCGGGAAGAACCGGTGACCCCGGCTAGGGCCATTACCAGAGAAGAAGCCAGCTCAATTACTCTCACATGAACGGCTCTACAGCCCCTCTTAGGGGGCTATGAAAATAATCCATAAGAGGCTTCCATAACATTTAAAGTGAATTTTAGGACTCATTATGCATTCTGAATCATATGATCCAATTTTGATTACTCTGTTTTACATTGTTTGACTGTTGCTATAACTACTATGTTTTCCCGCCGTATCAGGGGAAATAAATAGTTAATTGACTGTTCCTGCCTCGTGCCTATCTGCGTGTTATATCCGATCACCTGGTTTACATAATCTCTCAGGGAGAGAGAGACCTGTTTAACAGGAGGGAGCTAGGATATGACAGAACACACAGGCAAGTGGGATGCCTGTCTGGGAGCCACGGAGGAGACTTCATACTAGGAGCTTAGGGGGTGAGACTGTGGGCAACATCAAGTTGACTCTGGTGGCTGAACTGTGGGGGACATCATACTGTGTGCTGTGTGGGGGGACTGTTGTGGGAATCATGGTGTGTGGTGGAGGGTCATTGTTATGTGTAAGGGAACTGTGAGGACATCGTACTGTGTGAGGGGGACTGTGGAGGACATCATACTAGGTGAGGGGACAGTGAGGGGCATCATACTGGTTGGCGGGGAAGCATCATTATGTGTGAGGGAACTGGGAGGACAACATACTGTGTGTGGTGCACTTGGGGGAAATTGTATTGAAGAAATGTGGGGAAAGTCATACTGTGTGACGGGAGATTCTGGGGAATTTATGCTATGTGGAAGGAACTGTGAGGATAAAATGCAACACAGTGCGTTTGGTGCACGTCGGCGCAGCGCCAAAAAGGCGGATGCGCCGGCAAAAGTGTGCCAGCGCACGACCAGCCTACCCAACGCTAAATATAGGGTACGCTGATCTCATGCAGGGGCATGCGATCAGAGGAGGAGCTGACCG
Organism: Dendrobates tinctorius; assembly: GCF_039654945.1. Taxonomy (NCBI): domain Eukaryota; kingdom Metazoa; phylum Chordata; class Amphibia; order Anura; family Dendrobatidae; genus Dendrobates; species Dendrobates tinctorius. The sequence goes on from NW_027361772.1 coordinate 19,712,302, forward strand.
GGGGTGGGTGCGGCCGTGGGCGGAGTTTAGCGGCGACCGTGCGCTGCGCCCAGGAACGCTAGTGTGAAACTAGCCTTACTTTGATAGCATAATACTCTGTTGGGTAACGTACTGTACTGTAGGGCATCATTCAGTGTTTGGGGGTCTCTGTGGGTATCATAGTGTGTGTGGGAGCCATGAAAGGAGTATCATACTGTGTAGGAACACTAATGGTCTTCAATACGAGCAATATTTCTTTGTGGGCACATATAGACTGGACGAGGTTGGGCAAGTAGCTGAGCATAGATTAAAAATTGTTGCTATGCATGTCGCAGTATATGTCCCTCTAGCCTATGGTTACAAGTTGGGAGGTAAGTGGGGTACGCTATGTACCACCATAGCCTTCAGCACATAATATCTACTTTATGCATTATGTGTACACTTTACGAACTTTGGTGACATTTTTCTATTTCTTGTTTCCCGCCTGAGCAATGTTGTAATTCAACCTAAAATGATGCAATACTTTACCACACATTAGATTATATGCCCACACCCACGTATATTACTCAAGGGACAGCTCTGCATCTTGCACAATGAGACACATACTGTAGATAAGGATGTATACAGTTTAACACTTATGAGAATGGTGATTTGAAGGCACATGATAAGATTATGACAGCACTGACCTCACCTTCAGCAAAAATAATACCACAGAAAACTGGAGGCTCATGTTTGCTTGATTTTTCATTTAAGGTCTTTGATTTTTTTTCCTCCTCTTCTTTCTTTATAGCTTTTTATTTTTTTGCCGACATGGCCATAGAAGGGCTTGATTTTGATGAAGAATGAATCCTAGTTTTGAATGACACTAATCATTTTACCATATAATGTACTGGTAAATAGGGAAAGAATTCCAAACAGTGTGAAATAGTGGGGAAAAAAATCACAAAATTGTTTTTTGTTTTTTTCTTTGTTTTTTTTAAGGTGATCATCCTGCACTAAAACTGACCTGGCAAAGTGATTCATCAAATGAGTATAATAAGTGAGTACAATTGCGACAATATCAAACTTTTATGGCCTAATTCGTCAAGTAGTTTACGAAAGTTTTCTGGTTTAAGATTAAGACTACTTGAAATTTTGGGTTAGGGATAGTGCTATAGTTAGGGTTAGGGTTAGTGCTATTGCTAGGGTTAGGCTTAATGCTATGGTTAGGGTTAGTGCTATAGTTAGGGTTAGTGCTATAGTTAGGGTTACTGTTAGGGTTAGGGTTAGGCTAAAGTTATGGTTACTGTTAGGCTTAGGGTTACTGTTAGGGTTACTGTTGGGCTAAAGTTAGGGTTGCTGATAATTAAGGTTAGTTTTACTGTTAAGGTTAGGGTTACTGTTAGGCTAAAGTTAGGGTTATTGTTAGGCTAAAGATAAGGTTATTGTTAGGCTAAATTTGGGGTTAGGCTAAAGTTATGGTTAGGGTTAGGCTAAAGTTAGGGCTAAGGTTAGGCTAAAGTTAGGGTTAGGGTTGGAGCTAAAGCTTGAGTTAGGACTGAGGCTAAAATTAGGGTTAGAGTTTGGGCTAGGGTTAGGGTTGGGATTAGGGTTAGGGGTGTGTTGGGGTTAGGGTTGTGATTAGGGTTATGGTTGGGATTAGGATTAGGGATGTGCTGGTGTTTGGTTTGTGGGTAGGGTTATGGTTAGGGTTGAGATTAGGGTTAGAGGTATGTTGGGGTTAGGGTTGGAATTAGAATTGGGGGTTTCCACTGTTTAGGCATATTAGGGGCTCTGCAAATGCAACATGACACCCGCAGACCATTCCATCAAAGTCTGCATTCCAAAACCAAGCTCCTTCCCTTCCGAGCTCTGTCATGCGCCGAAACAGTGGTTTCCCCCACATATAGTTTCCAGCATACTCAGGACAAATTGAATTGGAAAACAACTTTTGGGGTCCAATTTCTCCTGTTAAGTTTGTGAAAATAAAAAATTGGTGACTAAAAGATCATTTTTGTGGAAAAAAATGATTTTTTTATTTTCATGGCTCTACATTATAAACTTTAGTGAAACACTTAGGGGTTCAAAGTGCTCACCACACATCTAGATAAGTTCCTAGGGGGGTCTAGTTTCCAAACTGATGTCACTTGTGGGAGGTGTCTACTGTTTAGGCACATCAGGGGCTCTGCAAACACAACATGAAGCCCGCAGACCATTTCATCAAAGTCTGCATTCCAGAACATCACTACTTCCCTTCCGAGCCCCGACATGTGCCCAAACAGTAGTTTTCGCCCACATATGGGGTACCAGCGTACTCAGGACAAATTGGACAACAACTTTTGGAGTCCAATTTCTCCTGTTACCCTTTTTGTGGGAAAAAAATGTTTTTTTATTTTCACGGCTCTGCGTTTTAAACTTCTGTGAAGCACTTGGGGGTTAAAAGTGCTCACCACACATCTAGCTAAGTTCCTTGGGTGGTCTAGTTTCCAAAATGGCATAACTTGTGGGGGGGTTTCAACTGTTTAGGCACATCAGGGGCTCTCCAAACACAACATGGCGTCCGATTGATTTATATGCAGAAGTAAGCTGCTAACTTCCCTCCCACCTTCTGAAGAGAAGCAGTTATAAATCACCAGCTGTTAGCTTTCACAACAGGTCTCTTAATAACGTTCGTGCTTTCTCTGGAGCTATGTGGGAGCTGTCTGCTTGTTCAGATGCCTTGTCTATGATTTATTTTTCTATTAAGGATAAAGAACTTAATTTAAAAACTGTATTTTGTGTTTGCTTGTTGTGAAAGATCGCACAGGGGAAGGGATTGTGGACTTCGCTCACCTCGGGGAAGGGGAGAGAAGGACCTAACAGGGGTCGGCTCTCTGGCGCCACCACTTGCCCCAAGTCAGTCAGGGAACTGCACCGAGAGCAAATAGTTGCTGGAAAGGCTTCCCTTATAGGTACGAGTCATTGAGGCTCTCCCAGTGAGGGAGGATATATATCATCAGTGCAGGCTGGGGACATATATATAAACCTCCCCGCTGTCACTGCCAGAGTTCTGCCACCAGTTCTTCGTTCAAAATAAGCCCCGTCTGACAACAGGCTTATATCAGGTCAGAAGCCAACCCGGGTAGTAGTGTATAATATAACCAACCAAGCGTGCGGACGTGAGGATTCGTGAATTGAGATAGAAGAGCAGCTCAAGATTAATTTTATATTTAATTGCCGAAAAGGCGCACTAGAAATATACAGGCATATATTTACAGAACAATATACAAGTATGCAGTCAAGAGTGTAGTACAAGGGTAGGGTATAGATAGGTTGCAATTACCGTGTTATGTAGAATGTGACCACAGGGAGGCGCTGATGGATCACAGGTCCAAATCTTAGTTTGGTGGTTTTACTGGCTGCAGCAGCTAACATATCCTTCTGCCAGTAGAAAAACTCAGTCCAAAATGAGGGTCTGCCTTATATCTCCTAGGCTGTTCCCTCCCACACTCTGCTGCCACCCCTGGGCTGGGCTGCCTCCCTCCTGTCATGTCTGAGAATATGATTTTCTGTCCAGAATCATGGCCCATAACTTTCCACCCGAAGCTCTGAATGGGTCGGCGCCACCGCCACTGGGTTCCGCTGGATTTCATCTGCGCATAGAGACTAAATATGCCTACCGTATGTAATTCCGGGAAGCTATGCTTTATAACTCAATAACACAGAGTGCTACAGGTGGCTGCCAGGCACAATTGTATGGGGGAAGGAATGCCAATTTGGATTATGTGTTTGGCTAGTCTCAGAGATATTGCATTCTGTTATTATAGGTCATTTTCCAGATTCAATACCTCAGAGCCTTGCTGTGATCTATAGTGCCATGAGGTGTCCATGTGCTATGTGAGACAAAGGGAGCCAGCTAGCTGTAGCTGCAGGAGAGTTCACACCCTGGTGCTGATTGGTGGGGACCGAGTTTCAAAGAGCTTATTCCTGGATTTTTAATTAAAGAAGAGCATTGCATTGCTTAGTATGGCCTTGGAGAATTCATGCCAAGAGAGGAGGCACATTCCTGGAGTAGACGGAGATGTGCTGAACCTATAATCCAAAATGGATTCTCCCTCGTCCCTCACACTTGTGTTTTCTTTGTATAATATTTAAATTTATTTGGTGATCTGAAACACTTAAGTGTGACAAACATGCAAAAGATTAGGAAATCAGGAAGAGGCAAATACTTTTACACAACTGTATAGTAACTATGTAATTACAGTGCCTTGCGAAAGTATTCGGCCCCCTGGAACTTTTCAACCTTTTCCTACATATCATGCTTCAATCATAAAGAAACCAAATGTAAATTTTTGGTGAAGAATCAACAAAAAGTGGGACACAATTGTGAAGTGAAACGAAATTTATTGGTTATTTTAAATTTTTGTGGAAATTCAAAAACTGAAAAGTGGGGCGTGCAATATTATTCGTCCCCTTTACTTTCAGTGCAGCAAACTCACGCCAGAAGTTCATTGTGGATCTCTGAATCATCCAATGTTGTCCTAAATGACTAATGATGATAAATATAATCCACCTGTGTGTTATAAAGTCTCCGTATAAATGCACCTGCTCTGTGATAGTCTCAGGGTTCTGTTTGAAGCACAGAGAGCATCACAATGACCAAGGAAAACAACAGGCAGGTCTGTGATACTGTTGTGGAGAAGTTTAAAGCCGGATTTGGATACAAAATGATTTCCAAAACTTTAAACGTCCTATGGAGCACTGTGCAAGTGATCATATAATGAAATGGAAAGAGTATCATACCACTGCAAATCTACCAAGAACCAGCCGTCCCCTCTAAACTTTCATCTCAAACAAGGACAAGACTGATCAGAGATGCAGCCAAGAGGCCCATGATCACTCTGGATGAACTGCAGAGATCTACACCTGAGGTGGGACAGTCTGTCCATAGGACAACAATCAGTCGTACACTGCACAAATCTGGCCTTTAAGGAAGAGTGGCAAGAAGAAAGCCATTTCTCAAAGATATCGATAAAAAGTGTTTAAAGTTTGCAACAAGCTGTTAGAGTGTTAGAGTGTTAGCGACTCCTGGAGTGGACCCTCTGGGTCGCGGCACCAACCCTCCCAGGGCGAGCTAGCCTAGTGAGGACCACCCCCTATACAGGGAGTGTCAGGAGCAAGCCCCAGGGGATACGATACCACGACTGCTGGCACCAGGCGGCCGGCTCACAGGAGATACGAGACTGTGTGACTGGAGGGTGCAGGATACTAGGGAACACAGGAGAGTACACGGGAGTGCGCTGAGTACAGGGTAGTGCTAGACGGGTACACGTGGGCACATAAGGCGTGTAGCAAGTAACAGAACACAGGAATAGAGTGAATGCCAGGAGGCACGGCGGAGCAAGAAACAAGGGACAGGATACGAGAGGATGTGCCAGGAGGCACAACTGAGCATGAAGCAACAAGGGTTCAGAGCAAGTGCTAGGAGCACCACAGAATAGCAGACAGAGCAGAGGACCTGAGAACAGCGCACAGCCAGGCTGGGACACAGCTGACCCAGCCAGGAAGTACAACAATAATCAGGCACCTCCTCTAGGGGGAGGTCGTCTGATATAGCACATGACTACTACTGGTTCCGGGTCAGGACCTAGCCAGAAAGCACATGACCACTAGTGGTTCTGGGTCAGGTCCTCCAATACCATAGAGAGGACCGAGCCCTATACAGCACTGACAGGAGCGCGCAAGCGCAAATGTGGCATGGAGAAGGAGACCCGGGGACGAGAGTTGCGCGTGCGCACCCGACGGGGACCCCTGAGGGACCGCCGTACCGGAGGGAGTGACGTCGGGGCCGAAGCCCCGCCTCCTGGTGAGCGCGGCATAACAGTACCCCCTCCTTTAAGCCCCCTCTCTCTAGAACTGGAAAATAGCACCTTGACACTAGGAGCGGGATCCAGACACTTCCTAACTGCATGAGGACCAATGAGATCCAGAGTCTCAATACGAGAAAATTCGGTCTCCTGCCATACCCTGGAGAACTCCACGGACAGAGAGTCAGAGGCAGGTATCCCCGAGACAGGTCGAACCGGCAGAGGCACACAGACATGCTTGGAGGCCGAAGTGGTGGTGCAGTCATTGGAAGTCAATTCATCCTTAGGAGGCGAGCTGTCGGAGGATGGTTGCTTGGGAAGTCTCTTCTTGGCACACAGTAGGGGAAAGCAGCCACGAAGTCTTTGACGTCCTGAGCAATAGACGGCCATCAGTAATTGTGGGATAAACGGGAGAGTGTCCTCTTGGCACCAACATGACCGGCAGCCGGAGAAGAATGTCCCCAGGATAACACACCTTTACGGTTACCTTTAGACACAAAGGTCTCCCCTGGACGCTGGGGCGTCAACTTGACGGAAGCCACGGTAATTACCTTGGGACAGTCACTTGACGGAGGTGGAGACTGACTCTCAGCACCCCTGTTGATAATGTCACAAGTCACAGACCGGTTGCTTGAAGGATGTGGAGACTGACTCTCAGCCTCCTTCTCGACAATGTCACAAGTCACAGATGGGATGCTTGACGGATGTGGAGACTGACTCTCAGCCTCCTTCTCGACAATGTCACAAGTCACAGACGGGATGCTTGACGGATGTGGAGACTGACTCTCAGCCTCCTTCTCGACAATGTCACAAGTCACAGGCGGGATGGTGGACGGCGGACCTATAACCGTCGAAGACGAGCAAGCAGGGTTCTTCGGATGAATGAACAGCAGGCAACTCTTTTGACAGGACGGTCCCCAACGGAGTATATCACCAGATTGCCAGTCCAGGGTCGGCCCATGAATACGTAACCAAGGAAGGCCAAGAAGAAGGGTATGAGGCGAAGTCGGCAATACGTAGAAGGAGATCAGCTCCCGATGACATGTGCCAATCTGCAACTCAACTTCCTCAGTGACCTGGTTAACGGTGTCCTGCAAGGGCTTATCGTCGACCGGAACTACTGACCTAGGAGACTCCAAGGATCTGACAGGGATGCGAAACTTCTTAACTGCCTCGAGACTAATAAAGTTACCCACTGCGCCAGAGTCCACAATAGCTTTCACAGTAAAAGTCTCGAAACCAAAATTCAGGGAGACAGGCACGGTCAGGGGTAGAGAGGAATCACATACACTTGGGGAGACCTCACTTAACAGTCCCAGGCGGAGAGACTTCCCCAGTCTCTTGGGACATGAGCGTAGAAAGTGGGAGGCATCCCCACAATAGAAACAGAGCCCTTGTGCCTGCCTTTTCACACGACGCCGTTGAGCTATCTGGAGGCGATCCACCTGCATAGGCTCAGGTACCGGATCTGCTGCAGATAACTCGGGTAACGGATGAGAAAAACTGCGAGTGGACGAAGAGAGGCGAGAGGACCCTCTCTCTCTGGCTGACTCGCGGGTGCGCTCCTGAAAGCGCAAATCAATGCGTGTCGCGAGAGAGATAAGATCCTCCAAATTGGTAGGGGTATCTCGGCCCGCCAGTTCGTCTTTGATCCGACCGGACAGACCACGCCAAAAGGCCCCTACGGGGGCATCATTATTCCAACCTAGCTCAGAGGACAAAGTGCGAAAACATATCGTGTATTGTCCAACCGATAGAGAACCTTGACGAAGATTAAAGAGGGACTCGGTGGTGGAAGCAAGGCAACCCGGCTCGTCGAACACCTTACGGAAAGTGTCCAAAAAGATGGAAAGCTGAGCGACGAGCGGGTCATCACGCTCCCAAAGGGGATTCACCCACGCAAGCGCCTTACCCTCTAAGTGAGAAATAATAAATGCTATTTTAGCACGATCGGTGGGGTAATGCTGCGGCAAAAACTCAAAATGCAAACGACACTGGTTCAAGAATCCACGACACAACACAGGGTCACCACTATACCGGGGTGGCTTGTATAGGCGCGGAAGCGAGTGTGGAAGCATGGCCTGGGCAGATTGTATGGAAAGGAGCCGATTATCTACCGACGCTATATAGTTGAGAATCTGAGCCTGGGAGTCGCGTTGCTGCGCAAGTTCCTGCTGGAGACTAGCCAACTGGGCAGCATTCCCAGGCTCAGAGGACTGAGAGGCAGATAAACCGGACTCCATGGACTTGAGAAATGCCATAACCCTAATCTGGTTTTCCCGGAGGAACGTCAGCTCCTTTTGGACGGAAGCCGCAGTACCAGCGGGGTCCATGGCCTGATTATACTGTTAGAGTGTTAGAGTGTTAGCGACTCCTGGAGTGGACCCTCTGGGTCGCGGCACCAACCCTCCCAGGGCGAGCTAGCCTAGTGAGGACCACCCCCTATACAGGGAGTGTCAGGAGCAAGCCCCAGGGGATACGATACCACGACTGCCGGCACCAGGCGGCCGGCTCACAGGAGATACGAGACTGTGTGACTGGAGGGTGCAGGATACTAGGGAACACAGGAGAGTACACGGGAGTGCGCTGAGTACAGGGTAGTGCTAGACGGGTACACGTGGGCACATAAGGCGTGTAGCAAGTAACAGAACACAGGAATAGAGTGAATGCCAGGAGGCACGGCGGAGCAAGAAACAAGGGACAGGATACGAGAGGATGTGCCAGGAGGCACAACTGAGCATGAAGCAACAAGGGTTCAGAGCAAGTGCTAGGAGCACCACAGAATAGCAGACAGAGCAGAGGACCTGAGAACAGCGCACAGCCAGGCTGGGACACAGCTGACCCAGCCAGGAAGCACAACAATAATCAGGCACCTCCTCTAGGGGGAGGTCGTCTGATATAGCACATGACTACTACTGGTTCCGGGTCAGGACCTAGCCAGAAAGCACATGACCACTAGTGGTTCCGGGTCAGGTCCTCCAATACCATAGAGAGGACCGAGCCCTATACAGCACTGACAGGAGCGCGCAAGCGCAAACGTGGCATGGAGGAGGAGACCCGGGGACGAGAGTTGCGCGTGCGCACCCGACGGGGACCCCTGAGGGACCGCCGTACCGGAGGGAGTGACGTCGGGGCCGAAGCCCCGCCTCCTCGTGAGCGCGGCATAACACAAGCCACCTGGGAGACACACCAAACATGTGGAAGAGGGTGCTCTGGTCAGATGAAACCAAAATCGAACTTTTTGGCAACAATGCCAAATGATATGTTTGGCGAAAAGGCAACACAGCTCATCACCCTGAACACACCATCCTCACTGTCAAACATGGTGGTGGCAGCATCATGATTTCGGCCTGCTTTTCTTCAGCAGAGACAGAGACGATGGTTAAAATTGATGGGAAGATGGATGGAGCCAAATACAGGACCATTCTTGAAGAAAACCTGTTGGAGACTGGGACGGAGATTTGTATTCCAACAAGACAATGATACCAAACATAAAGCAAAATCTACAATGGAATGGTTCACAAATAAACGTATCCAGGTGTTAGAATGGCCAAGTCAAAGTCCAGACCTGAATCCAATCGAGAATCTGTGGAAAGAGCTGAAAACTGCTGTTCAGAAACGATCTCCATCAAACCTCATTGAGCTCGAGCTGTTTGCCAAGGAAGAATGGGCAAGAATTTCAGTCTCTCGATGTACAAAACCCATAGAGACATACCCCAAGGGACTTGCAGCTGGAATCGTAGCAAAAGGTGGTGCAACAAAGTATTAAGTTAAAGGGGCCAAATGATAATGCACGCCCCACTTTTCAGTTTTTGTATTTCCACAAAAATTTAAAATAACCAATAAATTTCGTTCAACTTCACACTTGTGTCCCACTTGTTGTTGATTCTTCACCAAAAATTTACATTTGTTATCTTTATGTTTGAAGTATGAAAAGTTCCAGGGGGCCTAATACTTTCGCAATGCACTGTATATGTAACTGTGATAACACCAAGAAATGACATGGGAATGGATATCAAATAAGACATGGAAAACAGGGAGGAATGGCAAGAACTGGCCTACAGAGTAGGCAAGAGTTGCATATGAGTGAATGGATAGAATCAGAATAAAAAATCATAAAGGAAAAAAACATTTTGTGCAGGACCAGATCCGGTGTGGACAAACTGACTACGAAGAAATAATAATAATGTCCTTATATAAGTGTAAGAGGGTCAAGGGTCTAGCCCTTTAAATGTTGACACTACTGTTTACTTATACATAATTGCCATATTTGAATGTGTCGTATTTACGTATCTGTGCATTATGTGTAAGCTGTATATACGTGTTTATTGCCATATTGTTATATGTACACTACCATTCAAAAGTTTGGGGTCACCCAGACAATTTTATGTTTTCCATGAAAACTCATACTTTTATTAATCAAATAAGTTGCCAAAAGAATTTAAAATCTCGTCCAGACATTGACAAGGTTCAAAAAAAGATTTTTATTTGAAATAATAATTTTCTCCTTCAAACTTTGCGTTCGTCAAAGAATGCTCCCTTTGCAGCAATTCCAGCATTGCAGACCTTTAGCATTCTAGCAGTTAATTTGCTGAGGTATTCTGGAGAAATTTCCCCCCATGCTTCCAGAAGCCCCTCCCACAAGTTAGTTTGGCTTGATGGGCACTTTTTGCGCTGATCTTCAGAAGCACTTCGTTAGCGTAGAGGATCAAACAGTTGCTTTGTAGTTGGCACAGTCTGATCTTCTCCAGTACTTTGGCCATGTGCAAGCCCTTCAAAAATTCTAGTATAGTGCTGTCAGTTCAGCTCTCGGGACTGGTTTGAGCAGCTCTGCTGGGATACCATCATTGCCAGGTGCTTTAATGTTTGGCAGATGCTTCAGTGCCCAATCCATTTCACTTTCCAATAGGTCTGGTTTTGGTTTCTCTTGGCCTCTGTGCTCCTCATGATGGTCAGTTCTGGAGCTAGCATATAGTTCCTCTGTGTATTCCTTCCATCTCTGTTTGATGTCATACTGATCGCTAATTTCATTTAGTCATGCCCTTTGGTGTGCTAAGTAAGGATAATTTACTTATTTCACTACAGCAAATAATTCCCTTGTTCTGTCCTTCTTGTAGACTTTTTCAAGGGTCATGCATCGGATATACAGGAAGTAGTTCTTGACATTCCTTGCTTCTCTTTGGAAGTTGAGATTGAGTCACTTCGCTTCATTCAACCTGCCATGAGCCATGGCTCCTCTCCTGATACTAGTGATCAGGGAGGATGGTCGTAGTTAATCAATTTCCACCATGCAATGGCTTTTAGTATGGCACATGCTCTTGAACATTTTCAGTGACAGTTCCTTTGATCTTATAAAGTGCTGCAAACCTGTATTCATGACAGAGTTGCTGTCCAGTTTCGCTCTGGCACTTTACATGACTGAGTTGCTGTCCAGTTTCGCTCTGGCACTTTACATGACTGAGTTGCTGTCCAGTTTCCCTCTGGCACTTTACATGACTGAGTTGCTGTCCAGTTTCCCACTGGCACTTTACATGACTGAGTTGCTGTCCAGTTTCGCTCTGGCACTTTACATGATAGAGTTGCTGTCCAGTTTCGCTCTGGCACTTTACATGACAGAGTTGCTGTCCAGTTTCCCTCTGGCACTTTACATGACTGAGTTGCTGTCCAGTTTTGCTCTGGCACTTTACATGACAGAGTTGCTGTCCAGTTTCCCTCTGGCACTTTACATGACTGAGTTGCTGTCCAGTTTCCCTCTGGCACTTTACATGACTGAGTTGCTGTCCAGTTTCGCTCTGGCACTTTACATGACAGAGTTGCTGTCCAGTTTCGCTCTGGAACTTTACATGACAGAGTTGCTGTCCAGTTTCGCTCTGGCACTTTACATGACAGAGTTGCTGTCCAGTTTCGCTCTGGCACCTTACAGACAAACGGTGTCCAGTCCCAGTGTGCTGTAGGGTGCGGGGTGGATCACACTTACTTGTAGGCTGCAGGCCTCCAGGCTTCAGTCCTCAGGAGCTGCCACTCACAATTTAGGGGACACTAAGTTCTTTACAACAGGCAAACGTTTACTATCAGTCCAAGTTCATCAGGTGGTTACATGTGGGATAGGGCACAGCAATTCACATTTTCTTACTCCTTAGTATAACTCCTCTTCTGCCTTGCCACCTGTTTTTCCTGGACTACCCCCAAGGACGCTGAGGGTAGTCCAGGGATTCGCTGTCCTCTCTGGCAGTGCACCGGGACCAGCCTCCTGCCGGCCACATAATTCTTCGTCCACTGTCCTCAAGATGTCAAAAAATCAGGCAGCTCCTTGGTCAGGGCCCTAGGCTTTAGATGTTGCAGGAATATCCATCAGGGAACTCTATTTGGCCTCCCAGTACCTCAAACGATTGGCTCATGCTGCAAATTGCAACTCACCGCACCTGAATTTGACCTTCACTTTTCACTTCTCTAACTCCTCCTAACTCCTGCAGTGCCCCCTTTTTCGTCTGTCTAACCAGCATCTCAAGTCTACAGCCTGCTCTAGGAATAGCCTTTGTAGTAGTGGGCAAGAGCAATAGAAACATGCAATAAAATACACACCAAATGGACAAATGTATTTAAACACCTACACATTACACCTACAGGAGCTTTAATGACATAGCATACATCCATAGGCATAAATATAGAGTCAGCACCCACTTTGCAGAGCTTCCACTCTTCTGGGAAGACTATCTACAAGATTTTGGAGGTGTCTTTGGGAATGTTAGTTCATTTATCAAAAAAAGCATTTGTAAGGTCAGACACTAATTTTATGACAAGATGATCTCACTCGCAATCTCCATTCTAGATCATCCCAAAGGTGTTGAATGGGGCTGATCTCAAGGCTCTGTGCGGCCGGTCATGTTCTTCAGCACCAGACTCTCCCACCCATTCCGTTATCGACCTAGTGCACTGGGCCTCAGTCATGGGGAACAGAAAAGGTAATTCCCCCAAACTTCCCACAAAGTTTTTTTTTAAACTGTCTTCATTGACTGCAATACAAAGTATACATATAATGTCCAATAACATAACAGAAGAATATTTATGCAATATTATTAACATTAGATGGCATTTTTTCAACTATAACAAAAAAGAGAGGTGAAGTGTGGAGTAATTAAGGGTTGTAACAGTTTATAAAACTCTACCGAGAACCCATCCGGGCCAGGGGCTTTATGCAGTTTTGAAGATTTAATGACTGATCTTACCTCCTCAGAAGAAATTGGTTGGTTTAGGATCTTCCGCTGAGAGTCAGTAAGCCTTGGTGGACAAGCCTTGCGTAGGAATGCATATCCATCCTCCTGAGAGTCCAGAGATGGGCCATAAAGATCTGCATAAAAGTCTCTAAAAACCCCACAAATTTGGGTTGGGTCACGAGTGATAGAGCCATCGGGTAAGGCAATATTAGGAACCCTAGTAGCCGCTTTGAATGGCTTCGATAAAGATGCCAGGAGACGGCCTGGTTTGTTACTGCAAGCAAAATAACGGTTACGTTGATGAGCTAATTGGTTGTGTGCCTGCTCATGTAATAGGGTATTTAAATTTTGTTTAGCTATCAGGTAATCCTCTCTGGAGGAGGGAATATTATGTCATTTAAAGTCTGTATACGACTGAGTGAGCTGGTCTAGGTGAGGCCGCAAGAAGGACAACTACTTCCTTTTTTTCTGGGACACATAAGAGATAACATGTCCCCTAAGTACTGTTTTAACATTGGCCCAAAATAGATAGATATCGTCCAAGTGTTCCAAGTTGTCCTCCACGAAAGTCTCCCACCAGCCCGTCATATAGCGCTTGAAATCATCTGAAGTATAGAGATAATAAGAGGGGAAGCACCAGCGCAAAGACACAGATCTATTAGTGGTGAGTTCCAGAGTAAGAAAGACTGGGGAGTGGTCTGAGATAATTGAAGTGAGAATGTCAACTGTTTTTAGAAGGGAAAGAAGAGAGGCAGAAGATAGCCAATAATCAATTCGAGTGTGAACATCATGTATCCTAGAATATAAGGTATATTCTCTTTCCATAGGGTGGCAGCATCTCCAGGCATCAACCAAGTCAAGCCTGTTTAACAAGGTAAAGCTCTGACTAATATATATCGCCCTGCCTGGACCCTCACCACATCCTGTATAGAAAAATTGAGATCCTTATGAAACAAAATGGCCACACCACTATATTTTTGTGTAAAGGAAGCCTCCAAACACTCCACATAATATCTATTACGGAGCTATGGGTGACCCCTGCATAGCCAATGGGTTTCTTGTAAAAAGACAATATGGGGGCTTAGACGAGTAATGTGATCTAGTACTTTACTGCGCTTGACCGGTGAATTGAGGCCTGCCACATTCCATGATAGCGAGCAAACCTACCAACCCAAGTTAGCAAAAAAGACCAGACATAGAGCGTGCCCAAGGAGACTGAACCCACCCCCACCTCAAACCCCAACTGAACTGAGAAACAACATATAAACCAAAAAGTTAAACATTGGGTTAAGTTATCTTAACTAATGGTATCCCCTGGAAGAAAAAACATGAGATAAGAACAAAAGTTCAATATAGATCAAGCCATAAGCTCAAAACCAAATCTTAAAGGTAAAATAACACATGGCTACAAATCAGACTCAAGTGACCAGAGAGGAAGCCCAGGAAGAGCGCTCAACTTCTGTAATGCTTTATCTGGGTCATCAAAAAACACTGGTTTGCCTTGAAGCACCACCCGAAGGCGTGCAGGGTAGAGAAGACCAAAACGATTGCCTTTGTCATGTAATAGTTTACATACTGAAGAAAAAGCACGTCGCTTGGTCACCACCAAGGAAGATAAATCTTGAAACACAAGGAGGGAATGGCCCTCGTATTTCAATGAGGTGACGGCTCGGTGCGCCCGGAGCAACTGAAGTTGGCCTGGTAATTGAGTAACTTGAAAATTACCGGGCGTGGACAAGCTTTCAGATCAGAGCGCTCAGGTCCAAATCTGTGCGCTCGCTCCACCACCATAGAGCCAGGCATGTCAGGCAAATTGAGTGCTTGTGGGAGCCATGAGGAAGTAAGGTGGTGTAGGTCCTTTACAGATTCAGGAACACCGATGATCCGTAGATTGTTACGACGACACCGGTTTTCAAGGTCATCAAATTTTTCCCGAAGCTGCTCTATCTCATGGTCTCTGTCCTTTATCTGGGTAACAAAGGATTGTACCGTGTTCTCCAAGTCAGAAATCCGCTGTTCTGTCACTGAAATTTTATTGGTGTGTTCAGTTAGCTGTGATGTGATTGATTCCAGCGATGATTGAAAAGATTGAAGTCTGGCATCAATCACCGGTATGAGCGTCATTGTAATAGAAGCAATTGCTTGCAGGGATTCCTCAGACATGGTGGTGTTAGAGTCAGATGTTTTAGGAGGAGACCTGGCAACCTGAGCTCTGCTCTTGACCGATTTGGAGCTACCGTAATTCACAAATTTATCCATGGATGGTGGAGCAGAGTATGCAGCCATGAGGTATACACAGAGAGAGAGAGGGGGGGATACCACAGCCAAGATTTGGCTAAAGAAGCTTACATAGTCTTGTTAGGGTTAGATCGAAGGTATATAACAAATTGGGCCTGGGTCAACTGCAATACGGAAGGCGAGCCCTGACAGAAGGGGGCTTTATCCGTTATTTATCCAAACACGTGTAGGTCTAAGCAGGCGCCGTTATAAAAAAAGCAGTAGTTGCTCAGCGCTGACCTCCGGAAGTTTATCTCAATAACTGGCTATGTAGTTGTAGGCAAATTTTCAGTTTGTTAAAAATGTCTTGTATGCTGAAGCATTAAGATTTCCCGTCACTGGAACTATGGGGCTTAGGCTGACTCATAGAATTAGCGTTCATTTTTCTCACATTAGCCAAATTCAGATTCAGAAGTGTGATTTAACACACCACAAAACATGTTTCCGCTCCATCTGACACTTGGTATTGTGCTTGGTGATGAAAGGCATATGCGCAGCTGGTCGGAGATGGAAACTGATGCCATGAACCTTGCGTCACACAGATTTTGTGCTGATGTAAATGGAGTGCCCGCCAGAGCCATGGGGATACTCGGTACCGGGCCGATTCTTAAGGGGATGTGTCACGGCATCAGTGACCCAGTCCGTGGCCCTGGGTGTCCAATGAAAATGATGACTAAAGGGGAATAAAGTTTATAAGAGATTTGTGATGCCACCCGTGGTACTCGGCAAGTAAGGTGTTAGCCGACGCTGCAGATTCAGTCCACAGGGGCAGCTGTTGATGCAATAGAGTTGGTTCAGTTCTCCACAGGCAGAGCTATTCCCCAGGGCAGATTATGGTGTTGAAGATAATGGTGGTTGTCGTGCAGGGCAGATGACACAGCAAATAATCTAAGGACACAGCAGAATGCAGTCTTAACACTTTTACTCACAGTTCTGTTGTTACAGTCCCCGGCCAGTGTGCTGTGTCCTCCAGATCTGTGGTTCATCCAGCTCCCAGGTAATTTAGTAGTCACCTCACCAGGATTCCCTTCAGATGTCCCTTTCCTGGCCGTCTCACTGCGCTGGTTCCCTCCTCTCCTGCCCTGCGCCTTCACATACAGTGTCCCAAGCCAGCAGCCTTGGATCTTTTCGGGCGATGGCCTCTAGGTCCCCTGGATCCTATATCCGGCTGCCTTTTCAGCAAATGTATGTGGGGTTGGCTGCCACACATGGAGATACTGCAGCCTCCGGTTTTCTAGCTGAGTCCTTAGTTTCTCCACTACTTTTGGGGCCGGTCCCTGTGACCTGGTCCCTCCACCTGACAGCGGTCAGCGTGGATAAGGGCCCCACGGGTGGACTTCTCACTACCCGTGCCCCTAGGACCCCTTCTTCCTCTCTTTCTCTCAAGGAAGCTTCTCTGTCTATCTTTCTTGCCTTTCTTCTCTCTTTCTTGTCATCTGCAGCTGGGACGAGCTTCTCACTGCTCAACTACCCAGCCCTGATTGACTGTCCTTCTCTCAACTCTCACTGTTCACTCACTACAAGCTCCTCCCCCTCCCCCTCTTTCTCCACCCCCACCCTCTATCCAGCTCTCCGCTGGCCATGAGAAGACAGGTGTTGAGTGCAAGTGTCAGAATCCTGGGTAGTGACCCCTCCTTACCCGAGAGCAGGGTACCACATCTCTGAATGAGGTGCAATACCTCTGTGGCGACTGAACCGCAGAGGCGCCACATTAACACCAGAGGAGTTTTGGACTTGCAATTATGGAGTCAGCAGAGCATTGGTGACATTTCTGTCCTCCACTCCTCAGCGCTCGGGCCTCTGCTCTGTAAAGTTACAGGGTCTCCACTTCAGGGCTAAGTTGCTGCAGTTGCTTCTCAATAATATCACTCACAGGTGATGTTTTAATATCTAGGAGTGAACAAATGTCTTGAACTGACTTGTTACTATAGCGCTGGCGTCCCTGCAGGCTGCCCCTCTTCCCCGGCAGGGGCATTGACTCACTCACTGCTGTTGCCCTGACGCGCACTTCCTCCTCCTTCCCGGGCACTGTGCTTAGGGCGCGCTCCCTCCCTCTTGAAGGTTCTCGCGTGCCGTCCTAAAGTATCCACAGCCAATGGCTGAGAGATATTTACTATTTAGGGGCACCTGTGCAATGTCGCTTGTCTGTTCCTAAACATGCTTGCTAGTTCTCAGGTCCGAGTCCACTAGTTCCCGCTAGTGTCTGTCCATCCCTAACCTTCTTGCTAGTACTTGCCTTGCCAGACTGAATATCGGCAGGATCCGCCAGCACTTTCCGCGTTAATCTGTATTTCAGCCGGAGCCGCTGGCATCTGCCGTGCTAGTCTGTACTTCAGATGGATCCACCAGCACCTGCTGTGCCAGTCTGTACATCAGGCAGACCCGCCTGCAACTACTGTGCCAGTCATGTAAACAACATTATGATGATTGTAATCAGTAGAATTAAGAAGACATCCAGAGTGTATAAAACATCCATTATTTATTAACAATAGATTAAAATATACCATTGAAAAAATATAAAAAAACAGAAATGTCTCACAGAGAGAGACGCCACACAATCAATTTACATAGTTACTCAAGAACTTAAGCAAGGTATTAAAAAATAGAATGTTACATATATTTGTCTAGTAAAAAACAGAAGATACAAAAAATCCCCTATTGCTGCATGTGCATAGCAAAAATAGACAGTGAAGGGGAAGAAAATTGTAGCCAAGCAATAAATCAGATGGCACAAATGGGGTAGGAAGTTATATTATAAACATTGTTTTGCTACAATTTTCTTCCCCTTCACTGTGTAGTTTTTGTATGCACATGCAGCAATAGGGGATTTTTTGTGTCTTCTGTTTTTTACTAGACAAATACAGTGGGGAAAAAAGTATTTAGTCAGGCACCAATTGTGCAAGTTCTCCCATTTAAAAAGATGACAGAGGCCTGTAATTGACATCATAGGTAGACCACAACTATGAGAGTCAAAATGAGAAAACAAATCCAGAAAATGACCTTGTCGGATTTGGCAAGATTTATTTAGCAAATTATGGTGGAAAATAAGTATTTGGTCATTAACAAAAGTTCATCTCAATATTTTGTTATATATCCTTTGTTGGCAATGACAGAGGTCAAACGTTTTCTGTAAGTCTTCACAAGGTTGCCACACACTGTTGGTGGTATGTTGGCCCATTCCTCCACGCAGATCTCCTCTAGAGCAGTGATGTTTTGGGCCTGTCGCTTGGCAACACGGACTTTCAAGTCCCTCCAAAGGTTTTCTATAGAGTTGAGTTCTGGAGACTGGTTAGTCCACTCCAGGACCTTCATATGCTTCTTTTGAAGCCACTCCTTGTTGCCCTGGTGGTGTGCTTGGAATCATTATCATGCTGAAAGACCCATCTATGTTTCATCTTCAATGACCTTGCTGATGGAAAGAGGTTTGCAGGCAAAATCTCATGATCCATGGCCCCATTCAGTCTTTCATGTACACGAATCAGTCGTCCTGGTCCCTTTGCAGAGAAACAGCCCCAAAGCATGATGTTGCCACCCCCATGCTTCACAGTAGGTATGGTGTTCTTTGGATGCAACTCAGCATTCTGTCCAAACACGATGAGTTTTGTTTCTACCAAACAGTTCTACTTTGGTTTCATCAGACCATATTACATTCTCCCAATACTCTTCTGGATAATCCAAATGCTCTCTAGCAAGCTTCAGATGGGCCCGGACATGTACTGGCTTAAGCAGGGGGACACGTCTGGCACTGCAGGATCTGAGTCCCTTGCAGAGTAGTGTGTTACTGATGGTAGCCTTTGTTACGGTGGTCCCAGCTGTATGCAGGTCATTCACTAGGTCCCCCCGTGTGGTTATGGGATTTTTGCTCACCATTCCTGTGATCATTTTGTCCCCAGGGGTGAGATCTTGCGAGGACCCCCAGATCGAGGGAGATTATCAGTGGTCTTGTATGTCTTCCATTTTCTTATTATTGCTCCCACAGTTTATTACATCACATCAAGCTGCTTGCCTATTGCAGATTCAGTCTTCCCAGCCTGGTGCAGGGCTACCATTTTGTTTCTGGTGTCCTTCGACAGATCTTTGGTCTTCACCATAGTGGAGTTTGGAGTGTGACTGTTTGAACTTGTTATCAGTAAAAAAGAAACCTGTCCACAACCTCAAACAGGTGCCATTACTACAGGTAATGAGTGGAGGACAGAGAAGCCTCTTAAAGAAGTTACAGATCTGTGAGAGCCAGAAATCTTGCATGTTTTTAGTTGACCAAATACTTATTTTCCACCATAATATGCAAAGTAAATCTTGCCAAATCAGACAAGGTGATTTTCTGGATTTGTTTTCTCATTTTAATTTCAAAATGGTTTTATTGAAATTTATGACATTAAAGAACAAAATGCTTAGAAACATAATCCCTCGCAGGGGAATTTTTAGGTTATCATAACTTACATAAAACCTATAGGGGTAGAGACAAGACAATTACAACAAGAGGGTAAAACAATAGGGAAGGGGAACGTTAAATCCACAGTGTACATTATAGTATCTTTAGCACTTTTTCAATAGCTTATTTGTAAATGGCGTTTCATTCCAATCTCATCCGCATCACGAGTCCAAAACAAACATATAATGATTATATACCTTGGTTTTCAATCTAGATTCAATTCAGTTCCCCGCCCCCCTGTCTGGTTATATTACGGTGATATGCGTAAAATTTGGTCCATTTGCGTGTTTGGATCTAAATTCATCCATGGCCCCCAAATCTTAAAGAACTGATCCCACGTATCGTTTCTGGTAGCTTCAATGCGTTCATAAAGCATAATATTGTTCATTTTTTCTTTAACAAGTAATAATGACAGTGTTGGGGATTTCCATTTTGCCGCTATATGAATTTTGGTGGCCATTTACCAATTTATGGAGACTTCTGGGAAGAGACGGGTGTTTCGCCCCTAGAAGAAAAATGGAAGGTTCTAAAGGGATTTTCTTGCCTGTCAATTGATTCACAATATGTCTCACTCCATGCCAGAGATCCGAGACTACTGGGCAATTCCACCATATATGTTTCATATCTCCCAGAAGGTCACAACCCCGATAATATAGCGCTGATACATTTGGGTATATACTATGACGTTTAGCTGGAACAAGATATATGTCCTGTGGAGAACCTTCAATGAGGTCTCCACGAAAGATGATTGGTGGCTTCCCTTGCACAATGTATCACAACAGGATCTCCAGTCCTTCAGTGGCATATCAAATCCCATTTCTTCTTCCCATTGTATCATAAATTTCAGTTTTTCCTCATCATGGGGTGGGTTAAGAATTGAGTATATTGAGGATATGGTTCCTTTTTCTATAGGGTCATTAATGCACTTTTGCTCAAAACTAGACACACGTAGAGGATTTTTATTCAGGAGAAGACTATTTGCAAAGAGGAGGACCTGGTTTATACGCATGGTCTCGCCAACTGGTGGTTCATATTTTCAAATAAATTCTGATCTGTCTAGCATAATATTAAATGGAGAGCATAAATGCTTTAATGTAATGATCCCTCTCAAGATCCACCATGCGAACATTTTTGGATTGAGGCCCGGTAGAAACATCGGGTTGCACACAATTGAGGTTAATGGGGATGGCTCAGACTGTAGCTTATATTTGAATCTAGCTTTCCTTTGTTTTCTCATTTTGACTCTCATAGTTGTGGTCTACCATTGATGTCAATTACAGGCCTCTGTCATCTTTTTAAGTGGGAGAACTTGCACAATTGGTGGCTGACTAACTACTTTTTTCCCCACTGTATATGTAACACTCTATTTTTATATACCTGGTTTAAGGTCTTGAGTAACTATGTAAGTTGATTGTGTGGAATCTTTCTCTGTGAGATATTTCTGTTTTTTTATGGTATTTTTTAATATATTGTTAATAAATATTGGATGTTTTATACACTCTGAATCTCTTCTTAATTCTGCTGATTACAATCATCATAATGTTGCTTACAATGTTGATTTGAAGTGCCAGTCTCATATGTGCCCTGGACATATTGAAAAATTTAAATTACTGTGCCAGTCTGTATATCAGCATGACCGGCCTGCACCTGCTGTGCCAATCTGTACATCAGCTTGTCCCGCCAGCACTTGCCATGCCAACCTGTGCATCAGCTTTACCAGTCCACACCTGCCAGTGCCTGCCTGTATCCAGGGCTGGTTTTAGGCAAAGTGAGGCCCTAGGCAAAAGTTTAAAATGGGGCCCCAAATGTTAACATATTGCACATCACACAGAAGCATTTCTGTTGTAGTTACATGCGCTGAGTTCAGGCCACTAAACGAGTGTGATCAACAATACTGAAGTTGTTTGCTTGTTTCCTTGGCCTCTTTACACCAACTGAGAAAGAATGATGGGAACAGTACTATCACTAATGGATCAATCTGTCCCCATACAGTATCATGTTATCAGCAGCACATCTACAGTTTACAGCGGGCGATGTGCTGCTGAGAACAATGATTTTTGTTCCGGCATAAACAATCCAATCACTCGATGAATATGCAGCATTTTGCTTGTTTAGTATAATACACCCCATAGCCCTCCATATATTATAATGTGCCCCACAGTATCCCTATAGTCCTTCATATAGTATAATACACTCCCTATAGTCCTCTATATATTAAAATACACTCCCCATAGTCCTCTATATATTATACACTTCCCATAGTCCTCCATATAGAATAATACACTACTCAGTCCAGCATATAGTATAATACACTCCTCATAGTCCTCCATATATTAAAATACACTGCTCAGTCCTCCATATAGTATAATACACTCCTCAGTCCTCCATATAGTATAATACACTCCTCAGTCCTCCATATAGCATAACACACTCCTCAGTCCTCCATATATTAAAATACACTCAGTCCTCCAAATAGTATAATAAACTACTCAGTCCTCCATATAGTATAATATACTCTTCATAGCCCTCCATGTATTAAAATACATTCAGTTCTCCATATAGAATAATACATTACTCAGTTCTCCATATAGTATAATACACTCCTCAGTCCTCCATATAGTATAATACACTCCTCAGTCCTCCATATAGCATAATACACTCCTCAGTCCTCCATATATTAAAATACACTTAGTCCTCCAAATAGTATAATACACTACTCAGTCCACCATATAAGAACAATTTCCACTGATACATGTCACTGCATAGAAATAAATAAATGCATATTTCACAGACACAAAAATAACTCAGGACACTCCAATCAATATAGATCCTACACTAAAGAAACGGAGTACATACGTCCAAATATATAAAAATATAAAGAGAATTTTATTTATAAAAATATCCACATAGATCACAAAATATTATAGTATACAGACTCAGAGACACAAAGCGTACTCCAAGAGCTCATGTATGAAGGTCACAAAAAACACTATTGTAGCAGCCTGGGTGTTGGCAAACAAACCTCATCTAGAATTTACATACAAAAGAGAAAAATGGCCAATAACAATTATATCACAAAAAGTGCATAGTGCATGTCAAGTGCAAAAAAAGGGGATTTCATGTGAAATGCCAAGAAGCCATTAAATCGCTGTCGCTCTCATATGAATCATAGTGATAGATACTCTAGTGAGGAAAAGTATGTCTTACCCATAGTTAGCTGCCAGTGTATGTGTCCTAATGCAGCCCCGATGCACGTTTCACGTGGGCTTCCTCAGGGGGCTGTGTTTTTTGTGACCTTCATACATGAGCTTTTGGAGTACGTTTTGTGTTTTTAAGTCTGTGTACTATAATATTTTGTGATCTATGTGGATATTTTTATAAATAAAATTCTCTTGATATTTTTATATATTTGGACGTATAGCTTTTGAGTGTCATCGTAAAGAAAGGTGGCTATATTGGACACTGATTTTTTTGTTTTGTTTTTGAATGTCAGAAATGTTTATTTCTAAATTTTGAGTTGCAATATTGGTTTACCTGGTGAAAATAAACAAGTGAGATGGGTATATAGAATCATAGAGTTGGAAGGGACCTCCTAGGTCATCTGGTCCAACCCCCTGCTCAAAGCAGGATTCGCTAAATCATCCCAGACAGCCTCTGTTTGAAGACTTTCATTGAAGGAGAACTCACCACTTCTTGTGGCAGCCTTTTCCACTCTTTGATCACTCTAACTGTCAAAGAAGAAGTTTTTTCTAATATCTAATCTGTGTCTCCTCCCATTCAGTTTCATCCCATTGCTTCTAGTCTTTTCTTGTGCAAATGAGAATAAAGATGATCCTTCTACAATGTGACAGCCCTTGAGATATTTATAGACAGCTATTAAGTCTCCTCTCAGTCTTCTCTTTTGCAAGCTAAACATTCCCAAATCATGCAACCTTTCCTCATAAGACAGGGTTTGCAGACCGGTCACCATTCTGGTCGCTCTTTTCTGAACTTGCTCCAGTTTGTTGATGTCTTTTTTAAAATGTGGCGCCCAAAACTGGACACAGTATTTCAGATGAGGTCTGACCAAAGAGGAGTAGAGGGCAATAATGACTTCACGTGATCTAGACTGTATGCTTCTGTTAATACATCCTAGAATTGCATTTGCCTTTTTTGCTGCTGAATCACACTGTTGACTCATATTCAGTCTGTGATCTATTAGTATACCCAAGTCTTTTTCACATGTGCTGTTGCTTAGCCCTATTCCTCCCATTCTGTATAGGCTTTTTTCATTTTTATTGCCCAGATGTAGTACTTTGCATTTTTCCCTGTTAAAAACCATTCTGTTAGTTGCTGCCCACTGCTCCAGTTGCTGCCCACTGCTCCAGTTTATTTATATCTTTTTGAATCCTCTCTCTCTTCTCTAGTATTAGCTATCCCTCCTAGCTTTGTGTCATCAGCAAATTTAATCAGTTTACCCTCAATTCCTTCATCTAAATCGTTGATAAAGATGTTGAACAATACAGGGCCCAGGACAGAGCCTTGTAGTACCCCACTTGAGACATTCTTCCAACTGGATGAGCAGCCATTTACGACCACTCTTTGGGTCCGATCATTAAGCCAGTTATGAATCCACCTAACAGTTGCCTTGTCCATTCCATACTTAGTCATTTTTTCAATAAGGATTGTGTGAGATACTTTGTCAAATGCTTTGCTGAAGTCAAGATATACTATATCTACAGCATTTCCCTGATCCACCCAATCAGTGATTCCGTCATAGAAGGAAATTAAGTTAGTCTGACATGACTTATTAGTTACAAACCCATGCTGACTCTGTTTAATCACTTCATTCTTATCCAGGTACTGACATACATGTTGTTTAATAATTTGTTCAAAGATCTTTCCTGGTATAGAAGTCACACTCACCAGCCTATAGTTGCCTGGGTCCACCTTCTTCCCCTTTTTGAAGATAGGAACAACATTTGCTCTTCTCCAGTCTTCTGGGACTTCTCCTGTTCTCCAAGAATTTTCAAAGATTATGGAGGGGGGTTCAAAAATTTCTTCTGCTATCTCCTTCAGTACTCTGGGGTGTAATTCATCTGGACCTGGAGGCTTGAATTCATTTAGGTTAGCTAAGTGTTTCCTCACTATCTTTCTGTTTATAGATATCCTGGATTCTTCTATTCCCTTAATAGGACAGTGAAGAACAGTTGATGTTACATTTCCTTTCTGAGAGAAAACAAAATAGGAATTTAAAAGTTCGGCCTTCTCAACATCCTGGCTTACCATTTCATCATTTTCATCCTGTAAAAATCCTATAGCATCTTTGACTTTTCTTTTACTTTTGACATATCCCCAAAATCCTTTATTATTGCTTTTGACGTCTCTTGCAAGCATCAATTTATTGTCAGCTTTAGTAATCTGATTAGTGCCCTGCAGGTTCTGCAGACAGCATTATATTTTTTAGATATGCCTCCCTCTTTCCATTTTATAAACATTTCTTTCTTCCTTTTTAGCATGTGCTTAAGTTCTGTGTTCATCCATCCTGGTTTCCTTAAATGCTTCCTATTCTTCCCTCTTTTCGGAATTGTTAACAATTGTGCTTTGAGAATGTCATTTTTCAAGATTTCCCATCCTTCCTGGACATTTTTGCCCTTAAGGATATCCAGCCATTGGATCCCTCCAATTCTCTTACTGAGTCCCTTAAAATCTGCCTTTCTGAAATCTAACCTTGACGTCTGAGTCTTCACAGGTTTTTATTAAGTTGCCTAATAATTCTGCACTGTAATAGTTACCTGCACAAACAGATATCCTCCTTAGGCCTGTTTCACACTTGCTTTTTTTTGCAGCGCGTTTTTCCCGCAAAAAAACGCATTGAAAAACGCATACAAAAGCATACAACTGCTGCGTTTTTTTCAAGCATTTTTATGAGCATGCATGAAAAAAACGCAGCGTTTTTATGCATTTGTATGCGTTTTTAGTGCGTTTTTACCGCATTTGCGTTTTTTTCCAACATTAGGTGGCCCCTCACACTAACCCAAACCATGACTTTACTAACCCTAACCCTGACCCTAACCCTAACCCTGACCCTGACCCTAACCCTAACCCTTAACCAAACCATACTTAACCCTAACCCTGACCCTAACCCCTAACCAAACCATACTTAACCCTAACCCAAACCCTAACTAACCTTAACCCTAACCCTAACCCTGACCCTAACCCTAACCCTGACCCTAACCCTTAACCAAACCATACTTAACCCTAACCCTGACCCTAACCCTTAACCAAACCATACTTAACCCTAACCCAAACCCTAACTAACCTTAACCCTAACCCTAACCCTAACCCTGACCCTAACCCTTAACCAAACCATACTTAACCCTAACCCTGACCCTAACCCTGACCCTAACCCTTAACCAAACCATACTTAACCCTAACCCTGACTCTAACCCTGACCCTAACCCTAACCCTAACCCTGACCCTAACCCTAACCCTAACCCTTAACCAAACCATACTTAACCCTAACCCTGACCCTAACCCTAAACCAAACCATACTTAACCCTAACCCTGACCCTAACCCTAACCCTAACCCTGACCCTAACCCTTAACCAAACCATACTTAACCCTAACCCTAACCCTAACCCTGACCCTAACCCTTAACCAAACCATACTTAACCCTAACCCTGACCCTAACCCTAACCCTGACCCTAACCCTTAACCAAACCATACTTAACCCTAACCCTGACCCTAACCCTAACCCTAAACCCCCTTAACTAACCCTAACTTTACCCAAACCCCTAAATTCCATTGTCTAAACTAATGGTAAAAAAAAAAACGCATGTGCAAAAAAACGCATACATAAGCATGCCAATGCGCACATATGCTCACCATAGACTTATAATGGGTGTCTTGCTGTAAAAAAACGCATTGCGCGCGCATGCGTTTTTTTGAGGCAAATCGGACGCACAAAAAATGCAACAAGTTGCATTTTGTGCGCCCGAGCGCATACCGCAAAAAAACGCATGCGCGGTAAAACGCGTACAAACGCATGTGTATGCGCACATAAGCGCATCCCATGCAAAGTATAGGAAAAAAAACCGCATGCGCTATTTAGCGCTAAATTACCGCGAAAAAAAACGCAAATGTGAAACCAGCCTAAGATAGCCAAATCTAAAAAAAAAACACTCCAACTTCCAAAAATATTAAGCTTTGATATCTATGAGTCTTTTGGGTTGAATGAGAACATAGTTGTTATTCAATAATAAAAAGAATCCTCTCAAATACAACTTGCCTAATAATTCTGCACACGGTGTATAGTGCCCTCCATATTACATAACACATCCTCCCCCATAGAATATAATGTACCCCCCATAGTATAAAACACAGCCTCCCTCATAGAATATAATGTAGCTCCCCATAGTATATAACACAGCCTCTCCCATAGAATATAATGTAGCGCCCCCATAGTATATAACACAGCCTCCCCCATAGAATATAATGTAGTGCCACCCATAGTATAATGTAGCGCCAAAAACAGTATATAACACAGCCTCCCCCACAGAATATAATGTAGCGCCCCTCATAGTATATAACATAGCCTCCCCCATAGAATATAATGTAACCCGAATATAATGTACCCCCATAGTATAAATCACAGCCTACCCCATAGAATATAATGTACCCCCATAATAATATAACACAGCCTCCCCCATAGAATATAATGTACCCCCCATAGCATATAACACAGCCTCCTCCCCCATAATATATAACACAGCCTCCTCCCACCTCCCTAGTACATAACACAGCCTCCCCCATAGAATATAATGTACCCCTCATAGTATATAACACAGCCTCCTCCCCCATAGAATATAATGTGCCCTCCATAGAATATAACACAGCCTACTCCCCATAGTATAAAACACAGCCTTCTCACCCCCCATAGTATATAGCACAGCCTCCTCACCCCCTATAGTATATAGCACAGCCTCCTCACCCCCCATAGTATATAGCACAGCCTCCTCACCCCCTATAGTATATAACACAGCCTCCTCCCCCCATACTATATAACACAGCACCCTCAGCCCCCCATAGTATATATCATAGCCTCCTCCATAGTATATAACACAGCCTCCTCCTCCCCATAGTATATAACACAGCCTCCTCACCCCCCATAGTATATAACACAGCCTCCTCACCCCCCATAGTATATAGCACAGCCTCCTCACCACCCATAGTATATAACACAGCCTCCCCACCCCCCCATAGTATATATCATAGCCTCCTCCATAGAAAAATAACACAGCCTCCTCCTCCCCCATAGTATATAACAAAGCCTCCTCCCCCCATAGTATATAACACAGCCTCCTCACCCCCCCATAGTATATAACACAGCCTCCTCACCCCCATAGTATATAACACAGCCTCCTCCCCTCCATAGTATATAACACAGCCTCCTCCCCCATAGTATATAACACAGCTTCCTCACCCCCCATATTATATAACACAGCCTCCTCACCCCCATATTATATAACACAGCCTCCTCCTCCCCCCATAGTATATAACACAGCTTCCTCCCACAAATAGCACCACAGTCCAGTACTCAGGGATATTTAAAAAAACACACAATCCTCACCTCTCCCCGTGCTCCGCGCTGCTCCTGGCTCTGGTCTCAGAGGCTGCACTGCAGTCTGCCCGGTGCACAGTGCGCGCGCGATGACATGACATCATCGCACTCCCGCAGAGTGGAATGATGGGAGAGGGAGCATCAGCTGACGCTCTCTCCTCCATCACTGCTTTGATCTCTACCGGCATCTATGAAGCCGGTATAGTTCAATGCTAGGGCAGGGGGTGTCGGCGCTGGGGGCAGGCAGGCCCTCCTGCCTCACGGGCCCCATAGCAGCTGCATGATGTGCTGCTAGCTGGGGGTCCCTAGGGAGCGGGGGCCCTAGGCAGCTGCCTGGTCTGCCTGCCACTAATGCCGGCCCTGCCTGTATCACCTGTCGCTTCCCTTCCAGGCTGTTCCAGGTACCAGTATGTTATACACCGGGGGTGAGGGGCCGGATATTATACACCGGGGGTGAGGTGCTGGATGTTATACACCGGCAGGAGAGGTGCTGGATGTCATACTCTGGGGGTGAGGTGCCGGATGTTATACACCGGGGGGTGAGGGGCCGGATGTCCTACACCAGGGGGTGAGGGACCGGATGTTATACACCGGGGGGGTGAGGTGCCGGATGTTATACACCGGGGGGTGAGGTGCCGGATGTTATACACCGGGGGCGAGGTGCCAGATGTTATACACCGGGGGGTGAGGGGCCAGATGTTATACTCTGGGGGCAAGGTGCCAGATGTTATACACTGGGGGGTGAGGGGCCAGATGTTATACTCTGGGGGCGAGGTGCCAGATGTTATACACCGGGGGGTGAGGGTCTGGATGTTATACACCGGGGGGTGAGGGTCTGGATGTTATACTCTGGGGGAGAGGTGCCAGATGTTATACACCGGGGGGTGAGGGGCCGGATGTTATACACAGGAGGCGTGAGGTGCTGGATGTTATACAATGGGGGCGAGGTGCCTGATGTTATACTCTGGGGGCGAGGTGCCTGATGTTATACACCGGGGGGTGAGGGGCCAGATGTTATACACCAGGGGTCAGGTGCCAGATGTTATTCTCTGGAAGACAAGAAACGGGGGCACCTCCGAACAATTTAAAGGGATCCAACCCAGACCTATAATGCCACATATAATTATTAAAAGAGAGAAAAGAAATAGGCCACAAAAAGGGGATCATCCTAGGTAGGAAGTAACGTATACAATACTCATTTTATTGAACACAGAAAACACTGAAAATATAAAAACATTAAAAATGGTCACACAAGTGACACATACAGAAAATTGCACTATGCTCTTAATAGAGCAACCCACCTGCAAGCACACACAACCCCACCGGGAATAGTGTCTATAACCCTAGGTCCATGTAAACATATTAACAATGGTAAGGTATATAAACCCACAAATGGGAGTGATAAACCATACATGAGTCAAAAAGGACAACAATACATGATCAAAAATTGAAATGAATTGCTAACCCAAGAAAGAAAGTAAAAGCTGATAACATGAGGCACAGTACAAATAATAGCATAGCCCCAAGAGTATCTTGGCCAAATTGGTGTATATAGGAAACAGTGTAATACAGACTAAATAGAATTCCTATAGTGATACCACAGCCTAAAGTTAAGCATATAGACAGCAAATGAATGGCCAAAATTATCCAAGCCAATGGGGGCTAGAGGGGGTTAAATGCACAAAGAAATTCTTGTAACCACTCTCAATGATTGACACACATGAATATCAGCAAAATACAAAACCCACATGGAGTGGAGTGGAGCAGGCAGGAAAAAGGACTCGACGCGTGTCGCCACTCTAGGTGTCTTCGTCAGGGGTACTACCTGTCAGTCAGCTGTGTCAATATATATGATTTACCTGATTATTAAGTGGGGAACAGCTGCGCCTGCTGCCATGCCATAGCGAGATTGATATCAGGATACACCTGAAGACCGACGGCCAGCCAGTGCTCCATAACAATAGTTGTCAGCCCATGACGCTGGTGTGTGACATAGCAGAGAGTACTGGAGTGTATAGATTGCGCAGGCGCCGGCGTCTGAGAGCCCAGACGCGCCATAGATACAGGAAGTGAAGGAGATCAACATCATTACTGCGCAGACGCTTAGAGTCCAGACGTGCGCAGTAGATACAGGGAGTAAAGGAGATCAACATCGCTACTGCACAGGCGCTTAGGCTGGGTTCACACGTAGCGGAACTCTCACGGAAATTACCTCGAGAATTCCGGAATTCCATTCCGCGGGAAAATCGCATTTTAAATTCCCGCGATTTTCCCACGGAAAAACTAGCATTTTGCAAGCGTAATTAGCTTGCAGAATTGCTAGCGTTTTCCAAGCGATCTGTAGCATCGCTTGGAGAACTGATTGACAGGTTGGTCACACTCGTCAAACATAGTGTTTGACGAGTGTGACCAACTTTTTACTATTTATGCTGCCTATGCGGCATCAATAGTAAAAGATAGAATGTAAAAAATAATTTAAAAAAAATATTGTTATTCTCACCTTCCGACGTCCCGCGCAGCCTTCCCGCCTCTCTCCACGCTCCCGGTCCCAGTAATCCTTTGCGACAATTACAGCGATGACGTCCGTTCTCGCGGGATCACGATGTCTCCCGGTCATTCGCGATGATGTTGCGCGAATGACCGCGAGACTTCGCGATCCCGCGAGAACGGACGTCATCACTCGCAAAGGCTTACTGGGACTGGGAGCATGGAGAGAGGCGGGTAGGCTGCGCGGGACGTCGGAAGGTGAGAATAACAATATTTTTTATTTTAAATTCTATTTTTACAGGGATATGATAAAAAGCCCAGAGGAAAGTCTCCTCTCCTCCGGACCGTGGGTACCATCCGCAAATGTTCTGCTCACTTTTCGCATGGTGTGCTCAGCCACATGCGGAAAGTAAGCAGAACAATGCATTCCTATGGGTGCGGGATCACCGCGATTCCGAGAAATTAATGAGCATGCTGCGTTTTTTTACCGCGAAGCGATTCCGCCGCGGTAAAAACCGCAGCATTAGCAGAGCATTGCGGAATCCCACAGGAATGCATGGGATGCTTATTTTTTGCGTTTTCTGGGCAAAAACGCGCGGAAAATACCGCCGCGGAAACGCGAAAAAACGGCACGTGTGAACGAAACCTTAGAGTCACATACCCAGCATGATCCTAAAGAGTTTACCAATCGGTTGCTATAGCAATCAACTAAATGAAAAGAGACCGGTTTCCACTGCGCAGGCGCTTGTAATCAAAGGGAGAACATAAGTGGACGTTATCCTATTATCAGTTCTGCTGCTGCAGCAGCTATTAAGTAGGCATAAAAAGAGAGTAAGAACTCTATATCATTAATGCACACAAGCTTATAATAAAGCAAGCTAGACTATGAATAATTAACCGCTCAATAATAATCAATTATGTAGGCGAGAATCGAGCGCTACTAGCAGATACCAGCCGAGTAGACTAGATAAGCGCGATCCTAGAGAGCTTACAAATCAGTTGCTTCTAGTGATCAACTAGATAGACAAAAACCAATTACTGCTGTACAGGCACTCATAACCAAAATATACGTTACTTCCTACCTAGGGTGATCCCCTTTTTGTGGCCTATTTCTTTTCTCTCTTTTAATAATTGGATGATATACTCTGGGGGAGAGGTGCCAGATGTTATACACCAGGGGGTGAGGGGCCGGATGTTATACACCGGGGGCGAGCTGCCAGATGTTATACACCGGGGGCTGAGGGACTGGATGTTATACACCGGGGGCAAGGTGCCAGATCTTATACACCGGGGGGTGAGGGTCTGGATGTTATACTCTAGGGGAGAGGTGCCGGATGTTATACACCGGGGATTAAGGGTCCGGATGTTATACACCGGGGGCGTGAGGTGCTGGATGTTATACACTGGGGGCGAGGTGCCTGATGTTATACACCGGGGGGTGAGGGGCCGGATGTTATACACTGGGGGGGTGAGAGGCCAGATGTTATACCCTGGGAGATGAGGTGTCGGATGTTATATCCCAGGGGCGAGGTGCCAGATGTTATACACCGGGGGTGAGGGGCTGGATGTTATACTCTGGGGGTGATGTGCCAGATGTTATACACCAGGGGGTGAGGGGCCGGATGTTATACACCGGGAGCAAGGTGCCAGATAATAATAATACATTTTATTTCTATAGCGCTGACATATTCCGCAGCACTTTACATTTCAGAGGGGATTTGTACAGACAATAGACATTACAGCATAACAATAATCACATAGATTATAACAAATACCAAGAGGAATGAGGGCCAAGCTCGCAAGCTTACAGTCTATGAGGAAAGAGGTAGACACGAAAGGTGGGTGGTAACAATTGCCCTGATTGTTTGAACCAGCCATAATGTTAAGTGTGTAACAGTACAGACACAGAGGGCTAATGGATGCATAAAGCATGTGGGAACATGATGTGGGGAACCTGGTTATGGTAAAAACTTTTGACTGTGCCATCCAGGGATAGATTAGGCTAATGTGTTGAGGCGGTAGGCCAGTCTGAATAAATACGTTTTCAGGGCACGCTTAAAATTGTGAGGATTGGGGACTAATCGTATTGACCTGGGAAGTGCATTCCAAAGAATTGGCGCAGCACGTGTAAAGTCTTGGAGATGGGAGTGGGAGGTTCTGTTTATTGAGGATGCTAACCTCAGGTCATCAGCAGAACGGAGGGCGTGGGTAGGGTGGTATACTGAAACAAGGGAGATGTAGGGTGGTGCTGAGCCATGGAGGGCTTTGTGGGTGAAGGAAATAAGTTTATACTGAATTCTGGAGTGGATGGGTAGCCAGTGTAATGACTGGCACAAGGTAGAGGCATCGGTGTAACGATTGGTGAGGAATATGATCCTGGCTGCAGCATTCAAGATAGATTGGAGAGGGGAGAGTTTGGTAAGAGGGAGACTGATTAGAAGAGAGTTACAATAGTCGAGACGAGAATGAATAAGAGAAACAGTAAGAGTTTTTGCGGAGTCAAAAGTAAGAAAAGGTCGAATTCTAGAAATGTTTTTGAGGTGCAGATGACAAGAGCGAGCCAGTGATCGAATGTGGGGGGCAAAGGAAAGCTCGGAGTCAAGTTTGACCCCAAGACAGCGGGCATGTTGCTGGGGAGTAATAGTGGAACCACACACAGAAATAGCAATGTCGGGTATAGGTACATTATTAGCGGGAGGAAACACAAGGAGTTCAGTCTTTGACAGGTTCAGTTTCAGATATCGTGAGGACATGATGTTTGACACAGCGTTTAGACAATCGCCGGTGTTTTCTAGAAAGGCTGGCGTGATGTCAGGAGAAGAAGCGTATAATTGGGTGTCGTCAGCATAGAGATGGTACTGAAAAACCAAATCTACTGATTGTTTGACCAATAGGGGCAGTGTACAAAGAGAAGAGGAGGGGGCCTAGGACTGAGTTATGTATTGGAATCATGGAGTGGCCCATAATACAGGACGATTTTCCCTCCTTACTAGAGTTTCACTTTCCATAGATCACTGTTCAGTGTGTGTCTGCGGGAGGAGCAGCTGGGTGGTTCTGCTCTCTGCACTGAGGCTGCTAGAGGGGGAGGATTTGTTACTGTGTGAGGAGGGCTTGTTCATGTGGACGTGGAGGGCCTGTTGCTATGGAGGGTGGGGTTGTTGCTATAGAGGGCAGGTTTTTAGTAGAGTAGGAGGAAACGACCAGATCTCATTTCAATGCAGAACACAACCCCCCTTGGATGTTCTGCTCAGAAGCAAGAGAGTGATATCTAGAAAACCATGCAAACTGGTGACAGAAGGTAAATTACTTATTGTCACCATTCTGCAGCCCAGATATGAACTGAGATTATGTGAAAAGCCGGACAACCCCTTTAATGACACTTATCTCGTAGTCAAAAGAATCATTCAAGGCTGCTAAAGGACAGACAGATAGTTAAATAACCCTCAAAAAAACATCTACAATGAAAAGTACAGCAACAAGATGCATATAAAGCACTTAAAGGAAAATATCCAGCCTCAGGACAAGCCTGTGGAATAATTATGCACACTGCACAATCAAAAACAGACAAAAATATAAAAAATATATATAGTCCACATGCGAGATCTATTGCAAACAAATAGGGGTGTAAAATAGCCCCGCAGTAGAAAAAAGACGGGGGTAACAATTACCCTGTGTAGCAAGAGGTTAAATCCACATCAGCATGCAATAAAATATACGGTAGTGGAATTTCTTTGTGTATAATTTACACCCAGAGTACAATCCTCCCTGCAAACATAATTGATTCTTAGACAGAACACCATCTCATGAGGTTAATGCAATTACCTCAATCATGATATAGCATGTGGTATCACAGTCTGCTCAACGCAATGTGCAAAAAATAATACTTATCAGCCATTGGTGACTGCGGAACAACTAGAGTGCCAACCTCAGTGGAGAGGAAGGGCCTTATTAGGGCTTGTTAGGGCATTATAGCTTTTTGCCCCTCTCTTTGTATAGACACCTTTATTTATATGTAGAATATGCAAATGTATTTTCTCTGACCCCCTGGTATCATGTGACTTCACATATGTATGTTTCCTTTGAATCATTAGATTAAAAGTTATATTTTAGGGGTTTTCCCTTTTTGTGCTTTCTGGTTTACTGATGGTCCCACAGTCTACAAGACTAAGCTCTTCCATTCATGGATTGAATTTGGCTTTCCTAAAGTTCCAGGTTTTTGTATTTCCCCTTTGAAATTTATTACTTGAATATTAAATTGAAACTTACCATATTATGATCACCGCATGCCAAATGTTCCCCAATGTATAGATCTGATACTGTATATGATCTATTTGACAGGACCAGATCCAGAAAATTATATTCTGTTTGTTCATCAGTTCCATTGTCACTGTTGTATAACATCCAGTCCATCATTCCCCAATGTATAACATCCGGCACCTCGGCCCCAGAGTATAACATCTAGACCCTCACGCCCCCGGTGTATAACATCTGGCACCTCACCGCCGGTGTATAACATCCAGCCCCTCACCCCCCCAGTGTATAGCATTTCAATCTCTGCTCTGAATCAACTCCATTCAATGTCAGCAAGCAGTTAATCCTGAATGCTTTATATATGTCTTCAACTATGCAAGCTTATATCTGGTATATAGTTATTTCAACTTACTCTGCTTGTCCCCTTATGTTGTGAAGTCAAGAAACTTTTCAAAGTCCTTTATGATCCAAGTAGTGCTGGACATCTGTTTATCTGACCACAACATTTATTGGGTCCTGCTGTCTCAATTTAGTTTGATTGATTAACAAGAAGAGAGAGAGCAAAAAAAAAAAAATCTAAGCCTTAGCCTCCTATATATTCAGACATAGCTTGGGGGAGCATTTATGCAGGGGGCATTTATGCACATGTAATCGAAGTACATGTTTCAAAGTACGAGGCAGTTATAACATGGCAGTTAGACAGGGCAGGAGACAGGTAAGACAATTATATACATCTACTCCCTGTACATTTGGAGTACAACAAATATATACCATATGCATTTGTGTAATTTATATCCTGGCCGCTGCATTCACACACATCCACCGCCCTGGCATTAACTCTCTACAATCCATCCATATCGGCCCCTCCTATCCTCTCCTATGTATAGCACTCACGCTCTACAAGCGTTATAAGAGAAAACCGCAGGGATCGGTACTGGGAGCACTGAGGACCGCGGGGATCTATGCTAGCACCGTTTCTTTATAACCTCTTTATTAATGACCTTGTGGATGGGATTGAGAGTAAAGTATCAGTCTTTGCTGATGACACCAAACTACCGGTATGTAGGATAATAACTTAGCTTGACAGTATGAATGATCTGAATAAGATGACTGAATGGGCAAACACTTGGCAAACAAGGTTTAATGCAGATACATGTAATTCACCTAGGATGGAGTAATCCTCCAGCTGCATATACATTAAATGGGAGTTTACTCGGGACCACAGAACAGGAGAAGGACTTGGGTATTGTGGTAACAAGTAAGCTGAGCAGCAGCACTCAATGTCAGGCAGCAGCCTTAAAAGCAAACAAGATTTAAGGGTGTATAAAGAGAGATAAAGTCCTGTGATCCCAATGTACAGTCATATGTAAAAGTTTGGGCACCCCTATTAATGTTAACCTTTTTTCTTTATAACAATTTTGGTTTTTGCAACAGCTCTTTCAGTTTCATATATCTAATAACTGATGGACTCAGTTATATTTCTGGATTCAAATGAGGTTTATTGTACTAACAGAAAATGTGCAATCTGCATTTAAACAAAATTTTACCAGTGCAAAAGTATGGGCACCCTTATCATTTTCTTGATTTGAACACTCCCAACTATTTTTTACTGACTTCCTGAAGCACTAAATTGGTTTTGTAACCTCATTGAGCTTTGAACTTCATAGCCAGGTGTATCAAATCATGAGAAAAGGTATTTCAAGTGGCCACTTGCAAGTAGTTCTCCTATTTGATTCTCCTATGAAGAGTGGCATCATGGGCTCCTCAAAACAACTCTCAAATGATCTGAAAACAAAAATTATTCAACATAGCTTTTCAGGGGAAGGATACAAAAAGTTGTCTCAGAGATTTAACCTGTCAGTTTCCACTGTGAGGAACATAGTAAAGAAATGGAAGAACACAGGTACAGTTCTTGTTAAGCCCAGAAGTGGCAGGCCAAGAAAAATATCAGAAAGGCAGAGAAGAAGAATGGTGAGAACAGTCAAGGACAATCCACAGACCACCTCCAAAGACCTGCAGCATCATCTTGCTGCAGATGGTGTCACTGTGCATCGGTCAACAATACAGCGCATGCATAACGCCTTTTTGTATGACCAAACAACTCAATCTTTGTTTCATCAGTCCACAGGACCTTCTTCCAAAATGTAACTGGCTTGTCCAAATGTGCTTTTGCATACCTCAGGCGACTCTGTTTGTGGCGTGCTTGCAGAAACGGCTTCTTTTGCATCACTCTCCCATACAGCTTCTCCTTGTGCAAAGTGCGCTGTATTGTTGACCGATGCACAGTGACACCATCTGCAGCAAGATGATGCTGCAGGTCTTTGGAGGTGGTCTGTGGATTGTCCTTGACTGTTCTCACCATTCTTCTTCTCTGCCTTTCTGATATTTTTCTTGGCCTGCCACTTCTGGGCTTAACAAGAACTGTACCTGTGTTCTTCCATTTCCTTACTATGTTCCTCACAGTGGAAACTGACAGGTTAAAGCTCTGAGACAACTTTTTGTATCCTTCCCCTGAAAAGCTATGTTGTTTTCAGATCATTTGAGAGTTGTTTTGAGGAGCCCATGATGCCACTCTTCATAGGAGAATCAAATAGGAGAACTACTTGCAAGTGGCCACTTGAAATACCTTTTCTCATGATTTGATACACCTGGCTATGAAGTTCAAAGCTCAATTAGGTTACAAAACCAATTTAGTGCTTCAGGAAGTCAGTAAAAAGTAGTTAGGAGTGTTCAAATCAAGAAAATGATAAGGGTGCCCATACTTTTGCACCGGTCAAATTTTGTTTAAATGCAGATTGCACATTTTCTGTTAGTACAATAAACCTCATTTGAATCCAGAAATATAACTGAGTCCATCAGTTATTAGATATATGAAACTGAAATAGCTGTTGCAAAAACCAAAATTGTTATAAAGAAAAAAGGTTAACATTAATAGGGGTGCCCAAACTTTTACATATGACTGTATTATTACCCCTCTATAAATCACTTGTGAGGCCACATCTAGAATATGGCATCCAGATTTTGGCTCCTCGTTTTAAAAAAGATATTCAGAAGTTACAGTCAGTTTTAAGGTGGAAATTAGATTATTACATTGGATGAATGAGGAGATCTCATTTACATGTATAAATACATGTGTGGTCAATACAAAGGACTTGCACCCGATTTACTCCTTCCAAAGACCATACTGAGGACCAGTGAGAAAATGGAAACGGTCTTAGGAGCGCAGGGAAGAGACTCAGACAAGAGATGGGGTTAAACCACAACGCGTTTCGACGGAGGATCCGTCTTCATCAGGTGGAAGTTTAATTCCATTTTCTCATTGCTCCTATCCTCCATTGGAGGTTTTCGGCTGGAGCTGCGGTGGAGACCTGACATTTTTGTCTGCCCCTGGGTTGCCTCCTAAGCGCTCCTCTATGACCGCTTATCACTGACTCTCATACTGAGGACCAGGGAGCACTCATTACGGGTGGAAGAAAGGCGATTCGGCAGCTAAACAGGAAAGGGTTTATTACCGTTAGCAGAGTCAGACTGTGGAATGGCCGACCACAAGAGGTAGTGATAGTGCATACTATAACAGCTTTTAAAAAAGTACTAGATGCTTTTATCATAACAAATGGCAGTGTGGGTTATAAATAATCTAGTGATAGAGAATGTAGAACTGGTGGAGAAAGGGTGAACTTGATGGAACCAAGTCTTTTTTCAACCTATGTAACTACAATTATCGACATTTCATAAGTTTTTAAACTTTTATTGACAAATATATTACATTTTTGTAAAGACCCAATATATACAGCATTGTTCCTTATTTTTCATGACTTCTGCCCTTCTCCCTGGCAGCTGGATATCAGCTTTTGGGCCAAATCCTGACTGATGACCGCCCATTCTTGCCTAATCAGTGCTTGGAGTTTACCATAATTTTTGTGTCTATGCTTGTCCACCCATTTGTTTTGGGAATGACCACAGGTTCTAAATGGGTTTGAGATCTGGTATCTCCTGTCCATGTCCCCAGAATATAAATAATTTGTTCACCAAGCCTCTTAGGTATCACTTTTGCCTTCTAACATGGTCTCCATCATGCTACAAAAACTATCATCACCAAATTGCTCCTGGATCGTTGGGAGAAGTTGCTCTTGGAGGATGGTTAGATCCCATTTTTCATTCTTGGTCGTGTTCTTAGGTAAAATTGTAAGTGAGCCCCCTCCATGGAAGAAAAGCCCCCACACATGAATAGTCTCTGAAGGCTTCATTGTTGGCATCACACAGGACTCATGGTAGTCCTCACCTTTCTTCTCAGGACAATCATTCTTCCAGATGTCCTAAAGAGTATGAAGGGGGCTTCATCAGATAATATAACTTTGCAGGAAGTAGAGATGGGACGACAAAGGCCTGGGTTAAAGTTGCCCTTTATATATTCTTTTTTCTTATGTATACAATGAGATCATTTACCTGTGTAGAACATGACCTTGCTCACGATTCGGCTGATATATAGAAGACTGTAGGTGACACACTGATACATATAAATCCAAATATTTTGACAATTTTATTAAAAAACAAGAAACATGTATTCTCCGTAAACAGAATGATCGGTCCACTTAGCCCAAAATATACATAGAGCATTTATATGGAAGCCTCCCCTCCATGAAAACAGCAGCCATAGATCCAAGGGGAGGCATATAGACTGTGGTACCTACACAATCGCCCGCACACACACCCCGCTGTGCCTTGATCAATATATACACATTCTGTATATAAGCCACACGCAATGAGTTTAATATGTGGACTGCTACATGCCGAGAGGACTTAATTTAAGGAAAATTTATTAAAAATTATTAAACACTGATAATCAGTGATTAAAGTTACAGGCTGGATCTCTGCAGCTTGTCTCCTCAATTGACCCTATGACAATACTTATTGTTGTCCTCACCGACAGGTCATCCCTGGATTCAACTTCCCCCCCCACTAAAAAAATTGAGACTCCAGAATTGCCATTTTTCAACCTCTCTCCCTTATCCAAAGAAAGGCAATAAAAAGTAATCAAAATCTTGTATGAAGTCCATGATGGAATCAATTAAAACTACAGCATGTGATACAAAAAAGAAGACCACACACAGAGCTCTGCAAAGATGGAAAAGTAAAAACTTGTGCATGTCAGAAGATGGAGGCACAACCTAAAAAAATTTTTTTAAAGAAACTTCTGAACTTAAAGGGGTATTCTCAGATTTGAAAGTGATCATAGAATCATAGAGTTGGAAGGGACCTCCTGGGCCATCTGGTCCGACCCCCTGCTCAAAGGAGGATTCGCTAAATCATCCCAGACATATGTCTGTCCAGCCTCTGTTTGAAGACTTCCATTGAAGGAGAACTCACCACTTCTCGTGGCAGCCTGTTCCAATCATTGATCACTCTAACTGTCAAAAAGTTTTTCTAATATCTAATCTGTGTCTCCTCCCATTCAGTTTCATCCCATTGCTTCTAGTCTTTCCTTGTGCAAATGAGAATAAAGATGACCCTTCTGCAATGTGACAGCCCTTTAGATATTTGTAGACAGCTATTAAGTCTCCTCTCAGTCTTCTCTTTTGCAAACTAAACATTATTATTATTATTATTATTTATTGTTATAGCGCCATTTATTCCATGGCGCTTTACATGTGAGGGGGGTATACATAAAAATAAGTACAATAATCTTAAACAATACAAGTCATAACTGGTACAGGAGGAGAGAGGACCCTGCCCGCGAGGGCTCACAATCTTCAAGGGATGGGTGATAATACAGTAGGCGAGGGTAGAGCT
Organism: Dendrobates tinctorius; assembly: GCF_039654945.1. Taxonomy (NCBI): domain Eukaryota; kingdom Metazoa; phylum Chordata; class Amphibia; order Anura; family Dendrobatidae; genus Dendrobates; species Dendrobates tinctorius. Next base: position 19,753,159 of record NW_027361772.1, read on the forward strand.
GGTCGTGCAGCGGTTTGGTCGATCGGTGGTTACTGCAGGTTATAGGCTTGTCGGAAGCTTCCCAAATCCTGCAACCTTTCCTCATAAGACAGGGTTTGCAGACCGGTCACCATTCTGGTCACTCTTTTCTGAACTTGCTCCAGTTTGTTGATGTCTTTTTTAAAATGTGGTGCCCAAAACTGGACACAATATTCCAGATGAGGTCCCCTATCCATGGGTTAGTAGATAACTGCGGGATCATTGGTGGTCTGACCGCTAAGGCCATCACCGATCCTAAGAATCGGTAATCTGAAGAGCACCGGCTGAATAGTCGATCATGTGCACTGTCGCTCCATCCGTTCTCAATGACACAGGTAGAGATAGCCGAACGCTCCGCTTGGCTTATATAGAGGACACCAATTAGAATGAATGGAGCGGCAGTGCTTATGATGGACCTCAGCTCCATTCAACCCAGGCTCTTCAGAGTCCCAATTCTTGGGTTCGGAGGGGACCTTAGCGGTGTGGGCCTTATAGATCTCTGCGGGCAACATAAGCCAATAAACTGATCCATAAGTCATCTAGGCAATAAATGTTTTATAACCTATTATGAGTGGACGATACTGGACAGCCTGATGTTGGGCCAATTATTGGCTCCTACTAATAGACCAATGTGGTCTGAGCCCTGTCAGCATGCAGCAGTCACAAACCCGCTTCTCCGATTCACACACATGTCCATATATACACTGATGCACCCCTCTAATGGGAGCGCACAACACCCTGTAGTTCTCAGAGTTTAGGTACTCAGGAAATATATGAGCTAAATATGACAACAATGATGACGAGGAGCATGCTGGTAAACCCCATTCTGACATCCAAGCCCCCAATGATTGAGTATACCAGGACAGATACCTCTCTGTAAGCATGGAGTGTAATTATCAGTGCCATAGAAGTGGAGAGTTCTGGAGTTATTTTTTTTTTTTGGAGTTTGTATTTCTTAGTAAAATTTTAATGTAACATTATAAAAGTTTATTTCTAAAACAGTTAAGATGGGAACTAATCATCATCTATCTGGTTGGTAACGAAAACTCCGAAGAGACACTTCTATGAAAGGACGGCGGTGCAGAGAATACTATATACTGCGTGCGCTGCCGCCTGCACGGTGGATGTTATGGGGCAGGAGCGCTTAATAAAGGGTCACTTTGGAGAGCTCAAATACAGTCCGTCCAGATGAACCGTCCAGGAGTCACCTCCAGTCCACCTAGATATTTCCCCGAGATTGAGATGAACAATAAGTCCAGCCAGACCTGGTGCAATTTTTTTTTTGGAAGGTGACACGTATGTTGTTAACGATCTGAAACTTTTGGACACCTTATACATCCATGCATACGCAGAAGGGTCAATTATTGTCACTGTCTACGAGGATCGATATGATGGAAACGTCCATTAGATCCTCAGCCAATGTTCACGCTGGCGTCATTGGAGTTCATTGTATTTTTTTACAGCATGCACTGCGCTCGCCATAAACAATGCTGCCACTCAGGCTAACCATAAAAATGAGTGGGGTCTCTCAGGATTTACCAGTGTCTATTGGAAAGTGTTCTGGTATAGCTGTGACAGCTCTGTTATGGTCTCCAAGTGAACAGAACATAAGAAGGGCAGGCTGTAGACAAAACCAGTCTCCTTCCCCCTCTGGCAGCTAACACTTGGGTTCCTTCTTACTTTCCCTGCACATGAAGTCTTCCTGGCTATATTACCCTGAGACTCTGCTCCTTCCTTGACAAGCAGTCTGTACTGAATAGAGGATTACTTTGCAAAGACCTCACTCTAAGGAGAGAGAATTTACTACAATTCGGCATATATTAGGACTTCAGTCTATTAGAGAAAATAGAGCAGCAGTGTCCCTTGTTCTGGGCATCAGTGGAGTAGTGTGATGGGGGCGCAGGGGCTGGTTGACTTGGATGCTAAATTCTTAAGAAAGCAAAATTTAAAAACAAAAAAAAAAAGAAAGTTCTGGTAGCATCACTAGCGCCAAAGATCCAGGCTAGTGCACATGCCCCAGTCTTATAGCTGGGTACCCATGGATCTCCCGTTGAGCGCCACTGTACTTTATCAGCATCAACATGACACCAATACAGTTGGATTCTGCGGTGGAGCGCGGTGCCATTGTCGGGACCATCACTCTTGGTCCTTTTGGCTCTAAAGGGTCCCAGTGCAGGTGCCATTATGACGTCACTGGATTGCGCCGCCTGTGCCGACCCATTCTGTGTGCAAAGGAGAAGACTCGGAAGCTCAGGTTAGGGGTGGTTTTTTTAAGTGGTTGGCATAAAGGTGACATTATTACTTTTAGTGGATGCACTCAGGAGTCATCATTACTTTAGAGTATTAATTTCCCCTTAGTGCTTCTCTAAAAGAGGGTAATCAGGCAACATTATTTATTTTAGTGAGTACTCAGGGGTCATTAATACAGAGTTTTAGCAAAACACGCTACTCCACTAACTGGTATGGATGTCAGTAGTCATAATATACTTTGCTTTTCAAGCATCCAGGAGAAAGATTGTCCAGTTGTTTTAAAGACATAGGAAAATCTCTGTGCAATATCGCGTTCTTCAGAAGTAACGGATACCGAATCATATGCTGCTCTTACCCCCAAATATGCACCTCTGTCCAAAAATTGCACCACGTGAGGCCGACTTATGATTAATTCTTCCTGAGAGTAGACTCACATAGAAGCATCATTAATGATAACCATTAATAATCATCAATAAATATTCTCTTCCAGATTAGACGCTCATCCATGATGTGCTATTGCGTAAAGCTGAAGGGAGTAACAAAATGGTGCCGGATCAATTGTGTTAGGAGGTGGAGATGAGCAAATTAATTCGGTGGACCCTGGTCTAGCGGCCATGTCAGCACTCTGTGGCCAACGTACGGGCGCCTCATAAACCTGCTCTTACCTTCCAACATCCCCGATTCCTCTCTTGATTAGCCAGCCTTTCTGTACATGCTGACACCACGTCAGGTCAGCTAATCAAAAGAGGAGCCTAGGAATTGATTTGCTCATCTCTAAGAGGAAATTCTATTTTCTACTGCAGTGGAAATACTTGGCTTTCCCTAAATTAGCCATTTGCCATGGGTAATGGAAGGGTGACCAAGAGCGATAAACTGATTGCACCATTTTGTAGGGATTGTCTCTGATGTGACAACCCCTTTAAAAGAGAACGATTCCATAAATAACATTAGATTTAAGAATCAATATAAACAATTCCCCAATATCTGAACTGACTGACAAATGCCCCTTTAACAGTACCAGATGCTACTAAATGTTTCAGCAAGACAGGACCGGCTGCGCTCCAACCAGTGACAGCCAAAGGAGATTTCTACAAATCAAAGAACTCTGTGCACAGTGGTAAAAAGTTCCTGGGAAAGTTTTCGGAGGTTGCATTGCTGAGGCGGTTTGTACCTATAGATAGTGGCTTATTGAGCCAAAATCTAGATATGATTTGTCATTTTGTACAGTTCAGTAGACAGTAGGCAAAAGAGTAGTGCACATTCATTCAGATATGCAGGAACACAAGACACACATAGCCTCTCATATCCTTGCATGCACTCATAGCTGCCGGAGGGAGATTATGCAGACATGGTACCATGTCTTAGCCCACAGCCGAGGAAGAGGTCGTAGAAGACGCCGGAGAAGCCGCACTAGAGCTGTTCCAGAACAACCAGCGTCTCCTGGGTTGTCTCTTCTGGTGTAGGGCCATCTCTTTCTCACGTTCCCTCTGTGCTCTTTGGAAATGGTCTTCTTCTTTCAGGTACCAGACGGGGGGCCAACGCTGTGCCTCTAAGGTCTGCTGATTCTCTGCAGGATATAAACACTTTATGTCAGAGAAGATGAGTGATCTCTACGGCTACATAGATTAGACCTAATCTACAAGGATCTGCAGAAGGTTTCACATGTCTGAAATTCACAGTCCGAGTATGCACTGCAAACACCAGATCGGCCAAAGGTTGTCAATCATAGTCATATACAAGGCTCTTGAGCTCTGGTCAGGAGACCAGAAGCCGGTGCGGACATTGGATTGAGAATGTCGGACTTTTAAAACCAGCCTTAATTTGATAAAGTCAGCCAAGCTTGTCAATATGAAGGGGATGATCCCATAGGTATGGGGAAATAAAAACACCAGATCCTGTCTTCTCCTGGGACATAAGCCCTACAAGACGTAGGCAGTTGCTAATTCTCCTAAGTCAAGAGAGATTTTGAACAGGCCAATAGGCTGAAATTTATATAAAAAATGCAAAATATACACCCAGGCAAACCAAGGTCCATGCAGACACCTGGTTTCTGTGTTAGAAACCCCTGTAAATCAGCCAAACAAAACACAAACTGATTTGATGGCTACATCCTCCTTGATTGTCTTTGATGATGTTTCCCAAATCTGCTGTCATGAAACCATCAACAGTTCATGTCTTAATGGTTTCCCATCTCACTACGTAATGGCGTAATGCTGGGATATTCCAGATATTCCACCACTTGATTGTTGGTGACACAACCTTTCGGACTCACACCTATCCTGAGAATAAAGAAGTTGAAGCGCCGCACCAGTTTTTTCCTCGTCACCTGCTCCATTAAATGGAGCTGAAAGCAGTTCTCTGTACAGTATAGTGTCCAAGAATCTGGGAAGAAGGTACGGCGCTGAAGAAACACAGTTCCCCTTTATTCTCAGGATTCTAGAGTCCATCATTAGGTTATGAAGATATGTCATCACTTGCTAAGACAGGAATACCCTTTTAATTTTGCAGAGGGGGCTTTATGAGCAAAAAGTTTTCTCTATGGGAGAACATGGTCTGTTGAAGTTCATTAAGGGCAGTTTTTTTGGGGGACACTCAAGGGACACTTAGCATGCTTCCATTAACAGGGAATGCCGAGGTGGGTATTGCCTGTAGGTACTGTATGCATTGTGCTATTGTAGGATCAAGTATTTTAACGCCATTACTATACCGCCATACTCACCTGGTGACACCAGCTTGATGTCCCGGGGGAATTTCCTGCACACGCGGTTATAATTTGTGGAGATGTGATGTAAACACCAGGCCGCCAGCTGCTGAGCACCGTGAAACTGAAAGACACAAAGCACTGTATATAGGAACCTCTGGAATAGATGGCTCCGCAGAGGCGGTGCCAGGACATTGGCATATGCAGGCTTGGCAAAGATGATTTGGGATGTGTCAGATTTGGCTACGGCTTTGAAGACCATGGGATGGCAACTTGGCAAATATGACCTTGCATCTTGTACACTAGGTACATGGGGGAGATAAAAGATGTATAATAGGACAATTTGATTTTATGCCCAGGTAAGCAGAGAGGCGGAAGGGCAGATACCTGAGCAGCTTCAAGTAACACAAGTGCTTCCCCGTCAATATCCTTATTATTCAGAGATGCGTCCATCATGACCGACACCGTGTGTCTCTCTGGGAAGACAGAATGAGATGCTAATTATGTCTGTAAAAAAAAAAAATCAATATTAATTATCATCTGTGCTACATCTGCATCTGCAGATTCACCGCACAATGGCGGATATCGTCTTCTTAAACACTTTATGGTAGAATCTCCCCTGACATTCGACATGAAGAGAGAAGAGCCTGCTCCTCTTGTCAGATGGTTAAAAACAACCACGTAGATATGCCGGATTCCCAGATCAGTCTCAGATCTGATTAGGACACTCTTTAGGGGGTCATTTGACTTTTTAACTCCCTGAGAATAACATTAAAATCAATCCAAAAAAATGTTCAAACAACAATGATGTGGATATTTTATTAATGTCTCAAAGACAAATAGACGCCGCATAAATGCAATCTTTTCAGAGCATTTTTACAAGAGCAGAGGATTGAATGAAAATAAAATATAAAACTGTGCTGTTATTGTGCAGTGCTGCTAGGACTACTACGGCGCCCCCTTCTGTTGGCTCTGGTGGTCGAGTACAGTAGAAGGGAGGGTTAAAGGGATTGTCCAGAAAAACAAGTTATCACCTATTCACAGAAAGGGCGCAGTAAGACGGCTGTATAAATAGGACCAAGATTGGACTGCAATCCTCGGACTGGAAGAATACGAAGCTGTCACGCCAGAGTCAAGAGAGCTGCCGGTCAGTCCGTGCATTGCAATCTCATCTTGGTCCGATTTATACAGCCATCTGTTTGTGCCTTAGAGGTGATAACATGCTGATTGGTGGGTGTGTCACTAGTGGGATCGGCGTAGATTATGGAATTTTTATCCCTGACGTTGACGTTTCATCCTTGTTACATAATGGAGCAGCAGTTCATTCATTCTCTAAGGGGCTGCCAAAAAAATGTCGAGTGCAGCGCTCCTCAGCTGCATAGGAAATGAACAGAGTTCCCCGTTCTGCTAACGGTGCGGTTCCCAGCAGTCGGACCCCCTCCGATCAACAAGTATAAAATTAAAAAAATTACTACTCAGCTATTCGAATCCTCGCCATAACTCCAGTGGACCCCGTTCATGTCACTGCTGCGGGATTATGTCCATCAATCATGTGAACACTGTAGCCAATCGCTGATCGGAGTGTAACATTATAATGTACAACATGTGACTACTGAGGCCAGTGACTGGCTGCAGTGTTCACATAAATGATGGATATGATGCCAGTGCTACATGACTGGCAGATACCAGAAGAGTTGCAGTTCTAGAACAGGGGAATAACAGACTGACTGCCTCATTACAGCTAGATTGTCAGACTTCTCCCTAGACACAGCAGGCAGGTGGAAGTCTGCGGAGAAATACAGGTGCTTCTCACAAAATTAGAATATCATCAAAAAGTTAATTTATTTCAGTTCTTCAATACAAAAGGTGAAACTCATATATTATATAGAGTCATTACATACAGAGTGAACTATTTCACGTGTTTATTTCTGTTAATGTTGATGATTATGGCTTACAGCCAATGAAAACCCAAAAGTCATTATCTCAGTATATTAGAATAATTAACAAAAAAACGAAAAGGCTTCCTAAGAATTTAAAAAGGCCCCTTAGCCTGTTTCAGTAGGGTCCACAATCATGTGGAAGACTGCTGACTTGACAGATGTCCAGAAGGCAGTCATTGACAGACTCCACAAGGAGGGGAAGCCACAAAAGGTCATTGCTAAAGAAGCTGGCTGTTCACACAGTGCTGTATCCAAGCATATTAATGGAAATTTAACAAAAGAATTTAAGGAGTGCTGACTTCATAATATGATGCAAATATATTTTTAATTTATTGAAGACAATTTACAAACAGTTATAGAGTAAATAATCATAGGTGAACAAAGAGGATTTCATATAATCACCCTAGGAATATAGAGTAAAGGGTTTGCATTGATCAAATATCAAAAGACATGATATATCCAATTATTCTGGACTATCAGAATGGTGAAACCTAAGGTGAAACAATAATGATAAAGTGCAAAGTACATACAGTATGCCACATTGTCTCAATGCTCAGATCAATGTAATCTACCCATCATAAAATGCAAACCCTTTACTCTACATTCCCAAGATGATCATATGAATTCCTCTTTGTTCACCTATGATTGATTATGTACTCTACAACTGTTTGTAAATTGACTGCAATAAATAAAAATATCTTTGCATCATATTATGAAGTCAGCACTCCTTAAATTCTTTTGTTAAATTATATATATTGAGTTTCTTCCTTTTTCATTCTTTGGATTATAATTTTCCTTGACAGTAACTATGTTATTGCCATTTCTACTTACCTTAGTTATTATTCCTGTGTATCATTTAGCATATTAATGGAAAGTTGAGTGGAAGGAAAAAGTGTGGTAGAAAAAGGTGCACAAGCAACTGAGATAACCGCGGCCTTGAAAGGATTGTTAAGAAAAGGAAATTCAAAAAGTTGTGGGAGATTCACAAGGAGTGGACTGCTGCTGGAGTCATTGCTTCAAGAGCCACCACACACAGACGTATCCAGGACATGGGCTACAAGTGTCACATTCCTTGTGTCAGCCACTCATGACCAATAGACAACGCCAGAAGCGTCTTACCTGGGCCAAGGAGAAAAAGATCTGGACTGTTGCTCAGTGGTCCAAGGTGTTGTTTTCAGATGAAAGTAAATTTTGCACTTAATCTGGAAATCAAGGTCCCAGAGTCTGGAGGAAGAGTGGAGAGGCCACAATCCAAGCTGCTGGAGGTCTAGTGTGAAGTTTCCACAATCAGTGATGGTTTGGGGAGCCATGTCACCTGCTGGTGTAGGTCCACTGTGTTTTATCAAGACCAAAGTCAGCGCAGCTGTCTACCAGGAGATTTTAAAGCACTTCATGCTTCCCTATGCTGACAAGCTTTTTGGACATGGAATTGTCATTCTCCAGCAGGACTTGGCACCTGTCCACACTGCCAAAAGTATCGCCTGACCTTAACCCAATAGAGAATCTATGGAGTATTGTCAAGAGGAAGATGAGAGACACCAGACCCAACAATGCAGAAGAGCTGAAGGCTGCTATCACAGCAACCTGGGCTTCCATAACACCTCAGCAGTGCCACAGGCTGATCGCCTCCATGCAACGCCGCATTGATGCACTAATTGATGCAAAAGGAGCCCAGACAAAGTATTGAGGGCATTTACTGAACATACATTTCAGTAGGCCAACATTTCGGATTTTAAAATCATTTTTCAAGCTGGTGTTATACAGTATTCTAATTTACTGAGATAATGACTTCTGGGTTTTCATTGGCTGTAAGCCATAATCATTAACATTAACAGATGTAACACCCCTTTATGGCTACCACTGCACCCTGGGTGTTATGGAGGGTCTCACCTCTTCTGTACGCAGTGCCTCCACCCGAATCTTGATTGGAGCTCTGTCTCTGGGCTGCAGAAGGACAGTTATCTTCTGCCAGGGGCTGATTCGGGAAACCCCTGCCACAGCTCGGTACACACTCAGGAAGTTTAAAGGGAATCTGTCACCCCTTTCTTGAGATATCATATAATGATATCATTCAATTGTGTGTCACATAAATATTCTCTTAGTACTTTTGCTTCCCCCTGACCCCGCACCTTTCATGCATAAATACCTTTTTTATATCGGTTCAGATGTATGTAAACTGCCACGGTCTGGTCCGATGGGCGGGGCTTATTCAACTGCTCCCCCCCTCCCTGTCTTGCTCTACACAAGAAGAAATGCATAGAGCAAGACAGGGAGGGGGGGAGCAGGTGAATAAGCCCCGCCCAGCGGACCGGACAGCGGCAGTTTACATACATCTGAACCGATATAAAAAAGGTATTTATGCATGAAAGGTGCGGGGTCAGGGGGAAGCAAAAGTACTAAGAGAATCCTTATGTGACACACAATTGAATGATATCATTATATGATATCTCAAAAAATGGGTGACAGATTCCCTTTAAGGGATGGAATCTCCAGCGCTGGACTTCAGTTAAAAATTCATCATTTATTGGAAATTCTTAAAATCGGACAGAAAAAAGAATGAATAAGGACATACAGGCAGATGGGGTCTCTGGTGGTCTCCAACCAACGCGTTTCGACCTAGAAGGTCTTACTCATGGTTCACACTAGACCAATACTGACGACTACAAATAATACAAAGACTGATAAATCACAGGTGTTGGACAAAAGAATTAATGAAAATAGGGTGTATCCCTACCAGTTAACTCTTGCAAAACACTCAGCCTAATGTGGAGCTGAAATATACATTAACCCTTTTACCATTAGTAAATGAAACAATGTAAACAAAGACTTATCGGAAAAACAGAAAAAAATATATAAAAACTAATGAAAAGATATCATAAGAATATAATGAATGGCAAGAAAATAAAATAAAAATGAAAAAAAAACCAAAAAAAAAAAACCTTCATTAATTAATATAATATTAATAAACAAAGTAACAATCGTAAAAATTATCAAAATAACCAGAATTAAATAGGACTAAGTAAATGTAAATATACAGAAGAAAATATCAATCTAATTGCAATATTAAATCAAGTCGTTTGTTCAGACCTAATGGTACTCTTGCATTTAATTTAAAAATCCAGAAGGATTCACGATTTAATAATTTTCTCCTGAAATCACCTCCCCTAGTAGATCTATAGACTTTCTCTATTGCTATAATTTTGAGACTATCAGTTTTACCTCCATGAACAGTTTTACAATGAAAAGAAACTGCTGAGATATTATAATTGTTGCTGGTAGCTTCTGACAAATGTTTCCTAATTCTCTTTTTAAGAGGTCCTATTGTACAGCCTACATATTGTAGGTTACAAAAAACGCATTCAAAAGACAAGTTAACTGGTAGGGATACTCCCTATTTTCATTAATTCTTTTGTCCAACACCTGTGATTTATCAGTCTTTGTATTATTTGTAGTCGTCAGTATTGGTCTAGTGTGAACCATGAGTAAGACCTTCTAGGTCGAAACGCGTTGGTTGGAGACCACCAGAGACCCCATCTGCCTGTATGTCCTTATTCATTCTTTTTTCTGTCCGATTTTAAGAATTTCCAATAAATGATGAATTTTTAACTGAAGTCCAGCGCTGGAGATTCCATCCTTTATTTTGCTTCAGTCAACGCCCTTGATCAAGGTGACTCCGTGCGCAGGAGGACTATGGATCGCAACTGAGACTGGTGAGCTGACCTCCCCTTATTTTCCCTATCCTTCTACAACTAGATTCCCTTTAACAGATTTATTGCTATGAAGCAGTATTAAAATGGATTTACAGAAATAAACATACAATGCGATTTACTGCGCTCTATAAAAGTCATATACCCATCACAGACTAATTAAACCCCAACCCTGCAAATATAACGTGGCCAATTCCCCCTCTTTTGCATTTACTCAGTCCGACCGTTGGGGCCCTGTTGCCGCGGATGTTGGCGCGCCAAGGAAGGTTGGCGCGCAAAGTAGAAAACGTAGGTGCACTTAAATGAATGTTGCTGTCAATAGTCTCGGTTGCAGTGTACTCACTGTAAGTCGCGCTGATAGAATCACAAGTCTCAGCAGAACACTCACTGTGTCTCCAACAATTGGAGGATTCTTTAGACTCCAGCTGAGGGCTGCAGGATTTAGACCTTTATCCGATGGGAGTACTGGCAGGACTCTCTGGATCTTTGCTCTCTCCGGCAACACTGGTATCTCCGCGGGGTCCCCCACACTCTGCAACTTAGGGGAATCAAGATCCACACCGCTCTGTTTCTCATAACCAGCAGCAGCAGCCACGTTTTCTCTCCTCTCTATCTTTACTTTCACTTTCTCCTCAACGTCCTCCCCCAAGTCCCTCCTCCTCCCTTCTTCTATCATCTCACTGGAACAAGGATCCCTGGGAGCTGTAGTCTTCTGTCACTCAGGAGAAAAACGATTAGTGTCTGTAGGTCCCTGTTTAACAGCCACTGCAAAACTCTTCTTAGAGTCTGTAAGCTCCAGCATTCCGGTAGATGCTCTAACAGTTCCCTGTGCATGTGTTACACAGAAATAAACACCTGAAATAGATCAGTCTGTAATGACTCCATATAATATATGAGATTTACTTTTTGTGTTGAAGAACTGAACCGTGATTTGGTTGTGCTCAGATGTTATCCTAGTGCAGTGCGATATTTTCCATGCGCTCACTGACTTGCATGGTAGAGGGCAATGCCAAACTCGGGCATGCTGCAATTTTTTCCTCGGACTGAGGAAAAGAATCAGACATGCATGGCCCATAGGATATCATTGGTCCATGTGCAGTACAAAGTTCTGTCGGATCGCATTCGGACCGAAAATCCGGCCATCTGCACGAGTGCTGTTAAAGAAATCTCAGAAATTGGAATTGGAGATTAATGGTGTCCAAACCAACAGTACCTACCCATCCCTTACCTGTCAGTGCTACCAGATGTGGCAGGCAGAGTCGATTCGCCAGTATAATGAGGTCCAAGGGGTCAAGATCGAGTCCAGCGGTGAACTGTCCAGTATACAAATACTCTAGCACCGCACGCATACTGCCTCTGGAGCTGTATGGAAGGACTACCTGGACATAGAAAAGATTAGCTATAACACTACTATTATTGCTATACATCATGTAAGCCATTCAGATAATTATTTCTGTACTAATAATCCACTATGGGGTTTATTTTCAGACCATTGACAAGTCGTCTAGGTGATATTCTTGGGGTGCCACTGTCAGACCCCCACGACCCAAAAATGATTGCTTTTTCTCAGTGAGAGGGTAGTTGTTACAATCCAGGTAGATGGCAGAGCTCATGAAAATGTTAGTTTCTATTGAGGCCAGTTTCACATGTTCAACATTCATGATCCGACAATGGATCTCGATGATCAGACCAGTCGTGGTTCCCTGACCCGAACTCAAGACCCTCATCGGCATACGTGAGCCTGTTGAGTTCTGGTAAAGAGACCTGCGTCCGTTCTGAAAATTGTAGTCTGTTCTCAGATAATGAATGTCGGACATGTAGAATAGTGAAATGTTTTACTTGGTGCAATAGAAAACTGAACAAACACACATACATATGATTATTTATTTGTTCTTTTGGTGTGCTGATCATATTTATTTAAGATGAATAAGGTTTAAGGTGATCCCAGTGTATATGGCCTGTGGCTTTTCTCTATTTATCTTTAGTTCTGTGTATTAACAGGCCTCAGGTGTATCCCTCTTACTTTGTGGTGTCCTCCTGTACTAGATTTAGACAAATGTCGGCAAGTGAAACTGAGCAAAGCAATTACTAAGTATGAAGTTGCCCTTGTTTTTGGGGTTGGTGGGGATCCAAGCAATCAGAACCAGCACTAATAACATGTCTAATTGTAATCTCATGCCAGAAAAGTCAATAAGGGGATACGGTTAATGATCAGAATTACTGATCTATTGAAAATATGGATGATGCCTCCGCCGTCATACACGATGCACTCAGAGAAACGGCTCACAAGCTCTTTCCTGGCAGATGAATCACGCTTGGTAGGTGCTAACCCTAACTCTTTACTACGAACACCACAAAAGACCTGTCATTTATTGATGCTCTGTGTCATCCAGCCATCGTTATTTGGCCCTTAAGGGCCCGTTACACATAGCGATATCGCTAGCAATATCGCTGTAACATCACTGATTTTGTGAAGCAGCAGCGATATTGCTAGCGATATCGCTACATGTGATACTTACCTCCGACCGGCTCCCCCACTGATTATCGCTGATCGTGCGAGAACGTCCTGGACCATTTCTCGTCGGGCACATCCTGATGGGCTTCCTGTGGCGCCGACGAGCGACGCGTGGACGCGGGCGGGAGGACGTCAGGATCGCCGCGTCTGACAGGTAAGTAGCGACCCCCGACCGCTGCTATGTCTCTGGTGAGATCTGCCTGTTTGGCATCTCACTAGCGACCACTTAGCGATGCACCAGCGATCCATATCGTTGTCGGGATTGCTGGTGCATCGCTAAGTGTAACGGTACCCTTAGTCACTTAGATCCTCACGATAATCAGAGTTATTCACTTCACCTGTCAGTGGTTGTAATGTTTTGGCTAATCAGTTTATCTAATTTTTCTATCTATGTACACTAAAATTATTGGCAAACACATCTAAATAATTGAATTCAGGTTTTTCATTCAGTCCCATTGCCCCCGATGTATAACATCCGGCCCTTTGTCTCTCTGTTTATATCAGCCGGTCTCTCACCTTCCCAGTGTATAACATCCGTCTCCTTGCCCTCTGGTGTATAACATTGGCAACATCATGGGCGATTTCAACATCCCCATTGCTCTTCCCCTCTTCCCATCTGCCACTCACCTTTTGTCTCTAACCTCCTCATTTGGCCTTTCGCAGCTTACTAATTCTCCAACGCATGAAGACGGAAACTCCCTCCACTTGGTCTTCTCTCGGCTTTGTGCAGTGGATGATTTTGCAAACTCCCCTCTACCGCTCTCTGACCACAACATTCTTTCATTCTCTATCAAGAACTGCCAGGCTGCTCAGGTCACCCCCACTGTCCATACTTATAGAAACATACAGGCCATTAACACCCAGAAACTCATGAAGAACTTGCAGTCTTCATTGGCCCCTATCTCCTCCCTCTTATGTCCTGATTCTGCATTGAAGCATTACAATGAAACATTTCAAAGTGCCCTGGATGAATTTGCACCTCCTATACAGTACATAGAACACCACAACACAGACGGCGACAACCCTGCCACACCCTGCAAACACGTTTCCTGCAGCGGTGCTCCAGGTGCGCCGAACGTCTGTGGAGAAAATCCAATCTACACGAAGATTTCATCCATTATAAGTTTATGCTTAGAACATACAACACTGCCCTTCACCTCTCTAAACAAACCTATTTCAACACCCTCATCACCTCACTGTCCAATAACCCTAAACGTCTCTTTGACACTTTTCATTCTCTACTCAACCCAAGAGTACAGGCCCCAACCACGGAGCTTCAAGCTCACGATCTGGCCAATCACTTCAAAGAAAAAAATTGACCAGATCCGACAGGAAATTATCTCCCAATCACCTCATACCATGCACTGTCCTCCCTCCCACACTGCATCTAGCTCACTCTCTGATTTTGAACCAGTCACAGAAGAAGAAGTAAGCAGGCTCCTTGCATCTTCTCACCCAACCTCTTGCACCAGTGACTCATTTCCGTCACATCTCCTCCAGTCCCTTTCCCCTGCTGTCACCCCTCATCTAACTAAAATATTTAACCTCTCTCTTCTGGTATCTTTCCCTCCTCATTTAAGCATGCCATCATACATCCACTACAAAGCCATCCCTCAACCAAAACTGTGCCGATAACTATAGACCTGTCTCTAATGTTCCCTTCATCTCTAAACTCCTGGAACGCCTGGTCCACTCACGTCTTATCCGCTATCTCTCTGATAACTCTCTTCTCGACCCTCTCCAATCCGGTTTCCGCTCCTTACACTCTACTGAAACTGCCTTCACTAAAGTCTCTAATGATCTACTAACAGCTAAATCGCATGGTCATTACTCCATGCTAATTCTTTTGGATCTCTCTGCAGCATTCGACACTGTGGATCATCAGCTCCTCCACACTATGCTCCGTTCCATTGGCCTCAAGGACACCGTTCTCTCCTGGTTCTCCTCCTATCTCTCTGACCGCTCCTTTACTGTATCTTTTGCTGGCTCCTCCTCCTCTCATCTTCCCCTTACTGTTGGGGTTCCTCAAGGATCGGTTCTAGGCCCCCTTCTCTTCTTTTTGTATACTGCCCCTATTGGTCAAACAATCAGTAGATTTGGTTTCCAGTACCATCTCTATGCTGACGACAACCAATTATACCCTTCTTCTCCTGACATCACGCCAGCCTTTCTAGAAAACACCGGCGATTGTCTAAACGCTGTGTCTAACATCATGTCCTCACTATATCTGAAACTGAACCTGTCAAAGACTGAACTCCTGGTGTTTCCTCCCTCTACTAATGTACCTACACCCGACATTGCCATTTCCGTCTGTGGTTCTACTATTACTCCCCAGCAACATGCCCGCTGTCTTGGGGTCATACTTGATGCCGAGCTTTCCTTTGCCCCCCCACATCCGATCACTGGCTCGCTCTTGTTATATGCACCTCAAAAACATTTCTAGAATTCGACCTTTTCTTACTTTTGACTCCGCAGAAACTCTTACTGTTTCTCTTATTCATTCTCTTCTGGACTATTGTAACTCTCTTCTAATCGGTCTCCCTCTTACCAAACTCTCCCCCCTCCAATCTGTCTTGAATGCTGCTGCCAGGATCATATTATTCGCCAATCGTTACACTGATGCCTTGTGCCAGTCCTTACACTCGCTACCCATCCACTCCAGAATCCAGTACAAACTTATTACCCTCACCCACAAAGCTCTTCATGGCTCAGCACCACCCTACATCTCCTCCCTTGTTTCAGTATACCACCCTACCCGCGCCCTCCGTTCTGCTGATGACCTGAGGTTAGCATCCTCAATAATCAGAACCTCCCACGCCCGTCTCCAAGACTATACACGTGCTGCGCCAATTCTTTGGAATGCACTTCCCAGGTCAATACGATTAGTCCCCAATCCCCACAATTTTAAGCGTGCCCTGAAAACGCATTTATTCAGACTGGTCTACTGCCTCAACACATTAACCTAATCTATCCCTGTGTGGCACAGCCAAAAGTTTTAACCATAACCAGGTTCCCCGCATCATGTTCCCACATGCTTTATGCATCTATTAGCCCTCTGTGTCTGTACTGTTACACACTTAACATTATAGCTGGTCCATACAATCAGGGCAATTGTTACCACCCACCTTTCGTGTCTACCTTTTTCCTCATAGATTGTAAGCTTGTGAGCAGGGCCCTCATTCCTCTTGGCATCTGTTATGATCTATATGATTATTGTTATGCTGTAATGTCTATCGTCTGTACATGTCCCCTCTGAAATGTAAAGTGCTGCTGAATATGTCGGCACTATAGAAATAAAATTTATTATTATTATTATAATTAACATCTGTCTCCTCGCCCTCCGGTGTATAACATCCGTCTCCTTGCCCTCCGGTGTAATACATCTGGTTTCTTGACCCACCAGTGTATAATATCCAGCACATCACGCTCGGTGTATAATATCTGGCCCCTATTCCCTCAGTGTATAACAGCCAGCTCTTCGTCCTCCCGTGTAAAACAACATCCGGCCCCTCACCTCCATCCCTCCGGTGTATAATATTCAGGCCATTACCCCGGTGTATAATACCTGACTCATCACCCCTCAGTCTATAACATCTGGCTCCTTGCTTCCGGTGTATGACATCCATCTCTTCGCCCTCCAGTGTAATACATCCGGCTCCTCGACCCACCAGTATATAATATCCAGCCCATCACGCTTGGTGTATAACATCTGGCCCCCCATCCCTCAGTGTATATCAGCCAGCTCTTCAACATCCGGCCTCTCACCCCCGATTTAGAACTTCTGGCTTTTTACCCTTCAGTGTATAATATCCAGCCCCTCACCCCCTGGTGTAAAATATCCAGCCCCTTTGCTCCGGTGTATAACCTCCGGCCCCTTGACCCCATGTATAATATTCAGCCCCTTTGCTTCCAGTATAAAACTTTCGGCCCCTTGCCCCCAATGTATAATATTTTGTCCCTTTGACGCTAGTGTATAACCTCTAGCCCCTTGCCCTCGGTGTGTAACATGTGGCTCCTTGCTCTCGATGCATAACATCCGGCCCCTCAAACCCCAGTTTACAACATCCGGTCTCTCACTCTTCCCGCCCCCCCCACAGTGTATAACATCTGTCTCCTCACCCTCCGGTGTATTACAACCGGCCCCTCGCCCTTGGAGTCTAACATCTGGCCCTTCATTTGCCCGGTGTATAACATCCGTCTCCTCGCCCTCAGGTGTGTTACATCCGGTCCCTTGCCCCCTGGTGTATAATATCAGGCCCTTTTGCCTCCGGTCTATAACCTCCAGCCCCTTAAGGCCCCTTCACACATAACGACATTGCTAGCGATATCGCTAAAGCGTCATCAATTTTGTGACGCAACAGCGATATCGCTAGCGATCTCGCTACATGTGACACTTACCTCCGACCGGGCTCCCCACTGGATATCGCTGATCGCGCGAGATCGTCCTGGTCCATTTCTCGTCATCGGCTTCCTGCTGGCGCCGACGAGTGACTCAATGGACACGGGAGGAAGTCGTCATAGAGCTGCCATCTGACAGGTAAGTAACGACCGCCGACCGCTGCTACGACGCTAGTGAGATCTGCCTGTTTGGCAGCTCACTAGCGATCATTTAGCAATGCACCAGCGATCCTGACTGGGTCGTATCGTTGTCGGGATCGCTGGTGCATCGCTAAATGTAACGGTATCTTTACTCTCAGTGTATAACATCTGGTTTATCGCCCCCGGTGTATTACATCCGGCCCCTCATCCTCGGTGTATAACATCCATCTTCTTTCCCCCCCCGGTGTATTCCATCCATCTCCTCATCCAACCCCTCGCCCCCCGGTGTATAATATCTGTCCACTTTGCCTCTGGTGTATAACCTCTGGCATGTTACCCTCCATGTATAACCTCCGGCCCCCCGCCATGCCGTCTGTTTTTACTAACGTGTAATAAAATGGCTGGTGTTAAAGATCTCACTGATACCAGCGCTGTCCTGTAACACCGGTGTAACAAGTCTAAATCTTCCCCCATCACCTGTGAGGGATATAATTGAGAAGTAGAAGGAACCACAGCAACTCAGCTACAAAGTGGAAACTCCGTAACGTTACAGAGAGAACATGACCGGCCGGACCTCAACACTATCCAAACACTTTTGGGATGAACTAGAAAGGAGATTGCTTCTGTCGGGTCAGTGTCTGACTTCACAATTGCTCTTCTGGATGAACAGACACCTCCAAAATGTTGTAGAAATCCTTCCCAGAGGAGAGGAAGATGTTACATCAATGTTTATATACATACATGCTAATATATGAATGTACATAGATTCTTAGCATATTCGGCCACACCAGACATGACTCATACGCAGGATGATACCGCGCCAACATAAGCTGCCTGCAGACTAAAAGTAATGGACTCGCTGGTAATTTCCTTTTGTCACTGGGTGACAAACTATTGTGAGACGATTATAGAATATTAAGTACGTAATATCCTCTATGTCTGTGCGTAAATTAGCCAAAAATAACAGGGAATTTATTTATGGAGAAATGAAGAAGACTCCACAACAGTAGGATTTATACAGTGTCGGGGGTGAATTCCTCAGTAATTGACTGGCCGCTTATTTATACACGTTGGGTCGTTGTTTGGGAGGCTAGATGTAGAAATTAGAGGAGGAAAGAGTACTATATTGTGCACTTACCGACATTTTGCAAGGATGTTAATAATGCATAGCTATAAAGAAAGAGGAACCACAAATTATTTCATGTTTCTTACCTCAGAGGTGCTGCTTTCCAAAAAGGGTCCACCAAACATGGCGGACATCCAGTCGCAACCTGAGATGAGAAGTGGTTTATGGGCATTTATGCTCCCATCGTCCAGAACAAAAGTGACATCTAATGGAGAAAAAAAAAAGGGAAAACAATGACCGACGAAAAAGCATAAATTACCTACTTAGATTTCGAACAGATTAACTTATAAGGTATGACAGGTTGTAATTGGAATTTATTCAGTATTTTTTACAGCAAAATTAGTATTGTAGAGAATACTCTACTGTAAAAAATACTGGAAATAAGGTATTATGCAAGTGACAAATCCATCGATTCACATAGATTTGACAAATCACATCTCATGCATTTGAATAATGTTTCTGTGAGACCATTTATATACGAATAATAAAATCTAGCTGCTGTGAAAATGTATTCCTTATATCCGCAGAATCCATGTGGGAAAGCAAAGGATTAGTCACAGTGAATGACATCAGGACTAATCCTCATGTGGTTCTGACGCACAACCATAGCAAAACTGCGGCATAAATGCAAATGTAAGTCATGAATCTCTCCTACAGATGTAAATGGCGTTTTTATTCTTCTATGGCAACATGTAAATAAGTCCTAAAATGTGTGCCGAGATTGGAACCACAATATATGAACACCTCAGTCCCATAATATATACAGTATATCTTTTCATGGTTCCACCAGACAATTCTCACCAGAGAAGATTCCTTTTGTCAGACACTCCTTGATACGATTGCTCCTTCTGACATGGAAAGCTCTAGTGATCTCTTGGTTCATGAAGGCCTCTCGATTCAAGATATTTGCCACCATCATACGCAAGTCAAAGACTTCCAAAAGCTCAGCAATGTGTGCCACCTCCATCAGCTCGGGCTCTCTTTCGTCCAATCGGCCAGTGTATAAATATTTCAGCACGGCTCTGAATGGTCCAGACCTCACCGAGCTGTCCATCTTTACCACAGTTACCCTTCTGGCCCGGTAGCCAGGTGGCTCCTCCAGAACTCCACTTCGTATGCTTTCAAATGCTCGACTCCACCCTGACAAATCTCTATCTCCCTCTCTACCCAAAGTCCCATCACTGGCTGAGGTTCTCATTCCTCCTCCCTCTGTTTCCGAGCCCTCACAAGCATCAAAGCTAGAGGCACGTAGAAGGGGGTCCCTGGCTTGAGATGGTTGATCTCCATCCTCCATTAGGAAAAGGTCACAGAATTTCGAGGAAGCCGTGGAGAGGTAGATGCGGTGGGCGTAGATACGAATCCTTTCTTGGACCACCAACACCACATCGGCACAGGAGGCTTCCTCTAAAAGGTGTCCAGGATGATCTTCACTCTGAGCAGGAGGATCAGGCACTATGATAACAGGTGGAGGGGGCCGGGGAGGAAGAAAGGGGGCTTGTGGTAGAGGTTTGCGTACACTCCTCAAGTGCGACTTCCAAAACTGTAAGTGGCGACGAGATATGAGTGCCGAACGGATGGCGTTATCGAAAACTTCCTTAATGCCACATTGCGCCACCACGCTGGTTTCGTAATAGGGAATGCCAAGCTCTTTGGCTACTTCTCGACCTTTCTCTGGTGGAAGAATCTCTTGGGCTCGAATTGGCCTTAAAAAAGAAAAAAAGAAGAAACAACGATGAGAACAGGTGAGAATCCATATTTAACCAAACTCCACCCAAATTCTCGGCCTAACTCCAGCCCAGCAGCTGAGCTTTTCTGCCCCATTTTTTCAGCGATTGTCAGCTTCTTAGCACCTGAAAACCCACCAAATCAGAACTTCTGACATTTCACTATGGCAAAAAGTCTTATAAAACAGTATTAATAGGGAACAATTTTTCTGATGGTGCCTGACACAGTCCGCCTATTTGTTGGGGTCTTTGATTGGGGTACCACCATTTCTACACTGCCATTTCACAGGCTGTTTGGAGGCATAATCCTGAGGGATTTACCGATATATATCTCTGATGGATGCCACTATATGTGTTTAGTGGTATCTGAGTCCCTTAGACTTCTATGTTTCAAAAAAAGTGTGAAAAAAAGTATACGTCTGCATGGAATATCACAACAACCTGAGCTATATCAAACAGCCGAAAAAAAGGTATACCGTCACATATCAGCCTAATGGAGAGCAAAAAAACAGTCTCTTGGCCTCTAATTAAGGCCTCTTTCACACTTCCGTTTTTGACAATCAGTCAAAATCCGCTAAGTTTTGAAAAAAACGGATCCGCAATTTTTTTTGCGGATCCGTTTTTTTCCCCATTGAGTTGCATTACTGGTGGATCTTGACTGATGGTCATCCGTTGGATCCGTTTTTGTGAGGATCCGCCAAATTTTTTTCATCCGCCGGCATGCCTGGATGGACCCTGCAACGTTTTTTTGTGGTTGGATCCGCATTTTCCAGTGCGCATGGCCGGAGAAAGGAAGTCAGGGAGAAAATTAACCCTGAAATCCTTTCTGCCGGAGGAAAAAAATTCATTCTCTCTCTCTCTCTCTCCTTCCCGGCCAGCGGTTCCTTTAAATCTCCTCATTCTGCGGATCCGTCTAAAAATGGATCCTGTGGCATCCGTTCACATCAGTTAGGAACGGATCCGCTTGTCCGCCTTTTTGGCGGATTTTAACTGACACAAAAAACTGAAGTGTGAAAGAGGCCTTCATTCATACATCAGCGTTTGTTGATGGTGGGTTGTTTGAAAAAACAAACAATGGATTGAACGCAACCACATTACATACTATGGGGCTGTTCACATGGCAGATTTATTTTGCTGACCGATGGTCCAGATAAAAAAAAATATCCTACTTTGGTCTTTACCAATGTGACCCATTGAAGTGAATGGATTCTCCAAAAAATGACAGCGCTTGGATGTTATCCATCCATGTGCTTTCCATTTTTCACTCATTGCTCAGAGAAGCTTGGAAAACTTCCATTTTTCTTTCAAACAGGAAAAAACAGATAATATATAGAAATGGTAAAAATGGACGCCCAGACCAAAAAAAACGGAAGAAAAATGGATTCAGCACTCCATTTTGCAGATTAGAAAACAAAATAAGATGTGGAATAAGATACAAGCTGAATAGGGGCCTAAGGCTGTGTTCACACGTGGCATTTTCACAGCTTTTTTTACTGTTTCTTTCTCTGCACTGCGTTTAACAGATTTCAAAAATCTCATGTATTTTTTTCCATTTGTTTTTTTTAATTTCCTACGTGCCTTGAAATCTGCAGCATGTCAATACTTGCAGAGTTTTTGCAGCGTTTTTCACCCATGATAATAGTTTTTTTTATGTGCACTCGGTCTGCAAAAAAGCAGGATATGTGAAGCTAGCCATAGACAATAATGGATATGTGATATATCCATGTAAAACACTGGAAAAGATCACATGTGCATTGCTATTACACTGTGAGGCATTATATTAAGGATCCGGTGGGTGAGCAGCTAAGCTGAGGAAGGACGACTCTTTAGCACTGCCAAGTGGCTTCACATTCTCGGCTCAACATGGCACCAACGCACTGACATTTAGGATCGGACAGGTGTGAGGCAAGAGCTGACGGGCAGCATTAGCCAGTTGTTCGCTCATTTCAGTGTCTCGCTGAAGGATTGGCACTGATATGAGGAATATATTATTAATGTAATTACCCACAAACCTTATAACATTTAAACATACAAAAAAAATGACAACCTTGCCAGTGGGCGTCGGGCGCGGTTCACTGCTTCCAGATCAGCATAGCGAAGGTCCAGT
Organism: Dendrobates tinctorius; assembly: GCF_039654945.1. Taxonomy (NCBI): domain Eukaryota; kingdom Metazoa; phylum Chordata; class Amphibia; order Anura; family Dendrobatidae; genus Dendrobates; species Dendrobates tinctorius. The sequence continues at coordinate 19,775,786 of NW_027361772.1, forward strand.
TGGCAGCCAACCAGTATGACAGGCGCTCGTGGGCAGAAGTGCTTTATCTCCGGGTACCACATAGTTTGGACATGCTGCAGGGAGTTGGGGTTTGCGATGGAAAAACAGAGAACAACCACATCTGACCTATAAAAGACAACAGAAAGGGATCATAAGCGTAGCATACAACAGGGTGGGCTGAGAATGGAGAAATAGGAGGTGCCGAAACCCGGGTCTGTGCCTTAGGGTCTAAACACCCACCTGGCACAAAAAGACACTGGGGTTATAAAGTGATAGTTGGGGAAGCTATTACAGATTTTGCAATTGTATCTGTGGCGCCCCTGAGGCTCAGTCGCCACAGAGGTACTGCACCTTCTCCTAAGGTGTAGTGCCCCTCCATCCAGGTAAGGTGGGAACTCCTTTCCACGGTCCAACACTCGCACCCCACACAACAGAGTAGTTCTGCACAACCACGTAGCAGCTTAGTACTTAGAGAGAAGCAGAGCACCTTTAGTGGTTCCCTGCTTGGAACACTGGACATGCTGGAAGGTGGGTGGAGTTTAGATACATAAAGGAGTGGGAAAGTGTAGGATTACAGGTCAGTCTGACAGAATTTTCGGCGGAGTAGGAAGTCACTTGGAGAGGAGTGAGGATCCCTGGTAGAAGGAATGGAGGAAGGAGTGCTGTAGCTGCCTCAGTGACCTGAGCCAGTTGGCACGGGAAAGGAGGAGAAAGACGTAGAACTGCAACCTAAGCTTCCATAGAAAGAGAGATTGGTACGGAACGAAGGAGTAGAGAGAACAGAGAGGAGATGTGGGTTGGAAGAGGCCCGGTCCCCGAGGTTGTATGGACACTTATGGTTCTGCAGCAGACACCGGTGGAGTAGGAGGCTGTAAATGCACTGCTCCCATCTAAGACTTGGGGCACAACAGCAACTGTATAGAGAGCCGGGATTCAGGAGAAGGGAGTCACCAAAGCAGGCTGCAGCTGTCTGTCATACAAGTAAGGTTCTCGGGAACATCTGTCAGGAGGAACTCCAGTGTAACACGGTACTAGGAGATCTTCAAACTTTAAGGCGCTATAGAGGAGTCGTTCAGGAAGGTACATAGTGGCAGAGTGTTGGAGAGGAGAATTTCATCTTGCCTAGAGGTTGACTGGGTCCCTCACCCGGAGGACACGGTACAGAAGCGGGCACTACAGACTGTGAGTAAAGCTTTGGAACTACATGCCCTGGTGTCCTCCATTCCTTTCTGCGTCTGCCATCCTGGCACTGCTACATCCCCTGCGCCGGACACTACACCATCTAAGTGTCACTTCATCTACACTGCCCTGGGGCTACAGCTTCACCTGTGGGGAGCTATACCATCTAGGCTGCAACACATCATCAGCCCCAGAGGATCTGCATGCAGCGTCGGCCTAACATCTCACTTGCCAAACACCACAGGTGGCGTCATGAACTATACTATTCCATTTAAACTATATTACAGACTACCATTGATTTGTGCGCCCAGGGCCACGTACCGGGTCACCGCTGCTGTGACATATCCCCCTGACACCGGCCCGGTACCGAGTACCCCACAGCCCTGGGTGAAGGGCGACCCATATCCATGAAATGTGACATTGGATGCCAAGCAATACCTTTGAAAGAAATATGATGTAGATTACTAAGCCTAACAATATGGCTCGGCCATGCCTGGCTACAACCCTTTCAGCTAAACTTGGACCACTTTTTTAAAAAGTTGAAGGAGTTGGTTGGAACTTGAGTAAAAATGCAAAAGTGGACAAAAGTTTTGCACAACCATGCATTGCACAAAAAAGTTTTAGAACAGGATTCTCTTGAAATCTGTTTGACGAATTGGGGTCATAAGTGTTTATGTTTATTGTATAGGTTTATAGCGATACCTAATTTATGTAGTATTATCTATGTTTTATTACTTCTATGCAATAAATATATATTTAAATTTCATTAATTTTATGCAAAAAACATTTATATTGTGAGAGCTAAAACTTTTATAATTATAGCATATTTTGTGAGTGACTAGCTGTATTCTTCATTGGTATTACATTGCTGTACACCCAACTTTTTGATCACTTTTCTTTGGCAGGTAAAAAGGAAAAAAAACAAACAGTAATTCTAATTTGTATTTTTTTCTACTCACCATTCGTATAATTGACATTTTATCTTTATTTATTTTATTATTCGAAACCGATATGGATGACGCCGAATGTCTACATGTTTTTTTTTTAGGCTTTAGTACTTTTGAACACAAGAAAAACACTTTTGAAATTGTTTTCTTCTTGGGCATAATATTCTGAGACACCATAACTTTTTATTATTTTTCACACAGACAGAGCAGTGTGATTTTGTGATAGGGGGTTTATACATTGACCTTATTATACCTTCCATACGCGAATCGTCTGTCTTTATGGTGGTCTCCAAAAGTGTCCCAAAGCCTCAATGACACACTGACATCATCCACGACATCTCGGGAGCGCTCTAGCACCTACAGCACGGAGGAAGAGAAAGAGGGTAAGGATCTCAGGAGAACGTTCTATAAGTCCCTGATTGCTCCCCTCATAATAGGGAAAGGTATTCATGTATGTTCTATAGTTAACTATGCACATAAATTTCAAGGCTCACTTCACCTTCTGGGATCAGTGACCATGCTATAGGAAAAAAATGGTAAAACCTTCTAGAACGGTCTCCATGAAGATATTAGCCTGGTTTTCTGTATTTAAAGGGGTTGTACACCTTTCGGCACATTTTTATTACTTAAAGGGGTTGTCCAGGCTTGAGGTTCAAGTCTGCAGTTACTGTATGCGACCTCATTGTGCGCGCTGAGAGGATTCTCCGAGAGCGAACAGGCGTGTGAAAGCAAGTATTGGTATACATGCAGTCACGTACCAACTAGAAGTGTGCGGGCTCACTCTATACAAGTGTATTGAGCGAGGCCAGACATGTCTAGTTGGAATGTGGCCAGAAGTATACAAATCGAATACTTGTGGTTACATGTCCGACCGTTCCAGGAGAACAGTGTGCACTATGAGGATTCACATACAGTAGATTGACTGCAGACTTAAACGCCAAGCCTGGACAACTCCTTAAAATGTCTAAAAATAATTTTTGCAATTGGGTTTCATTAAAAATGTAATAAACCGCTTGCCCTCAATAGCCCCTGTGTTGCACTGTATATAACTGGCTGCAGAATGAGATAACTGAGAATCCATCAGTGAGCTCTTTCTGACAATCAAATACTTTTATCTGCCTCTTTTTGAGCTTCTCTCAGCTGTTTTATGATAACAGACCACATCAAAGTTGAATGTGCAAGGATACAACGAGCAAAAGCAAAACGGTGCAAAAATTTTAATTAAATCAACTTTCAAAAATTGCTTTTTTTTAGCATCAAATACATGCATTTAAGTGTAAAAGAAAAAGTGACCTCCTTTAAAGCCACTAACCCCCTTATACCAGGACTCCCCCCAGTACTGAATACTTACCTCTTGGCACACACGATACTGATCTATGGCCCAGACAGTTGGCACATGTGTGGCAAGAAGCTGGTATTGTGTCAGGGTGGCGTTACATGCCCGAGCACAGATCAGACGAGTCTTCCCGACGGCGTTGTCTCCGACCACCACACATTTTATCGTCTCAACATTGGGACGCTCATAATCCATATCAGTGTCCAGCAGCTGGGATCTGTACAGTGGCGGAAAGACAAAATGAGGTTTATATGGGATCCGTACTATCATCCAATAACGTGGCGCAGACTGCAAAGTAAATGCCACATTCAGCCGACCATTTACACACATCGTCGTATCAAATGAAATTGGGCATATTTGATTGTTTTTGTGAGGTAGAAAAACATACTGTTATCTAATGTGTATGGGGTCTTTACTGCCAGGTTTCCCCACAGATTACAGCTGATCGCTGGGGACCCATTAGGGGTATGCTTTGTGATCAAAATATCGTCATGTAGGGATTGTCCAAAGTGGAGAAACCCTTTAAAATGAGTTCTGCTGCCTATTTATTACCATCGCACCAGGGATGGACCCGGAACTTGTTGCCCTCTGACCATTTCCCAGTTTCGACAGTTACGTTCCAAACATGATGTCCGGACCGCCGCAAGTCCCTGATCCGAACTCCATCCCATCATATATTAATATAAGACTGTTGAGTTCGGACCAGGGAACCCGCGACCAGTCTGGATCTATCTATCCGTACTCGGCTATGTTCACACGTTGCTTCTTTGCTGGTTTTTTTTTTTTACCTGTAGCCAAAACCTGATCACTTGGCAGTGAAAAAGCTGCAGGCAAAAGGCAGGTTTTGCTGCTTTTCTTGCACCATTTTCTTCTGTGTTTTTTTTTTTTTTTTTTGCTTTGTTTTTCAGGATCCCAAAATTCAGCCTTGTTTCTACCATACCAGGTGTTAGGCCACCAACGCAAGAATTATTTGAAACCGTAAAATATTTTTTGGGGAAAAAAAGTGCAATGTGATCAAATTATTTAAGGGAAAAAGTTTTTTTTTATGTTTGAAATATAGTGACTATTCTGAACCAAAAAAGTTCATATGAGTTCATGAAAAAAATACACACTTGCAAATGTAAAACTAGCAGGGGGAGACAGCTTTTAACTTACATACAAAACGCAGCAGAAATGCAACGTGTATTACAAGATCTCTGCTTGCAGCCAAGGAATGGCAAGGATCTAATGCGTCTCACTGATGCGACTGGTTCATAGCCAGTCGGTAACTTGCAATAATATAATGGATATTGATCGTCATCACGGCATAGTTCTGACATGCTCAGCATGCTGATTTATTATTCAGCTGCCAAGAGATAATCCAACAAGGATTTTGTTATGTTTCTTACAACAAAATGGCCACTGATTCCTAAATAAGGACATTAAGTGACCTGTATTACTCGTACAGGCCGGGCCACACAATGTACAGCCCATAAAGCAACGCAACCTGGCACAAGACATTTCTTTTAGGCCATGATGCAAGCTAGTTTTAACATATGTGTTATGACCACAAGTCCAGCCTGACTGCGAGTCTACCAGCCACCTCATAGATCTCTTGCAGCCATAAAAGATGGGTAATACTGGCCTCAAAGGAGCATTGCATGGCCTATAAGTCTCCTTAAACTGGCATGTCACAACGTTACCCCTTAGATCCCAATCAGAGGTCTCTCATACAGCCAAATCAGATCTCATGCTTTGAACTGAGGAGGGGCAACAATCCGAAACACCATGTCTACAAACTGAGATTCTGGTTAGGCTTTTATCCAAAGTCATGTGGAAAGGCTCGTTAAAGGGTCGATATTGACTTTTAGGATTGCTACTTCCAGTAGGTGGCACTAGAGTTCAAGTCCTCTTCCCCTTTGAAGAGGCAATTTGCAAAATGGTCTAAGACACATCTAAGTTCACGGTCTGTGTATAGACTATGACTTCCAGATAGGTTGTGGGTCTCCTGATCCAAATGAAAAGCCTTCATAAGCATATATAAGGCTGTTGAGCTCGGGTCAAGAAACCCATGACTGGTCCGGCCTTAGGCTGAGTCTGTTCCTTGTTGACAAGCTTCCCCAATATATTATTATGATGTAAGGTACAAACAGTATATACACATTACCCATAGGGGACCACTGTAAAAAAACAAAAACAAGTATGAAAACAAAAACCTATACCAACCTATACCTAGGAATATGTTGAATGTGCACGCTGTATACTACCATTCACACAAGCAGATCTGATGTTCCAGTGATATCCGGACAACCTGCGCTTGTCTAGATGATACAAACTACAAGTCTCAGAATGCGACACACTCACCTATATATCTATAATGACATGATAAAATAAAAAATAAATATACAGATGTAGCAGAGCTGCGTATATTACATATAGCTGGGCCGCGTTGTCACATGGCACGACTTGAGAGAGTAGCACTTCTCACTTCCGCTAGATCTCGTGCATGGCTGGCATATATATCGTGCACCTGTCCTAATATTACAATAAGTCAGAGGGCAGAATACCTGGCAATACCTTGCAAAAGCCAGTGGATGCCACTTTAGTAACACGTTCCCCTTGTTCATGCAGAAGCGAGAGGAGATGGATAGCCCCTTCTATTATAGGGGTGCAGAGATTGCGCCACATCCAGAAACCTGCATTGATCTCCCTATATTAGGAGACCATTGCTATAAGGCACAAATAATAGGGGAAGTCTTTTGTAGACTCTGCATTGGTTCCCTGAATATAACAATGCTTTACATATGATTGCAGGTTAAACTGGGTAAGGAAGGAGCAATAATGCAGCCCATTGCCGTACCCTGACCATTTCAGCCTCCGTTCTGTACGGCGAGTATACTGTATATGAATTATACCATTAATAATAATAATAATAATCTTTATTTTTATATAGCGCTAACATTGATCGGATAAAAAAATCGCATAACTTCCTGCTCAGCATTTCTAAGAATGAAAACTATTGGAGCAGCCGAGAAATCCAGGTCATAGTACGCTGCAGAATACGGCGTCTCTAGGGTTCTGCGCCTGGTTAAAAAATAATAACTTTCTCTCGCCTTTCAGATTATGCCGAGAATCAGGTCACATTCTTACGACTCAGGATCAAAGTTTGGGAGCGAAAGAAACCATAGCTGGAAAATCACAGGACGGAGAGGGATGGGGGGCACATACTATTGTAATATCACATAAACAGACCCCCCCTCCCAATCATAGCATGCAATATAAATCACAAGACCCCATAATAATAAGCCGTCATCCACCGACATCACACACACAGCTGATACTACACCCAGTGCTTGTCCCATACATGGCAGCCATGTTGTCACCCGCGCATCCTCTCTGCAGTCCGGAAATCGTCAGGCCACGGCTATGGGTATATGTGCCTATCTATAACTACACGTGTGTATCGCTGGTATGTGCATATATCCATGCCATGCCTGCACAGGGCACACACGTCCGAGCTGCAATGTGCGTGTGTATGCCTGATGGATTTTGCCCTTGCAGATCCGAGAACAGATTCTGTGCCTATGGGATGGCACTGTATACGCACGTCACGTTATCAGTGCCATGTTAGTGTGCATTATGTATCGGTGTGTGTGTGGTGTAGCCTGGATATCAATGCGGGTAGCTGTGTCTATGTATCCGTATACTGCAGCCCCATGTCATGATGTGAGTGTCTGTAGCTGTGATGGGCGCAGGTTGCGATTCCTCATTTCCAGCCAGGAGGTGTGCGTGCATATGTATGAGATGTGTTTCCAACCAAGGGGAGGAATTTCTATTTCCACTGGATAGGAAAGTCTTGAGTGCCATCTGCAGGCGCCGCGGCATTATAGACATCTCGGAAAAATCCAGATGCAGCTGCTGCAAATGATCAGGATGTTCTCTATTTAATCTGCTGACATCTATGGAAAAGAATTGGCGTGCAGAACACGGTGAACCGGAGCTGCGATCACATCTCCGAGTGTACACTATTGTATTTCGGAAGTATCGCTCATCCGTAGAGAAATCCGGATCTGGAATGTAGCTGCCGGCAGGGGGAAATGGCCACAGAGGGCATCCGGGAATTAGGATAACGTGCACACGTTAATTATTTGGCGCAGAAATTTCTGCACCATTTCTTGGCAGGAAAAATAGGCGCGGTTTTTTTTTATATATGTGGTTTTTGGTGCAGATTTTTCCCCACTTATCAGTAGTGAAATCCGTGGCAAAAACACTGAAACGTTTGACATGCTGCAGATTTAAATCTGCAAGGGAAAAAAAAGAAACATGTGCATGAGACTTCAAAATGTGACGAATCTGCATAGAAAAATATGACGAATCTGCAGAGAAAAAATGAGTCGAATCTGCATAGAAAAAATTAGATGAATCTGCAGAGAAAAAAATGGGACGAATCTGCAGAGAAAAAAATGAGACGAATCTGCAGAGAAAAAATTGGGATGAATCTGAAGAGAAAAAAAATGAGACGAATCTGCACAGAAAAATATGACAAATCTGCGCAGAAAAAAACGAGACAAATCTGCACAGAAGAAATGAGACGAATCTGCATAGAAAAAATTAGACGAATCTGCAGAGAAAAAAATGAGACGAATCTGCAGAGAAAAAAATGAGACAAATCTGCAGAGAAAATAATGAGACGAATCTGCAGAGAAAAAAATGAGACAAATCTGCAGAGAAAATAATGAGACGAAACTGCAGAGAAAAAAATGAGACGAATCTGCAGAGAAAAAAATGGGACAAATCTGCAGAGAAAAAAATGGGATGAATCTTCAGAGAAAAAAATGAGACGAATCTGCAGAGATAAATATGACAAATCTGCGCAGAAAAAAACGAGACGAATCTGCACAGGCCCCTAATGTGACACCTGAGTTGGAAACTAGTCCATCAGCCGAGTCAGTGATCTGTGGCCCCTGGCCGGGAGCCCTGAGGACCACCTCTGACCTGTCGGCATCCATGATTTTTATTTCGGTTAGCCAGTTTGGCATGACATCATCAGTGCTGCGTTACGTCATTCCAGGTTGGCTAATGAAAAGAGGAGCCACAGAAGTGGTCGGGTCAGAAGTGGTCCTCAGGGCTCCCATTCAGAGGCCACAGATTACTGAAGTCTAAACGCCCAGGCTATAGCCACGTTGTGGACACAACCGATGCCACAAAAAAATGCCCCCTATCACTTACAAATCCATCCTGTCCGTGATTTCCGGCTCCCACCTTGGATCGTCTGGATTCATTCCCAGGAGAAGATCTTTCTGCTGCTTCCCTCTCTTACCCAACACTACACTTTTGGATATAATTGTACGTTTGACACTTGGGTGTTTCCTAAATGATCCATTAACTCCATCCAGGTCATATAGGTTATGTAGATGACAGGAAAAAAAAGTAGCATAAAGATCCCTTGGCATAATAAAATAAAACTCTTAAAGGGATTGATCAGCGGTAGAACCAAATCTTTTTTTTTCTGAAACAGCGCCACTCTTGATTAGGCGGCATTTGGTACTGTACCAAGTGGAGCTGCTTTTAGTTGAGTGCAGTACCGCACGCAGCCTGTGTACAAGAGTGGCGCTATTTCTGCAAACCCTTTCATCCTTTAGTCAAAATAATAGAACAAAAAAATGTATAAATACTTTATAGTTTATCCTCTGGATTTGCAGTGGATTTTTGGAGCATTTTGCATATTTTTCCCATAGCTAAATCTCCAGAACAAACCTCTACTGTGTAATTAGGGGTCAATTTACCATGGAAAACAAGGACATTAGTATAAAACCTGGCAGTAATTCCCCCGGTTAATCCGTATTAAAGATTAGTGGCCTCTATTACGTCTAATTATGGCACATGCAGGCGTCCAAAAGAAACGAGCAGGTTAAATATTTATATCCCTGACCATGTGTGATGTTTTTTTTGGCCATATGAGAAGACTGGGGTTAGGGTTGTCAGATTTGCATATTCATAATATGCAAATATTAGCAGGCTGCGCATGCTGGGAGTAGTCGCATTTATAACACTAAGTTGCTTAGGAACGCACAGGCTTGGAAGGAGATGAGGAAATGGAGGCAGGGCTGGAGGAGAAGTCAGGAGACGTGACGTGGGACATTATATAACACCACGCACGGTTCACATAAGGTAACCAGGCAGCGTATTGTACCAGAACAAAGCAGCAGGAAAAATCTGACACTGCCTATAAAACATCGGCAGCGAATAAAAGTCATTACATCGTCCACCTTTAGGGATCTTTTTTTTTTCTTACTTAAATGCATGTATTTTTGACGAAAAATCATTTTTAGAATTGGGTTTCATTAAAAATTTTGCACCGTTTGCCTTCTACATCCTCTGTTACGTGCTGTCTGTTGCTGGCTGCAGAATGAGTCAACTGAGAATCTGTCAGCGAGCTGGCTACAACTGTCCAATGGGAGAGTTTGTACCTCTTATTAGCTGATTTATGACCATAGACCACATCAAAGATGAATGTGAAGGGAAACAAAGAGATCATAAAAAAAAAATGGTGCAAAATTTATAATAAAACCAAAGGGCAAAAAATGATACACAAAAGCGGACAACCCCTTTAATTACATCTAATTTCAAGGAATACTAGATGATGACCATAATGTCCTCAGTCGTGATCCAGCTTTCCCAACGCCTGGAATATCAGACAATGATATAAATGCCCATCACTTATACTATGACAACCCCTGCGGGAGCTGTAATTTTTACCGTTAACGGTTGTAATTTCTTAAAGGGGTGAACAGATTAGCTCGCATTGGGAAGAAAACCCGCTATAGGTAATGTACAGCCTTAAAGAACCTCAAAATCTCTTTAAGTGTTTCCCACCAATCCAGATTGGACTTCCGATGCAAAACACAATGTACACTACTCAAAAAAATAAAGGGAACACTAAAATCCCACATCCTAGATATCTCTGAATGAAATATTCCAGGTGCAAATCTTTATTCATTACATAGTGGAATGTGTTCAGAACAATAAAACATAAAAATGATCAATGTAAATCAAAATGAATATCCCATGGAGGTCTGGATTTGGAATGATACTCAAAATCAAAGTGGAAAATCAAATAACAGGCGGATCCAACTTCAGTGGAAATGCCTCATGACAAGGAAAAGATGCTCAGTAGTGTGGGTGGCCTCCACGTGCCTGTATGACCTCCATACAATGCCTGGGCATGGTCCTGATGAGGCGTCAGATGGTCTCCTGAGAGATTTCCTCCCAGACCTGGACTAAAGCTTCCGCCAACTCCTGGACAGTCTGTGGTTCAACGTGACGTTGGTGGATGGAGCGAGACATGATGTCCCATTTGTGCTCAAACGGATTCAGGTCTGGGGAACGGGCGGGCCAGTCCCTAGCTTCAATGCCTTCATCTTGCAGGAACTGCTGACACACTGCATCCACATGAGGTCTGGCATTGTCCTGCATTAGCAGGAACCCAGGGCCAACCGCACCAGCATATGGTCTCACAAGGGGTCTGAGGATCTCATCTCGGTACCTAATGGCAGTCAGGCTACCTCTGGCGAGCACATGGAGGGTTGTGCGGCCCTCCAAAGAAATGCCAACCCACACCATTACTGACCCACTGCCAAACCGGTCATGTTGAAGGACGTTGCAGGCAGCAGATCACTCTCCACGGCGTCTCCAGACTGTCACGTCTGTCACATGTGCTCAGTGTGAATCTGCTTTCATCTGTGAAGAGCACAGGGCGCCAGTGGCGAATTTGTCAATCCTGGTGTCCTGTAGCAAATGCCAAGCGTCCTGCACGGTGTTGGGCTGTGAGGGAAAACCCCCATTTGTGGACGTGGGGCACTCAGACCATCCTCGTGGAGTCGGTTTCTAACCGTTTGTGCAGACACATGCACATTTGTGGCCTGCTGGAGGTAATTTTGCAGGGCTCTGGCAGTGCTCCTCCTGTTCCCACTTGCATAAAGGCTGAGGTAGCGGTCCTGTTGCTGGGTTGTTGCCCTCCTACGGCCCCCTCCACGTCTCCTGGTGTACTGGCCTGTCTCCAGGTAGCGCCTCCAGCCTCTGGACACTACGCTGACAGACACAGCAAACCTTGCCACAGCTCGCATTGGTGTGCCATCCTGGATGAGCTGCACTACCTGAGCCACTTGTGTGGGTTGTAGAGTCCGCCTCATGCTACCACGAGTGTGAAAGCATAACCAGCATTCAAAAGTGACCAAAACATCAGCCAGAAAGCATTGGTACTGAGATGTGGTCTGTGGTCCCCACCTGCAGAACCACTCCTCTATTTTTGCCCATTAGGACTAATTCAGACAGCCGATTTTCATGTATGAGTGCTATCCCTATTTTTCACCTGTGATATTCTATGTGTGAATTCACATGTCCGATTTTCTTCCTAGGACCGATTGGTCTGCGGAAAATATCGGGGATGAGTCCAATTTTGATCAGAGGGTCGGATCTAATTGGGCCAATGGGTCCGTGAAAAAAAAAAAAAAAATCGTACCACACTCGGACATTTGCCTGTCACATAGGAGAAAGTGGAGACAATTTTTTTGAAATTTCCCCAGTCTAAGTGCCCCAGGCTGAAATAACTCATTATTACAATATGTAATGGGAATATTTCATAAACTGGTAAATATAGACATCTTAAGACCCCCATACACATTAGACTAATGTTGGCTGAACCTGTCGATATTGATGGCTTCAGCCGACGGTCTAATGTGTATGGGAGCACCGGTCGACTGATAGTCGGGAGAGATTTCAATCGGACATGTCTGATTTCAGACTGGTGATCTCCAGGAGATAAGCCGACGGCTGACGAGTCAGTCGGTGGTCTTCTCATAGAGAACATAGGAGCGCTCAGCCAAATGAGCGTCCTGTGTATGGGAGAGTCAGCTGAGATGGCTTTCAGCCAAACGATTGACCCAAGCATTGGTCAGCAGACAGCCACCTGATGTGTATGGCCTGCTTTAGAGGGGAGGTCTATTCCTCAGGACCCCCCATGAATCATCCTGGAGAATATTGTCTGCAAAAATGTATGGTGTACGGGTCGAAGTGACTTCCACACAATGCAAGAACACACGGTTTCCCAGCAGACGTTCCCTATCACTCTGCCTCCGTGGGTTGTCTTCTTCTCATAGCGCATCCTGGTGCCATCTCTCCCCAGGTAAGTGATGTTCACGAACCCGGCCGTTCACAGGGTGTAAGATGCGATTAATCAGACCAGACACCTTCTAATGCTCCATGGTCCTGTTCTGATGCTCATGTGCCCATAGTAGACACTTTCGGTGGTGGTCAGGGGTCAGCATGGGCTCTCTGACCGGTCTGAGACTGTCCTGACACCTTCTGTGAGGTCAGACGGCCTGCCTTCACTACCCACATGCATCACTTGGCGTTCATGACCCTGCCCTCGGTTCACCTACTGTCTTTTCTTGTAACACTTTTGCTCTGTACATACCGGGAACACCCTAAAGCACTGAACATCCCCAAGTACAGATCACTACATCTGGCATTTTGCACTTTCACCACTTCCATTGACATCACGCATTTATTAAACCTGTTCCTCCTTGTTTTTGCACCTAGGCTTCTTCTCCAGTTACGTATGTGTAATGGTACGAGATGTGAGCTCCGCACATGCCCTTATCTTGCTCCATCCAGAATATGCCGGTCCTGTCTTGTGTCACATAGAAAAGGGACAAAGAGATGCTGAGAACAGAAAAACATCCTGAGGAACCGAGGCCGTGACGTTTCTAAGTAATGACCATCAATCAGGACACGGAGATCCCTGTATACAAAGCGACATAAAGTGGGTGCTCATAGAAAGTTCATTCCACACTTGCAGCAATGATATCGTTCCCCTCAAGTATGCGGACCCTAAAAGCAAGGAGGCCACCGATACCTTACAAAAGTAATATCGGCATTCCCAACTGTTTGATGTATTTCCAGTGAGGGATTTTCTTGAGGGTCATAATGGAGATGATCCATGGATTGTACCCTGTCCTCATCACATTTAGGCTAGGGTCACACGACCGCATGTTCTCCATCCAAGAAAAATGGTCCGATTATGCTAATCAGACTAGGATCCGGCATTGCATCAGTCCTTGAAAATCAGACCGTCCTTGGATGATTTTTTCAAGGACACCTAGAGTTGAGTGGTATCCGGTGTTTTCACAAATTGCACTCGCACCGAAACTGCGGTCATCTGCACGAGACCTTAGAGTTAATAAGTACTGAGAATCACGTTGTTCTAGTCCGGGGTTCCAGCCCTCCATGGCATTCGGTTTTAACTTCTGCGCCTTGCTTCCTGGGCACCTCTGGCCATGATGGCATGATGGTGCCTCGCCGCCATGAGTCCTGCCACTGTGACATCTTGACATAGTAATCACCAGCGTTGCCCCAGGATGATAATGACGAGGCGCAGAAGTGAAAAGTGATTACCAGACTGGACGGCGGATCAGGGCAGCACAAATCGAATTGTTATTCGGATGTCTTACAAGTATGGACCGTGATGGTCAGACTGGCTGCGGGTCTCCTGACCTGAACTTGGCAGTCTCATTTGAAGATGTTAAGTTCAGGTCAGGAGACCTGCAGCCGGTCCAAACATCGTGCTCCATACTTACAAGGACATGTGAAGGAGGCCTTAGAAAGTACGGGTCCCATGTATCACTCTTACCCATAAATCTACATGAATTTGATATTGAAAAATTTAAAATCTCCAAATTCCTACTGCTATGCCGAGTCTAACTCAACATTAAAATTGAGGAAAAATCTTTTATGTTCTCCGTCCTTAAACCCGTAATGCAGCGACTTTTATTTTCCTTCCTTCCCTAGAGTCCAATAATCTGGAGCCCAAGTGCATCATGGCCGTCCGCTGCGTGCCTCATACCTCACTCAGTGTTTTGCAAGTTCACTGTGACTGACAGGTTGGATATTACAGCAGATGACCAGATGACAGCACAGCGGATTCCACTATGTGCAGACGACCGTTTCATTTTTACACTGTTTTCTCTGTATCGTCTGATCCTATCAGCAGCAGAAGTAGCTCAGTGACATTCTGTTACCTGCTGAACTCACAACCTGTTCTGACCGCCTGTCAATAATGGCCGTCTATTCCCTCCGGGAGGCTCCACTGCAAGGTCACTATGAGCTACTTGCACAAAGAGTTATTATATATGAGTGGTGCGATTTACAAAACACCATCATGTGCCCACGAAACTCATCAGTAGCCATCACTCAACCCCATACATTTTGCATCGGCCAGTATAAGGGTTTTTTTAAATGAGCGCCGCTTTGAGTAGGGGGTTGGACCAGATGGCCCAGGAGGTCCCTTCCAACTCTACGATTCTATGATTCTATGACTATTTACATAGCCAATCACTAAGCATTATGGGCAGAAATCTGTTAGTGTAAATGGAACTTCATCCTACGTAAAAAGTTGAGTCCTTTTGTAAATAGATTACACTAATTATCTTGTACTGTTCCTGAGATCCATCTTATAATATGAGCCAGGGCTGCATTCATAATTCTGCAGCTTTTGCATTCTCACATTATGATGTAAAAAACGAACTATAATGTAGGAGCTCAGCTAAACTGCTAAAGGCGAGTCTGACAACAAATGTCGTTTGCAGAATTCTAAATGCAGCTCTGAAGTATAACACAAACTACAACTCAGAATTGGTGCCGTATAAGTAATGTAATGGATGAACAAAATTACTCTGCGTATTCTATATAAAAAATAGATGAAGTATTCCGACCAGTGCCGTTTATCACTCATGTACTTCTTGATAGGTGGTGATACACTAGATCGGTCCGTGTCCGACATACTGATCCTCTCCTATTCACAAGACCACTGCTAGGAGGAGTTTGAAGACAGCTCTGGATGCCAATCCTCTTAAAGCCTATGACACTGATTATAAAAGCCGAGAGGACCGTTCTATCACCAGATTTCAGAATATAAACTTTATAAATTCTTAAAGGAGTGGTAGGGGGTAAGTACTGCTGCTTTTGTTCTTTTTTGTGCAAGGATGTGCCCTAATAAAGAATAAAACCTGAAAAGCCCTCTAGATAGATTTCTTGGACCCAATGAGACCGGTGTGCTTACTTTTAAAATGCATGTCAGAATGGCTGTATAATCCTGCTATTAACATGAGTCCCAGCTAAAGAATGAGAGAACTCATGGTACCAAGTGTAATTAGTCTCTGTCCATCCAGGCTGACTGACAGTTGCAGCTTGTACTGAGCAGTGTGAGATTTGAGCAGTAGCAGGTAGGAGGGACACTGAGGAGCGGTCAATTCGGTTAGGTGGGCGCAGAGTCGGCTGAGAGGAAAGACACTTGGGAGCTGTTAATCTGGCTAGGTGGGCAGAGATTTAGCAGAGAAGAAGGACACAGAGGAGCTGTCAGTCAGACTAGGTGGGCAGAGATTCAGCAGAGAGGAGGGACGATCAGGAGTTGCCAATCTGGCTAGGTGGGCAGAGATCATTCAACACAGAGTTGTGAATCCAGCTAGGTGGACAGAGATTCAGTAGAGATGAGGACACAGAGGAGCTGTCAATCAGGCTAGGTGGGTGACATGGAGTTTAAGCTTTCAAAAATAATTATACAGCCATTTTGCTATGGATTATCAAAGTAAGTATACCAGCCTCATCAGGTTTAAGAGATCTACTTAATATTACAAGCAGTTTTACAATTAAATCTTGTGATTGATCTGCTTTAATATTCAGGGTCTAAGGTGACGCCTGCAGCTTGTGAAGAACTCATGAGTAATCATTTTCCATATGGGAAAGAAACTAGTAATCTCTCTTACCTACAGAAGAAAAAACAAAGTACTGAGCTGCTTAACCTTACAGACAGCATGTCAGGGAGGGATGACTTATTACTTCTGTCGATCATCGACATCTTACAAGACTGACCTGAGAATCTGGTCAATTAAATACCTGTCAGGGAGACGTCTGTGGATATTTCCAGCCATGGCCTTTACCTTTACTATAAGAGCTTTGACGTCAAGGATGTCCATGCTCACTGAAGGCATCTGTCGTGTGTCTGATTGATTCCTCTTAGGCCAGGGTCGCATAACCGTATGTTCTCCAGCCGCCCGTCAAAACGAAGCATAGCGCTTGCATGATTTTTACGGTCATGTGCCCGAGCCCTCAGGACTAGTCAAGATGTCTTTTTCCCATTATTGCCTAGACGGGGCACACACTGTAGAAATGTTTTCCACAAACTGAAATCTCTGGCATTGTAAGAGGTGACATTTGTGTTACGCTTAGATTATGATGTGACAGATACTTGTATTCACACATTCCTAACATACCCTGAAGAGAATGGCATGTCTGAGATTGCTGCCCCTCATTACTGTGCTCTACGTCCGATACCTATCACTGATCAATAATCCAGCAGCTGGGCCAAATTCACGCTGTCCGTCCACCATATTGCGCACTGCACACTGTCAGGATTCTTTAGTGCAGGCAGGTGGGTTACTGCAAGGATGTGCATACATGCAGTCACATGCCAACTAGACGTGTCTGGCCTCGCTCAATTGCAAGGTCGGACACGTCTAGTTGGAATGTGACTGGAAGTATGCAAATCACATACCTGCGGTCTTGCACCCACCTGCTCCTGGAAAATCCTCACAACAGGCAGTGCCTGTGATGTGAGGATCCGCTTGTCTGCAGTGACTGCAGACTTGTAGCCTAAGACCAGGCAACTCATTTAAAAAGGACAGGGTAATTTTGCCATTTTTCGCACTTTTCCTCTCTTTATTTTCAAGAACCATAATGAGTTGTACTATTGAATGACGCCTTTTATTTACCTTATAATTTACTGAAAAGTGGGAAAAAATTCCAAGGGAGGCGAAATTGCGGAAAAAAACAACAACAACAACACAATTCCCCAATTGTTTTTTTTGGAGTTGTGCAATAAAAATGATAAAATATGTTTCTCCAAGTCAGTACAATTATGGCGATACAAAACTTGCATATTTTGTTTTTGAGGAAAAAAAAATGTAAAAAATGCGTTAAAAAAATTGCTTATGTCGCCTTGTTACATAACCCTAACGTAAATGTTTTCAACAAATACAATGAGATTGTATTGTTTTCAATCTTTAGGAGGACACCAACCCTTCGCCTCCAGGCTTCTTGCATAATGATTGATAGTTTGGAGCAGCCACATGGTTGCGCTGCTAGTGTGAACTGCGCACTCTCCCTGCAGCATCAGAAGAGCGCAGGGACACCGAGCACGTAAATTTGAAATTTAATTTTGGGACTGTTTACACCCATCATCCGACACCTGCTGTCGCTAATAACAGTGACAGTAGGTGCGGATGATCAGGGTATTCCACATCTCCCACCTGCTGTCGTTCGTAATTTAATGTAGCGCTCATCATTCTCCTCTGCTTGCTGGCAGAGCAGGGGAGAATGAAGACAACCGACTCCAGCACCAGCCGCCACGGAACAGCGCTTACAGTAGCTTCTTCTCCGGCGGCTGTCCGTGTAGTACTGATGCGGCACACGGTTGCCACACGTAGTACACACACGGACATCTCCGGTACCGGAAAAATACGGATGTATGAAAGAGGCCTAAGGTATTTTTTTTTGATGATCATCTTTTGCACAGATCCACATAATTTAGTGCCACGGATTTCTGTGGATTTTCTGTTCAAATTTCCCAAATCTGTTAGTCACGGACGTATCCACAGATGCTTCCAGTTCTGGCTGCCATAGGTGGTTCCAGAGCTAATCTGGCCGTACATTGTATGGAGCGGTGCTGTATACTTTCCTGTATGTATAGGATCTGGTTAATAGGGCAGATTTATGTCTACACACTTCCAGCAGATCCTGTAATTAAGATGTCAGGATTATCCTCTTTGTCCATCCTCTTTTCTCATCATTGCTAATACGCTCATACTATTACAAATGGCAGCAGCATTAATAATGACACTTCTCAGCTGTCACTTTCCAGAACGACAGACTCCAGTTATCACATCATATTTCTTCTCCTAATGACCCACTTCCCTATGTAATCTCACGTACCTAGATGAAGGTTTCTGCTGCAGCTGGGCGTCATTTGTGATTTACAAAAAAGCTGTGATATTAAATTTTCATTTAATTATGATGGAAAAATTTGCGAGGACCGTGGTTGGATTTTTTTTGTGATTTTTGCAACGTTGCGCCAAACTAGAAAACATTGAAGTTCCCCATAAGTTAAAATAATACGGCGCTACATTTTGAGTCAATATTTCAAGTATACGGGAAAAATAGCTCCCAACATACACCTCCGATGGAAGCGACATACCTGAGTGTGCAGTTATGCTGGGATACGTCGCCCATGGGCTTTAATTGTAAAACTAAACCTCTTTCCTCACTGTATAGGCACCAAGAAGACCTGGACAAAGTCCAATGAAGCAGTCCAACACACTTATCAATATGAAAAGCAGATAAAACTGCATCAAAAATATTTTGAGCTGAATCCACATCATACAGAATCCTTTTTCTGTCCAATATTGGTGTGAACCATCTGATAATGTTGCTCTTTGTCGTGCTGCGACCGGTAGGTCCTCAAGAGATCCTCACCAACACTATCATCATGAGTTTTCTTTAAAGAAAGAATAACCAGACATAGAGCAGTTTACTTCTGATCAGGATCTTTATTATACTCACAAAAGAGTTTAAAACACCTAAAAAAAAAAAATCACACATGTCACATTCAAACTTCTACTCGACCTTGGGTTTCACCTATCACCTTCAGGGGTAAGCCAACAAGTAAAACCATGAAGAAGCCAACAGGTGAAACCCATGTGTGATTTTTTTTTTTAATGTGTTTTATACAATTTCACTTTTGTGAGTATAATAAAAACTCTAATCGGAAGTGAACTGTCCGGCACTGCCGCTCTTTCTTCAATAATTCTTTAGATGAAACTCATGACAGTAGAATTGGTGGAGATCTCTTGTATAATAATTGGTCTCAGCAGGATGAAAAAGAGGATCATCAGATTGGACAAACAGATACTAGAAGGAAGAGGAATCTGGCTGCTGAGTATTATGCTCCAAAGATTGATGATGCGGCAAAGTGGTCTTATTATTAAGGCATACTATTTTTTACTAAATATCTTTCCACTTTAGTGTGCTACTCCATAATTGAAAAATAAAGGTATACCAACATACTGTTATACTGGCCTGACAGAGGCCAAATGGACATATTTTTAGCCCCTTTTAGGTAAAACATGCTGTATCAATATGCTTAGCGTCTAGGATGTAAGGTTTTCCTGGCCTATATACCACGAGTAGAGCTATAATGTGATGTGAACAGAAGCCTTACTGTTCTTCTGTTCTCCTCATGCTCCAATAGCCTTCTTTCTCCTGACAATAGCCATTAGGAAGAATCCAAGGGCCCCAGTACACATATGATTGTCTGACATTGTATGGATGCCTTTAGGCCATCATTCTCCTCAGTGTTGCCCCACTTGTTTAGGCCGCATTGAGACGTCCATTTTTTATACACAGAACACGTACCCTTTACAGTCTTTTGGGGCTGTTCACATGTCGGCGTATTTTGCAGACTTAGGCCTGTTTCACACTTCAGTTTTTTGTGTCAGTTAAAATCCGCCAAATAGGCGGAAAGCGGATCCGTTCCTAACTGATGTGAACGGATGCCACCGGATCCGTTTTTTTGAAGGATCCGCCAAATGAAGAATTTTAAAGGAACCGGAGAGAGAGAGAGAGAGAGAATTATTTTTTCTATGTCCTCCAGAAATTATTTCAGGGTTAAATTTCCTCCTGACTTCATTGCTCCGGGCATGCGCTCAATAAAAATGCGGATCCTGCAGTACAAAAAACGTTACATGGTCCGTCCAGGCATCTTGGCGGACGCCAAAAATTGACGGATCTGCAAAAAAACGGATCCAACGGATGGCCATCAATCAAGATCCGCCGGTAATGCAAGTCAATGGGGAAAAAAACGGATCCGCCAAAAAAGGGCGGATCCGTTTTTTTGCAAAAACGGCGGATTTTGACTGATGGTCAAAAACGGAAGTGTGAAACAGGCCTAATTGTCCACCTCGAAAAAAAGGTAAATAAAAAAAAGGCATGTCCATTTTTTGGTCCATTAAAAAAACTGAAAAGCAAACGGATACTATCTGTGTGCCAACTGAGAGCTGTAGGAGATATGTTTATTTTTTTTGCACACGAGAAAGACTAAAAAAGAATGAAAATCGGATCCAACCACTGATGAAAATCAGATCCAACCACTGATGAAAATCGGATACAACCACTGATGAAAATCAGATCCAACCACTGATGAAAATCAGATCCAACCACTGATGAAAATCGGATACAACCACTGATGAAAATCAGATCCAACCACTGATGAAAATCGGATACAACCACTGATGAAAATCAGATCCAACCACTGATGAAAATCAGATCCAACCACTGATGAAAATCGGATCCAACCACTGATGAAAATCGGATCCAACCACTGATGAAAATCAGATCCAACCACTGATGAAAATCAGATCCAACCACTGATGAAAATCAGATCCAACCACTGATGAAAATCGGATACAACCACTGATGAAAATCAGATCCAACCACTGATGAAAATCGGATCCAACCACTGATGAAAATCGGATCCAACCACTGATGAAAATCAGATCCAACCACTGATGAAAATCGGATCCAACCACTGATGAAAATCGGATCCAACCACTGATGAAAATCAGATCCAACCACTGATGAAAATCGGATCCAACCACTGATGAAAATCGGATACAACCACTGATGAAAATCGGATACAACCACTGATGAAAATCGGATACAACCACTGATGAAAATCAGATCCAACCACTGATGAAAATCGGATCCAACCACTGATGAAAATCAGATCCAACCACTGATGAAAATCAGATCCAACCACTGATGAAAATCAGATCCAACCACTGATGAAAATCAGATCCAACCACTGATGAAAATCGGATCCAACCACTGATGAAAATCAGATCCAACCACTGATGAAAATCAGATCCAACCACTGATGAAAATCAGATCCGACCACTGATGAAAATCGGATCCAACCACTGATGAAAATCAGATCCAACCACTGATGAAAATCAGATACAACCACTGATGACAATCGGATACAACCACTGATGAAAATCAGAGACAACCACTGACAAAAATCGGATACAACCACTGATGAAAATCAGATCCAACCACTGATGAAAATTGGATCCAACCACTGATGAAAATCAGATACAACCACTGATGAAAATCAGATACAACCACTGATGAAAATCGGATACAGCCACTGATGAAAATCAGATACAACCACTGATGAAAATCGGATACAACCACTGATGAAAATCAGATCCAACCACTAATGAAAATCGGATCCAACTGTGGCGCCCCTGAGGCTCAGTCGCCACAGAGGTACTGCACCTCCTCCTGAGGTGTAGTATCCCACCATCCAGGTAAGGTGGAGACTCCTGACCATGCTCCAACACCTGCACCCCACACCACAAAGTAGTGTAGCAAAGCACCTTCGGCGGCCCCCTGCTTGGAGAATAGCAAAGCACCCATTGGTGGCTCCCTGCTTGGAACACGAAACGTGCTGGCAGGTGGGTGGAGTTAGATTGCATTACAAGGAGCGGGAAGAGTTTAGGATAAGAGGTCAGTTGGTTAGAGAGTTGGAGAGAAGAAGATCCCTGGAGAGAGGGATAGATGGATGGAAGTGCTGCAGCAGATCCCAGTGACCTGGGTCTGCTGGCACGGGAAAGTAAGAGAGAGAGCAACATAGACTGAAAGCCTGATTCTCCATAGAAGGAAAGATCAGTAAGGAACGTGAGGAGTAAAAGGGAAAAGAGGACGTGGGTTAGAAGAGAACCCTAGAAGTTCCAAGCGCAAGTCCGGGGCCCGGTCCCCGAGGTTGTATGGATACTAATGGTCCTGCAGCAGACACCGGAGGAATAGAAGTAGTGACCGCTTTATTCCCACACAAGACTTGGGGGCACAACAGCAACATATTAGTGAGCCGGGACTTTGTAACAAGAAGTCCCCGAAACAGGCTACAGCTGTCTGCCGTACAAGTAGAGTTCATAAGAACATCGGACAGGAGAAACTCCAGTGTAACTCAGTACTAGGAGTACTTCACTCAAAGGCGCTATGAGGGGAGACGTTCAGAAAGGCACATGTTGGCGGAGTGTTGGAAGGGAGTATTCCATTTGGCCTGGAAGTTGACCGAGTCCCTGACCCGGAGGACACGGCACAGAGGCGGGCACCTGTTTGCACAACAGACTGTGAGTAAAGCTTTGGAACTACATGCCCTGGTGTCATCCACTTATTCCCTGCGCCATCCCGATTAGCACAGCCGCCACCTCTGCGCCTGACACTACACCATTTACAAAAGTGTCACTTCACCTACACTGCCCTGGGACTCCAGCCCTGCCTGTGGAGGGCTATAACATCACTGCTGCACCACACCATCTGTCCCAGAGGATCTGTCTGCAGCGTTGGCTTACATCTTCATTGCCGAACACCACAGGTGGCGTCACAAATCACTTACAAACTTTCATCACTATAAGCACACTGCAACAACCCCCTTTACAATGGGCGCCCAGGGCCACGGGCCGGGCTACAGCTGCCGTGACATCTCCCATTGGAGCTCATTGGGCCCGCTACCGAGTACCCCACAGCCCTGGGTGTGAAGGCGACCCACAACCACTGATGAAAATCGGATGCAACCACTGAAGAAAATCAGATCCAACCACTGATGAAAATCAGATCCAACCACTGATGAAAATCGAATTCAACCACTGATGAAAATCAGATCCAACCACTGATGAAAATCAGATCCAACCACTGATGAAAGTCGGATACAACCACTGATGAAAATCAGATCCAACCACTGATGAAAATCGGATCCAACCACTGATGAAAATCGGATCCAACCACTGATGAAAATCAGATCCAACCACTGATGAAAATCAGATCCAACCACTGATGAAAGTCGGATACAACCACTGATGAAAATCAGATCCAACCACTGATGAAAATCGGATCCAACCACTGATGAAAATCGGATCCAACCACTGATGAAAATCAGATCCAACCACTGATGAAAATCAGATCCAACCACTGATGAAAATCAGATCCAACCACTGATAAAAATCAGATCCAACCACTGATGAAAATTGAATCCAACAACTGATGAAAATCGGATCCAACAACTGATGAAAATCAGATCCAACCACTGATGAAAATCAGATCCAACCACTGATGAAAATCAGATCCAACCACTGATAAAAATCAGATCCAACCACTGATGAAAATCGGATCCAACCACTGATGAAAATTGGATCCAACCACTGATGAAAACCAAATCAACCACTCATGAAAATCGAATCCAACCACTCATGAAAATCGGATCCATCCACTGATGAAAATTGGATTCAACCACTGATGAAAATTGAATCCAACAACTGATGAAAATCGGATCCAACAACTGATGAAAATCAAATCCAACCACTCATGAAAATCGGATCCAACAACTGATGAAAATTGGATTCAACCACTGATGAAAATTGAATCCAACCACTGATGCAAATCGGTTTGCTTTTTTTCTCAAATGCAAAAAAAATGGATTTCACATGATTGATGTGATTTCACAGGTGCTCCTGAATGTTTGGAACATTGCAGAATGATTTGCAAATCATAAGGCAATGCATTAATAATAATAATCTTTATTTTTATATAGCGCTAACATATTCCGCAGCGCTTTAGAGTTTGCACACATTATCATCACTGTCCCTGATGGGGCTCACAATCTAAATTCCCTATCAGTATGTCTTTTGAATGTGGGAGGAAACCCACGCAAACACGGGGAGAACATTGCAGATGTTGTCCTTGGACATGATAAAATAACACATTCAGGCTAGGGTCACACAACTGTATGTCCTCTCATCCGACAGTATCGCGATGATTATGCTAATCACACTCTGATCAGAGTTCGATCAGACTGAGATCATAGTGTGATGTGATTCTCTTGGATGAAGAGAAGATAGAGAAGAAACTTTCTCCATCTTCTCCATTGTGTCAGTCTATGGAAATCGGACTGCACTCAGATATCATCAGAGTGCAGTCCGATGGTTTCCACACACTCATAGACTTGGCATGACCAAGTGCGATCCGAATATCATATCCAGCCTGTGATTTTTTTCATCGGACTGGCTCTGTTCAAGGAAAAAAATCTGATGTACACAACCCCATAAAATAACATTGGTCCTAGTGTGATCCGCTGTTTTGTTGGATCACACTCGGACCGATACTACAAAAAAACTAGACATCTGAACATCCCAAATGAATAATACTGGTCCGTGTGAGGTCAGGTTTTTTTTTAAGGGCTCATGAAGAAGAGAGTATAAATGGGATGTGTGCTACCCAGTTTGTAATAAAGTGGTGCACTGACCCATATTATACGATTGTGCTGCTTTCTCAGCCCAAGTGTCCATGAGACTAAGGCTGTGTGCACACGCTGCGGAATCTGCTGCGGATTGATCCGCGCGGATTTTCAAAATCCGCAGATAAATCCCCAGGTCAAAAGACATGCGGTTTATCTGCGGATTATCCTGTGGTTTTACCATCTCCACAATGGAGGAGATGGTAAACCGCTGCGGAATCCGCAGAAAGAATTGACATGTCAATTCTTTCTGCGGTTTAGAAACCGCAGAAAATCCGCGTGGAAAATTCCGCAGCATCTGCACTGCGGTTTCCATTTCCCATAGGGAATAATGGCACTGTACACCGCAGCAGCCTAAGGCTATGTGCACATGCTGCGGATCCGCTGCGGTTTTGGCCGCAGCAGAACTGCAGCAGTTCTGCAGACAGTGTACAGTAGCATTTTATCCTATGGGATTTACATTCTGCTGTGCACATGCTGTGGATTTTTAACTGCGGAAAAGCTGCGGTTTTGAATCCGCAGAAGGAAATGACATGTGACTTCTTTACTGCGGATTCTGCTGCGGTTTACCATCTCCTCCAGTGTAGAGATGATAAACCGCAGGGAAAACCGCAGGTCATTTTACCTGCGGTTCCGCAGATAAAAAATCCACAGACCAATCCGCAGCGCGAGCAATTAGCCTAAAAGACACAGCATACACTATTTTAATCCAAGTCTCGGATGAGACTCATACAGTCAAGTCTATGGGTGCCTGGAAAAATCTGATCCCACACGGACCATCAGGCAGCGGGCACACGTAGTAGTTTCCAACTTTTGGGTAGTTTCCATTGAGCTTTATGACTATAAACTATGAGTTTTATGTTATTTCCAAGCCACTGAGGTTGACACCAGGAGCCATCTGACTGGCTCCTAATACCCAAAGGCTTCCCGTACACGTCGACAATGTAATGTGTATGGAGCGCTTCCAATTCATCAAAGAAGGATTGGGTTGGTTGAATTTTGGGGATACACCGCTGCTAAAGGTATCGTTCTGCCCCTTGAAAACACACAGACACTTGGACAAGCCAAAATTTTGAATGAATGGGCGACATATCTGTGTGCCGACTTAACATAGCCACCTAGTAATTGTAAGTACAGCAGTTCGTTCCCTCCTCGTAATCATAAGTTACAGGTTTGATCATCCCTATTACATGACTTTCCAATTGTCAAATTTTTGGAATTCACTGAGGCTACAAGCATCTCTAAAATTGGCGTAGAGTAGACTCACACACTTATACGCAAGAAGTCTCACGTTACCATTGGAAATGCGATAAAACACTCACTCGTCATAATCGAAGTCCGTCAACTCCATCATCTCTCTCATCTCTTCCTCCATTTTCAAGGGGGTCTGTGCAGATTAAAAACAAAAAAAAAAGAAAATGATCAGTATGAACTCAGTCTGCCATAGGTCTCAGTTCTCGCCCCTTAGGAGTCCGGATTGTTACCTGTTTTTTCGTGCTGAAGATTAAAAAAAAAAGTTGTCTCCTCTGCAGAACTCCACTGCCTCATTTACTCACTCTACAGATGTAGACAGGTGTGTACTGGAGCGAGGAGCACGACAGGTATATAGTACACCCCCCTCCACTCCTCCAGACGTCACCAGGTGGGAGTCGGGCAATGTGACCAATGGCCTGGAGTGGGTGTGAGCCACCCTTATATCCAACCTGATCTGCTACAATTCTTCGCAGCGCACAACCATGCAGGACGCGGCTCCATGCCCCAGAGCAGGTTTTTTTCCATCGCCTTCCTCATTAAACTCCCCATAGGATTTCCTTATTTAGTACATAGGTGAATTATCATATACCGGTATAAGCCAGTAACTGAGACACGGCACCGAATGGAGCCAAATGGCATTTTAGTTCAAAAGCATTACCAATGCTGTGGACAGACGCTGACGTTTGTCTACTGGGCTCTGTGTGTAAAGTACAGAGCGTCTTCCGAGAGGAAAACGGCAGAAGAATGAATGGTCAGGTCTCTTCTTTTTAACCACTTGGCGTTTTCAGAAACCTGAAGTGGTTAAAAGACGTTCAAAAACCTGAACATCCGCACAGCGATTCGTTTTTACAAAGAAATGTATGTTCATTCTTTTGCACCTTTTCTGATAGGTTTTTGCAGGCGGTTTCCGAGGAAGAATCTGCCAGAAGATTAAGCAGCTTCCACTAGAAAACCGTGGAAACTGCGGCGGCGTCCATATAGGGTGCCATGGGCAGAAAGCCTATGGGTATGTTCACATTGCGTCTTTTATTTTAAACGTCGGGTTTTTCCAAGCGAGGTCGCTTCAGCAGATTGTTGGTAGTGGTTCTCCAAAATTTCAGCCGGTTGTGCTGTCGTTCTTCTTGTCTTTCTCTTAGGTCTTATTCAGACGTCATGTGCTGTCCATTTTTCACTGACTGATAGAATTGATGAAAAACTGTTGAAATTTATAAAAATCAGTGATGAATCTCGGTCCCCTTTTCTCCTACTCCAAAAAACCATGACGTCTGTGAAGTATAGAGAGCGGCTGGCGTCCTATATGAAGGATGAGCATGACACTTCTTTTAACCACGGTCAGTTTCGGAACCCTGAAGTGGTTAAAAGTGTTATAAGACGGAACGTGTGAGCAATATCATTTTTATGTACATTTTTATGGGGAACATTTGCGCTTTTTTTTCAGGCAAAATCTGTCTGGAAAAAGACATCATAGGTGCAGTGCTACCACTACCCAAACCGTCGTGTCATGCTCCCATATGGTGCTTAGTTTGGAACCAGGAGGATCAGGATGAACAGAGATTAGCAGAACACTGCAATGTAATCTATAAGGACCTCCTGAAGATGTTTTCCACGCTGAAACCAAATTGAACATTGTTTTTGGGTATTCAGATGACAGCACCATATTGAGTGCTGAGCCGGGAGGAGGACCCAGTGTGAACGCTACTATATTGTGGCATGACACATCTATGTAATAGAAAAGTGGGTTACATAACATCGCCGCCACTCTGCATTCTCCCACTATCTTTTTATCTTTACACATATTTGATAACATGAAAGTTATTTTTAATGAAAAACTATGGACAGAAGTCGTGACCGGTATCACAATGCCAGCTTAGTCTTAGGGTCGGCTACCACAGAGAGCCATTTTGGCTTACAAATACTGAGGTAAAATACTGACCAAAGACTGAGGCAAAATACTGACCAAAGACTGAGGTAAAATACTGACCAAATACTGAGGTAAAATACTGACCAAAGACTGAGGCAAAATACTGACCAAAGACTGAGGTAAAATACTGACCAAATACTGAGGTAAAATACTGACCAAAGGCTGAGGTAAAATACTGACCAAAGACTGAGGCAAAATACTGACCAAATACTGAGGTAAAATACTGACCAAATACTAAGCCAAAATACTGACCAAAGACTGAGGTAAAATACTGACCAAAGACTGAGGTAAAATACTGACCAAAGACTGAGGTAAAATACTGACCAAAGGCTGAGGTAAAATACTGACCAAAGACTGAGGTAAAATACTGACCAAAGACTGAGGTAAAATACTGACCAAATACTGAGGCAAAATACTGACCAAATACTGAGCCAAAATACTGACCAAAGACTGAGGTAAAATACTCACCAAAGACTGAGGTAAAATACTCACCAAAGACTGAGGTAAAATACTGACCAAAGGCTGAGGTAAAATACTGACCAAAGGCTGAGGTAAAATACTGACCAAAGGCTGAGGTAAAATACTGATCAAAGACTGAGGTAAAATACTGACCAAATACTGAGGTAAAATACTCACCAAAGACTGAGGTGAAATACTCACCAAAGACTGAGGTAAAATACTGACCAAAGACTAAGGTAAAACACTGACCAAAGACTGAGGTAAAACACTGACCAAAGACTGACGTAAAATACTGACCAAAGACTGAGGTAAAATACTGACCAAAGACTGAGGTAAAATACTGACCAAAGGCTGAGATAAAATACTGACCAAAGGCTGAGATAAAATACTGACCAAAGGCTGAGGTAAAATACTGACCAAAGACTGAGGTAAAATACTGACCAAAGACTGAGGTAAAACACTGACCAAAGACTGAGGCAAAATACTGACCAAAGGCTGAGATAAAATACTGACCAAAGGCTGAGATAAAATACTGACCAAAGGCTGAGGTAAAATACTGACCAAAGGCTGAGATAAAATACTGACCAAAGGCTGAGGTAAAATACTGACCAAAGGCTGAGGTAAAATACTGACCAAAGGCTGAGGTAAAATACTGACCAAAAAGGCTGAGATAAAATACTGACCAAAGGCTGAGGTAAAATACTGACCAAAGACTGAGGTAAAATACTGACCAAAGGCTGAGGTAAAATACTGACCAAAGGCTGAGGTAAAATACTGACCAAAGGCTGAGGTAAAATACTGACCAAAGACTGAGGCAAAATACTGACCAAAGACTGAGGTAAAATACTGACCAAAGACTGAGGTAAAATACTGACCAAAGGCTGAGATAAAATACTGACCAAAGGCTGAGGTAAAATACTGACCAAAGGCTGAGGTAAAATACTGATCAAAGGCTGAGGTAAAATACTGATCAAAGCTGAGGTAAAATACTGATCAAAGCTGAGGTAAAATACTGACCAAAGGCTGAGGTAAAATACTGACCAAAGCTGAGGTAAAATACTGACCAAAGGCTGAGGTAAAATACTGACCAAAGCTGAGGTAAAATACTGACCAAAGGCTGAGGTAAAATACTGATCAAAGCTGAGGTAAAATACTGACCAAATACTGAGGTAAAATACTGACCAAAGACTGAGGTAAAATACTGAACAAAGACTGAGGCAAAATACTGACCAAAGACTGAGGTAAAATACTGACCAAAGACTGAGGCAAAATACTGACCAAATACTGAGGTAAAATACTGACCAAAGACTGAGGTAAAATACTGACCAAAGACTGAGGTAAAATAATGACCAAAGACTGAGGTAAAATACTGACCAAATACTGAGGCAAAATACTGACCAAAGACTGAGGCAAAATACTGACCAAAGACTGAGGTAAAATACTGACCAAAGACTGAGGTAAAATACTGACCAAAGACTGAGGTAAAATAATGACCAAAGACTGAGGTAAAATACTGACCAAATACTGAAGCAAAATACTGACCAAAGACTGAGGCAAAATACTGACCAAAGACTGAGGTAAAATACTGACCAAAGACTGAGGTAAAATACTGACCAAAGACTGAGGTAAAATAATGACCAAAGACTGAGGCAAAATACTGACCAAAGACTGAGGCAAAATACTGACCAAAGACTGAGGTAAAATACTGACCAAAGACTGAGGCAAAATACTGACCAAAGACTGAGGTAAAATACTGACCAAAGACTGAGGTAAAATACTGACCAAATACTGAAGCAAAATACTGACCAAAGACTGAGGCAAAATACTGACCAAAGACTGAGGTAAAATACTGACCAAAGACTGAGGTAAAATAATGACCAAAGACTGAGGTAAAATACTGACCAAATACTGAGGCAAAATACTGACCAAAGACTGAGGCAAAATACTGACCAAAGACTGAGGTAAAATACTGACCAAAGACTGAGGCAAAATACTGACCAAAGACTGAGGTAAAATACTGACCAAATACTGAACGTGTGAACGTGGCCTTACAATAAGCTTCCTACACATAGGAAAACCAACAAGTTTTTATCCGATAAAAAAAAAAAATTACGTCACTTTCTTTTTCTTTGCGGATTCCTCCTGGAAGTTTCAGGCTGCAAAAAAGGGTGAAAAGAAAAAGCATTAAAAACCACATCAGATTTGACGACCGCTTAGAAAAGCACGTGAATTCTGTCGGATTTTCCATTTTCAAAATAACTCAATGTGACCACGTCCTTAAAAAACTTGTTTTTTTTTCTTTTTGCATTGAATCATTTTTTAATGGTAAGAAAAAGTTATTCAAAATGTCTTAAAAGATTCCCATCAGTTTCTATGTGATCCTGGTCACAGACGTCATGGGGCATAAAAAATAAATAAATGCCCCCTACCCCGAATAAAAAATTATGCTCATGAATGAATGGTGGGTAAAGTGTCCAGTAATAAAGGGGTTAAAGAACAGGACCTGGACAGAGTTACACCATTTGGAGGTAAATGGAGTTTTCCATATACTGACAGCAAGCAGAGGTAGAAGAATAACACAATATTATTTGCAAAAACTGAACAACCCTGAAAAAAAATGATTGCTTGCTGCATATATGAAGCTCTGCAGGAAAATAAGAACCTGTGTGAGTATAAGTCCCTATAAAGTATACCACCCCTTCACACAAGCACCAGAACTGCACCAGAACTGCACCAGAACTGCACCAGAACTTCACCAGAACTGCACTCACTCTACTGCACCGACCGTGATTGACAGCAGATGCGGCCAACCAGAGAGATGAACCTTACAGCCAATCAGCTGCTAGCCACGTGGAGGGGGTGGGGCTACCATCCAAATAACATCAGCTGAGCTGGCGGGGTGGCAGTAGTGGCCTCAGGGTGACGGAGGAGCAGGAGGAGGAGGCGCTGTGGTGAAAGTCACAGGTCAGAGGCCTCTCTATGAGATTTGTTCACTGCAGCTGACACATTAGGGGTCTCTGGCTGTCTGTTCTAAGTTGGGGGGGACAGGTATCTGTGTTGTAACACACATTATGTAATGTATCTGTGCATGTCACATGGTTTTTGTGTCAGGTGGGCACAGGGGTGCCAAATAGTAATGCTCGTTCCAAAATAGCATCAAGTAGTTATATATCTATATCTGGTACATCAACCACAGGACGGGTGGGGTCACCGCATGAAAAATGGGTACCTTAATGGGCACCGAGAGTGCCCCTCCCCTGGATGGCACCACTTTGTAAGCGGAATTGGTCAGTATCAGCCTGAAAGGGAATGTTCACATGTTGCGTATTTTACAGGTTTTTTATTTAATGTGTGTAAAAATAAATAAATGTGTTTCGAAGTAACTACAAAGAGAATAAAATTTCTAAGATGCCTTTTTGCTGCAGAAACGGCATGTGATGGTGTGAACATGTCCAAGACATATTCCTTGTTGACAGAGTTCTGCAAACTTCTCTCATGATGTGCCTTTCCAGTGTGCGTTCCCACGCTGTGCCTCTTCCGGTGTGTTCCCACGCTGTGCCTCTTCTGGTGCGTTCCCACGCTGTACCTTTTCCGGTGCGTTCCCAAGCTGTGCCTCTTCCGGTGCGTTCCCACGCTGTGTCGGTGGGTCAATCTGCAACTTATTGCAGTACTAACAAAGTGGATGACATTTCTTAAACCTGAGTCACACAAAAAAAAGTTTACAGTAAAAATCGACATGCGGCAGAGATTTTAAGGCCTCGTGTACATAAGGAGGGAGCTTTCTCTACAAACTTCCTGGAGAGAAAATTATGTGTGAGATTTGTGTGAGGCTGAAGTTGGTTTCTTATTCAGCAGTTTCTTATTCAGCAATTTTTTCTTTTCTGTTTTTTTATAGGTTTAAAACAAAAAATAAGCATCACAGTAATGACATACAATGCACCGAGGTGCCCTGATGTGAATACATTTAAAAACGGCTACAAAAATGATAAAACTGGCACAAAAATGGGCATCAAAGTGGGCACCGAAGGGCTTTAATGAAAGGGTTAAATGACTTTGGGCCACTGAAATCACACTGCAGACATTTAGAACAGGGATTTGATACCAATTCTGATGCCCAGAACCCATTTGGGCTGGGCTAGAGGGACCTGAGTTTGATGCGAGGCATCACTATTTGTGTATTCTTAGGCCTGTTTCACACTTCAGTTTTTTTAAATCAGTCAAAATCCGCCAAAAAGTGAAAATGGCGGATCCGCAAAAAATGTGTAAAAACAGATGCAAGCTGATGGTACGGATCTGTTTTTTTACGGATCCGCTATACGGATTTTTGTATGGATCCGTCAAAAAGCGGATCCGTCCCATCCGCTGGCCAGGGCTGTGGAGTCGGTAAGCCACAGTTGCGACTCCGACTCCTGGATTTTATCAGGCTCCGACTCCGACTCCTTCATAAATGGCCAATTCATAACAACAAATTTACTGTTGTAAAATATTAAACATCGTGCTTATTCAGTTTCTCACCATCATATAAGTAATCAGACCACTTAGAGCAAAAACTACATTTATTAGAATACAATTAGAATATAGCAAATAACTTTTATAAACTTTTCTAAACTGTAAGTAAATATGCAATAAACACTTTTATGCAGTTAATAAGAAGAAATCTATAAATTTGTCCTCAGAAAAAGTATTGCCTCTGTCAGATCCTCCTTCATGGATGCCCTCAAATCTGATCTAATTATTTTGAGAGCAGAGAACAACCTCTCTACACTAACTTGTGTTGGTGGCAAAGCAGTAACCACTCGGGCAACATCTCTGACAATGTCAGGATACAGAGGAATCGCTTGTTGCACTGTTATTTTTGATGAACGGTCAAATTTCTCAATTTCTTTTAGTGCACATGAAAAATTCTGCTGAAATGTACTGGCTGTGTTCCTTGATGGGGATGACTCTTCTTCTATGCGGGAACGCTTTGCACGGTCCTTGTGATCCAAATATTTTTCGAAATTAAATTCTTCATCAGTTGATGATGAGGGTGAAGATGTGGCAGGACGACCAAATTCTTCTTGTTCCTCCTGACTGTTCTGCAACCCTTTCATCCTTACTGCTATTTCAAACAGAGCTTCTTTTCCTTTACTTAGCTGTTGATCATCTAGAAGAATCCGATGCATTGGGTCTACATAAACAGCTGCCAAAAGAATGTTATTTTGTAATAGTAGCTCCTCTCTCCGTTTCATTGATGTAGCAATGCCACTTGCAATTAACCCTCCTCTTTGGGACAGGCGAAACATCAGCTTCTTCCACTCCTTTAAGAAAATACCTGGAGTTAAGTCCTCTGCTTGTAATTTTTTAGTCACTGTAAATGGGTGCTCTAGCAATTTTTCCAGCTCAGTCACCTGATTCCACTGACTTTCATTTAGCGTCAGTTGAGGGTTAGCCATGTCTACAAGAAAGGTTTTCAGTTCAACCAAGCGCTGAATCATTAAGTAAGTACTGCCCCATCGTGTGGCTTGATCAATAATTGCCCCTTTTCCAGCACGTCTCTTCAAAATTGAGTCAACTTTAGGGGTTCTGGCAACAGTAGCCAATTTTCTCACCTTGCCAATCAGTGCAGCAGCATGTCCTTCTTGCAGACTGTCTCTTATAGCCAGCTGTAGCGTATGCACAACACAGCGCATGTGATGAATAAAAGAACATATTGATACAGTTTCAACAAGATCATCTAAACTATCATGTTGCTGTTCATCTGAAGCAACTTCAGTTTGCTCCTCAGTTACAATACTGTGTTCCACTATTTCAAACATTTCTGTGTCTGTGGACCCAGAATGTTCTAGCTGCTGGTCACCATCATTACTCTCATTCATTAGCTTAATAGTACTTATCATATTTGAAGCATTGTCAGTTACAACAGAAAGAACTTGCTCTTTTTTAAGTTCATAGTCTTGCAGAACCTTTTCCACCAAGACCTGGAGAAACTCACTGGTGTGATGAGCTTTGGTGTCTTTTACTGCCAATGTCTTGGTAACTATTTCATTTTTGTCACAAACAAATCGGACATTGATGGCAAAATAGTTCACTCTGTGACGTGTGCAGGCATCCATTTTAAGAAACAGAAAGCGTCCCTTGAGAGTTTTTTTTAAGTTCTTCCTTTTGTTTAAAAGCTTCTTCGATTACTAATTTTCTAATACTCTCTCTCTCCAGAGAAACACCAAGCTTGCGGGCCATTTCCCCATTCAGACACATAAAAGCTGGTCGTGAAAATAATGAAATAGGCACACTATCCTTTACAGCAAGCTCTATGATCTGTTTTTTAAATGTATCTACTGTCATTGTCACAATAACTTTGTCACTGACAAAATATCTTGCAACTGATGGCTGCAAAGTTCTCTGCTCCTTTGTTTGACTGGAAGAGCTGGGCACTGGTTCATTGGTTTGGATGCAGTCTTTCTCATCCACTGCTTTCGGTACTTCTGGATGAAAGCGCTGTAAATGTCTCTTTAGATTAGAAGCTCTGGTAGGAGCATTTTTATCTTTGCCTGAATATGCACTCATCTTGGCTTCACAGCATTTGTTTTCGTCTGGATCATTTGTCATACACTGACAGACATAATGTTTTCTATCTTGAGTGATGGTGAAATGTTCAAATACAGCTGATTTAATGTGATGCTTCTTTGACATTCTCAGGTTTTTAATTCTGCATTCACAATCCAAAGGACAATTGTTTTTCCTAAAAACAATTGTACAAAATTATTGCCAGGTCGTACAACTGATATAGTGGTCAGTAATACTGTTAATATTCCTCATGTACTCACAGTTAACTGATGCAAAGTTTGTTGAAAGGATAATACTTCTTACAGTCTTCCTCTTCTGAGTAGCAGGCAGCTGTGAGATGCTTAGAAGACGCACACCTAGTATGATCTAGTCTAGAGGAGGAGCTTTACTACTAAGAATTTGCAACACATTTTCACTTTCAGTTTCTTACATTGTAAGTAGGGGGGTTGGGGCAGCATGAGGTTAACCAAGTATAAGATTAGATAAGGGCAGTGGAGAACCGTGGCACACAAGAAGTAAAGGCCCTGTCACACTAAGCGACTTACCAGCGATCCCGACACTGATATCAAGGTGTCAGGATCGCTAGTAAGTCGCTATGTGATCGCTGTTGAGCTGTCACACAGACAGCTTCACCAGCGATCAGCACAGCGATGCCGAGCGCCCGGCATCGCTGGCCATCCTGTAAAAAATAGAATCAAAATAAAAAATATAGTTATTCTCACCTTCCGACGTCGCGTTCAGCCATCCCGCCTCTCTACACTCTCCGGTCCCAGTGATCCTTTGCACGAATGACCGCGAGATGTCACAGTCTCGAGGGATAACAAAGTCTCGCGGTCATTCGTGCAAAGGATCACTGGGACCAGAGCGTGGAGAGAGGCAGGATGGCTGAACGGGACGTCGGAAGGTGAGAATAACTATATTTATTTTTTTAATTATTTTTTACACCTGATCGCTGGTCTCCTGCCTGTCACACACAGCGATGCGTGCTGGCCAGCGGGAGACCAGCGACCAAAGAAGTGTCCAGAGATTTCTTGCAGCGATCAGCGATACCGGCAGGGGGGCCGCTCGCTGATCGCTGTCACACACAGCGATCTCGCTGGTGAGATCGCTGTTACGTCACAAAAGTTGTGACTCAGCAGCGATCTCGCTACTGAGATCGCTTAGTGTGACAGGGCCTTAAGAAATGTCTCTATCTCCAGCAGAACTGCTTATCACTGTTGTTCATAGTTTGATAGAACATATATATTTGAGTAACATTTATAAAATTCATATGAAAGTTCAATTATGAAATATTAATACATTTTTTTTAAAGCTGGAGTCGGAGTCGGTACATTTCTACCGACTCCGACTCCAACCAAAACTAACTCCGACTCCACGACTCCGACTCCACAGCCCTGCCGCTGGCATCCGTTTTTTTCCATCCGTTGGATCCGTTTTCTTGCAGATCCGTTTTTCCACACCTCCAAAATGGGATGCTCCCAAATATGATTGGCTCTTGGAGAATGCTCCCAAATGTGATTGGATCCTGGAAACTAGGGAAAACTATATCTAGGGTGTTGTAATACAAAATCTTTGAAAGGTTTTAGAGCTAGTGGCAGCGATGGAAGGAGTTATTGCGAGTATTGACAGCTTCTGTGTGGACTTTGATCTTCACTGCAATTGGTTGGCAATTATTGCTCTCCAGAGGGAGAAAAGAAGACTGCGAATCCTGCGTATGAGGAGACGACGGCAGTGGATTCATCCAATCAATGCGCAGAGGTTTACCCGTGGTGTGTTTTCAACACTATACCTGGAATTGAGGGATAATCCGGACAAGTTCTTCAACTATGTGCGCATGAGGCAGGACTTGTTTGAGCTATTGGTGGAGCGTGTTGGAGAACAAATCCGGAGAAGGGACACCTTCATGCGCTTTTCTATTTCACCGGCGGAGCGTTTGATGGTGACCCTTCGGTAAGTTATCTATTTTTTTTAAAAGGTTTCAGATTCTGCAGACTTTTATTGTTATGTTATGGCTTGTAGTTTGTATTAATTTGACTTTTTTCCCTTTTTTTCCCAGATTCCTGGCAACTGGAGAATCATTCACCTCCCTCCATTACCAGTTCCTGCTTGGTATTTCAACAATATCTGGAATTTTACAACAGACCTGCCGTGCATTGTGGTATTGTCTACACGAGGAATACATCCCACAGCCAACACAGGAGAGGTGGCTGGAGATTGCCGACAACTTTCAACAAATCTGCCAGTTTCCAAATTGTGTTGGTGCGGTTGATGGGAAGCATATCAGGATTGTGAAGCCCATCGGATCTGGATCTGAATTTTACAACTACAAGAAATTCTTCTCCATTGTACTTATGGCCATTGCAAATTTATTGCCGTGGACATTGGTGCGTATGGGCGTTCAAACGATTCTCAAGTCTTCAAGATGTCCGCAATGGGCCGTCGTTTGTATGGAGACAATTTTGACTTCCCACCTCCAAAACCACTCCCTGGAACAACAGGCCCACCAATGCCATTTGTGTGCGTTGGTGACAACGCATTTCAGCTGTCCAAACACCTACTCAAGCCGTATGGTAGTCGTGGATCGACACACCGCAAAAAAATATATAACTATCGATTGACCAGAGCGCGAAGAATGGTGGAGTGCGCTTTTGGGATTTTAACTGCAATATGGAGAGTCCTGTTAACGGCCATAAAAATGAAAACAGACTGTGGATGAGGTGGTGAAAGCCTGTGTCATCCTGCACAACTTTGTACTTTCAAAGGAACCTGTTTCCATAGAAGAAAATCTTTCTGAAACCACCGTGTGGGATTATCAGCAGCCCACTGTTCGGAGTACAGGGTCAGTGGCAAGAATGAGGGACACATTTGCAGATTATTTTATGACACCAGAGGGAAAACTTGACTGGCAAGATGACATGGTATAATTTTTTTTTTTTTATATCAATTGTGGGTAATAAGTGTTGTGTTTTTTTTTAACTTTTTACACCACCGGTGTACAGTGAAATGTTACCAAGTGTTGTGTTTTTTTTAACCTTTTACACCACCGGTGTACAGTGAAATGTTACCAAGTGTTGTGTTTTTTTTAACCTTTTACACCACCGGTGTACAGTGAAATGTTACCAAGTGTTGTGTTTTTTTTAACCTTTTACACCACCGGTGTACAGTGAAATGTTACCAAGTGTTGTGTTACAAAGTGTTGTGTTTTTTTTACCTTTTGCACCACCGGTGTACTTTGAACCTTTACCAAGAAATAAAGAACAAAAAAGAAACTACACAATAAAGTTCTTTGAAAAAAAAACCTTGTTTTATCGTGGAATTTTTCAAAGTTATATATTTTAAAACTTTGTTTTTTATTTTAAAACTTTTTTTGGTATTTTTTTAATTTTTTTGGTAGACATTTCTTTTATTTTTTTGTAGAACAAGCAACATTTTATTACAACTGCTGGTAGTTTTGGGTGGAGACACTATCGGAGGGGTTAACAGGGTTGACCACATCGAGGGGGGGGGGGTGGAGGACTGGGAAGGGAGTTGGTGAGGATCAGAAGTGGAAGGGGGTTGAAAACATGAGGTTGGGACGGGAGTGGATGGACAGACGAGGTTTGTGGGAACATTGAGGCTATGTGCACACGCTAGCGTTTTTAAACGCTCAGGAAAAGGATCCCCTTTCCAGAAATCGCGCGTCTTTTTCCGTGCGATTTTTGACGCGATTTTGACGCGTTTTTTGACACGCGATTTCTGGGATCATTGGGGATGGCTAAAAACGCTCAGCAATGCGGAAATTAATGAGCATGCTGCGTTTTTAGCCGCTAAGCGATTCCTGAGCGGTTAAAAACGCATGCATTGGCACAGAAAGCCAAAAACGCATGCTAATTAATTTGATGCATCTTTTAAGCGTTTCTGCAGCGTCTGAGCTGGCTCAAACGCTGCCGTAACGCTTAAAAAAACGCATCGTGTGCACACAGCCTGAAGGTGTGTGTGGGGGTGGGTATGGTGAGGGCATTGGGGTATAATGCAATGGGGAAGGAAGGTACTGGGAAGAATGGAATGGGGAAATAGAGAAAGGAGAGGGAGTGGTAGGAGGAGGGATGGTTGTATGATGGATGGTTGTATGAGGATGGACAGAGGGAGGATGGACAGGGGGAGGTTGGGACAATACTTCCACTAGAGCATTGTGACAGGCTTGCATCACACGCATCTGTTGGTGAGTACTTAAACCTTCCATCTGCCGGACAACTGATTGAAAAAAAAATATGTCTCGGCATCTGGTTTGACTCTGAATTCATCTGTTCCATGTATCTTCTGAGTTCCATGATACTTTGATTGATCATGGTCAACCCAGAAGATAACTGTTGTCCATAAGTGTGGAAACCATGCTGGACAGATGAGTTCAGACTCAAACAGTCAGACAAGGTCATTCTTTCCTGACCTCTCAGACGCTGCCGGCCAGAACCAAAAGTTGGTCGAGATGTTGCGGCAGTGTCTGAGGGGTGGGGAACAGGGTACAAGTCGTCACCAGCAGCTTCATGTGATGAAGACTGCCCTGCTGCTCCAGTGCTGGTTGAGGGGAAAGAGGGATGAGACAAGAGGGAAGGTAGAGAGGGGTTGGATACCTCGATGTGATCACCAGGGGCAGTCTCACAAGGGATCACTCCAGAGGGAGGCAACTCAGATGCAGGTTCCCGAGTGCCTCAGACGGTGCTAAAAAAAGAAAAAAAAATATATTAAAGATATTGATATTTAATTTAACTGTGCTGAAAAAAAAAAGGTTAAACATGTAAACATTTGTACTACAGAAATGGTGTGTGGAATAATTACCTTCTGCTCACCATCGTTGACCGGAGGAACGCCAGGGCTCTGTAGTTCTTGTACTGGGGTCCCCGGCGTCCTCCCGATCCACTCGGGGCCTGCATCTCCTTGTTGAAGTCCCTCTTGAAGCGATCCCTGAGCGACCGCCACCGTGTGATAACCCTGTCACCTGTGAAGAAAAAAAAAAAAAAAAAGGGGTTTGGTATTCAACGCTTCACATGCTGGAATATAAGTTACTGAAATTGTAATACTTACGCACTAAATCCCTGGCCCTCGCATTGAGCTCCTCCCAGTTCTCTACAACCGCGCAACACACCTCATCCCAGAGTCGTCGGGTGGTTGGTCGGCATGCAAACGGTTTCCCATGTTCCACAGCGGCTCCCGTGTTTCTACTTGATGGATGAGGTCGTCAGTGTCGATTATGACACCCTCCTCAACTGGTCTCCGGGGAGCACGCTGTGAAACCTGTGAAGAAAAAACAAAAAAAAAAAATTACATTCAATTCAAACACATGATGTTCATTACTCAATTATCCAAATAGGGTTACTTACCGTATGCCGACCACCAGACGCATCACCTCGACGACGCTGGGATGTCCTGGGAGTCGCTCTTGTGTGGGCACCAGATTGTGAAGACTGTAAAAAAATAAATTTTGGTTTGGATGGATGCGTAGTTATTGTGTGTGCGCTGTGATGAATGTTTGTGTTGGGTGTAGCATTATGTTTGTATGTCTGTATGTGCTAAACTTACACTCTGCACACCCCCTCCTTGCGTCTCTCCACCCTGCATGTCTCCTCCTGGAAGCTCCTCTGAATCAGCTTCCTGTGAAAACATAATACATGCATATAGGGTTAAAAAAAAAAATGTAAATAAGAGTAAAAAAAAAAAAAAAAATATTTACCTCAGTTCGCTGATGATGTGAGGGGGAGCTTTCAGAAGAAGACATTCCTGCGGTCTGGCTTGCGGGTCTGCAGCTACTATACAAAGGATATCAAAAGCTTTCAGGCCTTTATACTTACTGAGCAAATTTCACTCTTTTGTGTGGGTCTGCTGTGGCCTGGTGGGTTTGCTGCAGCGTGGTGCGTCTGCTGCGTACTGGCGTGTGTGCGGTTCTTCCTGAAATGATATAAAAGTGTAAACAAAATTTTAATAACATTAAAAAAAAAGGCTTCATTGGTATTTAATGTGTGTAATTCCCTGAAACTGAGTATACGCACAGTTTTAAGTGTTTGCATGTGTGAATTCCCTGACAATCTCTCACTGAGAATGTAACCACACTGATTGCAGGTGTGTAATTCCTGTGTATACCCACACTGTGTGTTTGCATGTGTGAATTCCATGAAAAACTCTCACTGAGAGTGTAACCACACTGTGATTGAAGGTGTGTAATTCCTGAGTATACCCACACTTTGTGTTTGCATGTGTGAATTCCATGAAAATCTCTCACCGAGAGTAAACCCGTGTTTTAATGTGTAAATTCCAATCTCTCACTTGAGAGTATAACCACACTTGTATACCAAAACCCAAAAATTAATGTACCTTTTTGGTACATAACCATACTTAATTTTACCTGGTTTGAAAATGATACTACAGAGAGTTTTTCAAAACAGTTTTTATTAAAAAAAATTGTTTAATTTATATAGAATTTATTTATTTATTTATTTATTTTTTTTTACACAAATAGGAGCTACTCTGCTCTTTATTTTAAATACCACAATAAATGAAAAATAAAAAAAACAGTGATATACAAAAGAAACACCACATACAATACACAACACAATCACAGCACAATTGCAAATATTAAAATAAAATTCAGTACACATTCAACAGAAAAACAATTAAAATATGAATAAAAAATCCAACTAAAAATACACACACACATGCAACACTAGGAGGCCACGAACATACATG
Source organism: Dendrobates tinctorius (assembly GCF_039654945.1). Taxonomy (NCBI): domain Eukaryota; kingdom Metazoa; phylum Chordata; class Amphibia; order Anura; family Dendrobatidae; genus Dendrobates; species Dendrobates tinctorius. The sequence goes on from NW_027361772.1 coordinate 19,817,587, forward strand.
CAGGAAGGCAGACCACACACACACAGACAAGCCACAGACATGCTCCAGGGGTCTTGCAGGTGGAGGTCTTGCAGCTGGGCAGGCAGGTTTTATAGCTCTGGCTCTGTCTCCTTCTATCAGTCTGGCTGGTGCCGGATGTCTGGCTCTGTGTCTTCAGTGTGGCTGGTGTCGGATGTCTGGGCCCAATTACACCACATGCAATGCACACAGAACACAATCCCAGCATACTTGCAAATATTAAAATAAAATTACAGTAGTATGAAAATAAACTGCAGTACACATGCAACCGAAAAAAAGCATAATAAAAATACACACACACAGACATGCAACACTGGGAGGCCACAAACATACATGCAGGAAGGCAGACCACACACAGGCAGGCAAGCCACAGACACACACAGGCAGACAAGCCACAGACATACACAGACATGCCCCACACAAATAGTTTTAATACTCACACAATTGCAGGCTTTGGTGGCTTGGTAGCAGGCCTGTCCGTCCTGGCTTGTTGCTGGGCAGCTGGGGTATGGCAGGCTGGCAGGCTCTCTCTCTTTCTTCAGCTGGGGGTCTTTCTGTTGGGCAGGTGCTGTCTGGCTGGCTCCGTCTTGTCAGTGTGGCTGGTGCCGGATGTCTGGGCCCAGTGATTAATTTGCCCACCTTATATAGTTTTGGGTCTGTCTGGAAAAGTATCTTTTTTTCTGAGCATGCTCAGTGCGATTTAGCGGATTCCGCAAAATAGCGGATCCGCCACCCATAGGCGCCCATTCTACCGCATGGCGGACGACGGCGGATCCTCCGTTGTCCGCCATTTTGACGGCGCAAAAAACTGTTGCAAGCTCCGTCCACCTCAGACAGAATCCGCCAGGAATATGGCGGATCCACCGAATAGCGGACGTAACGGACGACCATCCGCCAAAATCCGCCACTAATGTATCTCAATGGGAAAAAATGGCGGATCCGCAACAAAAAAAGCGGATCTGCCATTTTCACTTTTTGGCGGATTTTGTCTGATTTCAAAAAACTGAAGTGTGAAACAGGCCTTAGTGTGAGATCAGTGGCCCAAAGTCATTTAACCTTTTAATTAAAGCCCTTCTGTGCCCACTTTGATAATTTTTTTGCCAGTTTTACAATGTTTGTAGCTGTTTAAGTGTATTCACATCAGGGCTCCTCGCTGCATTTTATGTTGTTATTGTGATGCTTATTTTTTGTTGTTAAACCTATAAAAAAAAAAAAAAACAGAAAAGAAAAAATTGCCGAATAACAAACTGGACGAATCAGAAACCAACGTCAACCTCGTGAGTTTTGTTGAATTTTATCTATGATACACAGCAGACTTTCCAAAAATCTGCATGTACGTCCCTGTGTACATGTGACATTACACTGTAGATTTTCACTTTGGATTCCACCCTTTGCAATTCAATCCGCTGCAGATCCTCAGCGCTACTGCAACTAAATCCATAGTAAAGGCGTCCGGTGTGGACGTATCCCCATTGTATCTACCGAGAGGGCGCAAATCTGTTTTCATGCACAGGTGCTGGGCTTGTCAGGGCTCCTCGAACTGTCCACAGTGAAAAGATTTTTTTAAGCCACCACCATGACAAGGTAGACTCTTTTGGCCAGGCCCTACTCTAACCTATTAAACATTTGTTAAAATATCCAATACAATTTAGGTACCGTATATTTTTATTTTTCAATTTTTAAAATGACCAATAATATCACATGCAGAGGACAAATACCACCGCACCATGACCAGACACTATATTACCACCACATACTGACGTATAATTCACAGACAAGGAACAAGTCCCACCACCCCATGTGCAGACACCATATTACCACCACAGTGACCCAATAATATCACACACGGGACAAATACCACCACACCATGTCCAGACCACACATTACCACCACATGATGACCAATAATACCACATACAAAGAACACATACCACCACACCATGGCCAGACCACATATTACCACCCCATAGTGACCACATTATAGCACATACAAAGAACAAATACAGCCACACAATGGCCGGACAACATATTACCACCACATAGTAACTGAATACTACAATACTGATCATTAATAAAAAAACACAATGCTAATATCACCATAAGTGCCATTATACACAGAAGATCTGAACTTAGTATGCAGTGTCTGTGCACAGGTAATACAGTGATCACTGGTGACATTGTACACAGGACCGCTGTATAGTATACAGTGTATAGTGTCAGTGTACAGGTAATATACTGACTCACCGGTACCGTCTGTAGGCGAAGTCCGTCATTTTCGCTTTTAATCTTCATCCAGCACAGACCCCGTCACTTCCAGGGCAGAATCCTGCCACTGGGGCCCAATCGCCTGATTGCGGCCCTGGGGCTTGTTACAGTGCAGTAATCAGAACTGTGTGATTTAAAAGGAATCTGTCATCAAGTGTATACTGCCCAAAGCCCAGGCTATATAAATCAGAGCCTGTGCGATTGCAGCAAGTTATGTTTTATTCTGAAACACTGCGATATTTTAGAGTAAACATACATTGAAAAAATGGCCAGGGACTATGGAGGCAATTCATCAAAGTTTTTTCACCAGATTTCTGGTGAAAAAAAGCTTTGAAAAGTTACATTTATTTGCACAAACACAAGGTTGTGCAAAAAAAAACAAAAAAAACTTTTTGCATGAACATTGTCGCCATAGCTCCATACAAGTGGGTGGAGCTGGGGGGGGGGCGCGGCGACCCTTGTTTGCCAAATACATTATGAGCGACAGCGGTTGCTACACTACAAATCTTATTCCAGCAAGGGCTGGAGTATTATTTGTGGCAAAATGTACATACCGGCGCATGCCACTATTCTCGTCGCCTGATTCATTAAGAGGCACGAGCGTCTGCTCAAAATTGCCCCCTCGTCAAGACCGGCGAGCGAATCGATGGTTTTCACAAAATCATAGAATGTTAGAGTTGGAAGGGATCTCCGGGTCATATTGTCCAACCCCCTGCTCAATGCAGGATTCACTAAATCATCTCAGAGAGATGACACCATTATTTTTAACATATCTTGTACTAGTAAACGGGGAAAAAAATTCTAAGTGCAGTGAAATTGCTAAAAAGTGCAATTCCACAATTGTTTTTTGTTTTGTTTTCATACTATGTTCACTAAATGCTAAAACTGACCTGCTATAATGATTCTTCAGGTCATTACGAGTTCATAGACACCAAACATGTCTAGGTTCTTCTTTTAATCTAAGTGGTGAAAAAAAATTACAAAGTTTGTTAAAAAAAAATTGCGCCATTTTCCGATACCCCTAGTGTCCAATTTTTCGTGATCTCGGGTTGGGTGAGGGCTTATTTTTTTGCGTGCCAAGCTGATATTTTTAATGATATTGACAAATTGCACCCCTCTATCAGACACCATACTGACAGGCACACCATGCAACCGAATCACATGCTCAATGAATAGCTTAGATAGAGTCTCAGCATTAGGAAGACCCGTTAAGGGTACAAAATGTGCTTGTTTACTGAACCTATCCACAACTACCCAGATCACAGTTTTGCCATTAGAGGGTGGGAGATCGGTGATCAAATCCATGGACAGGCGAGTCCACGGTCTATCCGGAATTGGCAGTGGCACCAATTCCCCGGCCGGCCGGTTGTGGGAGGCTTTAGCGCGGGCACAAATTTCACAGGAGGACACAAAACCAGTGACGTCAGAAGTCAAAGAGGGCCACCAGAACAGCCTAGTGATGGCTTTACGAGTGGCCGAGATTACAGGATGCCCACTCAGAGCCGAGTCGTGGAACTCCCGAAGCACCCTTAACCGATACTGGACAGGCACAAAGTGCTTATTTTCAGGTATGGACGGAGGAGCAAGAGATTGGGCCTCACGAATCTCCTGCTCCAATCTCGGGGACACCACAGCCACCACCACCCCGCTCTGAAGAGTGAAGGAAGGAGGCTCAGGAGGCGATACCGGATCTAGGCTGCGAGACAAGGCATCCGCCTTCACATTCTTGGAACCTGGTCTGAAAGTGATGGAAAACTGAAATCGGGAAAAAAAAAAATTGACCACCTTGCCTGTCTCGGAGTCAGACGTTTGGCGGATTCGATGTAAGACAGGTTCTTGTGATCTGTAATGACAGTGATACGATGGACAGCCCCCTCCAAAAAATGCCTCCATTCTTCAAAAGCCAATTTAATGGCCAACAACTCTCGGTTACCCACATCATAATTTCTTTCAGCAGAGGAAAATTTTTTAGAAAAGAAGGCATAGGGTCTTTAGTTAGTTAATGTGGTGGGCCCCTGAGACAACACAGCCCCCACTCCCACCTTAGAGGCATCCACTTCTATGATGAATGGTTTAGACAAGTCAGGTTGAACCAGTACCGGAGCAGTCATGAAATGTTCTTTTAACAAAGAAAACGCCGCCACAGCTGGAGCTGACCAGTTTTTGAGATCCGCCCCCTTTTGGGTGAGATCAGTGAGGGGTTTGACCACTTGAGAGAACCCCTTGTTGAATTTTCTATAATTGGCGAAACCCAGAAATCGCTGAAGACCCTTGAGATCTCTGGGTTGCACCCAATCCACAATGGCCTGTATCTTCCTCGGGTCCATACGAAACCCCTCAGTGGACAGGATGACCCCTAGAAAGGACAATTCTTGAGTAAAAAATGAACATTTCTCCAATTTGGCAAAGAGTGAGTTGTCCCTGAGCCTCTGGAGAACCGCATGAAGATGACCCATATGACTTTGTCTATCAGAAGAATATATGAGTATGTCATCAAGATAAACAACTACAAAGCGTCCAATAAAGTCAGAAAAAACATGGTTAATGAAATTCTGGAATACCGCTGGTGCGTTAGTCAAACCGAAGGGCATAACCAAATTTTCAATTGATTGTACAAATCAGGTATCAGTGGGAGAGGATAAGTGTTTCTTATGGTTATTTTGTTCAGTTCTCGAAAATCGAGGCATGGGCGTAAACCACCATCTTTTTTTTTTACAAAAAAGAACCCCGCTGCCACAGGAGAGACAGATGCCCGTCTATGCCCTTTACGGAGGTTCTCAGAGATATACTCCTTCATAGCAGACAGCTCAGGGCCGGAGAGATTGTACAGCCGGGCTTTGGGCAATTTGGCACCGGGAACAAGATCCACGGCACAATCGAATGGGCGGTGTGGTGGTAGAACCTCAGCCTCCTTTTCAGAGAACACATCCTCAAAATCCTTCAGGTACTCCGGAATACCCTCCAGACTGACGGATGACATACACACAGTAGCAAGACAATTTTCAGAACAACCAGGTCCCCATTTAACAATATCCCGGGACCCCCAGTCAATAACCAGGTTATGCCGTTGCAACCAGGGAAACCCTAACACCAGGCCAGCAGGGAGGTTATCCAAAACAAAGCATGACATGCGCTCCTGGTGTAGGGCCCCCACCCTGAGGGTGAATTCTTTAGAAGTGAAATGGAGACCATCCTTAGTGAGAGGTGTAGAGTCAATAGCCACAATTTTTAAGGGAGTCCCCAACCTAACTGTCCCTAATCTACAGCGAGCCCCCAACTTAGAGTCAATCAGGTTCAGGGATGACCCACAGTCTACAAAAGCCGACGTATGGAAAAAGCCGTTCTCAACACCCAGTTCCACCTTTAGCAGTATCTTTGAAAATGAAGAAAAAGGTACCTGAGAGTCTGGGTGACCTCCACGATTATCACCCAGACTCAGCCGCTTGTTAGTCAGAGGACAGGAGGGGCAGTCTTTTTTCCAATGTCCGGGATCTCCGCAGTAAAAACACAACTTTCCATCACGTCGCCGTTTCCTCTCCTCCTGGGGGTTGGTGGCTCCCACCTCCATATGTTCAGATGGAAGCAAAACATCAGGGTTAGCAGGGAAAATCGGAAACCCTCGCTGAGTAACACCTCTCTCCCGCCGTCTACGATCCATACGGATAGCCTGAGTCATAGCCTCCTCCAATGAGCTGGGAGGTGAATGGAGAGCCAGAGCGTCCTTCGAGCAATCCGACAGTCCCTTCCTGAACAGACATCTCAGTGCGGAGTCGTCCCAGGACACCTCAGTGGACCATCGACGGAATTCGGAGCTGTACCATTCGGCTGAATGCTTCCCTTGCCCCAGACCCATAATAGTCTCCTCTGCCACCCTAACACGGTTTGGTTCATCATAGATAAGTCCTAGGGCCTCAAAGAACCTATCTACCGACATCCGTTCAGGGGCAGTAGGGGGCAACGAGAAAGCCCAGGATTGGGAACCCTCCCTAAGTAAGGAGGTAACAATCCCCACCCGCTGAGTCTCATCCCCAGACGATTGGGGTCTAAGAGAAAACCATAATTTACAACTCTCCTTGAATATGTGAAATTTATCCTTTTCGCCAGAAAATGTCTCAGGAAGTTTAACTGAGGGTTCAGGAGAGTGCAAAATAACATCTACAGAGTCACCTGGTGGACAAACAATATGAAGTGTTTCCCTGCATGGTCTTAATAGTCTCAGTCAGTTCTTTCTGTAAGTGGGTATGAGACATGACAAGGGACTGATGATTCACAGAAAAGTCCTGCGCCATCTGCGTCAAACTGGACACTTGATCTGCCAAGTTATGCAGCAGATCCATGACCAAAGGGAAAAAAAAGTGCAAAATCCCATTTAAATGTATAGGTTAGTGATAATGTAGTGAAACCTCCACCAGGGGGAGCTGGTGAGGGAAGAGAGGTTACACACTAAGAGCAGCAACCCTGAGCAACAGCACAGGTGCCACAGGTAACGAGAGAGAATAGTCAGACGAACCGAGTCAGAAACTAGCAGGAGCAGACGTACCAGAAGGAGCAGCAATACACGTAGTGTAAATACCAAGCCGAGAGTCAGAAAGCCAGAACATGAGCACGAGGTCCAAAACGTGAGACGAAATACGTGGTCGGGGTACAAGCCAGGGGGTCAGATGCCAGAAAGGGAATGTAACAGCAGAGACGAATACCAAGAGACGGGGTCAGAGATCAGTCCGGGTCATACACGTGAATATCAGTCAAAGGCAGGAGGATCACCAAGGTACAAGGGTCAGAGGCTCTAATCTGGAAGCTTGAGCTATCACTAACACTGGTCAGCAGGCTGTGAGAGACTGAAATAGCCCAGCTAGCTCCAGAACGAGGCTGAGATTAACCCCCCGCATGACCAGTCCGGAGTGAAGACAACAGAAAAACTCCGGACTGGACCAAGACACTAAGTTCTACTTTATCTGCTGTTTGAGTAAAGACTCTTGGGATTTCTGCCTCAGTCTCGGTTTGTGACCCACTGGATCTTATTCGGACCTCCGGTCATTATATAGTTGTGGTCTACCTATGATGTCAATTACAGGCCTCTCTCCTCTTTTTAAGTGGGAGAACTTGCACAATTGGTGGCTGACTAAATACTTTTTTTCCCCACTGTATGTGCACATGGTCAGTAAACGCTGCAGGTTGGATGCTGCGTACATCCGCATCGTTCAACCTGCAGGGTCCAGCTGTTACAGCATAGTGGAAGGGATTTCAAGAAATCCCATGACCACTATGTATGCACCGATGCCTTCAGCTCACCCACAGAGACTGACATGCGGCTCATCTTTCCAGACCACAGCATGTCTATTTATGTAGCGTAAATTACCTATAGACTTTCATTAGATGCGGTAAAACCACATTATCTTCCTACAGTAGTCACATGCGTATTGAATGTGGGAACGCAGCTTACTACGCATGTGTACTAATTTAAATAATGGTGAATCTTGTGACAGAGGCAGAAGTACATGACACAGGAAGTGGAGGAAAACACAGAGGTCCCCTCCAGTTTTAATAAATAATAATTTTTAAAAAAAAATGGCATGGGGTCCCCCTATATTTGTTAACCAGCCAGAGTAAAGCAGACTACCGGGACTGGTATTTCAGGCTGGTAAGGATCCAATATCCATGAACCTTACCAGCCTGATAATACCTGGCCACAGTAGTCTGCTTATTTTGGATAGTTAGCAAAAATAGTGGGATCCCCTAAAAAAAAAATAGCGTGGAGTCCCCCTATTTTTGTTAACCAGCCAAGGAAAAAGCAGACAGCTGCGACCTGGTATTCTCAGACTAGCGAGGCCCATGGATTTTGGCCCTCACCAGTCTAAAAATAGCAGCCCGCAGCCACGGCACAATTGGCACATCCAAAGATGCGCCAAATGTAGCACTTTACCCGGCTCTTCCCACTTGCGCTGTAGTGGTGGCAAGTGGGGTAATATTTGTGGGTTTGATGTCACCTTTGTATTGTCAGGTGACATCAAGCCCACGGATTAGTAATGGAGAGGCGTCTATAAGACACCTATCCATTACTAATCCTATAGTTACATGGTAAATAAAGACACAGCCAGAATAAAGTCTTTTATTTGAAATAATGACAGAGTCCTTTAATCTTAAATAAACCATACTTACTGCATGGCCTATTCATCCATCACCCTCTTCTCCTGGAAGAGAATAAAAATAAAAAAGCAACAATATCTTTACCTGTCCGCCGAGAAGATATACATACTGTCCCACGACGAGTCCAGCTCTGCTACATCTGGATGCCTATGGCTGAACAGTGGCATTATGCCACCATTCAGTCTGACATCCAGAACACAGCGGAGCTTGAAGATTATCACCGGAGAAAGCTCGGTCCCTGACGGTCACATGCACGGTGTCATGCTCGCCATGTCTGTCATGTCCGCCATGTCTGTTTCGCCTCATGACCCCTGGAGCGGTGTGCACGCGCATCTCATGTCTGCTATCCTGCATGTTCCCTAGAGCAGTGTGCACACTCACCTCATGACTGCTGGGCTGCAAGATGCCTGCCTTTCTTCCAAGAACCCCTGATCATGTGTCCTTCCTAGGTCCCAGCACTGGCTGGTTCTGCAATCATCTCTGCATGTCTGGAACCCCTGATCATGTGACCTTTCCTAGGTTCCAGCACTGTCTGGTTCTGCAATCATCTCTGCATATCTGGAATCCCTGATCATGTGACTGCTCTCTGTGATCCTGGAGGTTCTGAACTGGAAGTTCTCCCCTGGTCCTGACCCGGAAGTGGAGGTGCTAATGCCCTATATCAGACCGCCTCTCCCTATGGTCAGGGGCTGAATATTGTGTTGCTTCCCTGCATGGCTGCTTGGTCTGCTGGGTCGCTCTCCGTATTCTGTGCCCCTGCACTTTGCCCTGTTGTGCGTCTCTGCACACGCTCTGTGCTTGTACTTTGCCTTAGTCTCGTGCCTTGTCTTGTGTTTGTCCGTCGTGCCATGTTTTGTCTCTGCCCTGCTTTGCCTTGTAGTCAGGGCTGTGGAGTCGGTAAGCCACAGTTGCGACTCCGACTCCGACTCCTGGATTTTATCAGGCTCCGACTCAGGCTCCGACTCCGACTCCTTCATAAATGGCCAATTCATAACAACAAATTTACTGTTGTAAAATATTAAACATCGTGCTTATTCAGTTTCTCACCATCATATAAGTAATCAGACCACTTAGAGCAAAAACTACATTTATTAGAATACAATTAGAATATAGCAAATAACTTTTATAAACTTTTCTAAACTGTAAGTAAATATGCAATAAACACTTTTATGCAGTTAATAAGAAGAAATCTATAAATTTGCCCTCAGAAAAAGTATTGCCTCTGTCAGATCCTCCTTCATGGATGCCCTCAAATCTGATCTAATTATTTTGATAGCAGAGAACAACCTCTCTACACTAACTTGTGTTGGTGGCAAAGCAGTAACCACTCGGGCAACATCTCTGACAATGTCAGGATACAGAGGAATCGCTTGTTGCACTGTTATTTTTCATGAACGGTCAAATTTCTCAATTTCTTTTAGTGCACATGAAAAATTCTGCTGAAATGTACTGGCTGTGTTCCTTGATAGGGATGACTCTTCTTCTATGCGGGAACGCTTTGCATGTTCCTTGTGATCCAAATATTTTTCGAAATTAAATTCTTCATCAGTTGATGATGAGGGTGAAGATGTGGCAGAACGACCAAAATCTTCTTGTTCCTCCTGACTGTTCTGCAACCCTTTCATCCTTACTGCTATTTCAAACAGAGCTTCTTTTCCTTTACTTAGCTGTTGATCATCTAGAAGAATCCGATGCATTGGGTCTACATAAACAGCTGCCAAAAGAATGTTATTTTGTAATAGTAGCTCCTCTCTCCGTTTCATTGATGTAGCAATGCCACTTGCAATTAACCCTCCTCTTTGGGACAGGCGAAACATCAGGTTCTTCCACTCCTTTAAGAAAATACCTGGAGTTAAGTCCTCTGCTTGTAATTTTTTAGTCACTGTAAATGGGTGCTCTAGCAATTTTTCCAGCTCAGTCACCTGATTCCACTGACTTTCATTTAGCGTCAGTTGAGGGTTAGCCATGTCTACAAGAAAGGTTTTCAGTTCAACCAAGCGCTGAATCATTAAGTAAGTACTGCCCCATCGTGTGGCTTGATCAATAATTGCCCCTTTTCCAGCACGTCTCTTCAAAATTGAGTCAACTTTAGGGGTTCTGGCAACAGTAGCCAATTTTCTCACCTTGCCAATCAGTGCAGCAGCATGTCCTTCTTGCAGACTGTCTCTTATAGCCAGCTGTAGCGTATGCACAACACAGCGCATGTGATGAATGAAAGAACATATTGACACAGTTTCAACAAGATCATCTAAACTATCATGTTGCTGTTCATCTGAAGCAACTTCAGTTTGCTCCTCAGTTACAATACTGTGTTCCTCTATTTCAAACATTTCTGTGTCTGTGGACCCAGAATGTTCTTCTAGCTGCTGGTCACCATCATTACTCTCATTCATTAGCTTAATAGTACTTATCATATTTGAAGCATTGTCAGTTACGACAGAAAGAACTTGCTCTTTTTTAAGTTCATAGTCTTGCAGAACCTTTTCCACCAAGACCTGGAGAAACTCACTGGTGTGATGAGCTTTGGTGTCTTTTACTGCCAATGTCTTGGTAACTATTTCATTTTTGTCACAAACAAATCGGACATTGATGGCAAAATAGTTCACTCTGTGACGTGTGCAGGCATCCATTTTAAGAAACAGAAAGCGTCCCTTGAGAGTTTTTTTAAGTTCTTCCTTTTGTTTAAAAGCTTCTTCGATTACTAATTTTCTAATACTCTCTCCAGAGAAACACCAAGCTTGCGGGCCATTTCCCCATTCAGACACATAAAAGCTGATCGTGAAAATAATGAAATAGGCACACTATCCTTTACAACAAGCTCTATGATCTGTTTTTTAAATGTATCTACTGTCATTGTCACAGTAACTTTGTCACTGACAAAATATCTTGCAACTGATGGCTGCAAAGTTCTCTGCTCCTTTGTTTGGCTGGAAGAGCTGGGCACTGGTTCATTGGTTTGGATGCAGTCTTTCTCATCCACTGCTTTCAGTACTTCTGGATGAAAGCGCTGTAAATGTCTCTTTAGATTAGAAGCTCTGGTAGGAGCATTTTTATCTTTGCCTGAATATGCACTCATCTTGGCTTCACAGCATTTGTTTTCGTCTGGATCATTTGTCATACACTGACAGACATAATGATGTCTATCTTGAGTGATGGTGAAATGTTCAAATACAGCTGATTTAATGTGATGCTTCTTTGACATTCTCAGGTTTTTAATTCTGCATTCACAATCCAAATGACAATTGTTTTTCCTAAAAACAATTGTACAAAATTATTGCCAGGTCGTACAACTGATATAGTGGTCAGTAATACTGTTATTATTCCTCATGTACTCACAGTTAACTGATGCAAAGTTTGTTGAAAGGATAATACTACTTACAGTATTCCTCTTCTGAGTAGCAGGCAGCTGTGAGATGCTTGGAAGACGCACACCTAGTATGATCTAGTCTAGAGGAGGAGCTTTACTACTAAGAATTTGCAACACATTTTCACTTTCAGTTTCATACATTGTAAGTAGGGGGGTTGGGGCAGCATGAGGTTAACCAAGTATAAGATTAGATAAGGGCAGTGGAGAACAGTGACACACAAGAAGTAAGAAATGTCTCTATCTCCAGCAGAACTCCTTATCACTGTTGTTCATAGTTTGATAGAACATATATATTTGAGTAACATTTATAAAATTCATATGAAAGTTCAATTATGAAATATTAATACATTTTTTTTAAAGCTGGAGTCGGAGTCGGTACATTTCTACCGACTCCGACTCCAACCAAAACTAACTCCGACTCCACAGCCCTGCTTGTAGTCCTTCCTTGCTCTGATTCCGTTCTGTGTTTCTGCCTATGCTTCTGTTCCTGGTTCCGTACTCTGCTTAAGCTCTGCCTTGTTTCTTGTCTTGCCTTGCTTTATTGCTTCGAGTGCCCTTTGCATGCGCCTGGCCTTCCTAGCCTCCTGTTTGTGCCTCAGCCGTGCCCACCCTAGCTGTGCCCGCCTGCTTGTGCCTCAGCCGTGCTCGTCGGTCAGTGACAGCTGTGTCGCCTGCCATGCCTCAGCCGGGTTCGCTGGAGTCTTGCCCATCTGTCAGTGCCGTAGCCCGATCAGCTTGTCAGTGCCCCAGCCGTGCTCTCTGTGCTTCATTGCACCTCACGCTGTGTTTGCACTGTCCCCTACGTGCTCTCCAAAGCACGCGCAGGTCCTCGCCTGCCCCTTGGCATACCTCCCCGTGCTTCTATAATAGTACGCGCAGGTTTTGCCATGTAACCTGTCGTGCCCTCTTGCACGCACAGGTCCTATCTTTTTCGCTGGCGTGTCCCTCTACACGCGCAGGCCTCCATCCCTGTACCTGCCCCTGGTGTGCCCTCTACACGCACAGGCCTCCGTCCCTGTACCTGTCCCTGGCGTATCCTCTGCCTGCGCAGGCCTCCGTCCCTGTACCTATCCCTGGCGTGTCCCTCTACACACGCAGGCCTCCGTCCCTGTACCTGTCCCTGGCGTGTCCCTCTACACACGCAGGCCTCCTTCCCTGTACCTGTCCCTGGCGTGTCTGTTATGAATGGGTCACCGAGGAGAAAAAAGCAAAACAAGCTAAGTCACAGAAAACCAGAGAGGTTGGTAACTATGCAGATTGCAGATCCCTGATCTTACCACACAACTAGCAGTAGCCGTGGAGCGTGCCTACGATGTTCCTAGACGCCTTGTCATGGCCGGAGCACTAAATAAGCCTAAAGCAAGAAAAGGGAAAACTAACTGCCCCAGAGCAGACCCCAAAGGAATAGAGAGCCCCCACACATGTATTGACGGTGAAACAAGATGAAGGCACAAACACAGGCAGGAAACTAGGCTGAGCAAATGATGGGGCCCAAACTAACTAGACAGGAAAGGAAAGACACTGTCTGCAACGAACCCTACAAAAATCATGTCCAACACTTCTGATAGCAAAATTAACCCTGAAGTCACTAGACTTCTCCCACTCTATCAGCACTCTGAAATATTCTGAGACAGAGCAAAAAGAGACCGATCTAGTAAGGGACAAAGCCAATTGGCAAAATACTGATAAATAAGAGTGGAAATTCAGCACAGCCCCCAACAGGGGCTGGCTGACCACACCAAAAAACTGAATAGGCCAACAAAATCAAGTGTGAACATTAGCAGAAAAACTTAGCTTTAGATGACTGTAACAGAGCTGAAAACCAAGAGCTGACAAGCCAGAAGGAATCACCAGCAACTGAATAGGGCGTCGGCTGTCTTAAATCCAATCTGAGACTCCTGAGATCCAATCGTCATCCTCATTCTCAGGTGGCAGATCTTCACCGATCAAATCAGCCTCTCTACCTCCTGTTACCATCAGAGGGAGTCTGGAAGGAGAACTCACAACTGGTGAACCAGAGAATGAACTCACAACACGTGTCCCTCTACACACGCAGGCCTCCGTCCCTGTACCTATCCCTGGCGTGTCCCTCTACACGCGCAGGCCTCCGTCCCTGTACCTGTCCCTGGCGTGTCCTCTGCACGTGCAGGCCTCCTTCCCTGTACCTGTCCCTGGCGTGTCCCTCTACACACGCAGGCCTCCGTCCCTGTACCTGTCCCTGGCGTGTCCCTCTACACGCGCAGGCCTCCGTCCCTGTACCTGTCCCTGGCGTGTCCTCTGCACGCGCAGGCCTCCGTCCTTGTACCTGACCCTGGCATGCCTCTCTGCATGCGCAGGACGCTGCATTGAACCTGACCCTGGCGTGTTCCTTAACACGCATCATGTCTCTAACTTGTCTTGTCTCCTTGCATGGAACCTTGGTTTGCTTACCGGATGCCCGGACCCTGCCGATCGCCATCAGAGCTACAGAACCTGATGTCCCGGTTGATCCTTGCTTGCTGTCCAGAGTCCGACGTCACTGTGCCTCTGCCTACCATCTTGCACGTACCATGCTTTGGACCTTGGCGTGCCCTGCACGCACCTTGTTATGTGTTCCCTGTGTGTTTACGTTTTGCACCTGTTGTTACCCTGAAGTGTTCCATAATGAAGTTATCTTGAACGTACGTCTTGTTTCACCTTGTCTTGTTTCCGTGAGCCGGCCGTCTGGTTTCAGCTGTCGTGGTGGCTCATCCCCTTGGTCTTGCCCCTGACACTTCCTGTATAGGGGGTGGTTTCTCTCAAGGTCAGCTCGCCCTACGTGGGTGGGTGCCACGGCCCAGAGGGTCCACTCTCTCTAAAGAAAAATGACTCAGTGTAAGCTGACGCTCGTCACACACGGCAGTGATCGTAAGAACTTGGCTAGTGACCGGAGATAACCCCGTCCCCGGCAGTCACGTGCAAGGCAGTTCTTGCAATCAGCTCATCGCAAGAACTGCAGTGTACGCAAAATTCCGGCTGAAACGAGTACACCATTATTTAAATTGGTACACATGCGTAGTAAGCTGCGTTCCCAAACTTAGTACGCATGTGACTAGAAAGATAATGCGGTTTTACCACATGTAATCATAGTGAATGGGTAATTTGCGCAGCAGAGACGGAGCGTCTCTGCTAGCATAAACAGACATGCAGCGATCTTGAAAGACGCGACGCATGTGCGTCTCCGCACGGAAGCTGGAGGTGTCTGTGCATGCATTGTGGAGATGGGATTGTTGAAATCCCATCCACTATGCTGTAATATCTGGACGCTGTGGGTTGGACGCTGTAGATGTACATAGCGTCCAACCCGCAGCGTTAACATACCCTTGGTACACCCAAATCTTTTTCACACCTGCTGTTGCTTAATTCTAGTCTTCTCATTCTGTAGATGTAATTTTTGTTTTTCTTGCCTAGATGTAGAATCTTGCATTTCTCCCTGTTAAATACCATTCTATTAGTCGCTGCCATCCCTCCTAGCTTTGCATCATCTTCAGATTTGATTAGTTTATCTTCAGTTCCCTTATCTAGATCATTTATAACAATGTTGAACAACACTGGGTCCAGGACAGAGCCTTGTGGTACCCCACTTGAAACACTCTTCCAATTGAATGTGCAACCATTTATTACCACCATAAGTCCACCTAACTGTAACCTTGTCAATCCCATACTTGGTCATTTTTTCAATAAGGATAGTATGAGATACTTTATCAAATGCTTTGCTGAAGTCAAGATATATCTACCACATTTCCCTGATCCACCCAGTCAGTGATTCCATGATAGAAAGAGATTAGATTAGTCTGGCATGACTTGTTTGCTACAAACACATGTTTGCTCTGGTTAATTACTGTATTCTTATCCAAGTACTTACATACATACTGTTTAATAATTTGTTCAAAGATCTTCCTGGTATAGACGTAAGGCTCACTGGTCTGTAGTTTCCTGGCTCCATCTTCTTTCCTTTATGATGATAGGGACCACATTTTCCCTTCTCCAATCTTCTGGGACTTCTCCTGTTCTCCAGAATTTTTCAAAGATTATGGTGAGTGGTTCTGCAATTTCTTCTGCTATCGTACCCTAGGATGTAATTCATCTGGACCAGGAGATCTAAATTATTTTAAATTAGCTAAGTGTTCTCTCGCCATCTCAATGTTCATAGATAGTTTGTATTCTTTTATTCCTTCAATGGCACCATGAAGATCAGTTAATGTTACAATTGCTTTCTAAGAGAACACAGATGCAAAATAAGAATTTAAAAGTTCGGCCTTCTTAACAACATTTTTGACCACTTCACCCTTTTCATCCAGTAGAAATTCTATAGCATGTTTGACTTTTCTTTTGCTTTTGACATACCCCCAACATCCTATTTTACTGCTTTTGGTCTCC
The DNA here is from genome assembly GCF_039654945.1 of Dendrobates tinctorius. Taxonomy (NCBI): domain Eukaryota; kingdom Metazoa; phylum Chordata; class Amphibia; order Anura; family Dendrobatidae; genus Dendrobates; species Dendrobates tinctorius. Next base: position 19,833,781 of record NW_027361772.1, read on the forward strand.
CTTGCAAGACTTACTTCATTACTGGCTTTAGCTCTTCTAACACTTGCCTTGCATTCCCTGTAAACAGCATTATATTCTTCTTTAAATATGAATAGCCCCCTACATTTCTTGAATTATTAGTGAGATCATTCCCTGGCGGTTTTCTTCCCACCCTGATCTGATCCCTTTGATTGACAGGTCTCGCTCTGTGTGTACAAAGGGAGAGACCTGTCAGTCAGCGGGAGCGGGGTGGGAAGAAGGTGGGGGAACCAGCCTCTAGGACTAAGAATACAAGAAATATAACATAATCCTTGGCTGGCTTTTCAAAGTAGGTTTACTCTGCTTTTTTTGTGTGTTTTATGTCTAGATTTGATGTTTAACCTGTTGAATTCTGTTTATTATGTTATTTCTTACTAAACTTATTGAGCTTTATAGCTTTTTATTTACCACATCACATCATATTTTACAATAATTAGAAAGAATATTATTACATATAAAGTGAAAAAAAATCATTTATCCTTGTCACAATAAAAGAGAAAAATCTTGTCTTATCAGGACAGTAATGAAAAGCAAATGAGAAGCATTCTTAAGTAAGTCATAAGACTCCTAGACTGAGTTCACACTTTGTTTATTTGGTTCTCACGTAAAATCTGCAGCATAGTAAAGCAACTGCAGACTGGATAAGAATTAGCTTTTTCTACTGCATTTTTTTGGGAGGGGGGCATATCTTGCTTAAAACAAGGCATCAAATTAGAATATAACTTGCTCACAGACATGCTGTGTAAAAAAACTTGAACCAAGCACTAAACATGTGACCCCAGCCTGACGGTAGACCACGCTGTCTTGGTTGCAGAAACCTCACCAGTGGTGGCCTCTGGCTGTAGAATTTTGCAGGTTGGCAAGTTCAAGGCCCTGTGTGATAGACAGAGTAAAGGAAGCCAGGTCCTGGCACTCACAGGTTGAAAAATGGCTTTTTTATTTCAATGCACAAATCCAATTAGACTTTTCAGGCCATCCCATGCTTTTTTCAATAACTGCGTTATTGATGCAGTCTTTGTCTCTTGTGGTGTCATGCTTTAAATAAAGGTACCTTGTTTTTGATACTTTCTGGTATTTGACACATGGATACTTCCTGACAACTTTGCGTGCACAGGAGCTGTGTACGCACGATCGCCGCACTGATGCTGACACCTGGCGCTTTAACCCCCTAAATGATGGGATCGATATCAATTGGTAACCCCCTCTGCCCCTGATCGGCGCTCCGAGGGGGCCTGATTGTTGCTATGGTGACCCGATGTCGTCACAACGACATCCAGGTCACCAGGCACTAGCAAGGTAGTTAGAGCATGTGCATATCTACTGTTCTGTATACCTCTTCAAACTAAACTAACATCCGGAAGCAGTGACAGCTGTGGCTGTCCTCTGGATGTCAGATACATCCAGAGAAGGTGACAGTAAAATGGCTTCTGATTGGCTGCAGTGCTCTCATGACATAATGTCATGCAATCCCCGGGAGAGCCAGTGCCGACACAGCTAGAACGGAACTGAGTAGGGGACAACCCCTTTAATACTTATATGGGTATTTGCTGTCTATATCAATAGGCAAAGTTTATTAACCAATCACTCTGGTTCTTTAGAAAAATACAATGCAGATGTTAGTATTATTAGTCTGTAATGTGACTGCTGTGCTTTCTCCAAGGAATAATGTGGAAGGCGTTGCTTCTTCATATGTGCCACTTATCATTAGTGGGCCTTTTCACAGTGATCCATGCCACATGCGATCTACATCCTATTTCTGGTGATGATGCTCAGTTTTGTAGGTAAGTTTTATTTTTAATTTTAGTTACATATAATCTATAATCGTGCTTTTTCTGACCCCTTGAAATACAGTTTGAAATTTGCTCCCAGTTCCGGGGTATTCTCATGGGGACAAGTCCCTCTGTATAATACGTGCTGGACATTGAGGTCTGTGTGGCTAGGAAAATACTATCTTCATAAGGGCTCATGTATTTGTACAGCTTCATTCCAGGACTGATTTACCCTTCTACAGCCTCCTGTTCTCTGTTATCACCTACACTGATTGTGTACTTTATTCTTCCTCCCTCTGTAGAGTCTGCCTTGGTTTTTTTAGTTTTTTTTTCTCATTACACACATATGCAGCTTATTTTTTTCACCCCTTGCAGATTACCTTGAGATGTTTTTTTCATCCCTATCTACATCTTGTGTGATCTGACCTCCATCAAGAGTTGAATTCTTTTTCCCATCTCCACTTTGCCTCGTGCATCTTCTTGCGCCTTCCTGTTGCTACGCTGCGAAAAGGGAGCGCAGTCAGAGCCAGTTGCAGTGTGCAGTCAGATCTGTGTCAGGAGCAGCAGAACAACCAGTTGTGCGATGGAGTTGCACAGATTCTACAATTGCAAAAAGAGAAAATATTTCATGAAAATTGTTGGATTTTATATTTAAGAGGCACATACACATGCATTCAAAATAAAGTACAAGAGTGCACGTAGCCTTTCAGCAATTGAAAAGACTTACTGATTTAGTTTACAATTATTTCAGGAAAGAAAATCAAGTTAATTAGGCCCCCATACCACTTTCATGTTTTTACCTGAGTTTAAAAAACAACTATCTGAACAGCCCACCACATATCACAAAAGGTAATTTGTTAGGAAATACAGAACACAAAATGTTACTTGCAAAAAAAACAGGAAATCAGGAGGCAGTGGAAAAGCTCCGGAAGAGGACAAGTGACTAAGAACAACCCTTTCAGCTAGTTGTTAATACAAATATGTATAGCAGTAAAAGCACAGAAAAAGGCTGGGGACGAAACATGGTGGCCATGTAGGGTGGTTACGACAGCTTTAAATAGATCAGCACAGCTTTTATAACAAATGATTTCTCCAAAATTCAGCACACAATACCATATTTACTGACTAATGCAGTCTCAGAATTATTCAACTTCTTCATGACCGGCATCTTTGGTACTTAGTAGAGTCCCTCTGGCTGTTATGACCTGATGCATAACCAGACAGCAGCTTCTTGCAGCGTTCCTGAGGTTTCTTTATCCACTCCCCATGAGCAGTGGCCTCTTCAAATCCCATCAAAGATTTTCTATTGAATTCAGTCACACTCTACAATTTTCCAAGACTTCTTCTGAGACTGATCCTTGATTAACTAGGAGGTATGTTTGGAATCATTGTCCTGTTGGAAAGTCCAATGATTCCCATGCTTCAGCTTCCTCACAGAAGGCAAGACTTTTTTTTCAGGACTTGCTGGTACTAGATTTAATTATGTCCTCTATAAGTTGCAGGTTTTAAGTTCAAGAAGAAGCAAAGCTGCGCTGGAGCATAACCGAGCCATCTCCATGCGTTACTGTAGGCATCACAAAGACACCGTCGTGCTTTACTGTAGGCCTCACAAAGACATTGCAATGCTTTACTGTAGGCATCACAAAGACATTGCCATGCTTATCTTTAGGCATCACAGAGACATCACCATGCTTATCTGTAAGCTTCATGTTACTTGCCTGTGCCAGGCCTTTCTCCTTTTTCCTACAGCCAGCTCCCTCTGTGCTAATACACACTAGGTTGATGTGGTAACCCGGGAAGCACCCCTGATACCATATTTTAATGCAGGCTCAGACAGCTATGCACTGCCTGAATATTGCGGTAGTACGCATTTTACGTATGCTATTTTGCTGCTTTCTCCCTCACCCATGACAGCACCACGGAGAGAGGGAGTTCGCCCATCAAGGACAGGAACCTACAGACAAAAGAGCGGCACCTCTCCTCCGCCCCCCCAGTTGGGTTCCTGTCCTTGACGGGTCAACCACGGCAGCAGGAGCGCAGCACTTACCGGGGTGAAGATCCGGGACCGTCCCGTCCGCGGTCAGACAGCGGGGAGGCCCCTGTCGCGGCGGGGTCGGTTGCCGAAGCCGCCACCGCTGCAGCTGAGGGCTGTCCAGGGTGAGCGGGCGGGGAGGACCGGGCAGCCGCTCCGGGAGGAGTAGGGGCTGGGGGACGCCGGTATAGGGGCAGCGCCGGGTACAGAGGTGTACCAAGATGGCGCTGCCCCGGAAATAGAAGGAGGAACTTCCGGGTCCCCGCGGTCGGCGCATGCGCAGTGCGCACTCCCCGGGGAGGCAGCGGTGCAGGCCGGGAAAACAGGTGACGCCAGGGCGGCCTATTCAAATTTGGAACGCTGAAGCAGCCTCAGGGCTGGAAGCGTTCAGGCGTGATGGATAGCGACCAGCATGAGGAGCTACAGCAGCCTAAGCAGCAGCAGCAGCAACATAGGCAGCATCACCAGCACCGCCAAAAGGATAAAGACGGACGGGAGAGCCGGTCCAGTAGTCACTCCACGCAGCAATCAACTGCAAGGAGCAAGTCACCTGCCATGGATCGCCCAGTGAGGGATTTGGATTCACTTCCAGAACCGGTACCTGCAACCGCGCATGGGGGGTAAGTGGATCTTCGTGAATGTTCCCCATTGTAATAGACTTATTTCCCTTATCAGGGAAAGAAGAGAGAAAAAACCAAGAACAGGGAATGCCCCACCTGTAGGAAGCCATTACCAACGCCCTGGGAGAAAAAATTATGTGACTCCTGTATACAGGAGGTCCTCGGCGGTGAAACCCTGGATCATGCCGCAGACCTAAGGGCGGTAATCCGCGCAGAAATTCAGAGTGCCCTTTCATCCAAAAAACGGGAAAGGAAAGGAAGGAAGGGGGACGTGGTAATAGAGTCCCAATCAGAGAGCTTATCGTCAGGGGAAGTCACCTCCCATACTGTAAATACCGACTCGTCATCCTCCGAAGAGGAGACGGAAGGTCGTCATTGTTTCCCCCTGGACGAAGTGGATGCCTTAGTAAAAGCGGTAAGATCCACTATGGGGGTGGAAGACCCCCGGACTGATAGATCAGTCCAGGACATTATGTTCGGAGGACTGGGTCAAAAGAAACGGAGGGTATTTCCGTTAAATAAGAACGTCCAAGGCCTCATAGATAAAGAATGGGAAAAACCGGATAGGAAAAACTCTACGGTTCCTTCCATCAAAAGAAAGTACCCATTTGATGAGGAGGCATCCACATCGTGGGATAAAGCCCCCAAACTAGACGTGGCGGTAGCCAAAGCTTCAAGAAGGTTTGCGCTCCCCTTTGAAGATATGGGTACCCTGAAAGACCCATTAGATAAAAAAGCGGATACCCTACTTAAGGGCACCTGGGAATCAGCAGGGGGAAACATCAGGCCGGCGGTAGCGGCAACCTGTACCTCCCAGAGCTCTTATGGTATGGATAGACCAATTGGAGAGACAGATAAGGGAAGGGGTTCCCAGAGATAAAATCCTGGAATCCATGCCAATGATAAGAGGGGCGACAGCCTTCCTGGCCGACTCTTCGGCTGATTCGATAAGATTGTCATCCAAAACGGCAGCCTTGTCGAATGCAGCTAGAAGAGCTTTGTGGTTAAAATGTTGGCCTGGGGATCTCCAGACAAAAATGAAGTTATGCGCCATTCCCTGTGAAGGAAAATTCCTCTTCGGGGAAACTTTGGATGACATCCTCGAAAAGGCAGGCGACAAAAAGAAAGGCTTCCCAAACCTAGGACCAGTGAGTGCCACGGGCTTTAAACGGTCCTTTCGGAACAAAAAGTTCTTTCAGAGGAGACCCCCGAGAGACCAAAAATGGGAAGACAGAAGAAGGGACAGGGGGTTCATCTTCGGTAACTCGTCCCGGGATAAAAAACCCGCCAAGTGACTGTGGGCCCAGGGTGGGAGGGAGACTAAGTTTTTTCCTCCCAGCCTGGGAGAAAATATCCAACAATCCCTGGCTGATAAATCTTATAAGATCAGGATTAAGGATAAGCTTTTATTCTCTCCCTCCGCAAAAATATATAATTACCCCGATAAGGTCGTCGAAAAACGAACAAGACGCCCTCGAAAAGTAGGTCCTGAGTATGTTGGACAAAAAAGTCCTACAGGAGGTTCCCCCACAGGAGAGAGGCAGGGGGTTCTACTCGCCTCTCTTCCTAGTAACCAAACCAGACGGCACCTTCCGCACCATCATAAATTTAAAAAGACTGAATTGCTATATCAAGAACGAAAAATTCAAGATGGAGTCGATCAAATCGACCATCAAAATTCTCTTTCCGCAATGCTTTATGGTGGTCTTAGACCTCAGCGATGCCTACTACCATGTCCCCATTCACAAAGAATCCAGGCAATACCTCAGGCTAGCGGTCTCGATAGCAGGAGAAATAAGAGAATTCCAATACAGGGCCCTGCCATTTGGGATCTCAGTGGCTCCACGGGTCTTTACGAAATTGGTGGCAGAGATGATGGCTCACATAAGAGAACAGGATGTTCTGATAGTGCCATATTTGGACGACTTTTTAATAGCGAGCAACTCAGGCCAGAAATGCACAGAACAGAGGGACAGAGTGATGAGCACTCTAAAAAACCTCGGGTGGCTTCTGAACCTGAAAAAGTCAAGGCTGGAACCAAGGATAGTCCAGGAGTTCCTAGGCCTGACACTGGATTCAAACATCCAAGTGTGTTACTTGCCAAATCACAAAAGGGACAGAATCATTCATATGGTACAAAAAGCGAGGCAAAACCCTTCTATGACACTAAGACGAGCAATGTCTCTGTTAGGGTCCCTCTCTGCATGCTTGCCGGCGGTCCAGTGGGCACAAATACACATGAGGGATCTGCAGTGGGATGTCCTGACCAACCAGTGGGCTTTAGGAGACCACTTGGAACATCATATTACGCTAGATTCAAAAACTATTCATTCCCTAGCCTGGTGGGAGGACAAAAACAACTTGTCCAAAGGGATTCCCTGGGAGGCCAAGATCACACATGTAATTTCCACCGACGCCAGTCCTGTGGGATGGGGAGCACACATGGGCATCAGTGTGGCTCAAGGAGGATGGAGAGGTCAAGAACTAAAAGCCTCCTCGAATCAAAAAGAACTGCTAGCAGTAAATTATGCCTTGAGTCACTTTTTGCCAGCATTAAAGGGCCATCATGTCCGGATATTCTCGGACAACCGAGTAACAGTGGCCTATATAAACCACCAGGGGGGAACCAGGTCCAGAACGCTAATGGAGGCATCCTCCGAGATATTCAGGTTAGCCGAGGGAAAACTTACTGTCCCTATCGGCGCTACACATACGGGGAGTAGAGAACCAGACAGCAGACTTTCTGAGCCGTACCCAACTACATCAAGGGGAGTGGGCTCTAAATCAGTCCGTTTTTCAGAAGATTGTGGAAATGTGGGGAACCCCAGACATAGACTTATTTGCAGACCACAAAAACAAAAAGGTGGAAGCATTCTGTTCTCTAAATCCCAAAGGGAATCCTCGGACCCTGGACGCATTTATGCTCCCATGGACACGGGGACTACTGTATGCCTTCCCACCGACCATTCTCCTCCCGGCGGTGATAAGGAAAGTCAGGGAAGAGGGGGCTCGGGTAATACTTATAGCCCCTTTCTGGCCAAAAAGAACATGGTTTTCATGGCTCAGAATAATGTCAGTAAACGACCCCTGGGTTCTACCAGATCTCCCCGACCTTCTATCGCAGGGTCCTGTGCTACACCCCCAAGCAGTGAACCTCCATTTAACAGCATGGAATTTGAAAGGTCACTGCTGAGGGGGAAAGGATTTTCAGAAAATCTAATTTCCACGTTGCAAAAAAGTAGAAAACCAATTACAACCAGAGCCTACGGTAGAACCTGGAGGAAATTCCTATCCAGTTCGGGGGCAAAGGTTCAGGATGGAATACAAATGGATAAAATCCTGGAATTCCTCCAAAGGGGGTTAGAACAGGGACTAGCGACTAACACACTGAGGGTACAGGTAGCGGCCCTAGGCGCCCTCTATAATCAGGAGGTGGCGAGCGACCCTTGGGTATCACGGTTTATGAGGGCCGCAGTTAGGTCTAGACCAATAACTACCCAGAAAGTACCATCATGGGATCTGAACTTAGTGTTGTCAGCCCTAACAGGACCCCCATTCGAGCCTATTCAGTCAGCTCCACTAAAGACCCTATCATTAAAAACGATACTGCTAGTGGCCCTAACATCTGCTCGCAGAGTGAGTGACATTCAAGCCTTATCGGCAATACCCCCATTCATTAAAATTATGAAGGATAGAATTATATTGAAACCTAACCCTGCATATTTGCCTAAGGTAGCAACACACTTCCATAGATCACAGGAGGTAGTCCTTCCTTCCTTCTGCCCAAACCCTACGAATAGAGGAGAGGAGAAATTTCACACATTAGATGTGAAGAGGTGCTTAGTGCACTACCTAGAGGCCACCAAGGGATGTAGGAAGGAAGGATCTCTCTTTGTGTGTTTCCAGGGACCTCGGAAGGGGCTCGGGGCGTCCAAAAGTACCCTGGCAAGATGGATAAGGGATGCGATTGCCCTGGCATACTCATGCAGTGGGAATACCATCCCGGAGGGTCTAAAAGCCCACTCTACGAGAGCAATGGCGACCTCATGGGCAGAAAGATCAGAGGTATCAATAGAGCAGATCTGTAAGGCGGCCACCTGGTCAACACCTTCTACCTTTTTCAAACACTATCGCCTAGATCTAGCCTCTGCGTCTGACCTGACCTTCGGGAGAAGGGTCCTTCAGGCGGTGGTCCCTCCCTAAGCTACCAATCTCTGAAATTCTCTCCGTGGTGCTGTCATGGGTGAGAGAGAATAGCTTAGTTACTCACCAATAACGGTGTTTCTCGGAACCCATGACAGCACCCGCTTAATTCCTCCCCTTTTTCACGTGTGCGGTGAGCACGATTTAATGTGTGTAGAGTGTGTTCTTAGACACGAGGCTTCTCTATAAGTATACAAATTATAATGTTATGTATATACTTTTGTTGTTAACTAACCGGGAGACCCTCTGATGCTCTGTAACCAACTGGGGGCAGAGGAGAGGTGCCGCTCTTTTGTCTGTAGGTTCCTGTCCTTGATGGGCGGACCCCCTCTCTCCGTGGTGCTGTCATGGGTTCCGAGAAACACCGTTATCGGTGAGTAACTAAGCTATTTCTGCAGAAAATAGATGCTAATCTGTGCTGTACCAACTACTTAAATCCTTACAACATATCTGGTGCACTATTTGCCTCCTAAAAGTCACAGTGATAAGAGTGCAGGAGTGAAATCTGCACAACATTCATTGCTATTACAATGATATCAGAGCAATCGGGGGCTTTTCGGCTATGTGCACACGGTGCGGATCCTCCCGCGGATTTTACTAAATCCGCAGGTCAAATGACATGCATTTTTCCTGCGGATTTAGTGCATTTTTTGTGCGGATTTACTGCCGTTTTTGCGTGGTTTTCTACAGCCGTTTTCCACCTGCGGATTTGTAGAATGGAGCAGGTGGAAAACTGCAGCAAAACCGCACAAAAGAAGTGACATGCTGCTTCTTTTATTCCGCACGAAATCCGCGCGGAAAAATCCGCAGCATGTGCACAGCGTTTTTTTTTTACATAGGCTATAATGGTACTGTACATCACCTGCGTTCTGCTGCGGATCCGCAGGGCCAAATCTGCTGCGGATCCGCAGCAGAATCTGCACCGTGTGCACATAGCCTTCAGGTGCTGCACCTTTGACAGGCACATGGAGAGGGGCGATGGAGAGTCCTAATAGTGCGCCTTCTTATAGCAAAGTGAGAGCAGGAACGAGTCTGCACAGCGCTCCCGCTGACAGTGTAATGATGCTATAGTCAGAGTGTTGTGCAGGTTCTGCTCCTGCTCTTACTGTGGCTTCTAGAAGGCAGATCGCATGTATGGTGCTTCCCTGTCAATTCGTGGTTGGTAGATCCATACAACAAGTATGGTGTACAGATATCATCTAAGCAGTTGTTATAGCACAGTTCACCATATGTTTTCTACAGGAAAGTAGCAAACTAGAGTAATTAATCCTATCACAGTATTTTTTCAAATTGCATATTATGGTAGATCAGCTCAGAGGAAGACTCATGCAGCATTTTTAATAAACCAATGAGAGGTTTAAAGAGACAGCGTTCCTATGCCAGTGCAGAGCTAGCAAAAATCAACAAGGCCTAAACAAAAAAAAAAACATAGTATACAACATAGTATACTGAACAGTATGTGTGGTTGCGGGGATCCGCCCGTTCAGGGAAATCAACATACACAGGTTCAGCTTCCTTGTCAGGACACATAGCACTGGAGTTCCTCTCTCCAGCTCTACTGAACACTGAATGCCTCAGAAGGCTGACTATTTAAACCCCAGATCACACCCTGGGGTGGAGATAATGTGGACAACCTCCCATCCCCTCTATGGTAGTGTATAAAAAAACAGCCCTTAAAATGGCCAATTAACCCCTCTTAACACATAGTCTGCTGGAGGAAACTTCTGGGTTTCAAATCACTGAAGCTAATAGTCTCGTCTCAGTGAAACATATCTCCCCTCAGCACTTTGCCAGTGACTTTGACACAATATGCAACATTAAAATGGAAAAAAAATGAGTTAAAAAGTAACTTAATGATTTCAGCTAATACTGTTCTGAATTGTACTGTTAACACCTACAACTCTGCTTCAACAAGGTTCCTGACCGCTATCCTGGTGCCTTTGTATCTTTTTGCATCCTTTTGCTTGTTTACACAAGGCAGTGATCACTTCTCGTAAGTTGCCAGGCCACCAAAAACACAGCCATGTAGCACACATTCTTGAGCTTTCTCACTCTTGATCACTATCTCCTCTCATTCTCAATCTCTTGATTTCTTATTCTATCTTGATCTCTTGTTCGTCATAATCTCTCATCTTCGATCTCTCTTTCGAACTCTCTCAATTTTCTCGATCTTTCCCGTTCTTGATTTCTCTCCCCTGTTCTTGATTTCTCTCCCCCCTCAATTTCTCTTCATTTATTTCTCTTTCTGTCAATTGTTGTTCTGTCATCCTCTCCATTTTTTTTCTTTCTCTTGATTTCTCTTTGGAGCAAGTGAGGAAAAGAAACGATTTTTGTTCAAACTTCTGCACTACAATTATTCTCGTATATAAAATATCGTAGAGGCTGAAAGTAATGGAACTACTAATAAAAGCTGATTGCTGTGGGGACCTAGGGTGGGTTGGTTGGGAGTCATTTTATAATCCTCTTCTTGTTACGGATGTCCAAAGCTGAGAAGCCATTTAAAAGAAGTCCAATATTCCCACTCCCCCCAAAAAAAACTTTAATTGAACCATTTTGATATCAATTTAGGGAACATAGCCTCTATAATAATCATACTGGAACTGTAGATTTTAGTAAATGTGTTTTAGAGAAAAACTGTTTTATTACATATGTAAATGAGGAGGCTTCGGTGCTCCCTTGGTGTGGCCAAGTGCTCAGTGCACCTGCCCACATCCTAATTTCAATACTCTGCCCCTTCCTTCATGGTGATTGTCAGCTATCGCTTTGAATCGTTGTCTGATCTGACCCCACAGGTCCGCACATACATTAGAGGGGCTGAGGGCCTGCACACAGTGTCAGTCTGCGCAGGTGCGGAGTTGTCACCCTCTCTCCTGTGTATAACAGACGCTCGCTGCACGCAGGATCAGACAGCTGATGCTGACCGGAGAGGGGTGAGAATGTGCACAATGTCACGGTGTACATGCTCCACACCCCCGCTATTGTGTATAGTGGCCGCCAGCTGCTGTGTGATCCCGTGTACAGTGACTGGCCACTTCACACAGGTGCTGTGAATAACATTGATCATCTGATGACAATGGCTCCTGTCAGTGGTGCGGTATATTTCACAGCACATGAACAATCAGCTACAGTCGAAAGTGCCCAAAACTGAAAACGAGCAAGGGTACGGATGGGAGCAACTATGTCAGAAGTCAAAATATGATGCCAGATGGCTGGGTTAGAGCATCTCCAGTATTTCAGGATGTTCCCAGTAGCCAGGGGTGTACGAGGACCGTTGGTGCACGTGGATAGAGAAGGTAACTTGTCCGGTCCTATCCAATAAAAGGGATATGCAGTGCAAATTATTGTAGGGCACTACAGGCATAATGTTTTCTTTTTTTCCATAATATTCTTTTGCGTCCTTTTTTTAACACTTTTTATTCTCTCCTTTCTCGTAGTGCTGGGTTCCATGTTGTGTATCAAGGCATAGGTGATGTGTCCTGCAAACACGTCCCACCCTGTGAAAACTACACTCAAGCACTGAGTGATGTCCCGGTGATTACATACTCTAATGCCCAGGAGGTAGGTTACATAAAAGAGCAGGATGCAGAATGGTGTAATTAAGCCGTTTCTGAAGGTAGACAGCATGCAGAATGAATTTTAAGCCCGGTTCAGACAGCCGTGTGGAAAAAAACGGCCAGTGGCATCCGTAGAATGCTCCTCTACATTGCTAACTGGTGCCAGAGATGCCTTTACATTGCACACATTATTCTGGTCTGTAAACCAGACCAAAATCTGGTCCTTAATCCAGGCTCAAAATCTGATGCTTAAACCAGACCAAAAGCTGATCCTTAACCCCTCCAAATCTGGTACTTAAACCAGTCCAAAATCTGATTCTTAAACCAGACCTAAAGCTGGTCCTTAAACCAGACCTAAAGCTGGTCCTTAAACCAGTCCAAAATCTGATTCTTAAACCAGACCTAAAGCTGGTCCTTAAACCAGACCTAAAGCTGGTCCTTAAACCAGACCTAAAGCTGGTCCTTAAACCAGACCTAAAGCTGGTCCTTAAACCAGTCCAAAATCTGATTCTTAAACCAGACCTAAAGCTGGTCCTTAAACCAGACCTAAAGCTGGTCCTTAAACCAGACCTAAAGCTGGTCCTTAAACCAGACCTAAAGCTGGTCCTTAAACCAGTCCAAAATCTGATTCTTAAACCAGACCTAAAGCTGGTCCTTAAACCAGACCTAAAGCTGGTCCTTAAACCAGACCTAAAGCTGGTCCTTAAACCAGACCTAAAAGCTGGTCCTTAAACCAGATCAAGTAGTTTTTGTTTTTTTGGTCTGCATGGAAAATCGATCATGTGCACACAGACCGATCATACGCTTGTCTCCGTGAGACCTTGGTGGCTTGTACTATTGGGAACAGTTGGGATCTTTCGTACAATAGGATCTGGAGCCATATTGCCAATGTTCTCGAATTCTTTGCCTGTCCTGTTAGATGTATTTTTCATACCCTGGAACAGAAAGATTCGTGGGAACTGATGCTGATGGGCCAGACATTTACTTTCCTCCTGGAGGGGGAGCGAGGAAAATATAATTGTATTGTACCGTTTAGGGCTCCCGTGTTGGTTGTATGTACCTCGGTATATATGGATTTTCTCATTAGGACACCCCCTTCAGTATAAGCTATTGATGTCTATAGGTAGACAATCCCGCTCTGTGCCATCATCTTATTAGCTGGAGTGACAGATTACTTGACACAAGCACCGGTTACCAATTTGATTTGGATAATTGATCTTCTGGATCTGCTGCTTTTAGGACCGAGGTGGGAAGCCCTCTTTAAGGGCTCATACCTAATTTGCATGGAGAGCTTTGTTTGACTTGTAGTAGCAAACAAAGCTTATTTGGTAACTCTATTTGCCTTTCTGTTAAATACACTGAAAATGTTAGATAAATATGGTTGCTTTATTTCTGAGAACAGCCCCACTCCTGTGTACAGGGTTTTACTGGTATCTTATCGGAGTCCCATTCACCTCAATGGAGCTGAGCTGCTAAACCAGTCATCATTAGACTTTCATAAAAAGGAGCTGGAAGTGTTTCACCATTTTTTAAAAATTTTTTTTTTATAACTAGTCTGTTCTCCATCTCTTGATCCCTCAGAATATTAGCCTCCGCCATGAATAGGGGAGCAGATTGCATAGATTATAGCGGAATACTTTTAAGAACAATGTTTAGCTCTGTCCACTAGATGGCAGTGTTAGGTCAGTGGAATGATTATAGCGGGCACTGGTGATGCAGAATTACAGGATTCAGGTCTCAAAAGTGTCTAAAAGGATAATTGGCTTTGTTGCCCATAGCAACCAGTCACAGCTCAGCTTTCATTTCGTAAACTGACCAGGTGAAATGAAAGCTGCTCTGTGATTGGTTGCTCTAGGTAACAAAGACCCTCCCCTTAGTTACTGTGCTGTTTTTCATACAGAATTTAGGGGGATGTATGTGGATGTGCAGGGGGGCTGCTAGCATAGATTTTGGATCTAACCCTATTTCAGATCTTAAGTCAGACCGTAATAATGGAATAAAGCAATGAAGACCAACTATGGCAACAATAGGCTCATATATTGGTGCATACATTAAAGGGAACCTGTCATGTCCAGAAATGCTATTTAACTCCTGATATAGAGAGAGAGTCTGCGGTAAAGGACTGGCTTACTGCAGCAGCTACAGGGAGAAAATTCAGTTATATAGGTTTTATTGACCCATGGTTATACCACGCGGAAGTGCAGATCTGCGATTGGTTTCTCATGCCGAAAAAAAACGCAAAAAGAAAACAAACGACTCATGGCTCCAGACTTCAGATCATGCACCCTTACAAGTCCAGACAATGGAGAAGATGGAGAAATTAAGTTCTCCATCTTCTCACCTGTGCTGTTATCTCTCATGCGAGTGAACCGGATCACACTAAGAGGACACTCAGACTCTGACAATGTCATTGGCATACTCCGCCCGATTCTGTGGCATGACAGAATCATCGCTCGTGTGACCCCAGCCTAAGGCCGGTTTCACACAGCTTGGTATTTTCGGTACCGGAAGGGGAGAATGATGCGAGCAGTCTTGAGCACCTGCCGCCGGGGAACAGCGCTAACTGTACAGCTGCTTATCATGCGCCGGTATGTGTCGCACAGATGACATCCCTGTGTGTCATCCGCGTGCACGTGTGTGGGACGTTTTGCGGCCCCTGCTGCTGCTAAAAGAAAAGGACATGGGAAATGCACTAAAACCCGCGTGCGTTATTTACCTGCAGATTTTCCGCATCTGATACAACTCTGATTTGCAAGTGAAAAATATCCCTAGTTATTGACTGGAGCAACTCGGCACATAGAAGGGATTCTCCAGTTGAGGCAATCCTTTTAATCTTTCTTACATAAGTGTAAAGGTCATTTGGGATGTGAGTGTCTTTTAATGAGATCCCCCTAATTGAAGGGCAATATCTTGGTGACCAGATACCTTTATGTCAGATTGCTTTCCATTGTCCCTGTGCACAATGGGTGTAGTACACCCTTCTCCTTGGGTGCTGTTCTCTGTGGCTTCATGCCGAGCTCTCCAATATATACCGTAAGTTAATGATGAGTCCATCGTGCCGGCCTTGCCAAGCTCAGCAGCGACCACTCAGTGCTGATAAATGGCAGCGATTCCCGCCGTCCGCTGCCTGATGTATGGATCATATTAACACTGCTGCTGAGTTTACTTTATTCCTCTCCGGACACTGACACAATCCATCTGCAACCAAAGGAGCAAATGGAGAGAGTGATGATCCGGGCCAACCTGGGTCAAAAGAATGGGGGGAAAACTTAAGTTGCAGTCATTTCCTACTTATCGGACCATTCATCAGTGAGAAAGCGTCCGGTGACATTTCCACTGTGTTGTGATATTAACGCACGGTCATTTTTCAGGAGGGAAGTCTCTGTTGCCGTCAGTTTTGGGTCTGAAACTGGCGTGAGAATGGCGGACATGTGACATATGTTTCGCACTTATTCCATTGGAGAAAAAAATGCTGCAGTCGGTTCTAAGTGGCTGATAACAGCGAACAACAGACGTTATTCAGCAAACTTGGATAGTTCTAAAGAAATATTAGGGCTGATATGAAAGGTAGAGGGGGGGTAGTTATTGTGGAGCCGCAGGTTGCAGTATGATGTCACTGGCAGGTTGTGATGTCATCAGCTGGTACGTCTAATCCGTACCTCTCTATCTGACATCGGAGGGCGCTTCACGTTGTTTTTCCCGTGTGATTTAACCCATTTTACTATGAAAATGACTCTCTGTGTTACAAAGCCTGTATTAACCTAGCTTCCTCTTTCCCATCCGGACGTCTCTGGTATCTTCCCTGCAGCCCCCACATGCAGGGGAAGCCCGAATGGTTTTCTCCATTGCAGAGGAGGACAGATAGCATGAAATTTGAAGAGAGGGGGCGGTGGGTGGAATGGGGGTCCCTCCGCCTCCACTTGGACAGCACACCTAAAAGAAATAAAAACCAATACACCCTTAATAAGCCGCATCTCTCCCTACTGCTGCAGCTGCCACTGGTGTGACAGGCGGTGCAGTACCCGCACTGTGACAGCAGGGGGCCCAGCAGTCACTTAATGATGCCATTTACTAATTTTCCCTTCCTAACACATTAATGATCACATTCATTATCAGGGGCTCTTTATTTTATCAATGCAAAGAAATTTTGCATAAAAAAAATAGATCGTGTTTTGTTTTTTGTTTTTTTTCAGCCAGCGCCTCACATTTCTGTTAGTGCTACCTAGACTATAGAAGGATGAATGAAGGGAGGTCGAGGAAGTGGTTCTGATATCGCCTGGAGCACCATGCAAGGGTAGACACTTCTTATATATGGGCTGTTTACCCCTGACTATTAGTCACACAATTATATTGTTTATTGTATAAATAATTGTATTGTGTTAATTACATATCAAAATATACCGTAAACGTATAACAACCTATAATAATCAAATATTACCGACATACAGTGATAGTATAAAACCACCATACAGTAATCAAATAACGGTCGTGCTGTGATCAAATAATACTGCCATAAAGTAAGAGTATAATACAGCCACACACTAACCAAATAACCTATAGTGTTTATATAGTACGACATTAAAGTGATTGTATAATGCCACAATACACTAACCAAATAACAGCCTTACAGTAATCAAACAGTAGTGCCATAAAGTGATAGCATAATACCGCCAGACACTAGCCAAATGGCCTACAGTGTTCAAATGGTAATGCTATAAAGTGATAGTATAAT
Source organism: Dendrobates tinctorius (assembly GCF_039654945.1). Lineage (NCBI taxonomy): Eukaryota > Metazoa > Chordata > Amphibia > Anura > Dendrobatidae > Dendrobates > Dendrobates tinctorius. Next base: position 19,850,709 of record NW_027361772.1, read on the forward strand.
ACTGCCATGCAATGACCAATTAACAGCCATACTGTTATCAAATAGTATTGCCATAAATAGACAGTATAATACCGCCATACACTAAAACCAAATAACCTACAGTGATCAAATTGTGCTGCCATGCAGTGATAGTACAGTTAGGTCCATATATATTTGTACAGAGACAACATTTTTCTAATTTTGGTTCTAGACATTACCACAATGAATTTTAAACAAAACAATTCAGATGCAGTTGAAGTTCAGACTTTCAGCTTTCATTTGAGGGTATCCACATTAAAATTGGATGAAGGGTTTAGGAGTTTCAGCTCCTTAACATGTGCCACCCTGTTTTTAAAGGGACCAAAAGTAATTGGACAGATTAAATAATTGTAAATAAAATGTTCATTTCTAGTACTTGGTTGAAAACCCTTTGTTGGCAATGACTGCCTGAAGTCTTGAACTCATGGACATCACCAGACGCTGTGTTTCCTCCTTTGTGATGCTCTGCCAGGCCTTCACTGCGGTGGTTTTCAGTTGCTGTTTGTTTGTGGGCCTTTCTGTCTGAAGCTTAGTCTTTAACAAGTGAAATGCATGCTCAATTGGGTTGAGATCAGGTGACTGACTTGGCCATTCAAGAATATTCCACTTCTTTGCTTAATAAACTCCTGGGTTGCTTTGGCTTTATGTTTTGGGTCATTGTCCATCTGTAGTATGAAACGACGACCAATCAGTTTGGCTGCATTTGGCTGGATCTGAGCACACAGTATGGCTCTGAATACCTCAGAATTCATTCGGCTGCTTCTGTCCTGTGTCACATCATCAATAAACACTAGTGACCCAGTGCCACTGGCAGCCATGCATGCCCAAGCCATCACACTGCCTCCGCCGTGTTTTACAGATGATGTGGTAGGCTTTGGATCATGAGCTGTACCACGCCTTCACCATACTTTTCTCTTTCCATCATTCTGGTAGAGGTTGATCTTGGTTTCATCTGTCCAAAGAATGTTCTTCCAGAACTGTGCTGGCTTTCTTAGATGTTTTTTAGCAAAGTCCAGTCTAGCCTTTTGATTCTTGATGCTTATGAGTGGCTTGCACCGTGCAGTGAACCCTCTGTATTTACTCTCATGCAGTCTTCTCTTTATGGTAGATTTGAATATTGATACGCCTACTGGAGAGTGTTGTTCACTTGGTTGGCTGTTCTGAGGAGATTATTCTGCGATCATCCACCACTGTTATCTTCCGTAGGCGCCCAGGTCTTTTTGCATTGATGAGTTCACCAGTGCTTTCTTTCTTTCTCAGGATGTACCAAACTGTTGATTTTGCCACTCCTAATGTTGTAGCAATTTCTCGGATGGGTTTTTTCTGTTTTTGCAGCTTAAGGATGGCTTGTTTCACCTGCATGGAGAGCTCCTTTGACCGCATGTTTCCTTCACAGCAAAACCTTCCAAATGCAAGCACCACACCTCAAATCAACTCCAGGCCTTTTATCTGCTTAATTGAGAATGCCATAATGAAGGGATTGCCCACACCTGTCCATGAAATAGCCTTGGAGTCAATTGTCCAATTACTTTTGGTCCCTTTAAAAACAGGGTGGCACATGTTAAGGAGCTGAAACTCCTAAACCCTTCATCCAAATTTAATGTGGATTCCCTCAAATGAAAGCTGAAAGTCTGAACTTCAACTGCATCTGAATTGTTTTGTTTAAAATTCATTGTGGTAATGTCTAGAACCAAAATTAGAAAAATGTTGTCTCTGTCCAAATATATATGGACCTAACTGTATAATACCGCCATACAACGGCCAAGTAACAGCCATACTGTTATAAAATAGTACTGTCATAAAGTGATGATATAACAATGCCATACACTAATCAAATAGCCTGCAGTGACTAAAGAGTAATGTCATAAAGTGATAGTATAATACAGCTATAGAATGACCAAATAACAACCGTACAATAACTAAATACTACTGCCATAAAGTGATAGTATAATACCATCATACAAGGCCAATTTTTTTTTGTGAGACCATTTGAGGCCCAGTTTGTAGCACGGCTCAGTTTGCCCGCAGGACAAGTAAGGATCCCTCTCGAGTATTTTAGGCGACATTGCATCACCCGCCTGGTGGCATTGCCCACACATCTCATAGTCAAATCTAATTCCATAAACTCGCAGAGATCTTTCCGCGTCCTGTTTGCATAATCCGATAATGGCGGAGACACCAACAGTGTGTCGTTAAAACAGCGTAATAACAGGCAGCACAGTAACCGTAACCCTTTATGGTGCGTCCACACGGGACAGACATGCTGTCGCTGTACCTTTTTCTGCACGGAAATTCAGCCTGTGGATTTCACCTCTTAATGTAGAGGGGCGAAATCCTGGGTTGATTCTACAAATCATCTGCTGCCAAGTCCTGGTGAGTATGAGGCTTCGGCGGAGGCGCATGGATTTTTCAATCCCATATGGAACCAAACTGGTGGCTCATTTTTTTTTTTTTTGTTTTTACAGTAAAAAGTTAGACTTTGTTCCAAGTTACTAAATGCAGGATTTGGGAATGTTTAGTTTGCAAAAGAGAAGACTGAGAGGAGACTTAATAGCTGTCTACAAATATCTCAAGGGCTGTCACATTGTAGAAGGATCAACTTTATTCTCATTTGCACAAGGAAAGACTAGAAGCAATGGGATGAAACTGAATGGGAGGAGACACAGATTAGATATTAGAAAAAACTTTTTGACAGTTAGAGTGATCAATGAGTGGAACAGGCTGCCACGAGAAGTGGTGAGTTCTCCTTCAATGGAAGTCTTCAAACAGAGGCTGGACAGACATCTGACTGGGATGATTTAGCGAATCCTGCTTTGAGCAGGGGGTTGGACCAGATGGCCCAGGAGGTCCCTTCTAACTCTACCATTCTATGATCCCCTATTAATAGGATAGGATAGGGTATGGGGGATAACTTTTGAACTCTTTGGGGTCCGACTATTGGGACTCCCAAAATGGGGTTATGAAAAGCCCATTCCTTCTCCATAGGACTTCCAAAAATGACTGACCCTACCAGTCACAGCGATCGAGCGGAGATCCCCATGATCGACCACTGCTCCGTTATTAGTCCCGGTCTGAGGATCAGTTGGGACACCAGCAGTCGGTCCCCCAGCAACGTGGACATTTTCTCCTATACTATTGATTGTGTATAGGTATAGCTTAGTTATTTGGTACAGCAATCTTTTTTTTTTTTAGACTATTTCTCAATACCATTACTGTATCAAAGTTCTCAAGATCTCTGCTTGCTGTCATAATCTTCAGAGCTAATTTCTAGTGGCTAACAATGTCTGATGTTATGATCACAGCGGTGCGCTCTGGTAACTATACCATACCGACTGGGTATTACCGAGCCATGTCCTTCACAAATTTGCATCATCAGGATGTAAATAATCAAGGTTCAAACTGACAACAAGCAGACAGCCCGGGAAATGTTAGATCTAGCACCAGTTTTTTGTTTTTTTTTTCGTTTGAGTCTGTATTAATCCATCGTGAGAAAAAAATTGTGGTCTGCTGAATCAGATGATGGGATATGGAGGTAGTATTGTAGGAAATATCACCCGTAATGTGTCTGTGTGCAGGGCAGACCTGTCCCTCTTGTTACACACCTAAGATGCTACAGTCCCTTTTGACAGTAGCATCTACATTGTTAAACTGCCAAGATATGAGTTATCTCTGATCCCAGCAGTTGCATCAAAGTCCCGGCTGTGTAGTAGAGGTCCTGCTACTTACATGGTCCTGCTGTTGAAATTGCAGGCACAGTCATAGTGCCCAAAGAGTCAGAATGCAGAGTGTGGCACTGGTCCCAGGACTGGAGAGGGAATAGGCTAGCGTTGCCAAGGGGCTGCGGGCAAACCAGGCTAGTGTTGCCAGAGGGCTGGGAGGAACCAGGCCAGCTTTGCCAGGGGACGGTGGGGGGGACCAGGCTAGCGTTTGCAGAGGACGGAAGGGGGACCAGGCTAGTGTTGCCAGAGGGCATGGGGGAGACCAGGCCAGTGTTACCAGAGGGCTGGGAGGAACCAGGCCAGTGTTACCAGAGGGCTGGGGGAAAACCAGGCCAGCGTTGCCAGAGGGTTGGGGGAATACCAGGCCAGCGTTGCCAGAGGGCTGGGGGAAAACCAGGCCAGCGTTGCCAGAGGGCTGGGGGAAAACCAGGCCAGCGTTGCCAGAGGGCTGGGGGAAAACCAGGCCAGCGTTGCCAGAGGGCTGGGGGAAAACCAGGCCAGCGTTGCCAGAGGGCTGGGGGAAAACCAGGCCAGCGTTGCCAGAGGGCTGGGGGAAAACCAGGCCAGCGTTGCCAGAGGGCTGGGGGAAAACCAGGCCAGCGTTGCCAGAGGGCTGGGGGAAAACCAGGCCAGCGTTGCCAGAGGGCTGGGGGAAAACCAGGCCAGCGTTGCCAGAGGGCTGGGGGAAAACCAGGCCAGCGTTGCCAGAGAGCTGGGGGAAAACCAGGCCAGCGTTGCCAGAGGACTGGGGGAAAACCAGGCCAGCGTTGCCAGAAGGCTGGGGGAAAACCAGGCCAGCGTTGCCAGAGGGCTGGGGAAAAACCAGGCCAGCGTTGCCAGAGGGCTGGGGGAAAACCAGGCCAGTGTTGCCAGCGAACAGGAGGGAGACCAGTCTAGCTTTGCCAAAGGGCTGGGAGAAAATCAGGCCATCATTGCCAAAGGACAGGGGGGAGACCAGACTTACATTGCCCAAGGGCTGGGCTGGGGGAAGACCGGGCTAGCGTTACTACGGGCAATGATATTAGACTGCATTTTTTTCATATCACTCGTCACAAAATACTGATTTTTCCACTGATCATCCACTGCAAAATCCAGAAATATTTTTCATCCTTACGGAGTTCAGTATGATAATTTCACAAACCATTCTCACTTGGGCTACATTTCCATGATGAGCTTTTGGTGATTTTTTTGATGTTGCAGATTTTACTTGTATTTTTTTAATTGTGTTTTCTTCCCATTTTTGACACTGCATTGTTGTCTCTTGTTGGTTTGTCATGTTTTAAATAAAGCTATTTTGTTTTTGATACTTCCTGGAATTTGGCTCTTGCAAAACTTTGATATAGTCACGTGGGGATTACATGTGTTTTTGATGCGTTTCCGTGGCATGCATACATACATGAAAGTAATACCTAGTATTTTTAATTACCGTATCTCACAATGAGACACTATGACACAAAGGAGTTGTCAATGCAATGGCTAAATTAAAAAATAAAGAGTAAAAAAAAAAAAACAGTAGATCTATATAAAAAGTAGATTTATGCGCACACGTGCGGTGCTGGATATTTGGACATAAGCGACGAGTATCAAAGATGTCAACTTTTCCACACATCCCGGGTCTTTTTCAAATAGTTGCTGTATCCAAAGAGAGGGGGATATTGGTGTACCGCGCAGCGACTATTTGAAAAAGGTCCGGGACGTTTCAAAACATCTATGTCTTTAATACTAGTCGCATATGTCCCCGTATCCAGCACTGTATTTTTTTGCTGCTTGCACAAATTAAATGTCAACATTATAAAATTTCCTAAGTCTTCAGGTGGTTGATTTTCTTCGGACTACTACTTGAGTTACTACCCAGTTCAACCAGCACCTTCCCACTTATGCAGAGTCCACACCAAACCTTCTTCTTCTAAAGGCAGGGGGTAGACCCCATGGCTGGTGGGTCGCCTTCCCAGGGCTGTGGGGTACTCGGTACCGGGCCGGTGTCAGCGGGATGTGTCACAGTAGCAGTGACCCGGTCCGTGGCCCTGGGCGCCCAAGTAATGGGGGAATTGAAATGGTGGAATGTAGTTAATGGTTCGTGACGCCACCTGTGGTGTTCGGCAAGTGAGATGTTAAGCCGACGCTGCATGCAGATCCACTGGGACTGATGATATGTTGCAGCAAAGATGTACAAACTCCCCACAGGTGAAGGTGTAGTCCCAGGGCAGTGTAGATGTGGCTGGCACGGGGATGTAGCAGTTCCGGAAGGGTAGGAAGCAGACAAAGACACTGCAGGGTGCAATTTCTGTACCTTTACTTGATAAATGCAATCCAGGGTCCTGATTACAGATGGTACAAGAGCAGGCTAGCCTGGAAGCAGCTCAGGATTCTCTCTCAGTAGAAGGGCTGTGCAGTCTCCTTCTTAGCACTTATTTGAATGAAGTACTCCTAGTACAGAGTTACACTGAAGTTCCTCCTAATTCTCTTCTACTAGCACTCCTTGTATGGCAGACAGCTGTAGCCGCTATTCCTCTCTTGGCTCACTCCGTGCTGTTGTGCCTCCGAGTCTTAGATGGGGTGGGGCATTTACAGCCTCCTACTCCTCTGGTGTCTGTTGCAGGACCGTTAGTATCCGTACAACCGTAGAGACCAGGCTCCAGTTCTTGTGCTCTCGCTGTGAGGGAGCTCTTTCCTCAGCTCAACCTCCAGCTTCTCTCCACACGTCTGCACACGTGGACCTCCTCACACTAACTGACCACTCCTTCCTCTTGGCCCTCAGAGAGCACTCCTCCCCTCAACTCCGGTTCAGAGTCCCCCCTGCTGGCCTGAAGTGGAACTGTGTTGCATGTATAGGTTAACTGCGAGAGAGACCCTTCACTGCTTCCAAGCATGACATCACCCCCCTGGAGGAAGGCAAAGTCACTGTGGCGGCCATGCTCCTGGGGGCGCCACATTCCCCCCTAGTGCAAGTCAACACTCCTGGGCTGAACAAAACATGAAAAACATATAAACAGTTAGACAATGTGAACAATTATAATCGTACAAGTTTTGTAAAAAGGGAAAAATTTACAAAAACCAGAAGCTCCAAAAATAGTCCTATGATGACAAGTCCAAGCATCAATGTCCATGGTCCATTCCTGGGCAAATGGTGAACTATATACAAGTTGGTGACCACACAAGTCCTGTGGTACAATGTCCATAAAACAAAACTGGCAAATTCCAAAGGCAACTCTTACAGATTACCTGTAGGCACAAAACTTGAGAACAGTTACATATATATATATATATACACACAATTTCAACATTTACATTAACTTAGCTATATACGATATCTGATGGGTGGTATACATTGTGTAGTACGGGTAGACCTGCGTAATGCTGGTGTAGTGTGTAATGTACTGGATACACTACTGGTGGTTCTACATGGCACAGGGATACTAGACTGTCTGTGGACTCTTAGACTCACCATGGGCATAACAGGTTCACCACTGGCAGGGCGAGGGTTCTCTGGCTCCACTGCTGGTTTGGCTTCTGCTGCCTGATTTTCCTGATCTTCAGGATTTTCTTGAGTCCCTTCTTCCTGTGCTACCAATTGGGGAAATGTCAACACTGGCACCACTATTGCATAATTTACTTTAGTCCAATTTGCAGGGAATTCTCCAAGTATGGTGCTGATCTTTTCTTCCTCTATGGGTTGGACGTTACCTTGTTCTTCCATTCTTTATCTTAACTGGTCAGTGCATAATTTCAAATGATCCCTTGATACGGCTGCTGAGGTTTCTCCTCCATCTTTACTAATAAGGCACACCTTGTTATTATCAAAATTTGAGGGTAGAACGGTATAGGGTTCAGCTTCCCATTGATCATCCAGCTTATGCAGTCTTCTTTTCCTCTTGAGGACTTGTTCTCCTGGTGACAAGGGAACTGCAGGTGCATGCTGATTGTAGTGCCTTTCTTGCTTTTGTCTTGCCTGGGCCAAACTCTTTTCGACACATTCTTGTACTCTTCTGTACTGCTGTTGTCTTTCTGTATCCCAGTCAGCATCTGGGGATGTCACCTCAGGCATAAGGACTCCCATGTCCAAATCAATAGGCAGTTTACCAGGCCTCGCTCTCATTAGGTATGCTGGAGTACAGTTGGTGGAGTTCACTGGAATATGGCTGTAGAGGTCTACCAGATCTGGCAACTTTTCTGGCCACAGATTCCTCTCCTCCAAAGGCAAGGTTTTCAGCAGGTCAATCACTACCTGGTTCTTCTTCTCACACATGCCATTGGTCTGTGGGTGATACAGTGTTCTCCGGATCTTCTTACAACCATACAAGTTACAGAATTCCTGGAACACTTCTGCCTCAAAGGCGGGACCTTGGTCTGTAAGCACTTGCTCAGGATATCCATGTGGTCTACAGAAGTGCTGTTGGAATGCTCTGGCTGCTGTCCTGGCTGTTTGATCTTTGACAGACACAACTACCAGGAATCTTGAGTAGTGGTCCACAATGGTAAGAGCATAGATGTAGCCTGACCGGCTTGGAACCAGCTTCACATGGTCCAGGGCTACCAACTCAAGTGGCTGTTTGGTGATGATTTGCTGCAGAGGAGCCCTCTGGCTGTCTCGATCCTTTCTGCGCAGGTTACATTGTCCACACTCCCGATACCACCTCTCCATGGCTTTCCTCATACCAGCCCAGTAGAACCTCTCCTGGAGCAATGCTTCCAACTTCTTCCATCCGAAGTGTCCAGCTCCATTGTGGTATGCTTCCAGGACCATTGATGCCTCTCTCTTTGGGACTATCACCTGCCAAACCAGCTCATGAGTGTGGGCATTGATACTCCTCCGACACAGCTTTGCTTCATAATTGAACAGCCGACCTCTTTCCTTCCACAACTGCTGAGTTTCTTCAGGAGCATTCGACTCTGGGTGTGAGTCAGCTTGTGACAGTAGCTCCTTCACCAGGCGGACTGCGGGGTCATTATCCTGAGTTTCTGCCAAGTCATGATGGGGCAATGGATTTAGGGGTGACCACTTTCAAGCTAGACCGTCTGTTTCTCACTCCTTGAGCACATTGGGCCGCAAGTGGCCGGTGGAAGGGAGGTAACTCTATTTCTTCAAGAGCCTCAGGGTCTTCTCCTGCATCTGGCAGATTAGGCATTCTGGACAGCGCATCAGCATTGGCATTCTTGTGCCCTGCTCGGTACTTGATGGTAAACTCATAGTTAGACAGCCGAGCCATCAATCGCTGCTCCAGTGCACCTAGTTTTGCAGTGTCCAAGTGAGTCAACGGGTTGTTGTCCGTAAAAATGGTAAACTTGGCTGAAGCTAGGTAATGCTTGAACCTTTCAGTCACAGCCCAGACTATGGCGAGGAACTCCAGCTTGAAAGAACTGTAGTTGTCTGGGTTCCTTTTAGTGGGACGAAGCTTCCTGCAGGCGTAGGAGATCACTCTTTCTTTGCCATTCTGTGCCTGCGACAGTACTGCTCCAAGTCCCACGTTGCTGGCATCAGTATACAACACAAAGGGTTTGTCATAATCTGGGTAGGCCAGAACTTCAACTCCTGTGAGAGCCATCTTTAGTCTGGTGAAGGACCTCTCCAACTCCTCAGTCCATTCAAATGTGGAATTCTTCTGTTTGGCTTTCTTGGACTGCCCCACCAGAAGATTTTGCATAGGAGTGGCTATTTCAGTGAAGCCTTTGATGAACCTTCGGTAGTAGCCTACCAACCCGAGGAATTGGCGTACTTCATGGAGGTTGCTGGGCTTTGGCCAGTCCCGGATGACTGTGACTTTGTCAGGATCTGGTGCCACACCTTCTGCACTCACTACATGACCGAGGTACTGTACCTTGGGCTTCAGGAGGTGGCATTTGAAAGGCATCACCTTTAGGCCAAAATTGAACAAGGCTTCAAACACCTCAGCCAGGTGCTCCAGATGATCTTCATAAGTCTTGGAGAAAACAATGACATCATCAAGGTGCAACAGGACTGTCTCAAAGTTCATGTGTCCCAGGCAGCACTCCATCAGCCTTTGAAATGTTCCTGGGGCAGTGCAAAGCCCGAATGGCATATAGTTGAACTCACAGAGACCCAATGGAGTGGTAAATGCTGTTTTCTCCTTGTCTGCCTCTGCCACGGGAACCTGCCAATACCCACTAGTGAGATCTAAGGTGGAAAAGTACTTAGCAGTTTTAAGTGCAGCCAATGACTCTTCAATTCTAGGTAATGGGTAGGCATCTTTATGTGTAATGCTGTTAATTTTCCTGTAGTCAACACACATTCTCATGGTACCATCCTTTTTCTTTACAAAAACTATTGGAGCTGCCCAGGGCTACAACTGTCTCTGATAACCCCTGCTTCCTTCATCTCTCTCAACATCCCTTTTGCACATTGGTATGGTGTTGGGGGTATAGGCCGGTACCTTTCTTTAATGGGTGGATGATCTCCAGTGGGGATATGATGTTGAACCCCTTTTGCCTGCCCAAAATCTAGTGAGTGTTTACTGAATACCCGCTCATATTCTTGTGTCACTCTGTAAACCCCATTTTTCTGGTATGAAGGTGTAGTCAGTCCCCACCTGCAGTTGCTGGCACCACTCCTCCAGCTGCTTCGCAGAGCCATTGTCCTCCACCTGATCGGATGAGACCAAAGGCTCTGCTGCCTGCAAAGAGTTGTTATTAACAGTGAGCAGCTTGGCAACTGTGGCGTACCGAGGTATTGTGGCCTCCTCCTCCCCACAATTCAAAAGGCGTTCAGGTACTCTCCCTTTACGTACATCAACCACCCCTCTGGCTGTCAGGACAGTGGGCCTGCTATCAGAATATACTGGCTCTACCAATGCCTGGTAATCCTTCCCTCTGAGGCCTATGGCTGCCCGACACCAAATCAACATTTCACATCTGGGGGGTATTGCAATGGAGAAGGGATCACTCACTCTGACGCTGCCAATTTCTCCGCCAGAGAGTTCTACCTGTTGTCTTTGCATCAGGGCTCGGATCTCCTTCTGCAGGACTCGTTGTTCACTGGAACCAGCAGTCTCAGCCACCTGTTGCAACAAGACAATAACCTCGGAAAGACAATTTTCAATTACATTTGTACCAAGAGTCATCATGGGATTACATTCACGTCGATCAATATCCACAACTATCAGACCTTGAAATTTTAACTCCACCCTCCCCACTTTAACAGTAATTTCTTTACATCCTATCTGCGGCAAAGACTGGCCATTACTGGCAACTACTGTTAGTTCATCCGTGGGGCCACGGGTAAGTTCAGAATCAGCCCAATACCGCTTGTAGAGGATATAGGGCATGGTGGTCACCTGGAGTCAGTGTCCAACAAAGCATTCATGGAGATGCCGTCAATCACCACAGGAAGGATCGGTCTCCCTCCCACATACTTGGCTCGCCAGTTCCTTGGGCCTTGTGGTCCTACTCCTGGGGATTGGCCCTCTGCCCCAGGGGTTGCTCGTTTAAAGGACAAAATCTTGCAAGATGACCGGCCTTGTAGCAGCGACGACAGATGGGACATCCGTCCTTGTCATAGCGATCATCATTCCTTCCTCGGAGTGGCGGGGTTCTCCTCCTCCGGAGCCACGGGACATCCTCTGGACTGGAAGCAAGCTGGATCTTTTCTTTGGAGGACACCTGCAGGGACTGCACGGTTTTAGTAAGTGCAGCCATCCCTCTGGTCAACTCCTAGACCTGAAGACGCAGCTCTTCTGTAGGATCTTTATCCAGAGTCTGTGCATCAGCCTCCACAGGGATGGAAGGAAAAGAGGTTGCTTCCTGATGGTAGGTGATCGCTGGGCGCCTAGGGGGCGCTGGACGGCTGTCAGTTGATTCCTGCAGGACCCGAATAGCCCTGTCCTTAAAGGGAAGGTGCCATCCAAAAAAATTTTTTTCAGCAATTGAAAAAATGTGAAGAATTAATGTTTACATTTTCTTAAATATTATCATGTTTTTAATTTTGTAAAATATGAAAAATAATTTTAAAAAGTTTGGCATTTCCACTTGTTAACACTAGGGGGAGCAGCTACTGAAATTTGGCACAAAAACCTAGTGTACAACTAGCTCACATTACTGCACTGCAGTAATTATGGGCGGAATCTGCTGACACGGGTGTGATGTCACTCCTCTCCTCCCCTTCTGGGTGTTTGCTAAGAGAAAAGAGAGGATGACATTTAGGAACACAGTGAGCAGCTATTTTGATGGGGCCTGCAAAGTTACTGACTGTCTTTGCATGCAAAGTCTTGATCAGGACAGGTCATCAATCAGCAGAAATGTTTCCTGGATTTCTGTGGAGCAGACAAGCAGATGGTCCATCCATGTGTATAAAACACAGCACTCTATGTACAATCCCTGGCACCGAACAGGGCGCCCCCCATAGACCAGCACACTGCTCTCCTGAAATACTCTGTGCTGCTGTCGCCCTGCTCCTTCCACCATCGCCAGGACGGGATCTGAGGAGAGGAATGGGGTCTTCGGTCACCGAGGATGGCAGGCAGCAAGGATTCTCGGAGTAGGGTGACAGCAGCACAGAGTATTTCAGGAGAGCAGTGTGCTGGTCTATGGGGGAGGTCACAGAGGTAGATATATGGTGGAGGAGCAGGGTGACAGCAGCACAGAGTATTTCAGGAGAGCAGTGTGCTGGTCTATGGGGGGCACAGAGGGAGATATATGGTGGAGGAGCAGGGTGACAGCAGCACAGAGTATTTCAGGAGAGCAGTATCACACGGGATAGGATTAGATACACGGCTCAGCAGTCAGTATCACACAGAATAGGATTAGATACACGGCTCAGCAGAAAGTATCACACAGGATAGGATTAGATACACAGCTCAGCAGTAAGTATCACACAGGAGAGGATTAGATACACGGCTCAGCAGCCAGTATCACACAGGAGAGGATTAGATACACAGCTCAGCAGCCAGTATCACACAGGAGAGGATTAGATACACAGCTCAGCAGACCGTATCACACAGGAGAGGATTAGATACACGGCTCAGCAGACAGTATCACACACGAGAGGATTAGACACACGGCTCAGCAGACAGTATCACACAGGATAGGATTAGATACACGGCTCAGCAGTCAGTATCACACAGGAGAGGATTAGATACACGGCTCAGCAGACAGTATCACACAGGAGAGGATTAGATACACGGCTCAGCAGACAGTATCACATAGGATTAGATACACGGCTCAGCAGTCAGTATCACACAGAAGAGGATTAGATACACGACTCAGCAGACAGTATCACACAGGAGAGGATTAGATACACGGCTCAGCACACAGTATCACACAGGAGAGGATTAGATACAGGGCTCAGCAGTCAGTATCACACAGGAGAGGATTAGATGTCCAGCAGATGGCCAAGTGTTTTGAAACAGCAGGGAGCAGCTCCTCCTATGTTTTGCAGGGGCAGCAGCTGGCCGTGTGATTTGGAAAGAGCAGCTTGGTGTCCAGGAGCTCGTCCTGGTTCCTCTTCTACAGCTGGTATGTGCAGAGTGAACATCCAAGCCCTGTTATGCTGGAACAGTACAGCATCAGTGATAACAGGGCTTGCAATAGAGTGTAAATGGAGCTAAAAGAAAAGCACTGGCCTCTAATAAGATGGCGCCTGGCCACACCTACAGCTGTGAATTGAGCTGCCCACAGAGGCGTGCCCATTTCACTCCTGATGCAGCTGCAATGAAAGAGATAGGGTCGGCAGCCGACTATTGTCTCTTATGCCCAGGGACTGCCGTAAATGAGCATGGAAAGTGTCGTTCAGCAGCCGGAGAGGTAAGATGGCAGCCGCCAGTGGCTGCATTACTACAGAAAAAAAAAAATCCATACGCACCACTGAGTCAAGCTTAGGGGACAATATCTTTTTATACTATTTTCTTTTTTACATTAAATTATGAAAAAACACGGCACCTTCCCTTTAAAATCAGCAAAGTCCAGATCAGGGTTTTGCAGGGTTATAATGCGCAACTGTCCTCTTTGGGTACTGGATAGGAGTCCTTCAATGAACTGCTCCTTTAACAGTTTATCTTCGTCCTTCACACTGTCAGGATCAACTTGCTTAACTGCTCGCAGCTCCTCCTGCAGGTTAAGAGCATAGTCCCTTATACTGTCCGGCATTCTCTGCTTACATCTAAAGAATCGTATCTTGATTTCAGCTGCAGTGCGGGTGTCAAAGGTGCTTCTCAGCTTGGCTAGAATCTTTCTAACAGTCTCTTTGTCAGTGTCCTGCCAGGCTTTCACCTCTTTGTGCTGCACCCATTAGCTGTCCAATAAGGATGTTCACTTTCTGGCTTTCAGACAAAGGGTATACTTTAAACAAACTGCACAGTCTTGCTTTAAATTCACTCAGGGTATGTGACTCACCCGAGTATTGCGGTAGCCAGGCCGCTCCCGGAAGGTAGGGCATAGACAGCGGCATTATGGGGACCGCTGCGGCGGGCGCTACTCCTTGCGGCGCTGCAGGGTTGGCGAAGGTGTCGCCGCTGCATTGTTGCTCTGCACAGACATTCTCTTCCCCTCCTAGTTAACGTTAGCCAGGGGTTGTGTGAGCTCACCAGCGGCCGCTTCGCAGGCCCGACGCTCCGGGCTGTAGGCCTCAGCTCTTCCACTTCTCGCGCGCTGTCCTCTCTTCCCACGCGGCACTTCACTTCTTCGCGCTCTGTGGCAGGCTCCGCCCGCGAAGGCCCGCCCCTCTTTCTTCCTGCGAGCGCCAAGCAGCGCGGCAATTGGCGCCAATTTCACGCACTCTTTTACACAAGCACAGTCTATGGCACACAGGACCCGGGGGGGGAGGTACCGGGCTCCGTAATCCTGTACGTGACGCCAAGTTGGGTCGCCCTCCCGGGCTGTGGGGTACTCGGTACCGGGCCGGTGTCAGCAGGATGTGTCACAGCAGCAGTGACCCGGTCCGTGGCCCTGGGTGCCCAAGTAATGGGGGAATTGAAATGGTGGAATGTAGTTAATGGAATAGTTCGTGACGCCACCTGTGGTGTTCGGCAATGAAGATGTTAAGCCGACGCTGCATGCAGATCCACTGGGACTGATGATATGGTGCAGCAAAGATGTACAAGCTCCCCACAGGTGAAGCTGTAGTCCCAGGGCAGTGTAGATGTGGCTGGCACGGAGATGTAGCAGTGCCGGAAGGGTAGGAAGCAGACAAAGACACAGCAGGGTGCAATTTCTGTACCTTTACTTGATAAATGCAGTCCAGGGTCCAGATTACAGATGGTACTGGAGCAGGCTAGCCTGAAAGCAGCTCAGGATTCTCTCTCAGCAGAAGGGCTGTGCAGTCTCCTTCTTAGCGCTTATTTGAATGAAATGAAGGAATGAAGTTCCTCCTAATTCTCTTCTACTAGCACTCCTCGTATGGCAGACAGCTGTAGTCGCTATTCCTCTCTTGGCTTACTCCGTGCTGTTGTGCCTCCGAGTCTTAGATGGGAGTAGGGCATTTACAGCCTCCTACTCCTCTGGTGTCTGTTGCAGGACCGTTAGTATCCGTACAACCGTGGAGACCAGGCTCCAGTTCATGCGCTCTCGCTGTGAGGGAGCTCTCTTTCCTCAGCTCAACCTCCAGCTTCTCTCCACACGTCTGCACACGTGGACCTCCTCACACTAACTGACCACTCTTTCCTCTTGGCCCTCAGAGAGCACTCCTCCCCTCAACTCCGGTTCAGAGTCGCCCCTGCTGGCATGGAGTGGAACTGTGTTGCATGTATAGGTTAACTGCGAGAGAGACCCTTCACTGCTTCCAAGCATGACATTAACCCCCCTGGAGGAAGGCAAATTCACTGTAGTGGCCATACTCCTGGGGGCATCACATTGGACCTTGAGAAGCCAGGAGAGATGCATGAATACAACCTCCCTTTAGACAGAGGGTCAGACTCGGAGCTTCTTAGGCAAACAGTAGAATCCTCTGGACAGGAGGGCCTAATGTTTGCTAATGTCAGATGTTCTGTGTGCTTGCTTCCATCCAGACTTTTTATGGTTGATCTGGGTATGCGATCCATAATATCAAATATCTCTGTCTGCTTCTAGATGAAGTGCAGCAGTATAAGTGCTAGATGGTTGCGGAGGTTTAGGCACAATGGAATGTTTAGGAGCAAATTGCTCATTTTATTCGATAATTCTAATGGTGCATGTTACGGGCTTGCGGAACGCACCAAATAATAAAGATGGAATAAGGTGTGTTCGCAGCCCGGGGTCCACCGTGCAGAGATAGTAAACTGCTGCTCGGTAATGGCGGAGAACTAAGTGAACACCGGGGGAATATCCGCTGACCCGGTATTCACAGGAGCGAACTCTGTTACCTCACAGAGCTGCTGAAATAAATGCCAGAGCCTGTTAATACTCACATGACTCGGCTGGGTGAGAACTAGCTAACGGTCACAGAACTCTGCCTCAGAGACTCGGGGCTAGAGTCCCTCTAGACCACTAGCGCTCGGCGCCGCAGCTGCGGTGCCAGCAAAAGACCAGAAAATATAAATTGCACCAAGTGCACACTGCACCACTCTACCCAGAGCAGGGAGGAAAGCGCTTAACTAGCGCACGGCGCCGCTGTAAGGAACGCTGCTGCTTGTGCGGTGCAGAGGTGCCTTGTGCTGGATGGCACTATATGGCGCTAATGCTCGTGTGGAGAGCGGGATGCTCTGTGGCAAATAGACTATGCCACTACTGGCGCAGACTCTGACTCTGTAACCCCTATACCATACACAACCAAAGGGAGGGGATCATAATGAGTCAGTCACCAGTCTCATGCATCCATGGAGTTATAGAAGAGCCAGAAGGCGCAACCAGACGCCTAGCATCAGCCTGGACAAGATGCCTGGACCGACGTCTCTGCTGAGCAGGAATCTCTGCGGCTGCAGAGGAATGGGAGACCGCAGAGGACATGGCTTGCGATTCCCCCTGTGCAGTGAGGGAAACCTGACGCCTAACAGTGCATGAGTGGACAGTCTTAGCCCACCGGTTTTTCCAGGACGTTCATCCTGACACTACCATCAGGAGATAGCCCTTGATAGGGACCGCAATACACAAGAGGTTAAAAAGCCACTCTCTCCACCACGCATCAGCAATTTTCTTGTCCCTATCAGAAACAGACATGAGAGGAGCCATCGAGGCACAGAAGACTTGCCCAGATCAGTTATTATTTATTGTTATAGCGCCATTTATTCCATGGCGCTTTACATGTAAGGAGGGGTATACATAATAAAAACAAGTACAATAATGTTAAACAATACAAGTCATAACTGGTACAGGAGGAGAGAGGACCCTGCCCGCGAAGGCTCACAATCTACAAGGGATGGGTGAGAATACAGTAGGCGAGGGTAGAGCTGGTCATGCAGCGGTTTGGTCGATCGGTGGTTACTGCAGGAGCTCTTGTTTGATGGACACAGGGGTACCGGGGGGGGGGCTGGTCCCTTCCTTTGTCCTGCAGGATTGTCCGGAGGCCGACATCTCTCTGGGCAGAGGTATCTCAGTCTGTACAGTAGAGGTGTAGCTCCAGATTCAACTACTTCCCCCTCAGGAGATCAGGATACCTCTCAGCTTCCTCACGGCAGAAAACTTGGCGCTGATAACGCCCACATGCCGACACACTTTCGATTTCCAGGGGAGCAACATGTGAGACTTCTTTGCAGACTTTTTCAACAGGAAGAAAGTACATGTGGCACCCCTGAGGGTTCAGTCGCCACAGAGGTACTGCACCTCCTCCTGAGGTGTGGTACCCCACCATTCAGGTAAGGTGGAGACACCTGAACACCTGCATCCCACACAACACAGTAGTGTAGCAAAGCACCTTTGGTGGCTCCCTGCTTGGAACACGAAGAGTGCTGGGAGGTGGGTGGAGCTTAGTCTGCACAAGAGAGCAGGAGATTATTAGGACTAGGTCAGTCTGACTCAGTTAGTCTGTGAGAGAAGATCCCCTGAGTGGGATGGATGGAGGGAGGTGCTGCAGCAGTCTCCTGTGACCTGGAGCTGCTGGCACTGGAAAGAGATATAGAAAGCCTGATTCTCCATAAGGAAGAAAGATTTGTACGGAACGTAAGGAGAAGAAGAGAACTAAGGACTAGGATCAGAGCAGAGCCCTTCCTCAAGTTCTAGGCGCATGGCCGGGGTCCGGTCCCTGAGGTTGTATGGATACTAATGGTTTTGCAGCAGACACTGGAGGAATAGAAGTTGTCACCACTTTATTCCCACACAAGACTTGGGGGCACAACAGCAACGTGAGTGAGCCGGGACTTGGTAAGAAGGAGTCCCCGAAGCAGGCTACAGCTGTCTGCCGTACAAATAGAGTTCAAAGGAACATCTTAAAGGAGGAACTTGGGTTTAACACACAACCACAAGTGCTTCATTACAAGCGCTAGAAAGGAGACGTTCAGAAAAGGCACAAATGTTGGCGGAGTGTTGGAACGGAGTACTTCATCTTGCCTGGAGGTTGGCTGAGCCCCTGACCTGGAGGACACGGCACCGAGGCGGGCACCTGTATGCTCAACAGACTGTGAGTAAAGCTTTGGAACTACATTCCCTGGTGTCCTCCGCTTATTCCTGCGCCAACCCACTCGGCACTGCTACATTTCTGTGCTTAACACTACACCGGTCTCCTGTCCTCACTACCACTCCATCTACACTGCCCTGGGACTACAGCCCTGCCTGTAGAGGGCCACAACATCATTGCTGCACCACACCATCTGTCCCAGAGGATCTGTCTGCAGCGTCGACTTAACATCTTCATTGCCAAACACCACAGGTAGCGTCACGAATCATTCACTAATAAACTTTAATCATCAGCCACACTATTTCTTTTACATGGACGTCCAGGGCCATGGACCGGGTCACCGCCACTGTGACCTCTCCCATTGAAATCAACAGGCCCGGCACCGAGTACCCCACGGCCCTGGCGGGCGACCCATTTATACATCAGAATGGGTACGTAACTGGGAAGAGTTTAATCGGGTAACCCATTGCTGGGGTATCCCGCAGGTAGACCTTTTTGCCACAAGGAAAAATGGATAGGTTGAAAAATGTTTATCCTTAAATCCTGGAGACAGCCCTGTGGGAATAAATACCTTGTCACATGTGTGGAACATGAGGTTGGCGTATGCTTTTCCAACATTTCCCCTAATTACGGCACTTTAAATTTGAGAGGATCAGGTCATAGTAATCTTAATAGTACCAACTGGCCTAAGAGAAACTGGTTTCCCCTGCTAAAACAAATGGCACTAGATAATCCCATCCTCTTACCATTGAGGCACCATCTTCTTTTCCAGGGGCCAGTATTCCATCTCAATGTGAAGTTCCTGCAGCTTTCAGCCTGGATGCCGAAACGGAAATCTTGAGACTTTGATGGCTTTCAGATCCAGTAATATCCACTATCCAGAAAAGTAGAAATTCTGTAACATTGGAAATATACAGAGTCTATATCGAACATCTCAGATACAGATATTCCAAAAATTCTGGACTTCCTCCGTTCTGTGTTCGACAAAGGGTTAAGACTTAGCACCTTAAAAGTACAAATTTTAGCCTTAAAGGGGTATTCCCAGCTCCAAGATCCTATCCCAATATCTAGTAGGTGTAATCATAATAGCAAATACCTCCAATTGGAAATGTAGTATAGTTTTTCTGATTTCTTATCTGATTTCTTATGTCTCTTACCTCATGTGCAAACATTGCAGGACCTTAAGTATCCATGGTTACGACCACTAGCAACTAACTAACTGTGACTATCAGTGGTCGTAATCATGGATACCAAAGGTCCTGCAATGCCTACACATAAGAGACAAAGTGAATCAGAAAAACTATACTACATTTCTAATTGGAGGTATTTACTAATATGATTATTATTATTATTATTATTACACCTACTACATATTGGGATAGAATCTTGGAGATGGGAATACCCCTTTAAGTGCCTACCTGGATTATCCACTATCAAGTCATCCCTGGATTGAGAGATTTATTAAGGCCATAGGCAGACTTGTGCTGGCAATAAAAACGCCATTCCCCCAAGGGACTTGAGTCTGGTCCTAAATGGAATATGTAGACCACCATCCAAGCACGTAGAAGACTCCGATTTGAAATCACTCTCCTTAGAAAAAAATAGTCTTCTTGACTGCTATTACTTCTGCAGGAAGAATAGGAGAGATCAGGCCTTGTGTATCAAAGATCCCTACCTAAGCGTTCTAGAAGACCGCAGCATACTAAGGCTAGATCCAACATTCTTACCTAAGGTGGTAACGACCTTTCATATGAGCCAAGAGATCCTCCTACCTTCCATCTGTCAAAACCATAAGAATAGACGAGAGCTCGCATTTCACTCATTAGATGTAAGGAGGGCAGTTCTTCAATAATTAAAGAGGCCACAAAAGATTGGCAAATGTAGAATTCATTCAATTTGGGGGAAAGAATTAGGGGAAGAAGGCTCCGAGAGAGATCCTGACAAGGTGAATTAAATTGGTAATCAGTCTGGCCTATTCCTCAGAAGGAACAACTCCTCCAGATAACATCAGAGCCCATTCAACCAGAGCAATCTCTACATCATGGGCATAGGCCTCGGTGGACCAGATCTACAGAGCAGAGACGTGGTCAAACCTTAATACTTTTTGCAGGCATTATAAATTGGACATTTTGTTAGGCCAAAGGACTACATTGGGCATGAAATCCCCCCAAGCAGTGGTCCCACCCTAAATGTTTCTCTGGTATTCTCCTGATGCTGCTGTCAGGAGGGACGTCCTGGAAAGGGGGAAATAGTCCTGGAAACACACTTATCCATTAGGACTAATAATTATACAGTAGCATGTAAAAGTTTGGGGACCCCTTGTCAAAATTATTGTTGTGAACATTTATATATACATCAAAAAAGAAAATGAGCCAATGCAAAAGTTTGCGCATCCTTGGAGATTTGTGTGCTCAGATAACTTTGACCAAGATTTCAGACCTTAAAAGTTTAGCCTCTTACCGTTATGGTTCGTTCAAATTTCCCAGCTTTATAAAAACCCTCTGACCTTGTGCCAAAAAACAGCAGCCATGGGTTCTTCTAAGCAGGTGCTTAGCACTCTGAAAATAAAAATGGTAGAGGCCCACAAAGCAGGAGAAGGCTATAAGAAGATGGCAAAGCGTTTTCAAGTTCCCTTTTCCTCCGTTTGAAATGTAATTAAGAAATGGCAGATAACAGGATCAGTGGAGGTCAAGATAAGGTCTGGAAGGCCAAGCAAAATTTCAGTGAGAGCTGCTTGTGGCATTACTAGAGAGGCAAATCGGAACCCTGCTTGACAGCAAAAGACCTTCAGAAAGATGTAGCAGACTCTGGCGTGTTGGCACATTGTTCTATTGTTCAGACACCTGCACAAATATGGCCTTCATAAAAGAGTCTTCAGAAGAAAACCTCTCCTGCATCCTCATCATAAAATTAAACATCAGAAGTATGCAAAAGAACATCTAAACAAGCCCAATGCATTTTGGAGACAAGTCCTGTGGACCGATGAGGTTAAAATAGAACTCTTTGGCCACAATGATCAAAGATATGTGTGGAGAAACAAGGGCACAGAATTTCAGGAAAAGAACATCTCACCAACCACTAAGCATGGGGATGGATCAATCATGCTTCAGTGTTGTGTTGCAGCCAATGGTACGGGGAACATTTCTCTGGTAGAGGGAAGAATGGATTCAATGGTTAGACCCAGAGGTGTAGCTAGGGTTTTGGTTCAGGGGGGCGAAACTTCTGAGTGGGCCCCTATCCAGAGAACCTCAGCAGATGACTGCGCTGTTGCCAAAAATAATCTATATAATCTGTATATATACTGTGTGTGTGTATATATATATATATATATATTCCATTATTGCGGCGTCAGCGCGGCCCCCCAGTGCGCGCCGCAATAATGGAAGAGTCTTCCATCATTACCCTATTCCTCTGACACACATCGGGTGCGCGATGACGTCACTTCATCGCTTCCCCGCTGTGTGCCAGTCTGACTGCAGCGCAGCTCCTGACATCAGATCAGAGCTGCCACTGAAATCAGCGTGGGAATGAGGAGGCGAGGTGAGTATAGTTTTTTTTTTATTTATATAGTGAGGCATGGTTGCATGATTATGATACCCCGTATCACACCAAGCCTGTGCTCTCCACTGTATATAAATAAGGTTTCTTCAAATATTTTGTTATATCAGCCTGATGAAGGGACGTAAGCAGTCCCGAAAGCTTGCTTTGTAACATCATTCACTATTATTTGTTAGCCATTAAAAGGTATCATACCCACAAGATTCCTATTTTGTTTCTCTCACTGAGAGCACTTTATATATATTTTTTCCCACTGGCTAACACGGGACCAAACCACTTTTTACGGTTTACGAGAGAGAAAGAAAGAAAGAACAGAGAGAGAGAGAAAGAAAGATTAGAGAGAGAAAGAAAGATTAGAGAGGAAGAGGGGAAAGAGAGAACAGAGCGAAAGAAAGAACAGAGAGAGAAAGGAAGAGGGGAAAGAAAGAAGAGAGAACAGAGAGAGAGAAAGAAAAAAAGATTAGAGAGAGGAAGAAAGAACAGAGAAAGAAAGAAACAGAGAGAGAAAGAAAGATTCTATAGAGAAACTATAACAGCCCAGCTCCCATTGTAGTGCCTACCTGAGCCTCCCAATGCAGGACATATGATCCGCTCACATGGCTGACATCCCTGAGTCCAAGGTGATCCCGCTGTCGGAGGAGACATGTTAATGGATCTGAAGCATTCCTTGAAGTGCCTCCACGGTTACGTCACAATCTCCTCCCGAAATTACCTAATTTCCTGTCAGCTTCCAGCACGTCACTTCCGGTGGAGTGTCACGTGCGAATTTTAAAGTGCTCCTTGGGGCTCTGCCGTGTACTCCTGTGTCCGCGGGAAAAGTAAGCTCTCGACCGGGGCAGACTCTCTCTCAAAACCGAGACGGTTGGGAGGTATGAATGCTCCCCACCATATACCTTGTACACGCATAGCTCCGCACACCTCATACACACACGGTTCCGCTTTCTGTGCCTCGTACACACACGGCTCCGCTACGTACACCTGGCACACACATGGCTCCATTCAGTACACACATGGCTTCACTCCGTAAACCTCGCACACATGCGGCTCTGCTCTGTACACCTCGTACACACGCGGCTCCGCTCCTTACACCTCGTACACACACGGCTCCGTACACCTCGTACACACACGGCTCCGCTCCATACACCTCGTACACATGCGGCTCCACTCTGTACACCTCGTACACACACAACTCCGCTCTGTACACCTCGTACACACACAGCTCCACTCCGTACACCTCGTACACACGCGGCTCCGCTCCGTACACCTCGTATACACACGGCTCCGCTCCGTACACCTCATACACACGTGGCTCCGCTCCGTACACCTCGTACACACACGGCTCCTCTCCGTACACCTCGTACACACACGGCTCCGCTCCGTACACCTCGTACACACACGGCTCCTCTCCGTACACCTCGTGCACACGCGGCTCCACTCTGTACACCTCGTACACACACAACTCCGCTCTGTACACCTCGTACACACGCGGCTCCGCTCCGTACACCTCGTGCACACGTGGCTCCGCTCCGTACACCTCGTATACACACGGCTCCGCTCCGTACACCTCGTACACACGTGGCTCCGCTCCGTACACCTCGTACACCCGCGGCTCTGCTATATGCACCCTGTAAACTCCTCTTGACCCCACACATAAACTTCCCCTCATCCAGCAGCATGACAACCAGCACAGCAGAGTCCTGCAGACATGAAGCCCCTGATCATGTGACCTCATTACAAGTCCTATTGCAGAGAAGAGAACATAGCGGCAGAGCAGGGAGATGATTGATTCTCCTTACTCTGCCGCAGATAGTTACAGCAGCGTAGCCCAGGTGGGCCCCCTCAGAGCGTGGGGCCCGGGGCCACCGCCCCCTCTGCCCCCCTGGTAGCTACGCTACTAGTTAGACCTCAGAATAGCAGTGCATGCAAGACGATCCGGGAATCTCACAGAACTGGAAGAATTTTCCAAGGAAGAATGGATGAAAATCCCTCAAACAAAAATTGAAAGACTCTTGTCTGGATACAAAAAGCGTTAGCAAGCTGTGATACTTTCAATAGGGGGCACTACTAGGTACTAACCATGCAGGGTGCCAATAGCATATATGCAAAGTAAGAATGAGGGGAGCACAATATTAGACCACATGTGGAAAGAAATACCCTACTGGTCACAATAAAAAAGTTAATGGTGGAAAAAAATGCACAGCAATATAGACTCTCATTCAAAAAATAAACATGTGTAACCTGACGAATATCAAAGGCCAAAAATGGAAGATCAATTCAAAGAGCATGGCCAAGATGTTAGCAGGCAGAAGGACCGGGGGGGACTGTGCCCAACGCGTGTCGCCACCTCAGTGGCTTCGTCAGGGGCAGAGCTGCAGCTTTTTTCCACCATTAACTTTTTTTTATTGTGACCAGTAGGGTATTTCTTTCCACATTTGGCCTAATATTGTGCCCCCCCTTTCTTACTTTGTATATGTGCTATTTGCTTAATAGAAATCTGTATCCTTGGAGCTACTATAGCCATTTTTAGTGGTTTTGCACTTAGACTGAATCAAACACTTAATATCCTAAATTTGGCCTCTTGTCCTCACTGTATAACCTGAGCATTATGTATTTATTACGTCATTCTATTATGTCAGCCTTTTCCTCATTTTGGTCTTTGTGGGATTTGTTAATCTGCTGTATTTCTGTGGGTTTTAACCTTTAACTCATTTATATATGCACATATACAGCTTTGTATTATTGGACTACCTATCAGTATAAGGCATGGATATAACATTTCTCACACTGATCATTTTTATATGGGCTTGATACATAACAGGCTTTTTCTTTGGTCCGAGGGGGTCACCCCACTTGGGGGTGTGTTTTAGATTTTAAATGCTTTTAGCATTCTTTTTAGTGTGTTTTTGAAGTCTTTCTGAATAAACATTGCTATTTCTTTACTCTTTATTGTGGTCCCTGGTGTATAGTATGTCTCTTTCCCATTTGTGCTCAGTTTTTTACATACTCCAGGATGACCCAATAGTTCATATTTTGGATGGTGCCCTCCATCTTGTTGTTCGCTGCACAATATGTTGACACTATATAAACAGGCGTAAAATAAAGCCTAGTTTTAGCGAGGTGGTGGCAGGACACATATACTCCAGGGAGGAGGAACCTCTGAAGTTATAACTATGTTACTATGCTCCGCAACATGGTTATTACAGCAACAAGAAGGATAAGTCATGGAGTTATGGAAATCGCAGGACAGAGACCTGTTACTGATTGTAACAACCTTGCTGGCGTCACTGCATGGCCTCCCATTCCCCGCACACCAACTTACTTTCTGCTTCAAGCCATGCTGTGAAATCTGTCTGTTGCCAGCCCTGAGCTCCATGTGCTATGCCTCTTGTTCTCCTGCTTGCTCTCCATGTTTCCTGACTGTGTGTGTATAGGGGGGCGGCACCTGAACTCTCTGGTTCTTATGCAGTCTGGGTGCACCTGGGTAATCTGTCCCTGACCAATCACCTGGAGCCCTTGACTATTTAGTTTCGCCACTCCCACTGAAACATTGCCTGTGCAATGTCTAAAGTCAGTTAGCTCCTTGCTGCTGAACTAGCCAGGCCCTGTTCTGTGTATCTCCTTCTCTGTAGGAATACTCTTTCTCGCTTTGTACCTTGTCCGCCTGCCAGGAGGCAGAATATCCTGGTCCTTGTGTCTTTGTCCCTGTGTCTCTGTCTGAACTCAGTCTTACCTCTGTCTGTCAGTCTCCTTGTTTGTGGTTTCCTTCTCTGCCGTGTCTTTCCTTGTGTCCTCCCTGTCGGTGCATCTGCACCCTCGCAGATTTATCTGTGTTCCGCACTCCTGCGGCTCTGCCTGCTCCGCACTCCTGCGGCTCTGCCTGCTCCGCACTCCTGCGGCTCTGCCTACCTGCACCTCCTGTGTGAACAGGTCCAAACCTGTTCTCTCATATACCACACCTTCCTGCCTATGTCCAAACCTGTTCTCTCATATACCACTCCTTCCTGCCTTTATCCATACCTGCATCTCCTGTGTGAACAGGTCCAAACCTGTTCTCTCATATACCACACCTTCCTGCCTATATCCATACCTGCATCTCCTGTGTGAACAGGTCCAAACCTGTCCTCTCATATACCACACCTTCCTGCCTATATCCATACCTGCATCTCCTGTGTGAACAGGTCCCTACCTGTCCTGTGTCTCAAGCCGTGCCCGCCTGTCCTGTGTCTCAAGCCGTGCCCGCCTGTCCTGTGTCTCAAGCCGTGCCCGCCTGTCCTGTGTCTCAAGCCGTGCCCGCCTGTCCTGTGTCTCAAGCCGTGCCCGCCTGTCCTGTGTCTCAAGCCGTGCCCGCCTGTCCTGTGTCTCAAGCCGTGCCCGCCTGTCCTGTGTCTCAAGCCGTGCCCGCCTGTCCTGTGTCTCAAGCCGTGCCCGCCTGTCCTGTGTCTCAAGCCGTGCCCGCCTGTCCTGTGTCTCAAGCCGTGCCCGCCTGTCCTGTGTCTCAAGCCGTGCCCGCCTGTCCTGTGTCTCAAGCCGTGCCCGCCTGTCCTGTGTCTCAAGCCGTGCCCGCCTGTCCTGTGTCTCAAGCCGTGCCCGCCTGTCCTGTGTCTCAAGCCGTGCCCGCCTGTCCTGTGTCTCAAGCCGTGCCCGCCTGTCCTGTGTCTCAAGCCGTGCCCGCCTGTCCAGTGTCTCCAAGCTGTGCCCGCCTGCCCAGTGTCTCCAAGCTACGCCTGCTTGCCCTGTATCTGTCGTACCTTCTTGCCCTGTGTATCAGCCTGCTTGTCACTCAAACCTATCCAGGTGTCCTGTTCCCGAGAGGGATCAGCAGCCACAGCCAGACACCACCCTGGAGTGGCACCCGGCAGCTACCTGCCGCACAAGCCTGACCTCACCATCAGAGGCTCCAGTGAAGACCAAGGAAGGTTTGTGGCACAGTGGGGCCACAACCCCCCCGGCTCGCGCCATTCAGCCGAGGCGCGAGCGTGACAGTCTACCCCCCGGCTCGCGCCATTCAGCCAAGGCGCGAGCGTGACACTGATCTGCAAAAGGAGGAAAAAATGGAAACAACATTTTTAAAGTATCTTGATTTATTCAGTATGGGGTAGGAGTGCCATGTGCAGAAATCTCCACACTTCCACACCTTGAGGTTATTAATAGGTATCTGAGAAATGTTCTTGGGCAAATCACCAAACTCCGCTGCTGGCAGCTCCCTTTTACAATCGTCAAAAAATGATGTCCCAGATGTTCTCGATGGGAGACAAGTCTGGAGACGCTGAGCGCAGGTTTAGGCCATGAAGAATGCTTACAGTAGCACGAGCCTGGCAATTGCATATCAGTAACACGTCTATCTATCCTGTGATTCCCATGAGTCCACAACTTTTCCTTCTTAGTGTTGCAGTTTCAATGTTGAAGTGAATATCAAAGAAGGAGATCTACAACTTTTTTTTTTTTTTTTTGCTATGAAATCATTGCATAAGAGTTTTATCCTTTTTCCGTCCCAGGACTTGTAGGATTCCTGCGCGCCACGTTAACATCCTGCTTTTTCTCCTAGCGCAGATTGTATGAAATATAAAGAATTGCTCCTGAATTCTTCACCTACTTCCAACCAGCAGAGAAGTGGTTACTACTAAGCTAGCATGCAAGCAAGCACATTAGTTGGGGAGACAAAGGAAAGCGTGCTGTAGTGCCTCCCAGAATCCTCTGCAGTGTTGCCATGCACTGCCGGTGAGCAGCACGCGCTGCATGTGTCAGGCTGAGCAGTTGTCACAGAAACACAGCTTTAAATAATGTAATTACTTTAGAACACAGAACGCGAGGACCGATCCCTCCACCGCCCCAGCTCCAAGGAACTGTCTGCTCTGCCGCCTAACCGCAGCGCCTTGCCTCTATTATATCCTTAGCACAGGGACCATTAAGTGATTCCTGTACACCAACATGGCTGGTTAACTCTTTCTGCGCTGTCTCCCAGTGCATTCCAAGCTCTAGATCGTCACGGTTATAATTACACGTTTTATTATACACATGTATATGTCCTTTGTGTGTATTGGCACGCCGAAAATACTCGATCAGGACATGAGCGTGCCGGGATAACACCTTATCCGAGCACACTCACTCATCACTCGTGCGCACCAGTCTCCTCTTTTTCAGGCGCTTTTTCAGGCAAATTCTTGTGGGGACTGTTCTGTCCGTAGAATTGTAATAAGATTTGAATAGATTTAGAATTTAATGTTGATTTACATAAAGTATTGTTTTTAATATATATTGGTGAACCGATTCCTCTATACTTTATACTGGTTAATAATTGTACTTGTTTGGTGAAATATTTTCTATGTTATCTGAGATTAGCATAATGTAGGGACAGAGAGCCTGATTCCAGCGATGTGTCACTTATTAGGCTGTGTGCCGTAGTTTCAGTATAATCAGGAGATTATCACTGCAGGACTAAGCATCACGTGCAGGCCTGTCCAGCTAATCTATGTAGCCCCGCCCCCTCCACTGATTGGCAGCTTGCTGACAGTGTATACAGGACTCTGCCAATCAGTGGTGTGGGTGTGGTTATACACCGCTCAGCATTCAGAGCTCTATTACATCTACAGCAGAGAAAACAAGGATTCTATCAAAACTGCAGTAAGCAGAGGAGCGAGTGATACATCGCAGGAATCAGGTTCTCTGCCCCTAGATGATGCTGCGCTCAGATTATATAGTAAAAATCTGCTGACAGATTCCCTTTAAATCTGAATGAATTTAGAATTTATTATAGCTGAACGTTTTGGGTTTTTTTTTTTGTGTGGAAAAATTAATCAAATCCATAAAAATAACCCATTATGTGCTTTAGACAGGAGTTTCAATGTGACCACCGCTAGGCTGATAATTTTGGGTGGATGTGACCAATTAAGAGCTGTTGGAAGTTTTTCTAAATCTAGCCAAATTTTTGTGTCTATGGCTCATTTTACTATTATCTGTTACGGCAAGTTCCTCTGGCCTCGTCTGTCCGCAGATCTATGAGCTCACAGCCTCGCATCCCCATAGTCTCCGTGCTTCATTGTATGGCAGGGCGCTTTACATCTTCCTGTTGTAAGATTTTGCTGCCAGTGCTTCTCTCTTTTTCTTCTTTTTTTTTTTTTCCCCAAGTAAGAAAGCTGTGTGACTCTCCGCACACTTACTGTTTAGGGGGATGGGGTGGAAACAGATGGGGGTCTTTAATAGCTGTTCTCCAACAATATGGCGTATCTGCTCTTATACACTGTTGTTTCTGTCATTAGAGTGTCAGCTCTTGGCCGTTAGCGGGCCCTCTGGGCTTTATACACTATTACTTCATGTTTATTATGGTGGTATCTCTTCTTTTTTTTTTTTTCTCTTGTCACGCGTCAGTATGTGTACACCACGTCTTTTTCAGGTGTAACCCACCTGAAAAAGCGCTAATGAAACGCTACAAAGAATGAACATATGCTTTTCTATGTAAAAACATTAAAAAAACAGCCTAAGTGATGGCAAAAAAAGATGCTAAAGGCAAAAAACCTTGTGTGCACATACTTATAGGGATCGGATTAAACGTCCGTACGCAATAGTGATAGCCTACGGACAATACACTGACCAACGCAAGTCTGTTTGATAGTTCACATTAGCGGTTTTACACCGATCGTCTGCATGTAAAAAATTGCAGCGTTAACCACTCGGATTCATATCCTGGATCAGACTCGGCCATTATGGGTGGGTAAAGATATGGCGCCCCACCAGAGGTGAGTATAAGGCTGGGAGCGTAGATTCTCTCATTACGGTAGTGACACTGGCGTCATACTCTGATCTGAATTTGATCAGGGTGTCAGCTTACTGTGTTCCGATTCTCTCGGATGAGGGAATCATAGCACAGGTGAGAAGATGGAGAACAAGATTTCTCCATCTTCTCCATTGTGTGAGAGTCCTCGTAAATCGGACTGCACTCAGATGTCATCCACGTGCAGTCTGCTTTCTATGCATTCCATGAATTTGAATGGGTGAGTGGCATCCGATGTATACGCTCGTGTGATCCCTTACTGTTATTTAGGAAACATATGATTGAGAAGGGGTCGTCCGAGTAGTGGATAACCCCTTTTAACGTTCTAAATTCTGATTTGTTTTAGAAGAGGGATTGGTTCTGTTTAAAGTGTTAATTTGCTAAAATGAATATTACTTTACATTTTCTTCTCTCATTCTAGGATAAGGTCTATATTCTGATAATGGTCGATCCAGATGCCCCCAGCAGACAAAATCCAAAAGCCAAGCACTGGAGACACTGGGTGCTCGCCGACATAAAGGTGACTGGGAAGTGGA
Source organism: Dendrobates tinctorius (assembly GCF_039654945.1). NCBI lineage: Eukaryota > Metazoa > Chordata > Amphibia > Anura > Dendrobatidae > Dendrobates > Dendrobates tinctorius. The sequence continues at coordinate 19,880,778 of NW_027361772.1, forward strand.
AATGTCAAAACGCCACAAAAAAAAAATTAAAAATATGATTCATTCTTGAACATAATTTTCCTTGATTTTTTTTTTTTTTTTTTTTTGCCAAAAAACATTGGGCCAGGATTCATCAAAGTTTTTACGCCACTGGACATTTTTGAAAAGTAGCATAAAGTCACGAGACTTCTGGGGTTCTCACGCCTTTTTTCACAAGGTGGGCAGAGCTGGGGCGGGACGTCAAAATCATGACGAGCAGCAACGTTCATTACTCCACAAATCTTACTCCAAGCAGTGACTGGAGTAGGATTTGTGGCAGGGAGCACACAGAGGCGTACCCCACTCGTCTGGCACTCCTGATACATGAAGAGGCGTCTGACTGCAGCCCATGTCTACATCAAGACAGGCGTGACCTATGCTAGTCTTGATGTGTCAGGCCCATTGTTTAAAATGGATGGCACCACACAATTTTTCAATTCGGTGGGTTTTTATTTTTCTTTTTTTTTTTGGGAGGGGGGGTGGAATTGTCTTCTCTGTAGGAAAAAGACATAATATATGAATGAAAACATGAAATTGATAGTATATTTTTAACAGAAAAACCACAAGTCTGTAAAGGAACGTTATGAAGTCTGAATTCGAAGTTCAGGCTGCAACAATAATCAGTCACACCATAATAAACAATAAAGACACCCTGGAATACAGCAAGTATATAAAGCAAGGAGACAAGTGGAATACTAGACACCACTGTGACATAATACATCCCTCACATCTAATAAATGGGGGGAAGCATACAACCAGATCACTCCGATTATTTTTTACATTTTCTGATCACAGACTAATGGTGACAATAGAAGATAATGGCTTCTAATTGTGCCAACCTGTTATAACCACTTCTTCTTATTGTCTCTCCCTGCAGTAATTACAGATATTGCTCCTCCCATCGGGGGTTAATGAGATATTCTAGCGAGTTGACATTACTAGAATAATTATTCCGGGCATCAGTAAAATATGATTGTTTTATTTCAATGATTTTTTTTCTTTTTTAAGTCATAGGAGAAGCTGATTATGTGCACATCATCTTCACACCACGGATAGAAGGCAGCCATCATAATTATCACTGATGTTTTTGACACCTGCTCCTGGCTGTGGAGAGAGCAGTATATCTAAAATTGGCACCTGAAATGTGCTCGTAACGGTATCATACACTGTATGGACACAAGTATCGGAACACCACACTCTACACTTACTGGAGCTTTTTTTGACCTCCCATTCCACATCTATAGACAATGATGATTAGTCGGTTCCTTTGGAGCTATGACAGCTTCCACTCTTGTACAAGATTTTGGAAGCGTCAGTGGTAATTTTTGCCCTTTCACCCAGAAGAGCATTTGTGAGGTCAGGCCCTGATGTTGGGGGAGAGGATGGGGTCACAATCTCTGTTCTAGTTCATCCCAAAGGTGTTGGGTGGTGTTGAGGTCCGGGCTCTATGCGGCCAGTCAGGTTCTTGCACCAAACTCCCTCCAACCATGTCTTTATGGACCTTGTGCACTGGGCACAGTCATCGGGAACTGAAAATGGTCCTCACCAACCTGTTCCCACAAAGCTGAAAGCTACCATTGTCCAAAATGTCTTAAGCTGAACCATTAAGATTTTCCTTCTCTAGAATTATGGGGTCTTGCCCGACACCTGAAAAGCAGCATCATGGCATCATCCCTCATCTATGCCAAATTTATAAGTGATCCGTCACTGCATAGGACAAATTTCCTCCAGAGTCCAGTGGTGGCGGCTTTACACCACTCCATCCAATCCTTGGCATTGTGCTTGGTGATATAAGGCTGCTCAGCTATGGAGCTCTCGGCGGGGGTGCAGTGTTTGTGCTGATGTTAATACCAGAGGAGATCTGGATTCTGCCGTTATGGAGGCAGCAGAGAGTTGGTGACTTTTATGCCCTCTGCTCCTCAGCACCCAGTGACCCCGATCTGTGGTCTATACTTGTGGTTGTGTTGCTGTGGTTCCTAAATGCTTCCACTTTTCAAGAAACTATGGCTTCCTGTTTATGAAGCACTGGGGGGGATGAGGTCACTGGTTGCTGTCACTCTTCTCTTTGGCTGTGTTCACACGCAGCACTCATTGGTGGTTTTTAGCCAAAACAGCCCTGTACCGCTTTCTTTTTTTTATCCCTTTTACCATTTCCCCGTACAATCACTTAGTCTCTAAAGGAAACAGCCGTTACCTGAAAGTCTGCGCAGCCATCACCATCGGAACAGCTGTTTCTTTGCAATATTAAGTGATTATGTAGGGAAATTATAAAAAGACCACAGCAGTACGGGGCTGTCACAGCTAAAAGCCGCAGCTTGACCACTGAGTGTGAGCACAGGCATTAAAGAGTAACTACAATTCACTTGCCATCAAATGCATTTTTGAGAGGAAGAAATTGATTCAGGTAATATAAACAGTTATTGACATATAACTTGCAGTTTTGAATCAAAGAGGTTCCACAGCACCAGTATAACGGGTAATGAACTGCCGTAATACATGGCACCACTGAGCGTATTGGTTTTTAAATGATTGTGTGTGTATGTATGCGTATACAGTGCCTTGCGAAAGTATTCATATACTATCAAAACCATTAATCTGGCTTATGTATGTTTCTTTTGGAGGAATGGCTTCTTCCTGGCAGAGTGGCCTTTCAGCCCATGTTAATACAGTACTCGTTTCACTAGATATTGACACAATCTTACCAGCTTCCGCCATCATTTTCACAAGGTGTTTGCTTTTTTGGCCTTGGATTGATATGCACATGTCGGACGAAAGCACGTTCATCTCTGGGGCACAGAACCCATCTCCCGCCTGAGCTGTATAATGGCTGGACATTCCCATCTTGTTTGTACTTGTGTATAATTGATTGTACAGATGAACGAGGCACCTTCGGGTATCTTTAAACTTTACCCAAGGATGAGCCAGACTTGTGCAAGTCCACAATTCTCTTCTTGTTATCTTGGCTAATTTCCTGAGATTTTCCCATGATGCTGCACAAAGAAGCAGTGTGTTTCAGGTGTGCATTAAAATACATCCACAGTTGTGTCTCCAATTAACTCAGATGTTGCCAAAAAACAACAGTAATCTGCACACAGTGTACTAATTATACAGTTGTGTGAAAAAGTGTTTGCCCCTTCCTTATTACCTATTCTCTTGGATATTTGTCACTCTTAAAGTTTCAGATCACCAAACAAATTTAAATATTAGACAAAGATAACACAAGTAATCACAAAATGCAGTTTTTAAATGAATGTCTTTATTATTAAGGAAAAAGGAAATCCAAACCTACAGTGATCCCCCTTCCCCCTTAAAACATAAATTAACTGTGGTTTATCACATCTTTGGAAAGCGGAGTTCAAATTCCCTAGCCACACCTAGGCCTGATTACTGCCACACCTGTTCTCAATGAAGAAATCACTGCCTGACAAAGTGAAGTAGACCCATAGATTCTCAAAAGCTACACATCATGCCGCGTTGCAAGGAAATTCTGGAATGAAAGAGAAACAAAGTAATTGAGATCTATCAGTCTGAAAAAGGTTATATGTTGTGAAATCGCTTTCTGGCCTACCTCTGATTACTGCTGAAGGTGGTGGAGCTGGTCAGGTTGACGGAGGGGTTGTGAGTTCTCTTTCTGGGCTCCCTCTGGTGGTTACTGGAGGTAATGGAGCTGATCTGATTAACAGAGGCTTGCCACCTGATCATGAGGACGACGATTGGACATCTGGGGTTTCAGACTGGATTTAAGACAGCCGACTCCCTCTATCCCTGCTGGTGATTTTTTCCTGCCTCCTGAGGTCTTAATTTCCAGCTCAGTCCCTGCATGTTCAGCTAAGTGTTCTTTTGCTATTCTGTTCACATTTGATCTGGTTTTGTCTATTTCAGGTTTATGTGGGTCTGCCAGCTCCGGCTGGGGCTGTGCTGAATCACCATCCATATATTACTGCTTGTGCCAGTTTGTTGTTGTCCCTTATTAGATTGGCCTCTTTTTGCTCTGCTTTCAGAATATACCAGAGTGCTGATATAGTGGGCAAAGTCATGTGACTTAAGTATTTTTGCATCAGACGTGTTGGACCTTTTTGCCGTTTTTTTTTTTTTTTGCATGATTGCAGACAGTGTCTTTCCTTTCCTGTCCTGTCTAGTCAGTGTGGGCCCCATCATTTGCTCAGTCTATTTTTCTACCTGCGTTTGTGTTTTCATCTTGTCTCACCGACAATATATGTTTGGGGGCTATCTATTCCTTTGGGGTCTGCTCTGGGGCAGCTTAGATTTCCCCTTTCTTGCTTTAGGCTTAGTTAGCTCTCTGGCTGTGCCGAGGCATCTAGAATCATCGTAGGTACGCTCCACGGCTACTGCTAGTTGTGTGGATAGGATCAGGGGTCTGCAATCCGCTTAGTTACCAACCTCTCTGGTTTTCTGTGGCTTAGCTTGGGCTTGCTCTCCTCCTCGGTGACCCAGTCATATCAGTTATAAAGCCATTTCTCAAGCTTTGGGACTCCAACGAACTACAGTGAGAGCCATTATCCACAAATGGCGATAACCTGAAACAGTGGTGAGCCTTCCCAGAAGTGGCTTGCCAACCAAAATTACCCCAAGATTGCAATGAGGACTCATCCATGTGGTCACAAAAGACCCCCCAACAACAACCAAAGAAATGCAGAGCTCACTTGCCTCAATTAAGGTCAGTGTTCATGACTCCACAATGAGTAAGAGACCGGGCAAAAATGGCCTGCATGGCAGAGTCCCAAGGCGAAAATTATTGAGTAATAAGAACATAAAGGCTTATCTCAGTTTTACCAGAAAACATCTTGATGATCCCCAAGACTTTTGGGAGAATACTCTGTGGACTGACAAAACAAAAGTTGAACTGTTGGGAAAGTGTATGTCCCATTTCATCTGGCGCAGAAGTAAAACAGCATTTCAGAAAAGAAACATCATACCGACAGAAGAATATGGTGGTAGTAGTGTGCTGGTCTGGGGCTATTTTACTGCTTCAGGACTTGGAAGACTTGCTCTGGTAAATGGAGCCATGAATTTTGCTGTCCACTAAAAATATCCTGAAGGAGAATGTCCGGCCGTCTGTTCGTAACCTCAAGCTGAAGCACACTTGGGTTATGCAGCAGGACAATGTTCCAAAACACTCCAGCAAGTCCACCTCTGAATAGCTTAAGTAAAACAAAATTGAGACTTTAGAGTGGCCTAGTAAATGTCCTGACCTTAATCCGATTGAGATGCTGTGACATGATCTTAAAAAGGCAGTTCATGCTCGGAAACCTTCCAATGTGGCTGAATTACAACAATGTTGCAAAGATGAGTGGCCCAAAATTCCTCCACAGCGTTGTAAAAAACTTATTGTCACTTTTCGCAAACGCTTGATTGCAGTTATTGCTGCTAAGGGAGGGCCAACCAGTTATTAGGATTAGGGGGCAATCACTTTTTTCACACAGTGTCCTGTAGTTTTTTTCCCCTTAATAATAAAGACCTTCATTTATAAACTGTATTTTGTGATTACTTGTGTTATCTTTGTCTTATATTTTAATTTGTTTTGTGATCTGAAACATTTAAGTATGACAAACATGCAAAAGAACAGGAAATGTATAATTAGTACACAGTGTGTGCAGATTACTGTACATGTAATTAATAAATTATTATTTTTCAGAAAAAAAAGGCGTGGGCTCCCGCATAATTTTCCAAACCAGCAGAGGGAAAGCCAACAGCTGGGGGCAGATGTTTATAGCCTGGGAAGAGGGTAATACCCATGGAGCTTCCCAGGCTATTAATATCAGCTCACAGCTGTATACTTAGCCTTTACTGGTCATTAAAATGGGAGACCCCCCCAGAAAAGTGAACTAGAGGGCCCTATAATTAATAACCAGTAAAAGGCTAGACAGACAGCTGTGGGCGGATATTAATAGCCTAGGAAGGGGCCATGGATATTGGTTCCCCAGGCTAAAAACACCAGCTCTCAGCCACCCCTGAAAAGGCATATCTATAAGATGCGCAAATTCTGGCACTTAGCCTCGCTCTTCCCACTAGCCCTAGAGTGGGGGCAAGTGGGGTTATAGTTGGGGGGTTGATGTCATCTTTGTATTGTCAAGTGACATCAAGCCCAGAGGTTAGTAATGGAGAGGCGTCTATAACCCGTCTCTTTCTGGCATATCTGCAGCTTCTTCAGGGTTACCTTTGGACTCTGTGCTGCCTCTCTGATTAATGCTTTCCTTGCCCGGGCTGAGAGTTTTGGTGTGTGGCCCTCTCTTGGCAGGTTTGTTGTGGTACCATGTTCTTTCCATTTGAAGATAATGGATTTGATGGTGCTCTGCGGGATCATCAGAGACTTAAATATCTTTTTATAACACAGCCCCGAATTGTACTTCTCAACAACTTTGTCCCTGACTTATTTGGGCATCTCCTTGGTGTTCATGGTGTTTGGTTAGTGGCGCCTCTTTTAATGGTGGTATTTGGTTAGTGTTGCCTCTTGTTAATGGTGTTGCAGCCTCCGTGGCATTTCAGAAAAGGTAAAGTGTATACTGACAGACATGTGACACTTAGATTGCACACAGGGGGATGTCCTGTCAGTAAGCATGGGACTTAAGATTTCCGGTGCAAGCAATTCCCTTCATAAGGGCTTCATCGCAAAAGAGGTGAATACATATATACATGCTAATTTTTATCTATTTGATCTATAAATTTAATTTTTGCCTATATTTTTCTCATTTCAACAACTTAGACTATTTATTGCTGATGAGTCACACACAAATCAGATTACAAACATCTTTAAAAACATAGGCGATAATGTAACAAATGTGGTAAAAAGCCAAGGGTGTGAATACTTTCACAAGCCACTGTAGGCCCCATGCTTAAAATAGATCCCATGGTTGGATTCGCATTGACTATAAATTTAAGGCATCTCCTGGGGAAATTCCATAAATGTACAAGAGAACTTTTTAATGATGTGCCCAAGATTTGTTTTCAAAATTTTTTGGCAGTCCGGGATCGTCTCTCCTTTTCTTATAGCCTCCCTGACATTTGAGGACAGTGGACAAGTATGCAATCAATGAATGGTAATCAAGGCTTGTCGCCTTTCTTTAAGAGAGGTTCTGCAGAAGCTGTGCTCTATAATCCAAACCGTATATATTACAGAACTGCTTCAAAGGGAACCTGACAGCTGATTCATGCTGCCCGAATCTTCGGCATACCAGAGAAAACATACTTTAAAAAGCCGGCCAGGGATGATACAGCTAGGGTGACTAGTTCAAGAGATAGGTCCCGGACTACTCCCCTTTTGTGATAAGTCTCTCCATATGTATGTGTTTGGAGAGACCTGTCAGTGTAGATGAGAAGCCGCCAGGGCTGCCTGCCTCTTGGGCTTGTCATCCCTGGCCGGCTTTTTAAAGTATGTTTGCTCTTGAACGCCTACTTACTGTGGTCAGGTATGAATCAAGTGTTAGGTTCTCTTTAAACGGGTTGTCCACTATTTTAAAGGGGTTGTCCACTACATATTGTTACACAGTGCTCAAAAAAATAAAGGGAACACTAAAATACCACATCCTAGATATCTCTGAATGAAATATTCCAGGTGCAAATTTTTATTCATTGCATAGTGGAATGTGTTCAGAACAATAAAACATAACAATTATCAATGTAAATCAAAATGAATATCCCATGGAGGTCTGGATTTGGAATGATACTCAAAATCAAAGTGGAAAATCAAATTACAGGCTTATCCAACTTTAGTGGAAATGCCTCATGACAAGGAAAAGATGCTCAGTATTGTGTGTGGCCTCCACGTGTCTGTATGACCTTCCTACTGTACAACGCCTGGGCATGCTCCTGATGAGGTGGCGGATGGTCTCCTGAGGGATCTCCTCCCAGACCTGGACTACAGCATCCGACAACTCCTGGACAGTCTGTGGTGCAACGTGACGTTGGTGGATGGAGCGAGACATGATGTCCCAGATGTGCTCAATCGGTTTCAGGTCTGGAGAATGGGTGGGCCAGTCCATAGCTTCAATGCCTTCTTCTTGCAGGAACTGCTGACACACTCCAGCCACATGAGGTCTGGCATTGTCCTGCATTAGGAGGAACCCAGAGCCAACTGCACCAGCATATGGTCTCACAAGGGGTCTGAGGTTCTCATCTCGGTACCTAATGGCAGTCAGGCTACCTCTGGCGAGCACATGGAGGTCTGTGTGGCCCTCCAAAGAAATGCCACCCCACACCATTACTGACCCACTGCCAAACCAGTCATGCTGAAGGATGTTGCAGGTAGCAGATTGCTCTCCACGGCGTCTACAGACTCTCACGTCTGTCACATGTGCTCAGTGTGAACCTGCTTCCATCTGTGAAGAGCACAGGGAACCAGTGGCAAATTTGCCAATCCTGGTGTTCTGTGGCAAATGCCAAGCGTCCTGCACGGTGTTGGGCTGTGAGCACAACCCCCATCTGTGGATGTCGGGCCATCAGACCAACCTCATGGAGTCGGTTTCTAAACGTTTGTGCAGACACATGCACATTTTTGGCCTGCTGGAGGTCATTTTGCAGGGCTCTGGCAGTGCTCATCCTGTTCCTCCTTGCACAAATGCGGAGGTAGCGGTCCTGCTGGGCTGTTGCCTCCTACGGCCCCCTCCACATCTCCTGGTGTACTGGCCTGTCTCCTGGTAGTGCCTCCAGCCTCTGGACACTACGCTGACAGACACAGCAAACCTTCTTTCCACAGCTCGCATTGATGTGCCATCCTGGGTGAGCTGCACTAGCTGATAGCTGAGCAACTTGTGTTGGTTGTAGAGTCCGTCTCATGCTACCACGAGTGTGAAAGCACAACCAACATTCAAAGTGACGAAAACATCAGCCAGAAAGCATTGGTACTGAGATGTGGTCTGTGGTCCCCACCTGCAGAACCATTCCTTTATTGAGGGTGTCTTGATAATTGCCAATAATTTCCATCTGTTATCTATTCCATTTGCACAACAGCATGTGACATTGATTGTCAATCAGTGTTGCTTCCTAAGTGGACACTTTGATTTCACAGAAGGTTGATTTACTTGGAGTTATATTCTGTTGTTTAAGTGTTCCCTTTATTTTTTTGAGCAGTGTATAAATACTAGGTCCAGAGAGATCATAAAACAAAAAAGAACAAATACCTTCAGTACCATATAATCGTGATCCTCTACTTCGCTGCCCCACCGGTCTTCTCCCTTATTTTTCTAGCAGGGGTGTGTGGCCTCATGTGTCCACTGCAGCCAATCAGCTGTCACCTTTACTGCAGCCTTGATGAGGAAGAGCAGAGACTCGAGGGGAACAGCGGCAGCATTGCAGAGGAGCGATGGGAGACTTATATGTGAGTATTAGAGATGAGTGAACCCGAACTAGTGTCCGGTGCTGAACACCAAACATGAACTTCTCCTGGATGTCCGTTTTAGTGTTCGGAGTTCCGGGAGAACAGAGGAACTATGCTTCTTTACAGCACCAAAGTTTGGGTCCCCATTGACTTCTATGGGGTTCAAGTTTGCATAGAGTTCTGGTACCCGAACTGAACTTTGCCCTTAAGTTCGGAGAAACCTGAACATCCTTGGGCCCATTTTTAATATAAAAAAATGTGGTGGACAACCCCTTTAAAGAGCGACCCTTATTGTCATAAATTAAAGGATGCTTCCTGAAGTAAAAGATTCTAAGTCTCGTCAAAGAGCTGTAAACTGAGCTCCTTCCCCTGTATTCTGCAGCCATGGAAATCTGCGAATTGTGTGATATATGGGAGGTGGGTGCATTATATATAAACACTACACACCGGCTCACTATGGAGGAGATGCCATCCCATGTCTGCAGGCTCCTTTCTGGACATATGTTGCAGCAATAAGCTGTGGGATGAGGATGATGAGGAGGATAGTGGTGATGATACAGAATTGTCCTGTCCCATATGCAGGAGCAAATCTCACAGCACCAACCTGACTCATCCCAAAAGCCGAACTCTCTGCAGTTACCAAGGGAACCATCAGGATAAGTGATGTGGAGGGTGGGGAGTGCCTCCGAGGGTAATGGAGGGCTGAGAGTAGTCAACAGGGAGTTTTAGCTTTACGGCGGGTGATTTTCATACGAAAGATAGACAAGGGGTAGGGTGAGGTCTAGATCTGTTTTGGAGGACTTTTTTTCTGGCCCATTCTTGGCACATGAGAGGTCACCTTCTCTTCACCCCTTGCGTTCTCCTGTCTCTCCGTGGTCCTCTCCCTGCCTCTCCTCACTCTCCCTCTCCCCTGTGTTCTGCTTTCCACTTTCCCCGTCTCCCACGCCTGGTCTTCCTCCTGTTTCTCTTACGTGTCTGAGTGGGAGATTCCTTGTCACACGTGGCCTGGGAGTGGGAGACTGAAAGAGCTTCCCCAAGATCCAGCTCATCATTATAACACTCTGCCCTATAGAGCTTACACTTTAATAACCCGGCCGAGCCAGCTGTGACTTCCGATTATGAGACAGCCGGATCCATTGTTACATATAGATTCATCTCCGCCGCCCGCTAATATTAGAAAATATTCAGGAACACGTAACCTTGCCTGACACCCCGAGCTGCAAACTTTATTCCATATAAATAAAGCTCATGGTATCTGATCTGCCGGAGGAGCTGATGAGAGTGATATACATTTTTCTGGGAAAACAATCAGTTTTTTATTCATTGATACACCTGGTGTTTGTTTCACAGGAGTCCAGTGGGTGGGCCTACTAGTGATTGCCTGTCTTCACTAGCTGTTAATCGCTAGTAGGACCGCCTACTGGACTCTTACATAAAAACAGCAGGAACTTCAGTAAATAATATATTATACTAAATCTTTCCCTGCAAACCGATATATTATTCTGCTTATCTTCTCCTTCTTTACACCAGGCTGTCCACAGATCGGGCTGCATGTACAATGTGACTGGTTCCCTTTAACCACTTGATGACAACTTATTTTTTTTCCTTGGTTTGACCACGTTTTCCTTTATAATGGCTCTAGCATATATTAGCAGGTTATGCATCTAACCCTGTTGGCGACTCACTATTTTTTTGGTGCAATCCAACCACTGTATGCCGGGAACCCTCCTACATGACCTGCCATTTTGGTGGATAACCATTACTATTTGGCTTTTGTCTCATTCCTCCCGCTTCCTCATTTTTCCAGCTTCCAACACATCAAGAACTGAAAGTTCACTCACTGCCTAATGTATCTCACCAACATATCAAGAACTGACAGTTCACTCGCTGCCTAATGTATCTCACCAACACATCAAGAACTGACAATTCACTCGCTGCCTAATGTAACTCACGAACACATCAAGAAATGACAGTTCACTCGCTGCCTAATGTATCTCACCAACACATCAAGAACTGACAATTCACTCGCTGCCTAATGTAACTCACGAACACATCAAGAAATGACAGTTCACTCGCTGCCTAATGTATCTCACCAACACATCAAGAACTGACAGTTCACTCGCTGCCTAATGTATCTCACCAACACATCAAGAACTGACAGTTCACTCGCTGCCTAATGTATCTCACCTACACATCAAGAACTGACAGTTCACTCGCTGCCTAATGTATCTCACCAACACATCAAGAACTGACAGTTCACTCACTACCTAATGTATCTCGCCAACACATCAAGAACTGACAGTTCACTCGCTGTCTAATGTATCTCAGCCCCAACAGGTGCCACTGTCCGAAGTAAACTCAACGTATCGGCAAAAAGATAGTTAGTTTTTTCTATATGGGGTTACTGTATAAAGCCTAAGCTTCTCACAAGAGCTATCTCTTGGTGGTTAGCAAGGAATCCTGGGAGATTTCAGCTCTCGATGTTGCAGAAATGTGAAAATTCCACAAGGTCAGGTCGTTGTAAAGCCCCAGTTGGAAAGTGCCTCAGGTGCCAAATAGGACTGGTAACCCCTCTTGATGAGTAGGGTTTACCTAACCATGCACTTCTTTTATTTTTGAGCATCGCTGCGTCCGTTTTAGCCATGACCCTCTATTTGGGTTTCAATTTGGCAAATTTTTTCAATTATGTCTGGAAGACTATATAATATTCTCCGGGAGCCAACTGCTTCTCGCACCCTTGTGTAGGCACAGATGATCTCTCTAAGCTTTGAAGAAGGGGTAAATGCTTTTGATTCTTGCAAAGCAATCTGGTGCAAAGAACTGGAGAACCTCAGGAGCATTTCCTACTAGTTAGTAGAAGAAAGCATAATCTCAAGATTTCGGTAGAGTACATTCACTCCCCGAAAGCAGAGATTTTGATAATATCGAAGAATTGAAACACTGTTCTTCTGTAGCAAAGATACTTTGCATCGCAACATATATGGAGAACCTTCCTATGCCTTTATCAAGGGGCTTTCCTACCAGCCCACCCACACAGCCAGTGTCAGGGATCCCCTGTGTGCCGCATCTCCTGCCCCCTCAGCTCGGCTCGCTCCCACACTTCTGTAAGTCCTCTTCACTTCCTGAGTGATGCTGCTTTTTCTTTCTCCCTGCATTAAATACTTTCTATTCTCCAGTCGTCTTTTGCTCCTTACTTATACTTCTCATTTTTACTTCCATCGCTTTTTCGCTGCTTCTCTTGTGTGTTTTTTTTCTTGTTTTTTTTCACTCATTGCTGTAATAGCTCAACTAAACATAGTGAATTACATTTATGTGTAAATGTTATATACGGTGTACAATTTGTATTTTTGATGATTTAATGTTATGATGGATCAACATCAGTGCTATCGGTCGATCCAAAAGGTTAATAAACCCGAATATTTGAGAAAGTAAAAGCGAGATGGTATCTTTCTTAGGAGAATATCGATGTGCAGAATTAAGTAACAGAATGAAAAATTTTCCATCTCAAATGTTTTGTTTTCATCTATTAACGTGAGAATAATTTAAGTTGGTTCTGTAATCACGTGTCAATATAGTAATTTCAGGAGTGCTGCATTCCTCTGTAAGACTTCTAACAATTTTTGACTTTCCAGAGTCAGGTAAATCTCCCTTTTTTAGGCCCATTTTGCCTGAGGAATACAAGCTGCCTAATTCTGCACACCTTGATGAAGGGCGTTGTATCCTTAGGTTGCTGAATCTCTTATTACACAAATTCACATCACCGATCCGCTTCATCCATCTCATGTCCACATACAGATAGTAGCCGAGTACTGGAGCAATGCTATTCTATGTGCTTTACTGTATTAACCAGAGAAAGTCCTACCTATGTGGGGGTATTTGCTGCACTCTCAAGGACATTTACAGAAAATTCTTGTGTACGTTTTACACCATTTTGGGGCTGAGGGCCTTGTAACTTTCATTTACTCTGGCTAAAAGATGAGGGTCCCAAATGGGAAAACCCTCTTCTATGTATGAATAGTTGTAGAACGCCTTGTTTAGATCACTATTCTCAACTACTAATGGTATGGGCAGCGCTGGGGTCCTGGGTTCAAATCCCACCAAGGACAACAGCTGCAGGGAGTTTCTATGTTCTCCCCGTGTTTGCGTGGGTTTCCTCCGGGATTTCCGGTTTCCTCCCACATTCCAAAGACATACTGATAGGGAATCTAAATTTTGAGCTCCAATGGGGACAGTGATGATGATAATGTCTGTAAAGCGCTGTGGAATTAATGGCGCTATAATGTGAGTAAAATAAATAAATAATAGAGGGTCTGCAGCCTGCAGCTCTGACATGAAATAACATTACTTAATCTTCATAAGGTATGTAGATCTTTAGACAGTTAGTATGATATTTTGAACATGATGGCAACGAGTGGTAGGTGACTGCCTAGGGTGAAACCCTGCAATAAGCATGTGGAGATGTACAGTCATGGCCAAAAGTTTTGAGAATGACACAAATATTATATTTTCACATGATCTGCTGGCCTCTGGTTTTTATGTGTGTTTGTCAGATGTTTTTATCACATACAGAAATATAATTGCAATCATATTATGAGTAACAAAAGGTTATATTGACAGTTAGAATGAGTTAATGCAGCAAGTCAATATTTGCAGTGTTGACCCTTCTTCTTCAGGACCTCAGCAATTCTCCCTGGCATGCTCTCAATCAACTTCTGGATCAAATCCTGACTGATAGCAGTCCATTCTTGCAAAATCAATGCTTTTATTTTGTCTGAATTTGAAGGGTTTTTTTTGTCCACCCGTCTCTTGATGATTAACCACAAGTTCTCAATGGGATTAAGATCTGGGGAGTTTCCAGGCCATGGTCCCAAAATCTCTATGTTTTGTTCCCTGAGCCATTTAGTTATCACCTTTGCTTTATGGCAAGGTGCTCCATCATGTTGAAAAAGGCATTGTTGATCGCCAAACTGCTCTTGGACGGTTGGGAGAAGTTGCTCTTGGAGGACATTTTGGTACCATTCTTTATTCATGGCTGTGTTTTTAGGCAAGACTGAGAGAGAGCCCATTCCCTTGGCTGAGAAGCCACTCCACACATGAATGGATTCAGGATGCTTGACAGTTGGCATGAGACAAGACTGGTGGTAGCGCTCACCTGGTCTTCTCCGAATAAGCCGTTTTCCAGATGTCCCAAACAATCGAAAAGGGGATTCATCAGAGAAATTGACTTTACCCCAGTCCTCAGCAGTCCACTCCCTGTACCTCTTGCAGAATATCAGTCTGTCCATGATGTTTTTCCTGTAGAGAAGTGGCTTCTTTGCTGCCCTCCTTGAGACCAGGCCTTGCTCCAAGAGTCTCCGCCTCACAGCGCGTGCAGATGACTCACACCTGCCTGCTGCCATTCCTGAGCAAGCTCTGCACTGCTGGTAGCCCGATCCCGCAGCTGAAACACTTTTAAGAGACGGTCCTGGCACTTGCTGGTCTTTCTTGGGCGCCCTGGAGCCTTTTTGGCAACAAGGGAACCTCTCTCCTTGAAGTTCTTGATGATGCGATAGATTGTTGACTGAGGTGCAATCTTTCTAGCTGCGATACGCTTCCCTGTTAGGCCATTTTTGTGCAGTGCAATGATGACTGCATGTGTTTCTTTAGAGATAACCATGGTTAACAGAAGAGAAACAATGATGCCAAGCACCAGCCTCCTTTTAAAGTGTCCAGTGGTGTCAGTCTTACTTAATCATGACAGATTGATCTCCAGCCCTGTCCTCATCAACACCCACACCTGTGTTAATGGAGCAATCACTGAAACGATGTTAGCTGGTCCTTTTAAGGCAGGGCTGCAATGATGTTGAAATGTGTTTTGGGGGATAAAGTTCATTTTCTAGGCAAATATTGACTTTGCAAGTAATTGCTGTTAAGCTGATCACTCTTTATAACATTCTGGAGTATATGCAAATTGCCATTAGAAAAAATGAAGCAGTAGACTTTGTAGAAATTAATATTTGTGTCATTCTCAAAACTTTTGGCCATGACTGTAAAGTGGTTCTGTATGTGGTCGACTGGTCGCTCAAAACTAGGGCTTCCACAGGCAAGCTTTGCACCAGCTACTCGGTCTAACAGGTCCCAGGCGAACCCTGGCATTCATCTATTTAACCCTTGTCCAGGAAGGTGAACCTGCTCATGGGTCCTGGGTTGAGAAAACGAAGTATGTGCTGGTCAGTGGAACAGGCTGTCAGGAATAGTCCGTAAAGGAGCCGAGGTCTGAGACAGGAATGATCTCTTGGCAACAGGAGCTGTGAACAGGTGTGTTAACCAGGTAAAGCAGAACTTATAACTGGCAGTGGGAGACGGACGAAGGGGTTTATAGAGTGAACAGCCCCGACCAAGGCTTATAGGAGGAGATAACAATGAAGAAATCAAGGATAACCCCCATGTTCCCTATTTGAACATCACAAGTCCCAAAGAATTAAATAGCACTATTGTATTTTCACCCCGCATCTCCCGCAACAAAGGTGCAGCACCACCCCGCTACAGAAGTGGAAACCGAGCAGTAAGTATCGACATGGATGTTACAGGAAGTCATGTGTTTAAGGCCATGTGCACACGTTGCGGATTCTGTTGCAGATCCGCAGCGTTTTTGGCTCTGCGGGTCCACAGTGGATTTAGGTGCGTTGTACAGTACCATTGTTTTCAATGGTAAAATGAAAAATGCAGTGCACATGCTGCAGATTTTTCCGCGTGGATTTGCTGCGGGTTCGAATCTGCAGCATGTCAATTCTTTGTGCGGAATCCTCAGCGGTTTCACACCTCCATTGTAGAGGTGTGAAACCGCAGGGCTAATCCGCAGGTAAACCGCAGGTCTTTTTACCTGCGGATTTTTCCAAATCCGCGCAAAAAAATCCGCAGCACCTTTCACTACGTGTGCACATAGCCTAAAGGACTGTGCCATGCAGAATTGTAGTCTGTTAAAGCCACCTGTGACCCAGTAGGAAAACTTTGTCCAATCATCTCATGCGGTCATCTCATTAGTCCAGTCCATGTGATGAAAGTAGCGCTCATAGCTACGTGCTTTATACATACTATGTGACGGTGCAGACATCAGACCCAGAATGGGGGCATCCGGAGCAGAAAGGGCCTGGAGAGTGGGTAGAATAAGACGGTCTCAGGTCTCTATTTTGGGATCTGATTTGTGTTCTGAATTAATTTAGGGGTTGAATTATTTCATGTCTAGCCCCAGTATATTGTAGCTATTACCCTGATTTTATCTGTAGGAGTGCGAGATTGGATTTGGGAACATCAGTCAATAACTGTGACAGACAAGCTATAATTCACTTGTTGTCCCGGAACATGGCGATTCGAAACCCAGATCCAAAGGCTCCGAAGAGTAACCTCAGCAAAATGTAGGCCAGGGCTATGGAGCCGCCTGCAGCCACACACGATGGTTTGTAGATGGATGTGACGCCATGTTTTGGCTATCACAGGGTGAGATGACATTACATCTTCTCGCCATCTACCTCTGCATGACTGATACATCATAGTTACACATTTATTGTCCCCTGGTTTGGTCTTTGGGCCGCCTATTTTATACCAACATCTGCACCATGTATTCATCTCTTCATGTCTTTTTTTTATACAGGGTAGAAATCTTCTATCTGGAAAAGGTCCCAATGGAAGAGTAATAACAGGTAAATCTGTTTGTGGGGAAAAAAACAACAACTTGATGGGATCAAAATGCACAAAAATAAATCCACGCGAGTGCAAGAAGACAAACGTGGAGCAAACAATCAGATTCCAGCTCTCATCGTTTACTGTAATCTGCGGCCTGGTCAGAGTTGGCCAGCACTTCTGTTCTGGGGCTCTCTGGCTCTCCACAGATGATCTGGAGGCATCTAATCTCATTCCATGCTTGTTGGCCTTCACTTTGTGAAGAACTCACTTTATTTTCTGATTTCATGGTATTCTATGGATTCCTGAAACTGACATCTTTATTACATAATATGGTATAAAACATGAAATTATCTCTTTGCTTCTGCTGCGACAGCGATCAATTAGGCACCTTATCTGTGCAGTTGTTGTGCAAGATTTATACAAAGGAAGGAGAAGAGAGTGCGGCCTGGGATAAGGGAAAACTTGTTTCACATAAAATGCAAATTACTATTATAAATTCATTATATATATTTATATTAATACTGCAGACTGATCCAAATTTCAGGCTTTACTCATATGGGAGTGTCTTTCTCAGTAATATAGGCTGGATGTGAGATCTGAGTATTTCCAGGGTGATGGTGTCTTCATTGGCTTATATATCAGCACAGCTCCTATCCTGCACTTATTTCCTCGTGCTTTCCTTCTTAGCTGTAGTCTGTTTTCTCTGTCCTCCCTAAGACGAAAGATGCTTTCCTATATCTCCTTTCATGGTATCTGAGTACAACTCCCTCCCCGCTGTTATCCCTAAGGGCTGCTTCAGAAATAAGGTCCAAGCACAGACTGGCCACAAGTCTCCTTACTCAAACTCAGCAGTCTCAGAGGCATATAGGAGACTGTCAAGTTTGGATCGGATGACCCGCACGCGGACAGTCCATACATTGCGGACCAAGTTTAACAGATGTCTGTGGGAGCCCCTAACTCGAAGAGAAGAGAAGGGACAGAGTGAGAGAAGAGCTCTCATGGATTTATCTAGATAAAGCACTTACAGATTCTCTGTAGCATCAAAGTGGTGGAATATATTAATGAAAACTATTAAGAAAATTACTTAATTTTGCATTTAGGAAGCAAATGAATAATAAAATGTATTTGCAAAGTTGGCCAAAGGCTTTAAGATGAGCCATCATACACGATACATTTCCCTCACACAGTGCCATCAATGGGGCTGGGGAACCTGGAACCAGAGAGGAGTCTATAGTATATGGCAAGCAACGATTCTGTCTCCAGATTTTGGGGGATCTGGTGTTTGTCTATGATATGATGATTCAGCCTGTTTCACATTTCAGTTATTTGATGTCAGTCAAAATCCACCAGAGTGTGAAAAAACGGATCCGTTTCTGATTTGTCTCAAACAGATGGCACAGGAGGATCCATTTTAGCTGCTAGGTTAATGAAATTTAAAGTGACATGTGTCTTGAAAAGGAAAGAGAGAGAGAGATCGAAAGAGAGATATATATATAGAGAGAGAGAGATTTTTCGCTGCTTCCAGAACGGCGTATAGAATCGTAGAGTTGGAAGGGACCTCCTGGGCCATCTGGTCCAACCCCCTGCGCAAAAGCAGGATTCGCTAAATCATCCCAGACAGATGTCTGTCCAGCCTCTGTTTGAAGACTTCCATTGAAGGAGAACTCACCACTTCTCGTAGCAGCCTGTTCCACTCATTGAACAGTCTAACTGTCAAAAAGTTTTTTCTAATATCTAATCTGTGTTTCATCCCATTGCTTCTAGTCTTTCCTTGTGCAAATGAGAATAAAGATGATCCTTCTACAATGTGACAGCCCTTTAGATATTTGTAGACAGCTATTAAGTCTCCTCTCAGTCTTCTCTTTTGCAAACTAAACATTCCCAAATCCTGCAACCTTTCCTCATGAGACAGGGTTTGCAGACCGGTCACCATTCTGGTCACTCTTTTCTGAACTTGCTCCAGTTTGTTGATGTCTTTTTTAAAATGTGGTGCCCAAAACTGGACACAATATTCCAGATGAGGTCTGACCAAAGAGGAGTAGAGGGCAATAATGACTTCACGTGATCTAGACTGTATGCTTCTGTTAATACATCCTAGAATTGCATTTGCCTTTTTTGCTGCTGCATCACACTGTTGACTCATATTCAGTCTGTGATCTATTAGTATACCCAAGTCTTTTTCACATGTGCTGTTGCTTAGCCCTATTCCTCCCATTCTGTATATGCTTTTTTCATTTTTATTGCCCAGATGTAGTACTTTGCATTTTTCCCTGTTAAAAACCATATAGGGTTAAAAAGCATCGCCGATAAATTCACCCGGGCAGGCGCAGTCAGAAAAAGCGGGCCGCCAGTGTAATAAAACGTTTCATTGTCCGTCTGCTCCGCCAGGGAACCGCTAAAATTTTAGCGGATCCATCAAAGAACAGAAGCAACTGATGACCATCAGTCAAGATCCGCCGCTAATGTACCGTAAGTCTATGGGGAAAAAAACGGATCCGCCAAGAAAAGGGGCGGATCCGTTTTTTTATAAAAGTGGCAGATTTTGACTGATGTCAAATAACTGAAATGTGAAACAGGCCTTAGACGGAATTTTTTCTTAAATCACTTTTTTTTTCTAATCAGTCTACAAAGGTCCCACTCCCCCTGCAAACACTGGATACCACAGATATCAATTCCGTCTGTACCTGCAGCCTCCAGGTTCCTTCCCTTCTCTCCCATCCTCTGAAGAGAAATCTCGAGGTACGTTATCTCCTTAGGACCTAAATCAAAAAGAAAATGTCATTTTCTGCATTCATAGTGCCCATACTTCTTATAGACATACTGCCTACATTATTCTGGTATCCACTAGCCCGGACTACCAATAATCTTAAAATCAAATGGATAGATAGTAGTGATGAGTGAACGTGCTGGGATATGGTGTTATCTGAGCATGCTCGTGTCCTAACCGAGTGCTCGAAAAATATGTTCTAGTCCCCGCAGCTACATGTGTTGCCGCTGTCGTACATTTGCGAGATATGCAGCCACGGGGACTTGAACATATTTTTCGAGCACGCTGAAGTCACTCGGTTAGGACACGAGCATGCTCAGATAACACCTTATCAGAACATGCTCGCTCATCATAGATAGATAGATAGATAGCTCAAAATTTTAGATGGGATGGAAAAAGGGAGATACCAGAACTCCATACCTGATCCACTTCATTAAGAGAGTACTAGACAAAAAATGGAATTACGGGTGAATTTTTGCCTCCGTGTTCCAAAGAAAGTTGTTGCACAGCGGTCGCAGAATAAAGCGGTGATGGAGCAGTTTTGTTCAGGACAACTGGAGGGTCTTGAAGGGACAAAACATTTCAGACTTTAATAACGCCCACCGGTGCGCCGACCCATTAATCCCTGCCATAATATTAATTGAATTTCCTGAAAAAATGCAGGGATGGCAAAAAAAAAGTGTAATATCCCCACCAGGCTATGTCTCTCCCATCCGAGGTAACATTATTAACCCTTCCCTACTTCTATACTACATTGAAAAGGAATAGATAACAATGCAACCCAAAATAGTGCGACGTCCCTCCCCTCACTCCTCTTGCATGTCCAAACCACCTCTTTATAAGAAATCTCCACTAAAAGGTGCCCATATACCTTAGATAACTATCGGACGTACAGTTGTCCAGATGACTGCAAGCCTTCTTGACTCCCTCATACACATGAATACCCTGTTCGGTTGAAAGTTCATGTGTTCTCTATGGGGAGAGAGGATGGAGCAGCTGCCAGGCATCTCAGACTGCCCAATGTCTTCCTCCCCTGAGATAATATGTCATGCATGCCCCAGATTACCCAGCAAACTTGCCAGGGTTGTCCCAAGTGTAATTCTAAGGCATATGGGGACATTAAAGGGGTTGTCAGGGCACAAGTTTAAAGTCACCTGCCAACTAGACGTGTGCTGCCTCGCTGAATACAAGTGAATTGAGCGAGGTCGGGCACGTCTAGTTGGAATGTGGCAATTCTCATACTTTTAGTCACATGACTGCCCCGGTCCCAGTATCGGTTATGAAGACTTGTACTGCAAAACAGCAGACTTGTACCCCACGGCCTTTGCAGGTGTACAGTGTCGAGGAGCCAAGCATGTGCAGTAAGAGTGTGAGCGTTTCCATGAGAAAATCACACAGGACGCCAAATGTAACCTCGCCGACACGAGATTCGGCAACACTACACATAGTGACGTCAGAGGCAGAGAGGGTAGGAAATAAAGTATGGAAGCGAATCTTCCAGACTCATTACCATGTGGCAGACAAGGTGGCATGTGTCAGCTGCACACGCTTTATAGTGCGAAAGACTGAGTACAATAATAAAAATTAGGACTCCGGGTCATCATTTACCTTCTAGTGTTATTCGCTGACATTTATTGTGCCAAAGTTATCAAAATGGCACACGCTGGTCATAAATTGGTACAAAGTCAAATATTGTCTTTTTCCTGCCGCTTATCATTTTAGCAACTCTTCAAAATGTCGCAAAAAAGATGAGACCTATGATTTAGGTGCATGAAAATGACTCCAGTGACAGCCATATGCCTTACTGAGCTGTAGAAGACGGTCATGATAATAATATTAATCTTCTGTTGCAGGTAACTTTGACCCTGATGAATTCGCATCGCACTTCAGCTTGGGTAGACCAGTGGCCACCACTCAATTTACGGCCCAGAATTCCCAACAAAAGGATACCGTGTCGTTCTGAAAAGTGCAGGTCACCCCGTAACACCGTCCCGCTCGCCTCTCCCCGCGAAGCTACGTCAGTATGTAGTCAGATCGATGTACTTGCATTGTGCCGCAGCAGAAGAGATTACCGTCCTCGGTCAATGATTCATTTTATTCTGGTCGATTCATTTACAGCAGAAGGTCTGTAATAAATGGAAATGTCCTCAGTCTCTCTTCTTATAGTTGTTTCTTTTCTTAAACTTTTAGAATTAAAAATCGGATACTCACACCAGCCAATGTTATGGCATAGAGGTATGATGTCTGAATGGTGGGAGTCTGACACCGGAGACCCCCTCCATTACCACTGTGGCCTGCACAGTGGCGCTGCTGGTGAACCGCTGTGCAGAGAGTTACAGGACAAGGATAATGGGCATGTCACCGTTCCCAGCATAGTAATTGGCCTAGACCAGGCCTGGGGTGGGCAATTAATTTTCCCGAGGGGACACATGATAGACCGTGTCTGTTGTGAAGGGATGAACCAATAGAATGAAATTTAATTCTGCTTAATATTAACATTAATTTTAATAATTATTTTATCTTGTCTCACTTAATTTTGAACACCGGACTTTTACCCAATTATAACCTATGGCCACCACCTTTTAGCCCCCTATATGCAGTACGAGACCCCACATAGCCCACTGTATACAGTGGGAGACCCCCACATGACCTATATACAGAAATAGCCCACTATATACAGTGAGAGCCCACATAGCCTCTGTATATACAATATGAGCCCTCATATTGCCCTCTCAATACAGTATGAGCCCTCACATAGCTCCATAAATGCAATGTGAGACCCCCACATAGCCCTCTGAGGATGCAGGTAGCTGTAATATCAGGACGCCGTGGTTGGCGAGGGCATGGTGCGGGCCGTAGGCCAATGTTTACAACCCTTTGGTTTGTTTCAGTCCGAAAGCTAAACTGGAACATCCAGAGGGCCGGATGTGGCTTGCGGGCCGCACTTTGTTTTGAAAGGCAAGAATCAAGCAAAAGAGGTAACTTGCATAATGTTTCTTAAGGCTGTGTACACACTGCGTCTTTTTATAGCAGTTAAAACGTCCGTATTTCAAGCTGAAGACGCATCCGGAAACTCTCCTTTTCTCTGCAATGTTCCAGAGATGTCCAGGCATCATCTGGATGTCTTTTTAGCCTTTTCGTTGACTTCTATTGTAATGTATTGAGTATCTTCCTTTTGGAAAACGCCAGAAGAATGAACATGTCACTTCTTTTAAACAATTGGCATCTTTGAAAGCCTTAAGCGTTTAAAGATTTTCGAAAGCTTGAACATATGAACGGCAACTTATTTTCACATTCAAAGTAATAGAATCATTCTTTTGATTACTTTGTTAGCACTTTTTCCACCATTTTTTGAGCAGAGCTGCTCAGCAGATGGCAGAAAAAGATGCAGTATGAACATACCCTAACAGTAAAAGCTTTCATCAGTAACAAAATGCATTGGACACTCAAATCCATGAGTCCTAGGAAGGCCATTTACACTGTCTGTGGACAGTCTATGCTACAAAGACATGCAGAAAGTGATGGCCAACTCAACTAGCTGTTTTTTGGTGACCCTTGAAGACAATGGCTCTATATACAGTGGGTACGGAAAGTATTCAGACCGCTTTACATTTTTCACTTTTTGTTTCATTGTAGCCATTTGGTAAATTCAAAACATTTCATTTTTTTCTCATTAATGTACACTCTGCACCCCATCTTGACTGAAAAGAAACAGAAATGTAGAAATATTTGCAAATTTATAAAAAAAGAAAAAATGAAATATCACAGTCATAAGTATTCAGACCCTTTGCTCAGACACTCATATTTAAGTCACATGCTGTCCATTTCCTTGTGATCCTTCTTGAGATGGTTATACTCTTTCATTGGAGTCCAGTGTGACATCGGCGGTCGCGCCCGCCGATGCCCCATCAGCGGCGGCAGCCGCCGCAGCCTCTCCACCTTCACGCCACCGCCCGTGCGCGCGCCTGGCCTGCCTTCCCTCCTGCCTTCCCTCCTGCTGCACGCACCGGCCTTAGGTTTCAGGCGCGCGCCCGTCCGTCCTCGGAGTCTGGCCGTGGGCGGCGCTGAGGGGCATGGCTTGAGGAGCTCTTCCGGGCGCTAAGGTACTTCAGGCGTCCTCTCTAGGAGGAGGGCGCCTGGTGATAGTGTGGATCTCCCGCACTGTTCTGGCCGCACTGCTACCTTCTTGTCCTACTTCTTGGTGCTCGTCGCTGCATCTATTTCTGTGTTGTGTCCGTCCCTCCTCCTTGCCTCGGTTCCCTTGTTCCGTTCTGTCCTCCTTCTCTGTCCCTGCCTGCTGGTATTCTTTCCCCGGTCTGTTCCCTGCCCTCCTGCTCTCCCTGTCTACTCCAGTCCGGATTCTCTTGCTTAATTCCCCCTAAGGTTTCCTCGTCTGTCCGTCTCCCCGCTGTGCCTCGCCCCGTCGCCCCACGGGCTTTTCTGCTGGGTTCCTCCTTTCTATGATTCTCCCACCTAGGTACCCTTGTCTTTGTCCGTAGTTCCTTGTCCTGCCTCGAGCCTGGCTTCTCCCTGAGCCGTCCCTCTTGGTACCGGCTGTCGCGGTTCTGACCCCTGTGGTCTTGCCCTTAACGATCCCTGTATAGGGGTTGGTCATCACCTGGCGCGCTCGGCCCAGGGGCTCCAGATCCGCAACCCAGAGGGTCCTCTCTCGGACGTAGTTTGCTCCTGAGCGTCACAGTATCACTAGGCCATGGACCCCGCCGGTGCCGCGGCCGCTACGCAGAAGGAACTGCTTTTTTACGTGAGAATCAGACCCGGATAATGTCCTTCATGAAATCGATGGACACCCGGCTCTCCGCCCTACAGACCTCTGACCCAGGGCATGCTCCCCTCTTAGCCAGTCTCCAGCAGGAGCTCGCGCAGCAGTGCGATGCTCAATCACACATCCTGGGGTACATGGCATCCGTTGACGATCGACTGCTTGCTCTGCAGTCCTCTGCGGCCGCTTCAGCCTTACCTCGGGACGCAGTTTCGTCTCCGCCTCCCCGCCTGGGAAAGCCTCCCAGGTACAACAGGGATCCTAAGCTATGTCGGGGTTTTCTAAATCAGTGCAGATTGCACTTTGAGCTTGTTCCTCAGCAGTATCCCACTGACCGCGCCAAGGTGGCGTTCATAGTGTCCCATCTTGAGGGCGAGGCTCTGGCTTGGGTAAACCCTTTGTGGGAGAGGGATGACCCGGTAGTTTCCAGTATCCAGAATTTTCTGGAAGTATTCCGCAAGGTGTTTGATGAGCCTGGTCGCTTGGCATCCACTACTGAGGCTCTCTTCATTCTCCGCCAGGGCTCACTTACTGTAGGACAATATGCCATCCGCTTTCGGACCCTGTCTTCGGAGCTGGGCTGGAATAACGAGGCTTTTGTGGGTGCCTTTTGGAGGGGTCTCTCAAGTAAAATCAAGGACCAGCTGGCCGGGCGAGACACTCCCACAAACCTGGAAGATCTCATTTCCCTGGCCACCCGTATAGATCTGCTGTTTTTGGAACGCGCTCGAGAGTCGGCTAGGGAGAAAAGACCATTCAGGCTGTATCAGGCTCCTATTCCGCGTTCCTCTGCATCCCCTATTAGCACCGCTCCCGAGCCCATGCAGATAGATCGTATCAGGCTGTCAGAGCAGCGACGCAGGGAGAGGATGACTAATGGTCTCTGTCTGTACTGCGGTGGAGCCAACCACTTCGTGCGTACCTGTCCTGAGAAACCGGGAAACGCCTCCACCTAGGTCAGGTAAGAGAGGACCTCCTAGGTGATCATAATTCCTCTCTGCCCCTTACCCTTTCAGCTTTGATTATTGCAGGTTGGGGGCGTAGATCTGTGGAGGCGTATGTGGACTCGGGCGCAGCCGGTAATTTCATTCGTCAAGAAGAGGTTGATGAACTCCAGATCCCGGTGGTCACCCTAAGAGACCCGCGTGCTATTACCTCCGTCGATGGCAAATCTCTACCCGAGCTCGTCACCACTGTCACCGCCGAAGTAGATCTTCAAATTGGGGCACTCCACTGCGATAAAATAGCCTTTTACGTCCTGCCTCGATTGTCCCATGCTGTCCTCCTAGGATTGCCCTGGCTCAGACGGCACGAGCCAGTTGTCGACTGGCGTTCAGGAGAGATTTTGCGTTGGGGTTACTCCTGTCAAGAACGCTGTCTGCAGGCTCTGGTTTGTCCTAGCTCCCTGCCTAGGCCAGTCGATCTTCCGGGCCTTCCCGCACCCTACCACGCATACGCAGATGTTTTCAGCAAGAAGGAAGCGGATTCCTTGCCGCCGCATCGGTCCTACGACTGCCCTATCGACCTGATCCCCGGAGCCTCCCCTCCCAGAGGGAGAACATATCCTCTGTCCCCAGCAGAGACCACGGCTATGACAGAATACAGGAAAAACTGACCAAGGGGTTCATCCGGAAATCCTCATCCCCTGCAGGCGCAGGTTTTTTCTTTGTCCGGAAGAAAGACGGTTCACTACGACCATGTATTGACTACCGGGGTCTGAACAACATCACCGTTAAGAATCGGTATCCGCTCCCGATGATTCCAGAACTCTTCGACCGGTTGAGAGGGGCTCGGATCTTCACGAAGTTGGATCTGCGGGGAGCCTACAATCTGATCCGGATCCGTGCCGGGGATGAGTGGAAGACGGCCTTCAATACCTGTGATGGGTATTATGAGTATCTAGTCATGCCGTTCGATCTCTGCAATGCTCCGGCAGTATTTCAGGAATTTGTTAACGAGGTGTTCAGAGATCTACTCTATTCCTGCGTGGTGGTGTACTTAGATGATATTCTCATCTTCTCGCCCGATCTGTCCTCCCATCGGAGAAGCGTACGCATGGTCCTACATCGCCTTCGAGAGAATCATATCTACGCCAGAATTGAAAAGTGCCTCTTTGAGCAAACGTCGTTACCCTTCTTGGGTTATTTCATCACTGATTCCGGTCTGAAGATGGACCCAGAGAAACTCTCTGCAGTACTCAAGTGGCCTCGGCCCATGGGCGTAAAGGCCATCCAACGTTTCCTTGGATTCGCTAACTATTACCGACAATTTGTGCCTCATTTTTGTACAGTTACCAAGCCCATCACGGCCCTGACCCGTAAAGGGACTAGGGCAAACAGCTGGTCTCCCGAAGCTGAGGACGCCTTCCTTGCTCTGAAACGCTCTTTTGCAACAGCCCCAATGTTACATCGCTTTAGTAGCCAGTAGGCCCTTTGTCCTAGAGGAGGATGCCTCCTCCACCGGAGTCGGGGCTGTTTTTTCCCAGCAGGCTCCATCCGGACGTCTGGTTTCCTGCGGGAATTTTTCTAAGTCCTTTTCACCTGCGGAGTGCAATTACTCCATTGGAGACCGAGAATTGCTAGCCATTAAGATGGCCCTGGTGGAGTGGCGATACCTGCTTGAAGGGGCAGTACATCTCTTTACTATCTTCACGGACCATAAGAATTTGGCCTATCTGCAGTCCGCTCAAAGACTCAATTCCAGACAGGCCAGATGGGCTCTGTATTTTTCTCGTTTTGATTTTAAGCTCCACTTCCGGCCTGGCAATAAGAACATCAAAGCGGATGCACTTTCCAGGTCTTTGCAGTCACCGGAGGGAGATGAGGACCCATCGTATATTATCGAGCCTGCTAAAGTTATCACCGTGGCTCCGGTGAGTTTCTCTTCGCCGCCGCCAGGCAAAACCTTCATACCCCAGAGCAAGTGTTCGGAGGTGCTACACTGGGGGCATTCCTCCAAGATCGCAGGGCATGTTGGGACTAAGAAGACTTTTACTTATCTCCCGTTACTACTGGTGGCCCTCCCTTCGCCAAGACGTGATGGACTATGTAGCCTCTTGCACGACCTGTGCTCAGAACAAGGTTGCTAGGACCCTGCCTTCCGGTCTACTTCACCCATTACCTGTTCCGGAAACTCATTGTCAGCAAATCGCCATGGATTTCGTGACTGATTTGCCCCGCTCAGCTGGATGTACTACCATCTTAGTCGTGGCAGATCGCTTCTCTAAGATGGCTCATTTCATTTCTTTGCCTGGACTGCCGTCCGCCCCGAGGTTGGCCGAGATCTTCATCCACCAGATCTTCAGGCTGCATGGCATTCCTCAGCGGATCGTGTCTGACCGGGGGCGTCCAGTTTACCTCTCGATTCTGGAGGGCTCTCTGTCGGCTTTTGGGCATGTCTCTCGACTTCTCGGCGTATCATCCTCAGACCAACGGGCAGGTGGAACGGATTAATCAAGTTTTGACAGCCTTCTTACGTCACTTTTCCAGCGCCCATCAGGACAATTGGGTCTCTCTTCTACCTTGGGCATAATTCGCGCATAATAATCATTCCAGCGAATCTACCACCAAGTCGCCGTTCCTTGTGGTAACAGGACAAAATCCTGATATTCTGCTGCCCTTTTCCACTTTGTCAGGAGTTCCTGCAGCAGATACTCGTGCCAAGGAGTTTTCGCAAATCTGGAGGGAGACCAGGGAGGCGCTCGAGAAGGCCAGTAACCGAATTAAGAAACATGCGGACAAGAGACGGAAGGATCTTCCCCCATATCATCCTGGTGACAAAGTCTGGCTTTCAACTAAGCATATCCGCCTGAAGGTTCGTCTTACAAATTAAGTCCCCGATACATCGGGCCTTTTGAAGTGCTTAGACGCATTAATGAGGTGGCTTATAAACTGAGGTTGCCTGCTTTGCTCCGGGTCCCTAATGTCTCGCTCCTGAAACCTGTGGTTCTCAATCGGTTCCAACCAGCTTCCATTTCCCCTCCTTCGCCAAGGGGATCGGATGACGTTTTTGAAGTAAAGGACATTTTGGCCATGAAAAAAGTCAAGGGAAAAACTTTTTTTCTTATCGATTGGAGGGGTTTTGGCCCCGAGGAGAGGGGGCCCGCCGATGCCCCATCAGCGGCGGCAGCCGCCGCAGCCCCTCCTCACCTGCGCGCCACCGTCCGTGCGCTCGCCTGTCCTGCCTTCCCTCCTGCATGCACCGGCCTTAGGTTGCGGGCGCGCGCCCGTCCGTCCTCGGTGTCTGGCCGTACGCGGCGCTGAGGGGCCGGGCTTGAGGAGCTCTTCCGGGCGCTAAGGTACTTCAGGCATCCTCCCTAGGAGGAAGGCGCCTGGTGATTGTGTGGATCTCCCGCACTGTTCTGGCCGCACTCCTACCTTCTTGTCCTACTTCTTGGTGCTCGTCGCTGCATCTATTTCTGTGTTGTGTCCGTCCCTCCTCCTTGCCTCGGTTCCCCTGGTCCGTTCTGTCCTCCCTGTCCGTCCCTGCCTGCTGGTATTCTTTCCCCGGTCTGTTCCCTGCCCTCCTACTCTCCCTGTCTACTTCAGTCCGGATTCTCTTGCTTAATTCCCCCTAAGGTTTCCTCGTCTGTCCGTCTCCCCGCTGTGCCTCGCCCCGTCGCCCCACGGGCTTTTCTGCTGGGTTCCTCCTTTCTCTGATTCTCCCACTTAGGTACCCTTGTCTTTGTCCGTAGTTCCTTGTCCTGCCTCGACCCTGGCTTCTCCCTGAGCCGTCCCTCTTGGTACCGGCTGTCGCGGTTCTGACCCCTGTGGTCTTGCCCCTAACGATCCCTGTATAGGGGTTGGTCATCACCTGGCGCGCTCGGCCCAGGGGCTCCAGATCCGCGACCCAGAGGGTCCACTCTCGGACGTAGTTTGCTCCTGAGCGTCACATCCAGCTGCATTTAATTAAACTGATAGGACTTGATTTGGAAAGGCACACACCTGTCTATATAAGACCTCACAGCTCACAGTGCATGTCAGACCAAATGAGAATCATGAAGTCAAAGGAACTGGCCAAGGAGCTCAGAGACAGGATTGTGGCAAGGCACAGATCTGGCCAAGGTTACAAAAGAATTTCTGCAGTACTCAAGGTTCCTAAGAGCACAGTGGCCTCCATAATCCTTAAATGGAAGAAGTTTGGGACCATCAGAAGTCTTCCTAGACCTGGCCGTCCAGCCAAACTGAGCAATCGTGGGAGAAGAGCCTTGGTGAGAGAGGTAAAGAAAAATCCCAAGATCACTGTGGCTGAGCTCCACAGATGCAGTAGGGAGATCTGAGAAAGTTCCACAAAGTCAACTATCACTGCAGCCCTCCACCAGTCAGGCCTTTATGGCAGAGTGGCCTGATGGAAGCCTCTCCTCAGATAAATGAAAGCCCACAGAGAGTTTGCTAAAAAAAACCACATGAAGGACGCCCAGACTATGAGAAATAAGATTCTCTCGTCTGATGAGACGAAGATAGAACTTTTTGGTGATAATTCTAAGTGGTATGTGTGGAGAAAACCAGGCACTGCTCATCACCTGCCCAATGCAATCCCAACAGTGAAACATGGTGGCAGCATCATGCTATAGGGGTGTTTTTCAGCTGCAGGGAAAGGACGACTGGTTGCAATTGAAAGAAACATGAATGCGACCAAGTACAGAGATATCCTGGATGAAAACCTCTTCCAGATTGCTCTGGACCTCAGACTTGGCCGAAGGTTCTGTAATGTATTGCTGCAGTGCAGTACAGCGCAACTTCCATCAGGGGGTGCTGGTGAGGGAAGAGAGGTTGCACACACAGCTTACTAAGGCAGAGCAGCAGCACAGGCGTACAGGTTACGAAAGAGTGGTCAGACAAGCTGGAGTCAGCAACAAACAGGAAGATGAAGCACCAGAGGTCACAGCAATGCACATAGTGAGAGAGAAGTCAGATCCTACTGAGAACAAGGTATTCAAAATGTGAGAAGTAAGACGTAGTCGGAATACAAGCCAGAGTCAAAGCCAGTCGGGGAGCGTTGTATCAGAGATGGGAAACGAGAGGCGGAGTCCAGTGATCAAGCCGAGTCATACACAAGTACAGGAAGTCAGAGGCAGAAGGATCACTAGGGTATACAGTTCAGCGGCTCTAGCCCAGAAGCTTGGACTATAGCTGACACTGGCCCGTAGGCTGCAGAGGACTGAAATAGCCCAGCCATCTCCAAAACGAGGCAGTACTTTCTCAAAAAGGTGCTTCTTCTCAATACTGAGCAAAGGGTCTGAATACTTATGACCATGTGATATTTCAGTTTTTCTTTTTTAATAAATTTGCTAAAATTTCTACATTTCTGTTTTTTTCAGTCAAGATGGGGTGCAGAGTGTATATTAATGAGAAAAAAATGAACTTTTTTGAATTTATCAAATGGCTGCAATGAAACAAAGAGTGAAAAATTTAAAAGAGTCTGAATACATTCTGCACTCACTGTAGATTACTGGAAGGACATCCCCGCTAAAGAATAATCTGGAACTTGGATCAGGTTATAAACTGCATCCTAGGGCATTTAAAAGTGAATGGAAGAATGAAGAGTGCATACTGAAACTTAGTGCAATTTTATTAAATAAAGGTAACTACTAACATATGTAAAAAATAATTTTCTCCATGTAAAATTATCCATAGCCTATTGGATTTTTCACCTGTCTCTTTCTTTTGTTGGTATCGGGAGGGGAATACCAGAACACCGGAGAGCTCCACAGACTATTATTCACTCCCATGCCATACATCTGTTTTTCTTGATTAAATAATTCCTCTGTGTGATATCCAAATTCAGGGGGAACTAAGGGGCTTGGACACTACCCCCATGTGGGAGACTGGGACTGACATGCGGTGCAAACTCAGTTGGGTTTAGGTCAGGGCTCTGGCTGGCCAGTCAAGAATGGACACAGAGTTGTTCTGAAGCCACTCCTTTGTTATTTTAGCTTTGTGCTTAGGCTCATTGTCTTGTTGGAAGGTGAACTTTCGGCCAAGTCTGAGGTCCAGAGCTCTCTGGAAGAGGTTTTCATCCAGGATATCTCTGTACTTGGCCACATTCATGTTTCCTTTAATGGCAACCAGACGTCCTGTCCCTGCAGCTGAAAAACGCCCCCATAGCATGATGCTGCCACCACCATGTTTCACTGTTGGGATTGAATTGGGCAGGTGATGAGCAGTGTCTGGTTTTCTCCACACATGCCGCTTAGAATTATCACCAAAAAGTTCTATCTTTGACTCATCAGACCAGAGAATCTTATTTATCATAGTTTGGGATTCCGTCATGTGTTTTTTAGCAAACTCTATGCAGCCTTTCATATGTCTTGCACTGAGGAGAGGCTTTCGTCGGGCCACTCTGCCATACATGCCCGACTGGTGGAGGGCTGCAGTGATAGTTGACTTTGTGGAACTTTCTCCCATCTCTCTATTGCATCTGTGTAGCTCAGCCAAAGTGATCTTGGGGTTCTTCTTTACCTCCCTCACCAAGGCTCTTAACATAGTAACATAGTTAGCAAGGCCTAAAAAAGACATTTGTCCATCCAGTTCAGCCTATATCCCGTCAGAATAAATCTCAAGATTTAAGTCCTCCTGAAGATACAATACAGTTGCGCTCCAGGAAGACATCCAGGCCTCTCTTGAACCCCTCTCTTCTCCCACGATTGCTCAGTTTGGCTGGACGGCCAGGTCTAGGAAGACTTCTGGTGGTCCCAAACTTCTTCCATTTAAGGATTATGGAGGCCACTGTGCTCTTAGGAACCTTGAGTACTGCAGAAATTCTTTTGTAACCTTGGCCAGATCTGTGCCTTGCCACAATTCTGTCTCTGAGCTCCTTGGCCAGTTCCTTTGACGTCATGATTCTCATTTGGTCTGACATGCACTATGAGCTGTGAGGTCTTTACAAATCAAGTCCTATCAGTTTAATTAAATACAGCTGGACTCCAATGAAGGAGTAGAACCATCTCAAGGAGGATCACAAGGAAAAATACAGCATGTGACTTAAATATGAGTGTCTGAGCAAAGGGTCTGAATACTTATGACCATGTGATATTTCAGTTTTTCTTTTTTAATAAATTTGAATTTTCCAAATGGCTGCAATGGAACAAAGAGTGAAAAATTTAAAGGGGTCTGGATACTTTCCGTACCCACTGTAGGCTGAATGTCAGATCTGTGTGTATGCAGTGTGCTGCTGTCTTCATTAGCTCACATATCAGCACAGCTTCTATCCTCCACTCATTTTCTCTGCAGATGTTTTCACCATTATCTAAAGGCTGCTTTTTTCTGCCCTCCCTGAGACTGTCCATACTTTCTCTTATCTCCACTCTTGAAGATCTGTGTACAACCTTCTCTCTGCTGCTGTCTCTAAAGGTACTGTCACACTAAGCGATATCGCCAGCAATATCGCTATAACTTGTGACGTTATAGCGATATTGCTAGCGATATCGCTGTGTCTGATACTTACCTACGACCCGCTGGTTATCGCTGATCGCGCGAGAACGTCCTGGACTGTTTCTCGTCGTCAGCTTCCTGTGGAGAGACGAGCATGGAGCCGGGCGGGAGGACGCAGGATCGCCTAGTGTGACAGATAAGTAGCGATCCCCGTCCCCAGCGATGTCGCTGGTGAGATCTGCCTGTGTGGCAGCTCACTAGCGACCACTTAGCGATGTACCAGCGATCCTGACCGCGTCATATCGCTGGTCGGGATCGCTGGTACATCGCTAAGTGTGACAGTACCTTAAGGCTGTGTTCACGTTATCTTATTTTCGGTTAGAGTACTGTACGTGACAAAAAAAAACTGACAGCACTCGGACTAAGGTTATTCAATAAGGCTGCTCAGATGACCAAATGTCTATGTGAAAAAAAATCACAGCATACCTGTGTCATACACATACGACATAGTCTTTAAAATCAGGTCACCTCCCCCAATGACCTGGCATAATTTGGCTCTGTGGTTTTACAAAAGCGAATGCCGAAGTATTAAGTTTACCAAAAGCCTCCAAACCAATATACATAAGGATTAAAATAATACATAGACAACTTTGGGAACTAACACCATTTTGAATAAGATGGAGACGATGACAGAGATAATGATTGTTTTCCTGGCATCTAGCCTTGTCCTGGATGAAGAGGAACATTAACCCCTTCACCCCCAAGGGTGGTTTGCACGTTCATGACCGGGCCAATTTTTACAATTCTGACCACTGTCCCTTTATGAGGTAATAACTCTGAAACGCTTCCATGGATCCCGGTGATTCTGACATTGTTTTCTCGTGACATATTGTACTTCATGTTAGTGGTAAAATTTCATTCAAATAACTTGCGTTTATTTGTGAAAAAAATGGAAATTTGGCGAAAATTTTGAAAATTTCGCAATTTTCCAACTTTGAATTTTTATGCCCTTAAATCACAGAGATACGGCACACAAAAAACTTGATAACTAACATTTCCCACATGTTTACTTTACATCAGCACAATTTTGGAACCAAAATTTTTTTTTGTTAGGAAGTTATAAGGGTTAAAAATTGACCAGCGATTTCTCATTTTTGCAACACCATTTTATTTTTACGGACCACATCACATTTGAAGCCACTTTGAGGGGTCTATATGATAGAAAATACCCAAAAGTGACACCATTCTAAAAACTGCACCCCTCAAGGTGCTCAAAACCACATTCAAGAAGTTTATTAACCCTTTAGGTGCGTCACAGGAATTTTTTTGAATATTTAAAAAAAAAAATGAACATCTAACTTTTTTTCACAAAAAAAATACTTCAGGTTCAATTTTTTTTATTTTACCAAGGGTAACAGGAGAAATTGGACTGCAAAAGTTATTGCGCAATTTGTCCTGAGTACGCTGATACCTGATATGTGGGGGGGAACGACTGTTTCGGCGCATGGCAGAGCTCAGAATGGAAGGAGCGCCGTTTTACTTTTTCAATGCAAAATTGGCTGGAATTCAGATCGGACGCCATGTCACGTTTGGAGAGCCCCTGATGTACCTAAACAGTGGAAACCCCCTACAAGTGACCCCATTTTGGAAACTAGACCCCCCAAGGAACTTATCTAGATATGTGGTGAGAACTTTGAACCCACAAGGGCTTCACAGAAGTTTATAACGTACAGCGGTACAATTAAAAAATCATATTTTTTCCACAAAAATGATCTTTTCACCCCCAATTTTTATTTTCCCAAGGGTAACAGGACCCTAAAAGTTATTGTGCAATTTGTCCTGAGTACGCTGATACCCCACATGTGGGGGTAAACCACTATTTGGGCACATGGCAGGGCTCGGAAGGGAAGCAGCGCCATTTGACGTTTTTGGCTGGAATTGAGATCGGACACCATGTCGTGATTGGAAAACCCCTGATGTACCAAAACAGTGGAAATCCCCCACAAATGACACCATTTTGGAAACTAGATCCCCTAAGGAACTTATCTAGATATGTGGTAAGAACTTCGAACCCCCAAGTACTTCACAGAAGTTTATAACATACAGCCGTACAATTAAAAAATCATATTTTTTCCACAAAAATGATCTTTTCACCCTCAATTCTTATTTTTCCAAGGGTAACAGGACCCTAAAAGTTATTGTGCAATTTGTCCTGAGTACGCTGATACCCCACATGTGGGGGTAAACCACTATTTGGGCGCATGGCAGAGCTCGGAAGGGAAGCAGCGCCATTTGACGTTTTTGGCTGGAATTGAGATCGGACACCATGTTGCGATTGGAAAACCCCTGATGTGCCAAAACAGTGGAAACCCCCCACAATTTTGTAAACTAGACCCCCCAAGGAACTTATCTAGATGTGTGGTGAGCACTTTGAACCCCCCAGTGCTTCACAGAAGTTTATATCGCCCGGGCGTGAAAATAAAAAATTCGTATTTTTTCCACAAACATGATCTTTTAGTCACCATTTTTTTTATTTTCCCAAGGGTACCAGGAGAAATTGGACCCTAAAAGTTGTTGTCCAATTTGTCCTGAGTATGTTGATACCCCATATGTGGGAGAAAACTACTGTATGGGCACACGTCGGGGCTCGGAAGGGAAGTAGTGACATTTTGGAATGCAGACTTTGATGGAATGGTCTGCGGGTGTCATGTTGCCTTTGGAGAGCCCCTAATGTACCTAAACAGTGGAAACCCCCCACAAATGACCCCATTTTGGAAACTAGACCCCCTAAGGAATTTATCTAGATGTGAGGTGAGCACTTTGAACCCCCAAGGGCTTCACAGAAGTTTATAATGCCAGGGCATGAAAATAAAAAAATCGTATTTTTTCCACAAACATGATCAATTAGTCCCCAATTTTTTATTTTCCCAAGGGTAACAGGAGAAATTGAACCCCAAAAGTTGTTGTCCAATTTGTCCTGAGTACGCTGACACCCCATATGTGGGAGAAAACTACTGTATGGACACACGTCGGGGCTCAGAAGGGAAGTAGTGACGTTTTGGAATGCAGACTTTGATGGAATGTTCTGCGGGTGTCATGTTGCCTTTGGAGAGCCCCTAATGTACCTAAACAGTGGAAACCCCCACAAATGACCCTATTTTGGAAACTAGACCCCTAAGGAACTTATCTCGATGTGTGGTGAGCACTTTGAACCCCCAAGGGCTTCACAGAAGTTTATAATGCCCGGGCATGAAAATAAATCGTATTTTTTCCACAAACATGATCAATTAGTCCCCAATTTTTTATTTTCCCAAGGGTAACAGGAGAAATTGAACCCCAAAAGTTGTTGTCCAATTTGTCCTGAGTACGCTGACACCCCATATGTGGGAGAAAACTATTGTATGGGCACACGTCGGGGCTCGGAAGGGAAGTAGTGACGTTTTGGAATGCAGACTTTGATGGAATGGTCTGCGGGTGTCATGTGCGTTTGGAGAGCCCCTGATGTACCTAAACTATTGAAACTCCCCACAAATCACCCCATTTTGGACACTAGACCCCCCCATGGAACTTATCTAGATGTGTGGTGAGCACTTTGAACCCCCAAGTGCTTTACAGAAGTTTTTAACACTCGGACGTGAAAATAAAAAAAATCATTTTTTTCCACAAAAATGATATTTTTGCCCCCAATTTTTTATTTTCCTAAGGGTAACAGGAGAAATTGGACCCCAAAAGTTGTTTTGCAATTTGTCCTGAGTAGGCTGATACCCTACATGTGGGGGTAAAACACTGTTTGGGCGCATGGCAGAGCTTGGAAGGGAAGGAGCACCATTTGACTTTTTCAACTCAGAATTGGCTGGAATTGAGATCAGACGCCATGTTGCATTTGGAGAGCCCCTGATGTGCCCAAACAGTGGAAACCCCCAATTCTAACTCCAACCCTAACGCCAACACACCCCTAACCCTAATCTCAGCCCTAACCCTAGCCCTAATGGGAAAATGGAAATAAATACATTTTCTTTTAAGTTTATTATTTTTCCCTAACTAAGGGGGTGATAACGGGGGGTTTGATTTACTATTTTTGGCGGTTTTTATGTTTGGCAGCTGTCGCACGCTAAAAGACGCTTTTTATTGTAAAAATAGTTTTTGCATCACCACATATTGAGAGCTATAATTTTTCCATATTTTGACCCACTGAGTCATGTGAGGTCTTATTTTTTGCGGGACGAGTTGACGTTTTTATTGGTATCATTTTCGGGCACGTGACATCTTTTGATCGCTTTATATTCCGATTTTTGGGACGCAGAATGAACAAAAACCAGCGTTTCATGAATTTCTTTTGGGGGGGTGCGTTTACACCGTTCCGCGTGCGGTAAAATTGATAAGGCGGTTTTATTCTTCGGGTCAGTACGGTTACAGCGATACCTCATTTATGTCATTTTTTTATGTTTTGGTGGTTTTATGCAATGAAAACTATTTTATATAAAAAATAATTATTTTTGCATCGCTTTATTCTGTGAGCTATAACTTTTTTATTTTTTCGCTGATAATGCTGTATGGCAGCTCATTTTTTGCGGGACAAGATGACGTTTTCAGCGGTACCGTGGATATTTATATGCGTCTTTTTGATCGCGCGTTATTACACTTTTTGTTTGGCGGTATAATAATAAATCATTATTTTTTGCTTCGTTTTTTATTTTTATTTTTTAAGGAGTTCGCTAAAGGGGTTAACTAATGGGACGGTTTTATAGGGCGAGTCGTTACGGACGCGGTGATACCTAATATGTGTACTTTTATTGTTTTTTTTTTTTTATTTCCAAAAAATGGATTTATTGGGGGAATTTTTTTTTTTTTTTCTAATTTATTTGACGATTTTTTTAAAAATTATTTTAACACTTTTTTTAATTTTTTTTTAACTTTATTACATAGTCCCAGGTGGGACTTCACTGTCCTGTGACAGATCGCTGATCTGTCACATCACAGATCACTGTGACAGATCAGCGATCTGTCACAGGCACTACTGCAGACTTCCTCATGCCTGCGCTTTGCAGGCACTGAGGAAGCCAGCTCCCTGCAGGCCCCCGAAGGCCCCTGTCGCCATCTTGGATTCGGGGGCCTGTAGGGAAAGAGACCCCCGCAGCAGCGCCGCACATTGCGCTGCTGTGGGGGGCTCAGGGAAGCACGGAGGGAGCCCCCTCCCTGCCGATGCTTCCCTTTAACCCCCGGTACACCGCGATCATGTTTAATCGCGGTGTGCAAGGGGTTAACGTGTCGGGGCGGTCTGTGACCGACCCTGACATATTGTGCCGGGTGTCAGCTGTGATAATCAGCTGACACCCAGCCGCGATCAGCGGCGCTCACTACGCTAGACGTACTATCCCGTCCAAGGGCATAGGGGCCCGGGTCCCATGGATGGGATAGTACGTCTGATGTCAGAAAGGGGTTAAGGGAATAAAAGTCACCTAAAAATCATACTTGGATTCCCGAAGTCAGCTAACTGCGGGAACCATTTCCGAGAGAGCACAATCATCTACAGAAGATCGACACGATCAGACAAAACTTTGGCCCGCAGCCCCCAATGCCCCTCTTAACCGCTCAGCCCTGTTCTGAAAAAGCCAGCTTCTCCACCGTGACAGAAGATCAGCTCTCCACCCTTCTGTCAAGATCACACCTCACCACTTGTGCCCTCGACCCACTCCCGTCTCACCTCTTCCCTAACTTGGCCACAGTCCTCATCCCATCTCTAACACACCTATTCAACCTTTCACTTACAAATGGTGTCTTTCCCTCATCCTTCAAACATGCCTCAATCACACCCATCCTCAAAAAGCCCTCCCTTGACCCATCCTCTGTGTCTAACTATCGCCCGTTATCTCTTCTCCCTTACGCCTCAAAACTACAGGAACAGCATGTATATCTTGAACTGTCCTCCCACCTCTCCTCCTGTTCCCTCTTTGACCGGTTACAATCTGGCTTCCGACCGCATCACTCAACTGAAACTGCCCTATCTAAAGTCACTAACGACTTACTAACCACCAAGAGCAAGCGACACTACTCTGTCCTCCTTCTCCTAGACCTGTCTTCTGCCTTCGACACCGTAGACAATTCCCTCCTGCTACAGATTCTCTCATCTCTTGGCATCACAGACTTGGCCCTATCCTGGATCTCATCATACCTAACAGACTGAACATTTAGTGTCTCCCTCTCACACACCACCTCCTCACCTCGCCCCCTGTCTGTTGGTGTTCCCCAAGGCTCTGTCCTAGGACCCCTACTATTCTCCATCTATACCTTCGGCTTGGGACAGCTCATAGAATCCCACGGTTTGCAGTATCACCTCTATGCCGATGACACGCAGATCTACCTATCTGGACCCGACCTTGCCTCATTACTGACTGACATCCCACAATGTCTGTCTGCTATCTCAGCCTTCTTCTCTGCTCGCTTTCTCAAACTGAACATGGACAAAACAGAATTCATCATCTTTCCCCCATCTCACTCTACCCCTCCACCAGACCTATCCATCAATGTCAACGGCTGCTCTCTTTCCCCAGTCCCGCATGCCCGGTGCCTTGGAGTGATCCTCGACTCTGCGCTCTCTTTCAAACCACATATCCAAGCCCTCGCCTCCTCCTGCCGCCTCAAACTCAAAAATATTTCCCGGACCGCTCATTCCTCAACCACGAAACCACAAAAACACTAGTGCACGCTCTTATCATCTCCCGCCTCGACTACTGAAACCTCCTACACTCTGGCCTCCCCTCTAGCACTCTAGCACCGCTCCAGTCCATCCTACACTCTGCTGCCCGACTAATCCACCTATCTCCCCGCTATTCCCCAGCCTCCCCCCTATGCCAGGCCCTTCACTGGCTTCCTATTGCCCAGAGGATCCAATTCAAAACCCTAACCATGACATACAAAGCCATCCACAACCTGTCTCCTCCATACATCTGTGACATGGTCTCTAGGTACCTACCCGCACGCAACCTTCCATCGTCCCAAGATCTCCTTCTCTACTCCCCCCTTATCTCTTCTTCCCACAACCGCATACAAGTCTTCTCCCGTGCTTCCCCCATACTCTGGAACTCCCTACCGCAACACATCAGACTCTCACCATCAACGGAAACCTTCAAGAACCTGAAGACCCACCTGTTCCGACAAGCCTACAGCCTGCAATGATCCTCGGTCTACTGAACCACTGCACGACCTGCTCTACCCTCTCCTACTGTATCCTCACCCATCCCTGTAGACTGTGAGCCCTCGCGGGCAGGGTCCCCTCTCCTTATGTACTTGTGTGTCCCTTGTCTTACACTTGTATATTACTCTTGTATATATTACACTTGTCTATATTTCCCGTTTTCACATGTAAAGCGCCATGTAATAAATGGCGCTATATAAATGCATAATAATAATAATCTACCAGGGAGGTAGCTGAGAGAAAACTACTGTAAAGGTCACAAAGCTCCCAAAAGTGCAGTACATTCCCAAACCCCTATGCTTCGGTCCCAAAAAGAGACTCTACACGTCCCTCTTCGAGTTCCAAACATTTTAGAGACTTAGGAAATTAGAAAAGCAGAAGTGAGCTGTGGTGTTAACACGCATGAATTTTGGGTATTCGGAAAGTTCAGAGTATGGAGTTATGTTTCTCTTCTGGAATTATGAAAGACTTAGGGTTAGTGTATAAGTTCCCCCTGCCAAGATGTAAGGAACCCTGTTAGCATTAGGCACTTTTGGATGGCCACCCATGTTCCACATTTATGTGTCACACTATCTTTTAGGATGGGTTACTATTATGGGTGTCACTCTTAGGGTGGGTGGCCCTGTATGGCCATCAGGTCCTTCTGCTGCTACAACCTTAGTCCCTCCATAGCCATCCATTCACCCAATTTCTATCGCCAACCCCCCCCATTATCAGCCACTAACTATAAAATTATAGAAATTATGAGTTACCTTGGGTAAAAGATTTTTTTGCAGCAGTTCCCTGGCTGATAGAGAGGTCCAGAACGAGGACACCACCCTATAATGTCCATTCACTAACCAAGTTTTTTCAAGAAAAGCCTGCAAACAGATAACAGAGCGATGTTTTTTGTCTCGTTCCCATCAGTACCAGACTGACCACCATTGTCCCCCTATTTGATAACTAGGTGACTGGACAGGCTGGATTTTGACATGCCTGATCCTTTGCTTTCCCCAGATGTCGGACAGACCCCTATCCATTATGGCGAATTAGCCGTGCGAATTGAGTTGTGGAAGAAGATCGCATCTAGAGAAATGATATCTTTGGAATATTGCAGTTTACTTTAAGACGGGAAAGAAATGACGTGTGAGACAAGATCATTTAAGGCAGCAAAATAAGTTGCGCAATTTTTGGAAAAAAAGGGACTCTTTAAGCTTTTCTGGGAACTGATATTTTTGTCATGTCCTAATTTTTAAAAGGTTAAAGGGCTACCTCTATGCACAACAAATGTGAGAAACGTATGATTGGTGGGGGGTTCGACCTCTGGGACCACCATTGATTCTGAGAATGCAGATCCCAAAGTCCCATGTGAGCGGAGCAGTAGATTGCTCTCCCATAGACCGTGAATGGAGCAATGGTCACACATGCGCACTACTGCTCTATTCACACAGGGCCACCAAACCCTCAGTCTAGTGGGGTCTCAGTGATTGAATCCGACACGATCTTATTATTTCACCTATCCTGTGGCAAGGGGAGAAATAGTTTGTTTTTTTAGAACAACTCCTTCAAAGATCCCTTTAAAGAAGCCAAGAAGTTGGTGATACTGTTTTCGAAAAAAGTTCATGATAGTTATCTCCCATGAAGAATCCTCTATAACATGGGGAATATTATAAGGGGGAGTATTTAAAAACAGTTTTCTAGCATTAACCCCTTACGAACATATGAGGTACAGTCGCATCGCGTGCCACCTCCCTGACTCTGATGCAGGCTCACAAGCTGTAGGTTGGCTCTAATCCATTGACTTATATAGGAGAGATTTCTAGGCGTGCTCTGATTGGTGCAAAGGTCATTGTGAAGGGAAGGGAAAGGTGAGCTGTGATCATCACTTACTGTGGATGGTGGATCAGGTGTTATCTACTGTATATAGAGGCGCTATCAGTCATTGTACAGGGGGAGGAGGTGAGCTGTGACATCAACTATTGAGAATAGTGGATCCTGGGTTATCTACTGCATATAAAGGTGTTATCAGTCATTGTACATGAGGGGGAGGAGGTGAGCTGTGACATCACCTATTGTGAATGGTGGATCCTGTGTTATCTACTGTATACAGAGGTGAGATCAGTCATTGTACAGGAGGAGGTGAGCTGTGACATCAACTATTGAGAATGGTGGATCCTGGGTTATCTACTGTATATAAAGGTGTTATCAGTCATTATACATGAGAGGGAGGAGGTGAGCTGTGACATCTATTGTGAATGTTGGATCCTGTGTTATCTACTGTACATAGAAGTGTTATCACTCATTGTACATGAGGTGGAGGAGATGAGCTGTGACATCTATTGTGAATGTTGGATCCTGTGTTATCTACTGTACATAGAAGTGTTATCAGTCATTGTACATGAGGGGGAGGAGGTGATCTGTGACATCTATTGTGAATGTTGGATCCTGTGTTATCTACTATACATAGAAGTGTTATCAGTCATTGTACATGAGGGGGAGGAGGTGAGTTGTGACATCTATTGTGAATGTTGGATCCTGTGTTATCTACTGTACATAGAAGTGTTATCAGTCATTGTACATGAGGGGGAGGAGGTGAGCTGTGACATCTATTGTGAATTTTGGATCCTGTGTTATCTACTATACATAGAAGTGTTATCAGTCATTGTACATGAGGGGGAGGAGGTGAGTTGTGACATCTATTGTGAATGTTGGATCCTGTGTTATCTACTGTACATAAAAGTGTTATCAGTCATTGTACATGAGGGGGAGGAGGTGAGCTCTGACATCTATTGTGAATGTTGGATCCTGTGTTATTTACTGTACATAGAAGTGTTATCAGTCATTGTACATGAGGGGGAGAAGCTGAACTGTGACATCACCTATTGTGAATACTGGATCCTGTGTTAACTATTGTATATAGAGTTGTTATCAGTCATTGTACATGAGGAGGAGGTGAGCTATGACATCACCTATTGAAAATGGTGGATCCTGTGTTATCTATTGTATATAGAGATGAGATCAGTCATGGTACAGGAGGAGGAGGTGAGCTATGATATCACCTGTTGTGAATACTGGATCCTGTGTTATCTATTGTATATAAAGGTGAGATCAGTGATTGTACATGAGGAGGTGAGCTGTGACATCACCTATTGTGAATACTGGATCCTGTGTTATCTATTGTATACAGTATATAGGAAAAAAAGAAGATTGACAGCACTCCAGGAATAAAGAAAAAAAAAAAAATTTTTATTGTGGCAAATCAAGCCATATTAAAATCAAAATGCCTGACGCGTTTCTCGAGTGCCAGGTGTGCACTCTGACTCCTATGACGGTAAGCGTGCACACTTGGCACTCGAAACGCGTCAGCATTTTTATTTTATTATGGCTTGATTTGCCACAATAAAATTTTTTTTTTATTTTCTTTATTCCTGGAGTGCTGTCAATCTTCTTTTTTCCTGATTTCGCTATGCTAACTAGCTAACTAGCACCCTCCACATGTGAATTGACTTGTCTAATTTGGACTCATCTCTGGCAGCTCCAAGACCTCCCTCCATGCACCTATTGTATATATAGTAGAGGTGAGATCAGTCATTGTATACTATAGTAAATGGTGGATCCTGTGCTATATAGGTGTTAACTTTCATTGTAATCTTGCCTGTAATGATAATTAGACTACTGAAATGTCAGAACAGCAGTGTAATAATATTAGGCTTAGTAAAAAAAATGGCAAGATTGATTTTTTTTTTAATTTTACATATCACTATTTTTATTAAAAAATATATATTTTTTTCAAAATGATTTAAAATGAAACCCGATAAAATTATATGCCATTTTCTGATGACACAATTCCTGTAAGCACAGGGCTCTCTCTGTGGCATAAAAGGCTCATTCATGCAATGATTTTT
Organism: Dendrobates tinctorius; assembly: GCF_039654945.1. Lineage (NCBI taxonomy): Eukaryota > Metazoa > Chordata > Amphibia > Anura > Dendrobatidae > Dendrobates > Dendrobates tinctorius. The sequence continues at coordinate 19,924,790 of NW_027361772.1, forward strand.
GGTCCAAGTGCTGTCCATGAAAAAACATACCGCATTCGGACCAATGTTAATGCATGGAGCAGTGCGGATGAGCAATTTTCTTCAACGACCAAATCTGCGTGTGTAAAAAATGGCAGCATGTGCTTGTTTCTTCCTTAAATAGGATGAGATTCACCCATTGAAGTCTACGGGTGCGTAAAAAAAAAAAATCGGATGCCGTGCGGAGCCACTGTCCAGCATCTGTTTTTTTACGGATACGTTGTAATTCTGAACCGTAGGAAACTGTAATTGAACTTGTAAAAAATGGATTGTATATGGATCGCAAGTAAGAAAATAATCGAGTTTTCCAGATGAAACCCTGAATGATTTTTTTTATACGCTGGTGTGAACTGGCCTTATAAGGGGCTCCGTAATGTAAGACAACCCTTTAAAACTAAGTGTAAAAAACACAAAATTGCCACCTTGAAGCCATGAACAAGCGGCTGCTGCTGACAGCTTAGATCTTCTTTCGTTGGGTTTCTCTTTCTGTAGTTATCTGTAAAAATAATAGTTTCCTGACTGAAAAATAAAAACAGCAAAGAAATAAAAGGAAAAATGCCAACGGTTGCCTAACACTGAAACAAAAATGGCTAATTCTGTAAATCTGTGCGCGAACATGTGCCGCCATATAGGCAAAAAGTGACGTGTCGCCTATAGGGTTCTATTGTAGGATACATTTGTCACATGGTGGTGGTCCTCTGTATAGGAAATGCCAGAAAAAAAAAAAAAACTATCCCAAGGCATACCACTCCAACGGAGGCCAAAACAATACATAAATGGAGCCCTACCCCTTACTTGTTCTTTTCACACTGCTGAATGGTCGACCATGGAGAATCCGGCAGGGGACTTCACATCTGCGTTAGCAAAGACAATACGCGACACAAGAACAGCAAAGTGACAGCACATGACCACGGGTAGGACACGTGAAATCACATTGCCTAGTAACCGTTTTCCTACCCTGTAGCTTTTACACAACTGTCTGTTCCTGACAATAGTCACTAACAGCTGGCAGGCCGAGCACGCGCCCGAAATTCCATTATTTGGTTCCGTCTCATCTGAATTGCATTATTTAAAGGCAAATTACGAGTTGTGAAAGTTGGATCTAATAAGACCACACATATTCTGCTGTGCTTCGTGTTCCTGTGTACTAATACACAACTTATTAAACAATTAATATTTTTTTTTATAATTTTGTCGTCAGCATAAACTTTCCAATCACTTTATTAGTGGATTTGTCTGCATAACTGGGAAAAAAATTGCATATAAGTGACTTCCAAACCCCAGCTATTACCCACAGTCTATCTTCCTGCCTTCAGCTGCATTGATATCAGTACATACTCGTTTGGAGTACAGATGATGGCAGTGATGGGTCATTAGTGTCCTCCTCTGGGTGTTCTGCTTATGTCACAGGTGTGTAAGATGCAACAGACTGTCACCCTACATCTGGCTGCAGAAGGTCTCTGCGTTTGGCATTACAGATGCCTTCTTAATCCTTCTGAATCTTGGATCCAGCGGCAACCTCCCTCGGACTCTAGTTGACATACCTAGTATCACGATCCATTTTTGGATCTGTGTCAGATCTGCATTCTCAAATATAAACTTTTTCCTTTCAGGCCATCGGGGGTTAATATCAGTTTTTCCCCCGGTCGCCGCTGGTGTAATTGCATTGCTAGGTGAGTTTGCTGATGCAGGTGGTGACCGCTACAACCTTCCTTTAAACGGTCACCTGTTGCACCAGCTGACTGCTGGTTATACAGGTCTTTTTGGATACCAACTGTGCTGAAGACAGGAGCTTTCTTGTGCAGTGGTGCTTCAGCTGAATGCTGTGATCGGGTGCCTTACTCTGCTGTGCAGTGCATTGCAGCAGAGAAAGCTAAGTGTGGTTTGTCTTACCTCATTTGTTGTTTCTTCGCTTGGTGTTGTATTAGTGCAGCAGTGGGACCGGTGTCCGCACTTGCCAATTCCCTACTGAGGGATAATTACAGAGCAAGTGAGGGCTCAGGTATCCTGCTCGGCGATGGTTTGAAAGAAGCCATATAGGGTTGTCAGGATAGACCAGGGCACAGCCTCAGGAGAGTGCAGGAGGTGTCCATTTCCCCTCACCCTATCGCAGGGCCCACCGTTGTAATCGTGTCCCCGGTGTTCCCTTGTTTGTTTGCTGTTTGGTGACTGACCGATTGCTGGGTCGTGTCACACAGGGCCAGTCACTTTGTGACATTATAACCAACCACCCCATTTTTTCTGGTGAGCAGTTGGTGGGGTTCTGGGCCTCGGCTCAGGTGCAGGCTCAACCAGAACCCAAGATATCTCTCCCTGACAGGTTTTCTGGAGGGAGAGATAAATTTCTGGTTTTTCAGGAGGCCTGTAAATTATACTTAAGGCTCCGCCCCCGTTCATCAGGGAATGAGGAACAGCGTGTGGAGATTATTGTCTCCCTTCTCAAGGGTGATCCCCAATCCTGGGCCTTTTCCCTGCCGACCAATTCGCGATCTTTACGGTCGGTGGATGGGTTTTTGCGGCTCTGGCGCTGGTGTATGAAGATCCTGATGGCGTCTCCCTGGCGGAAACCCGACTCCGTAAAATCAAGCAGGGGGGTCGACCGGCTGAGGAGTACTGCTCAGTAGAGTTGAGCGACTTTGGTCGGATCGGGTTTCGTGAAACCCGAATGAAACAAAATAAGTTTCAGATGAAACTCGTCCGACTAGAGCAAAAAAAGTCGGAGTTTCGTCCGACTTTTATTTCCCATTGACTTGCATTGGGGTCGGGTTTCGGACGAAACTCCGACTTTGTTTTGCTCTAGTCGGACGAGTTTCATCTGAAACTTATTTTGTTTCATTCGGGTTTCACGAAACCCGATCCGACCAAAGTCGCTCAACTCTACTGCTCAGAGTTTAGGAGGTGGGCTACTGACACACAGTGGAATGACCCTGCCCTGTCATTTTATGCAGGGTCTGTCTCCAAGGTTGCAGGATACTCTGGTGCAGTACGCCGCCCCCAGGTCGTTGGAGGCCGCCATGTCCCTTGCCATCCGGGTGGATAGACGCCTCAGGGAGAGGCAAACACCAATTGTGCCTCCTGTAGTCCTTGTTAGGGAGGAGGACACACCGGTGCAGTCGGACGAACCCATGCATGTAGGAGGAGTTGGTTCCCAAACGGTGTTGCCTGCGGTTCGTCGTGGTGTGGGGGCATGTTTTTACTGTGGGCAGACTGGTCATTTCATCAGTGTCTGTCCAGCTCGCGACAAAATTTCTGTACCACCTAAGAAGCCATGTCCCCCTGGTCGTGAGGAGGGAGGCGACCAGGGAGTGTATTTTTCTCCATTTTTTCCCCTCAGTGTACCTTGTCAACAGAGGAGGTGGTTGGCGGGGTAACTGAGGGTATATCGGTGACTGTGGCCAGTGGAGCAGGAGTCAATCTGGTGGATGCTCACTTTTTCCAGACCCATGGCCTGAGGTGTAGGATGCAAGCGAAACCATTAAGCATCCAGGCCATTGACTCTGTCCCACTTAGCGAGGGGATGTTGACCCAAGTCATGGATAATATACATCTGCGTATAGGGGCTGATCATGAAGAGTACCTGTCATGCTACGTCTTGGGGGGAATGCCAACACACATCGTTTTAGGCCTCGCTTGGTTGAAAAGACACAACCCGGTTGTAGATTGGCGGTCTAGGGAAGTAGTCAGCTGGGATCAGTCATGTGAGGGCTGTTGCCCAGTGGCTACTGTCTCTGCTGTCATTCTACAACCGCCCCCTTCTTCTCCAGTGGGAGCAGCAGACGTACTGCCAGGGAGTAGGGACAAGTCTCAACCCTCACCACATGTAAACCCTGAGTGTCGGAGTCCTCTTAGGAGGAGGGGTCAGAGGAGGGTGGTGTTTCCTTCTGAGCATTGTGGGGGTGTGAAGGTGACTACACAGGGGGACGCCTCTGTTGTCAGATCTGTGAAGAGTTCACCATCTTGCGGCAAGCGTGTGAGTGGCAATATACGTTCAGGTCTGGACCTGTGTGTGAAAGAGTACGTATGGGTGTCCACCAAAACCATCCGGTGGAAGTGTGCGGCTGGGGTCTGGAGTTCTCGGGTGATTGGGCCGTATCGGGTGTCTGCCATATTAGGCCCAGGGACTTACCAGCTGGAGTTAACCCCAGTAATGCCCGTACACAACTCATTCTCCAGGTCGGCACTCTGGAGATTTGTGGCACCTCCGGAGCATACATTGTCACCTCCATCAATCTACGTTTGCCATAAACCTGAGAGTCAGGTGATTGCCGAGGTGAACTCTGATGGATCGAGGCATCCTCATTGTAGGTTGTTTTCTGGTGAGGTGCGGTGTTGAGGGTCCAGAGGCCCCTCATTGAAGTAGGGGTACTGTCACGATCCATTTTTGGATCTGTGTCAGATCTGCATTCTCAAATATAAACTTTTTTCCTTTCAGGCCATCGGGGGTTAATATCAGTTCCCCCCCACCTGGTGGCCGCTGGTGTAATTGCATTGCTAGGTGAGTTTGCTGATGCAGGTGGTGACCACTCCCACCTTTCTTTAAAAGGTCACTTGATGCACCAGCTGACTGTTGGTTATACAGGTATTGTTGGAAACCAACCGTGCTGAAGATATGAGCTTTCTGGTGCAGTGGTACTTCAGCTGAATGCTGTCACCTGATGCCTACCCTGCTGTGTGGTGCATTGCAGCAGAGAAAGCTAAGTGTGGTTTGTCTTACCTCATTTGTTGTTTCTTCCCTTGGTGTTGTATTAGTGCAGCGGTGGGACCGGTGTCCACACTTGCCAATTCCCTACTGAGGGATAGGTGCAGGGCAAATGAGGGCTGAGGTATCCTGCTCTGCGACGGTTTGAAAGAAGCCGTATAGGGATGTCAGGATAGACCGGGGCACAGCCTCAGGAGAGTGGAGGAGGTGTCCATTTCCCCGCTCCCTATCGTAGGGCCCACCGTTGTAATTGTGTCCCCAGTGTTCCCTTGTTTGTTTGCTGTTTGGTGACCGACCGATTGCTGGGTCGTGTCACACAGGGCCAGTCACTTCGTGACACCTGGACATGGGTGTTAATAAATCCTCAGTCGGCTGCAGAGAGTCGCTGGTGATATTTACATTTTTCCCTTGTGAATGCTTGGAGCTATTGCAGTCAGCTTACTTCCTCCCTGGTGCTGTTGCTGGATGTTTGGTGTTATCTCTCCAAGTCTGCTCAAGCTAAGTTCATTTACCTTGTCTGTCTACCTTTTTTGCCTTTGGTTTACAGTGGGGACTGACAAGTGCTCATCCCACCCTCTCCCTATCCAGGGCTTAGCTCAAGGGATATACAGGGCTTAGATTTCCTGCTCGGTGATTGGTGAGGGACCGATTTAGGGACGGTAGGGCAGGTAGGGTGTTATCAGATCTGCCTAGGGGTCTCTACTCACCCTTTCCCTAGTTGTGAGGATTCTCCAATGGCTGAGCCAGGAGGTCACAAGACCACAAGTAAGCAATTTGTATAATTCTGGCCACATTTGTAATGAGTGAGTCTGCGCACATCTAGTTGGAACGTCACCCCATATATGCAAATCAAATACTTGTGGTCAAGCACTCACTTCTGGCACCAGAGAATCCTAACAGCGCATAGTGTGTGCACTGTGAGGACTCACAAATCTGCAGTCACCTAGACTAACTGCAGACTAGAGCCCTGAGCTTGGACCATCCCTTTAGAAATGTTTAAGCAAATTTAGGAAATTCAATTACAATTCACTCAGTAAAACTATCAGTCAGCAACCAAAATTAGAAAGTTATGTCTCCTCGTTTGCTGTCTACAAAGAGCAGCAGCTTATGACAAACTGATCTTATCTGTTATACTCTACATAAGCAGTAACTTCGAGGACTGAAGATGAGCAGCTAATGAATGAAGGCGGTATTGAATCATGTGCACGATTCAATATTGCATTCATTCATTACTAAAAGCTACTTGTATATTTTTACTAGGGTTAGGGATTGATTTAAATAGGACCTTTCACCAAATTTTTTTATGTTGAACTGCATATTAGATGTTTTCATGGCTGCAAAGTGAAATAAAACTTTTTTTTAATTTCTCGTTCTCCCCTTTGTGGAGTTATTAGCTATCAAAAAATTTGGAACCTAGTGATTTTACTTTTGTTAAGTCCAGGTGGGTGGTATCAGTTATTTTACACTGTAGGTGTATACTTCTTCTCCCTGTATGAGTGACCCAGTTATAAAATGGCAGCAAAACAGCAGGAAAAGAACACACTCCCACCATAGCTTAGGTTTCTCAGTGTGTGTGAGATATAAGGATAAAGCTCTGATTTCCTGGTCTAATCCTGCATGATTAAAATGTGCAGCTGAGCTTAGCTGTGTCACATTGCAAATCCCTCTCTCAGCTCTCCTCCTCTTATAGGGCTGTCAGGGAAGAGAGACAGTATAACAGAACTGACAGTGCTATACAGTCCTGCTTATCGTTATTGGCACCCATGAATTTTAAGTACAGGGTGGGCCATTTATATCGATATACCTAAATAAAAAGGGAATGGTTGGTGATATCAACTTCTTGTTTGTGGCACATTAGTATATGGGAGGGGGAAACTTTTCAAGATGGGTGGTGACCATGGCGGCCATTCTGAAGTGGGCCATTTTGGATCCAACTTTTTTTCAATGGGAAGAACGTCATGTGACACATCAAACTTATTGAGAATTTCACAAGAAAAACAATGGTGTGCTTGGTTTTAGCATATCTTTATTCTTTCATTAGTTATTTACAAGTTTATGACCACTTATAAAATGTGTTCAAAGTGCTGCCCATTGTGTTGGATTGTCAATACAACCCTCTTCTCATAAAGTTACGTTAAAGAAATCCCCAACATTGTCTCTACTACTCGTTAAAGAAAGGATGTATAATATTATGCTTTATGAATGCATTGAAGCAACCAAAAACGACAAGTGGGATCAGTTCTTTAAGATCTAGGAGCCATGGATGGAGGTGGAATCAAATACACAACTAGGTCAGATCCTGCGCATATCACCATAAAATCGCCAATCTGTGGGGATGGGGAGTTGAGATCAGGACCTTGAAATGCAGTTCATAACTATTGTGTATCTACTCTTGTGTGATGACGTAGAAGAGACGGGACTAGAATAATTAGTGACACTGGTCTATCATAATAACACTTGATATTTTCGTACGCACTGTGGATTAAATATTTCTTTCCCCTAATGTGTTAACCTATTGTTGTTATCGTCTTGTCTTCCCTCCATAGACTATTTGTAAGCTATGACAAATCAAAACTCCCCTGCGAGGGAAAATGGTTTACAGTCTAATGTTCTTTTAAATTATAAAAATTTCAATAAAAAACATTTTGAAATTAAAGTTACGTTAAAACTAAGCCCACCATTGTTTTTCTTGTGAAATTCTCAATAAGTTTGATGTGTCACATGACCCTCTTCCCATTGGAAAAAATAAAGTTGGATCCAAAATGGCCAACTTCAAAATGGCCACCATGGAAAAGTTTCCCTCCTCCCATATACTAATGTGCCACAAACATGAAGTTGATATCACCAACCATTCCCATTTTATTTAGGTGTATCCATATAAATGGCCCACCCTATACATAATGTGGAATATCTCCTGAAAATAATTAATCAAGTGAAATAGTTTTTTTGTATAAAGCACTCTTGTTAAATACAAAAATCAAATGATAAACAATAATAATTTTACCAAGCATGGAACCATCAAGAGCCTCCCTGGACATGGGGGAAGGAAGAAAATTGACAAGAGATGTCTTCAAGCGTTGGTGTGAATGATGGAAAAAAACACTACGTCAAACAATCAAAGAACTGAAGGCCAACCTGGAACAGTCTGGCGTCATAGTTTCAACAAGTACAATACGCCGCACAGTAAACCAAGCAGAGCTTTATTTTGAAGGCCAAGGAAGAAACCATTGCTGAATAAAAGACGTAAAAAGGTACTTATGCTTCACCGCATCACGATTCACGTAGACCTTGTCCCCAGTCCATTCCTCCTCAAGGAAGCCATATCCTTACTCAATATCGAATGCCATGACCTGCCCCCATGTCTGGGACTCTTAGGCCGGCGTCACACACAACGTAGAAAAATACGGACGGTATTGTACGGCCGTAATACGAATAAATGGTCCCTAAATAGTAATCCGTATGTCATCCGTTGTCAGGGTGTGGCCATGTATTTTTTCCCGTGTAAACATCCGTATGTAATCCGTATGGCATCCGTATGCCGAGAATTTCTTGCAGGCTTGCAAAATGGACATATAATGGATCCCTAAGACAGGTTTTCAAACACAAACGAAAGAATAGATATAGACACATAGAATGCATATATATATATATATATATACACTGTATATATATGTATGTATATATATATATATACACTGTATATGCATTCTATGTGTCTATATCTATTCTTTCGTTTCTTTATTAAACCTGTCATTTACTGTATCCCGCACTGAATTGCCGGCTTTTCTAAAGGACACCGGGTGCGTATTTCTCGCAAGTCACACATCTGGTCCGTGTGTAATGAGTATTTTTTGCGCACCAATAGACTTGCATTGGCGTACTATGGTCGTAGTATGCTGACAGTCGCAGCATGCTGCGATTGGCTCGGCCCATAAAAAATACGCGAGAAAAATACGGCTGATGGGAGCTACTCTATAGAGAATCATTAGGCCGTGTGCAATGCGTTTTTTTAACGCTTCTCACTCGTTCGTATTTCTCTCTAGTTTGATGCCGGCCTTACACTGACTCTCGCCGGCCAGCATGCGACCCTTCGAGCCACCCCCGCAGAATGAGATCATTCCACCTGCGTTCCTCTACTAGGCTCATTGGTGGAGCACGCTCAGTCGGTGTTTGACAGCTGGATTCTTCATAATGTCCTGTTCTATCCCCCCTCCAGTTAATATACAGGGCTTTTTTCGGGCCCAGCCTCACCTCAGGTTTACCTACTGCTCCAACCAGCTCCTCCTCAAGGACTGGTGGGCCACACTCAATCTTCTCAAGATGTGCTGCATTCGCACCCTCCAGGGTATTTTCTCCTTCAGCCAAAGTAACTGTACCCGCTGGCATCCGACTCCAGCACATAATCCGCAGCTCGTGAGCCAAGAGGCCCACAATAGGATGTGGCACTGCCATCCACCGGACTAGCATCGGCAGCAGTAACACCAGCACTTGAGCAGCTCCCACTGTTTGGTAGCTGCCTGCTGTGGCCCCGGAGGTGACTATCTTTAGCATCTCCTCACCGACATCTTCTGGACTACTGTAGAGCACGCTATGGTCCCGGCTGCTCTGTGCCATTTCCACGAGGAGCCTCCTGCACTTCTCACCTCTTACACGTTGCAGGGAAAATAGCGCCAGACACCTTTTAACGCTGCGCTTCCTGCATGCCCAGCTACGCCTCTTCCTGGGCCGAACTCCTGATGCGTCACACACGCCTCGTCACATTTCACTCTCGGCGGCTCTGCCTTCAGCCTCGCCCTTCCAACGCAATCTTCCATGCAGTGGTCCGCGCTTCACACTGCGTCACGCTTTCCTCTGGAACGTACCCCCTATTTCAGGCAGACCTCCGATCACTGGGCCCATCCTTCTTTGGGCAGTCGCTCATGGGGGCTGAACATCTTTTTGTGCTCTCAGGGGCTGTCCACACTCACGATAGCCAGTGTTTCTTCTCTTAACTGCCGTCTTCGCCATCTTGAAATGCATACTTCGAGTTGCCATTTGGGCAGCATGTATTCCGGCGCTCTTCCATCTGCGCCATGTGACATATCTTCCCCACTTTCTTAATGTGAGGCTCTAGCATCCTTCCGACTAGGCAGATGACCAAGCGAGGTAGTTGAGGGCGAGCTTCGGTCCCCATTCTGGCATCCTACAGATGTGGGAGGAAGGGCCCCCGCTGAGTGTCCAGGCCAGAAGAACCAAGGGGACCGTCATCTAGGTTCCGGGGGAAACTGTTTCCGGGGGACAGAGTTCAGGGACGGACTGTGGAGACCGACAGGTGGGCTGGGGGAGCCAATATAAAAGGGGCGGGGAACGCTAGTCACAGTGAGTCAGCAGAACGGGACAGAAGGAGCAGGAGACCATGGGAGCGACTGAGAGCCAGAGCAACTTACCGGAGCCAGGAAGGAGGACAGAAGCAGGAGGGACTCTCACCCTGGACATCAGTGGGACGGCGCCGAGACGATCGTCCGAGGACCGCTGCCCCGCGTCAACCAGCGGCCGCTGTCGCCTTACTCCAGCCCGTGGCTGCGGCCTGCCCGCGGTCACCAGCGGCCGCTGCCGCCTCACTCCAGCCCGCGGCTGTGGCGTGCCCGCGGTCACCAGCGGCCATTGCCGCCTCACTCCATTCCGCGGCTGCAGCCTGCCCGTGGTCACTCTCGGCCGTTGCCGCCTCGCTCCAGCCCGCAGCTGTGGCCTGTCTCCCGCCGCCCGCAGCCGCCCCGCTTCCACCCGTGGCCGCAGCTAGTTCAGTGTCGTCGGTGGCCACCACTGTCCCACTTCAGTCCGCAGCAAGGGCCGGGCCGTTGCTCGCTGCGGATCCCCCATTGCAGCCGCTGGCTGCGCAGGTGGCCTGCCAGCCGCCACCCCGCATCGCCGCTGCTTGCCCCTATCCGGGGGCTACGGCCCATCTGTCCAAGGACTCCTCCGGGGCCTGTTGTACCCCTGCTTCACCGGAGCATCGGAACGCTCGAAGACTACGACAGATACTCCTCGACTGGGCCCAGCAGCTGCTACGCCGAAGAACCATTGTCCAGGACGCCGAGGGACGTCGAAGTGACACTATATAGCTAAGGACCCGTAGTCGGCCATACTGCGGCCCTATAGTGACCGGCATTTGCCGGCTGTAGTCGTGTTCTTATATTTCAGTGTTTGCTTGTATTGAGTCCCTGCGAGGGCAATTCCTGTTACTTGTTCGGTTGCTTAGACTACCCCTGTAGATAGTTACCTATAAACCTATAAAAGTTATTACCAAAAACACAAAACCGTCTCGCGACTCGTCACTGCTTCCAACGTACCTGCTAGTGCCACACAGACAAGGTGTGTCACAGTCCCAGTGTGCTGCTGTTTATGTGATGCATCTCACTTACGTCTGGCCTGCAGGCCTCATCTGACTCCAGGAATCCTTCTTCTGGAACCAGGGCAGCAATCAATCCAAGGGACACGAAGTTTACAAAAAACAAGCTTTTAATTTGTGATTGGTAGTATGTGCAGTATTTACAGGCAGATGCAGAGGATAAGGTCCAACGGGCTGTTATCTTTCCTACAAATACCAGATACAACTTCAGCCCTGGTTCTCGGGATATGTGTAATATCCCTCTCACTGGCTTTCCTAGCCCTAGGAAGTCTTCCTCACCTCTAATAGTATATCCGGATTGAAATACCTTCCGCCCCATGTAGTCTGAGTCCATCTTTCCGCTTCACAAGCTGAGTGTGCCCCTTTACCGACGTCCATCTCAAGGTTGCCCCAGTGCATTTAGATGGAATCACATGGAAGGGAATTTGCGGCAATCCACTGCCCCAATTATTACGCTCAGGCTGTCCCTAGGAGCCTCCCAAGCCTGCTACTTCACTCACTGCTGTCCACATACTGACTGCCCTGTGACTTCCTGGATCTGCTACCAACTCTCAGTTCCACCTCCCAAACTGGACCGGCCACTACAGTTAACCGTATCCCAGCTAACTGCAGCCCCAGTGGGTATCATACTGTTATCACATACATGAGCATCAAATACATTTAACCCTTGAGTGTCAGGGAGCAATCCATCAGCTCTCACCATCGTTACATAACCACAATTGTGAATCCGTGTCCCACAAAGTGGCAAAAAAAAGTATTTTGTGGTACGTGGCTTTCCTTTCTTTTGGGATATGTTGGGAATGGTGGTGTCGCTGGGTAGCTCGGCTAACAACCAGGTCATATATAAAAAAAAACATTGCTGCATGCTGCAGCAGACTGGTTCTTATTGTCGGTGCTTGTTGGCAATAAGGATGAGGTAACACTGTTGTGAGTTCATTTTCCCCTCCGTCACTGAGGCCTGGTGAACTCCCTATTCTAGTGAAGGAAGGTAGTGAGCCTGATTATCAGGCACCTGGGACTAATGAAGACGATTGGCTGAGTGGAGTCACTGACTGGATATAAGGCAGCCTACGCCCTTTCTGCCCTGCGGGTGATTTCTCTGTGGACTCTTGGACACCAGTCTGATTCCTGCTCTCCTAAAGCTAAGTTTTCTGCCTTGCCTTTTTGCATTTAAGATTTGTTTTTGTTGTTCTTGCTTTTTGGATTCTGCCACTCCCTGCTGGAGTGTGCAGTATTCCGTTAGCTCTGTCTTCTGAAAGTACCTGAGTGCTGATTTAGTTTTTGAAGCTTAGTTGCTTCAGGGCCATTTTTATATCAGCTTGTTGGCTTTTGTCTCTGATAGGGTTTTGGCAGATTGCAGACAGCAGCCTTCCTATCCGTTCCTATCTAGGTAGTTTTTGGCCCCGTCTTTGCTCAGTCTGTCTTTCTGTCTGTGTAAGTGTTTTCATCTTGCTTCACCGTCATTATATGTGGGGGGCTGCCTATTGCTTTGGGGTCTGCTCTGGGGCAATTAGATTTCCCCTTTCCTTCTTTAGGCCTATGTATCTCTCCGGCTGTGATCGAGGGGTCTAGGTCATCGTAGGAACCCCCCACGGCTACTGCTAGTTGTGTTGATAGGTTCAGGGGTCTGCAATCTGATAGTTGCCAATTTCTCTGGTTTTCTGGACTTAGCTAGCATTTCTGTTTTTGCCTCCTACGGTGACTCAATCATAACAGAATCACCCGCCCAACCGCAGATCCTTGGGTACTCAATAGCAGGAAAGAATTGTGTTTAAAAAAAAAAAAAAAAAAGGGAGTGTGTATATTCTTTCCTCTATATCTCTGAGGCCGTAGGGGGAATTTTTTTTTTTTTTCTCTCAATGGAGATAAAGCAAGTGTCTGATCATGTGGAGCAGCTCGCTGCTGAAATGCGAGGAATTTCCGCCTATCTTGCTCGTTCACATGCTGTTGAACCAAAGATCCCCACACCTGATGTATTTTTTGGGGATCGATCTAAATTTTTGAGTTTCAAAAATAATTGTAAATTATTTTTTGCTTTGAAGCCTAACTCGTCAGGGAGCCCCGCGCAGCAGGTTAAAATTGTCATCCCTTTGCTGCGCGGCGATCCCCAGGATTGGGCGTTTTCTTTGAAACCAGATGACCCTATTCTGACTAATGTGAACGCATTTTTTCAAGCCTTGGGGTTGCTGTACGACGAACCTAATGCTATTGATCAGGCTGAAAAGACCCTGTTAGCATTGAACCAGGGTCGAGAATCTGCAGAGTTGTACTGTCAAAAGTTCCGAAAGTGGGCGGTCCTTACTACCTGGAATGATAGTGCCTTGGCTGCTCTCTTTCGGAAGGGTTTGTCAGAAGCCGCAAAAGATACTATGGTGGGATTTCCTGTTCCCTCTGGTCTGGACGATTCTATGTCTTTAGCCATTCAGGTTGATCGGCGTTTACGTGAACGCAGGATTACACGAGAGGTGTTGCCACCGGTTGAACAGACGTCTGAACCTATGCAATGTGATAGAGTTTTGTCTAAGGCGCAACGTCAGGAATTCAGAAGGCCTAATAAGCTGTGATTTTTCTGTGGAGATGCCTCACATATTATTTCTGTCTTTTCCTAAACGTGAGAAACGCTCTGCACACACGTTTTCTGTTGGTGGGGTTCAGCCTAAGTTTCTTTTGGCGATTACTCTGATCTGTTCCCTGTCCACATTTTCCGCCAAGGCTTTTGTGCATTCGGGAGCAGCGCTAAACCTAATGGACTTGGATTTTGCTAAACGTTGTGGATTTCCGTTGACACCTCTGCAGACGCCTATCCCTTTGAGGGGGATTGATGCTACCCCTCTGGCTAAAAATAAACCTCAGTTTTGGACCCAGTTGGTCATGCGGGTCGCCCCAGACCACCAAGAAAATTGCAGATTTTTGGTGTTGCATGGTCTGCATGATGCCGTTGTTCTGGGGTTTCCCTGGTTGCAGATTCATAATCCAGTTTTGGATTGGAAGTCTGTGTCTGTGGTGAGTTGGGGTTGCCGGTGTACCTTTAGTGAGGCTCCGTTTTTTTCCACCTCTCCTCAGTCGCATGAGGTTCCTGACTATTTGGCGGACTACTATGATGTATTTAGTGAGAATGAGTCTGCATCCTTGCCTCCTCATAGGAGTTATGACTGTGCAATTGAACTAAACCCGGGGTGTAAATTTCCTAAGGGTCGGCTCTTCAATTTATCTGTACCCGAGCACGAGGCTATGCGGTCCTACATTAAGGAGGCGTTGGAGAAGGGTCATATTATACCATCCTCTTCACCCTTAGGTGCCGGTTTTTTTTTTGTGGCCAAGAAGGATGGTTCTTTAAGGCCTTGTATTGATTATCGTGCCCTCAATAAAATTACTATTAAATATCAGTATCCGTTACCCCTGATTTCGGATCTATTCTCTAGAGTCAGAGGTGCTTGCTGGTTTACCAAGCTTGACCTCAGGGGGGCGTATAATCTTATCCGCATTAAGCAGGGGGATGAATGGAAGACGGCGTTTAATACTCCGGAGGGACATTTTGAGTACCTGGTGATGCCTTTTGGGCTCACTAATGCCCCTTCTGTCTTCCAGTGCTTCATGAACGATATTTTCCGAGACTTTGTCGATAAATTTTTGATTATCTATCTGGATGATATTTTGATCTTCTCCAAGGATTGGGATTCTCATGTGGACATATTCGGACTGTGTTCCGGATCGTGAGAGAGAATTCTCTGTATGTCAAAGGATCAAAATGCCTTTTTGGAGTACAGAGGATTTCTTTTTTGGGATTTATTTTGTCTCCGTCAACTATTGAAATGGACCCGGCCAAGGTACAGGCCATTTATGATTGGGTTCAGCCCACTTCTTTGAAGGCCCTCCAGAAGTTTTTGGGTTTTGCTAATTTTTATCGGAAATTTATAGCAAAATTTTCTAGTATTGCCAAACCATTGACTGACCTGACCAGGAAGGGTGCGGATGTGATGAATTGGTCTCCGGAGGCGGTTGCTTCCTTTCAGGAGCTGAAGCGTAGATTTACCTCTGCCCCGGTTCTGCGGCAACCTGATGTCTCACTCCCGTTCCAGGTAGAGGTGGATGCTTCTGAGATTGGTGCAGGAGCGGTGTTGTCCCAAAAGGATCCGGTAACATCTAAAATGAATCCCTGTGCTTTCTTTTCCCGTAAGTTCTCTTCATCTGAACGTAACTATGATGTGGGGAATCGGGAACTGTTGGCCATGAAATGGGCATTTGAGGAGTGGAGACATTGGTTGGAGGGAGCCAAACATCAAGTTGTGGTCCTCACTGACCACAAAAATTTGATTTACCTAGAGTCGGCTAAACGCTTGAACCCTAGACAGGCTAGGTGGGCCTTGTTTTTTACACGTTTTGATTTTGTGGTCTCTTTCCTTCCTGGAACTAAGAATGTCAAGGCAGACGCCCTCTCTAGGAGTTTCTTTGCTGATTCTCCTGTGGTGACCAAGCCTGCCACCATCTTATCCGAAGGGGTAGTTCTTTCTGCCATCTCGCCCGATTTGAGACTTGCTCTGCAAGAGTTCCAGGAGGACAAACCTGAGCGTTGCCCCAGTGGAAAGTTGTATGTTCCTGACCAGTGGAAGAAGAGAGTGATGTCTGAAGTTCATTGCTCTGCATTGGCTGGTCATCCAGGTATTTTTGGTACTAGAGATCTGGTGAGTCGCTCTTTTTGGTGGCCCACCTTGTCTCATGATGTCAGGAATTTTGTGCAGTCCTGTGGGACTTGCTCCCGGTCTAAATCTTGTTCTCGCTCTAGTGGGTTGTTGATGCCTTTGCCGGTCCCCAGGAGGCCATGGACCCATATTTCAATGGATTTCATCTCTGATATGCCGGTCTCTCAAAGAATGACTGTTATTTGGGTGATTTGTGATAGGTTCTCTAAGATGGTTCATCTTGTACCACTCCCTAAGTTGCCATCTTCCTCTGAGTTGGTGCCCCTGTTTTTGCAACAGGTGGTTCGCTTGCACGGGATTCCTGAGAACATTGTATCTGACAGAGGAGTTCAATTTGTGTCTAAATTTTGGAGGACGTTCTGTTCCAAGTTGGGAATTCAGTTGTCCTTCTCCTCTGCTTTTCACCCTCAGACCAATGGGCAGACAGAGAGAACAAACCAGACCTTGGAGTCGTATTTGAGATGTTTTATTTCCGCTGATCAGGATGATTGGGTTTCATTTTTGCCCTTGGCCGAATTTGCTTTAAATAATAGAGCTAGTTCTGCCACTTTGATGTCACCTTTTTTTTGTAACTTTGGGTTTCATCCTCGATTTTCTTCAGGGCAGGTGGAGCCCTCTGCCTGCCCAGGTGTTGACACTGTGGTGGAGAGAATGCACCAGATCTGGGACCAAGTGGTGGATAAGTTATCTCTCTCCCAGGAAAAGGCCCAGCAGTTTTCCAATCGACATAGGACCATTGGTCCCCAGTTTAAGATTGGTGATATGGTGTGGTTATCATCAAAAAATATTGCTATGAAGGTGGCTTCTCCTAAGTTTAAGCCTAGATTTATTGGACCTTACAAGATTTTGGAGATTATTAATCCGGTCTCTTTTCGTTTGGCTCTTCCTGTCACATTTAAGATCCATAATGTGTTCCATAAGTCCTTGTTGAAGAGGTTTGTTGAGCCAGTTGTGCCTGAGGTGGCACCTCCGGACCCTGTATTGGTTGAAGGTAACTTGGAATATGAGGTAGAGAAAATTCTGGATTCCCGTCTGGCTAGACGGAGACTCCAGTATTTGGTTAAGTGGAAGGGTTATGGTCAGGAGGATAATTCCTGGGTCTCTGCCTCTGATATTCATGCCAAAAGATTGGTGCGTGCCTTTCATCGGGCTCACCCTGATCGCCCTGGTAGCGTTGTTGAGGGTTCGGTGACCCCTCCTCAAGGGGGGGTACTGTTGTGAGTTCATTTTCCCCTCCGTCACTGAGGCCTGGTGAACTCCCTATTCTAGTGAAGGAAGGTAGTGAGCCTGATTATCAGGCACCTGGGACTAATGAAGACGATTGGCTGAGTGGAGTCACTGACTGGATATAAGGCAGCCTACGCCCTTTCTCCCCTGCGGGTGATTTCTCTGTGGACTCTTGGACACCAGTCTGATTCCTGCTCTCCTAAAGCTAAGTTTTCTGCCTTGCCTTTTTGCATTTAAGATTTGTTTTTGTTGTTCTTGCTTTTTGGATTCTGCCACTCCCTGCTGGAGTGTGCAGTATTCCGTTAGCTCTGTCTTCTGAAAGTACCTGAGTGCTGATTTAGTTTTTGAAGCTTAGTTGCTTCAGGGCCATTTTTATATCAGCTTGTTAGCTTTTGTCTCTGATAGGGTTTTGGCAGATTGCAGACAGCAGCCTTCCTATCCGTTCCTATCTAGGTAGTTTTTGGCCCCGTCTTTGCTCAGTCTGTCTTTCTGTCTGTGTAAGTGTTTTCATCTTGTTTCACCGTCATTATATGTGGGGGGCTGCCTATTGCTTTGGGGTCTGCTCTGGGGCAGTTAGATTTCCCCTTTCCTTCTTTAGGCCTATGTATCTCTCCGGCTGTGATCGAGGGGTCTAGGTCATCGTAGGAACCCCCCACGGCTACTGCTAGTTGTGTTGATAGGTTCAGGGGTCTGCAATCTGATAGTTGCCAACTTCTCTGGTTTTCTGGACTTAGCTAGCATTTCTGTTTTTGCCTCCTACGGTGACTCAATCATAACATAACACCCTTTGAAACCAATGTGCCGGAGCTGGAGGTCTCTAGAGGAAACTTTGGAACCACCTAACTCAGGGACTCAAGAAAATACTCGGGAAAAGTAAAGATGAAAATTGTTGCTTCCCCAGAGATGGAACAGGGTGCTAATAATGGTGCTAGGCATAAGGGTCCTGGTACCAAAGTGAGTGGCTAGGTAAAAAAAAAAAAAAAAAAAGCCTCCTCAGGGCACCGCAAGCACGATCTAGGAAGAACAGTCTGTTGGCTAAAGTAAAACAGTTCAAACGTGGGGATCGGGTACGGGTGCTGAGCCCACAGAGGAATCCAAATACCTCACCAGGTGGCAAGAACCCTATGAGGTGGTGGAAAGGGTTGGTATGTGTCACTATAAAGTTCACAAACCAGGAAATGTGGATGTCCTCTCAATGGACCACTGTGTTAGGCGTCGAGTTTCCCCCACTGCACAGGGGGAATCTCGAGCCATGTCCTCTGCAGCCGCAGAGATTCCTGCTCAGCAAAGATGTCGGTCCAGGCGTCTTGCCCAGGCTGATGCTAGGCATCTAGTTGCTTCTTCTGGCTCTGCTATAACTCCATCCTTCAGTCAGCAGAAAGTAGACGCTTCTGGGACTTAAGTCCTGTCTTTTGGGTACTGAGCATGCCCGTGGGACGACCTCTCGTTGGAGGCCGGAAGTCACATGCGCAGGTCCCGTTCCTGCTCGGAATGGTCCACTACTGGGAAGGTCCCAGAAGGATGCCGCTATAAAAGAGCCGCTTGGCCATGCGCTAGTATAGACAGTTATGGATAGTGTTGTGATGATGGATGCTTGTGAACCGCTGAATGACTTATTAAGAAACCCCTTCCCTTTGATACGTATGGTTTAGGGTTTTGAGTCAGCGCCAAGCGGTGACACTGCATAGCGCCGCAGTGCTCCCAGCCACCTATTACACGCTCAGTCAGAGTGTCCTCTGCACGAGACACCTCTGCACCGCATACACCGCAGTGTCCATCTCAGTGGTGCCGTGCTCAATTATTGCGCTTTCCAGCACTAAGCTTGAAATGGTTAGTGGCATCCGCCAGAACGGCGCTGTACACACGCAGTGCGGTAACACCACGTCGGCTGCGCCCTGTGTTTGCTAATAGGGCACAGCGTTTCTCTAGGGTTATAGGGTTAAACCCTGGTGCCGCAGTAGCGGTTCCTTTATCCGTAGCCTGTGAGGTAACAAGCTTCGGCGTCTCTTTCTGCGGCTCTGTGCTGTAACCGAGTTCGCTCCTGTGCACACCAGGTCTGCGGTCACTTCTGCCGGTGTTCAGTTGGAGTCCGCCATTACCGAGCAGCAGTTTGTCATCTCTGCACGGTGGACTCCGGGTTGTGATCACACTTTATTATATTTTATATTTAGTGGGATCCGCAACCCTAACACTGTATGTTGGCAGAG
Organism: Dendrobates tinctorius; assembly: GCF_039654945.1. Classification (NCBI taxonomy): domain Eukaryota; kingdom Metazoa; phylum Chordata; class Amphibia; order Anura; family Dendrobatidae; genus Dendrobates; species Dendrobates tinctorius. The sequence goes on from NW_027361772.1 coordinate 19,944,029, forward strand.
ATGCCCAGCCCTTTGCTTTGGGTAGAGGGTATGTAAAATGGCAGCTGGCCTCGGTGATTTAACACCTGAGAAAGGCTCCAGCACTGATATGGTGCTGAGAGGTTTTGCCTTAATGTAGAAGTACAGGTTCAGGTGTCAGGAATGATTGGTAACTTATAGGCGGGACTGGTCATTCCCATCCTCCAATCCAAAAAAACACCTAGGTTAAAAGGGCAGCTGAGCTGATCATGATGGTCTGTGTGTAGAGGAGGAAACATCTCTGAGACCTGATCTCTGTGAGAGCTGGAAAGACCTCTTACTTCTGGTCAGACTGTGAGGTCAAAATCTAGACAATGGTGTGAAGGTGTGAACCCTGTACAACTGTATGGACTAATTTGTTTTGCCTTATGCCGAAAGGCCGTTTATCTGTTTCGCTGGAAAAGATTTATGAACTTTTATAAATCTGCCTGCTTGGACAAAAAAAACGCATACCTGTGTGAAGGCTCCCTACTGCTGATAGTGAAACCATACAATATACACTCTGTACAATGCCTCATGCCAGCCTGCCTGTATACCCTATGTATAAGGTCACATTCACACATTCAGTATTTTACAACAGTATTTGCAAGCCAAAATAAGTAGTGCAGAAATCAGAGAAAAAAAAAAATAGAAGCACGTCACCACTTCTGCATTTTTCATCAACTCCTGGTTTTGGTTTACAAATACTGAGGTAAAATACTGACCAAATACTGGACGTGTGAACGTGTTCTACTACCTCCATACCACCCTGCCTGCATACACTCTGTATAATATCACCATACCCCCCTACCTCCATACCACCCTGCCTGCATACACTCTGTATATCACCATACCCCCCTGCCTGTATACACTCTGTACATTACCTCCATATCACCCTGCTTGTATACACTTTGTATAATACCTGCATACCACCCTGCCTGTATACACTCTGTATAATACCTCCATACCACCCCGCCTGCCTGTATACACTCTGTATACCTCCATATCATGCTGCCTGTATATACTTTGTATAATACCTCCATACCCCCCTGCCTGTATACACTCTGTATAATACTTCCATATCACCCTGCTTGTATACATTCTGTATAATACCTCCATATTATTATTATATTTATTTATATAGCGCCATTAATTTCATGGTGCTGTACATGAGAAGGGGGGTTACATACAAAGTTATAGATATCGTTAACAGTAAACAAATTTACAATGACGGACTGGTACAGAGGGGAGAGGACCCTGTCCTTGCGGACTTACATTCTATGGGATAGTGGGGAAGAGACAGAAGGTCGGGGGTGCAGTAGCTCTGGTGGTGATGAGGCGGCAGCTCAGGCGATGGTGAGGCGGCAGAATGGTCATTGCATGCTGTAAGCTTTCCTAAAAAGATGGGTTTTCAGGTTCCGTTTGAAGGATCCGGGGGTGGTGGATAATCGGACGTGTTGAGGCATGGCATTCCAGAGGATAGGGGATATTCGGGAGAAATCTTGGAGGCGGTTGTGTGAGGAACGAATAAGTGTGGAGGAGAGTAAGAGGTCTTGGGAGGATCGAAGATTACGTGAGGGAAGATATTGGGAGATTAGTTCAGAGATATAGGGAGGGGAAAGGTTGTGGATGGCTACGTAGGTCAGTGTTAGTAGATTGAACTGGATTCGTTGGGGAATTGGGAGCCAATGGAGGGACTTGCAGAGGGGGGGGACAGGGGAGTAGCGAGGAGAGAGGTGGATTAGTCGGGCAGCAGAATTGAGGACAGACTTGAGTGGTGCAAGAGAGTTAGCAGGGAGGCCACAGAGGAGAGTGTTGCAGTAGTCAAGGCAGGAGATGATGAGGGCATGTACAAGAGTTTTAGTGGATTGGACTGAGGAACGGACGGATTCTGGAAATATTTTTGAGTTGGAAACGACAGGAGGTGGCAAGAGATTGGACGTGTGGTTTGAAGGACAGGGCAGAGTCGAGAGTTACTCCAAGGCAGTGGATTTCACGTGCTGGAGAGAGCGTGATGCCGTTTACCATAATAGATAGATTGGGTAGGGAAGATACGTGAGATGGAGGAAAGATAATGAGTTCAGTTTTGTCTACATTGAGTTTTAGGAAGCGAGAGGTGAAAAAGAAGGATATGGCTGATAGACACTCCGGGATTCTGGACAGCAGAAAGGTGACATGTGGGCCAGAGAGGTAGATCTGAAGGTGATCTGCATACAGGTGGTACTGGAAACCATGGGACTTTATGAGTTATCATAGGCCAAGAGTACAGATGGAAAAAAGTAGGGGCCCCAGGACAGAGCCTTGGGGGATTCCAACAGAGAGGGGGCGGGATGAGGAGGTAATGTGGGAGTGGGAAACGCTGAATGTGCGGTCAGAAAGGTATGAGGAAATCCAGGACAGGGCAAGGTGTTTGATGCCAAGGGAAGAAAGAATCTGTAGCAGTAGGCAGTGGTCAACTGTGTCAAAGGCAGAGGACAGGTCAAGAAGGAGGAGGATGGAGAACTGTCTGTTAGCTTTGGCTGTGAGTAAGTCATTAGTAATTTTGGTCAGGGCAGTTTCAGTGGAGTGGTGGGGGCGGAAGCCAGATTGGAGGATGTCAAGGAGGGAGTTAGATGAGAGGTGGGAGGAATATTGTGTCCAGTTTTGGGCACCACATTTTAAAAAAGACATCAACAAACTGGAGCAAGTTCAGAAAAGAGCGACCAGAATGGTGACCGGTCTGCAAACCCTGTCTTATGAGGAAAGGTTGCAGGATTTGGGAATGTTTAGCTTGCAAAAGAGATGACTGAGAGGAGACTTAATAGCTGTCTACAAATATCTCAAGGGCTGTCACATTGTAGAAGGATCATCTTTATTCTCATTTGCACAAGGAAAGACTAGAAGCAATGGGATGAAACACAGATTAGATATTAGAAAAAACTTTTTGACAGTTAGAGTGATCAATGAGTGGAACAGGCTGCCACGAGAAGTGGTGAGTTCTCCTTCAATGGAAGTCTTCAAACAGAGGCTGGACAGACATCTGACTGGGATGATTTAGCGAATCCTGCTTTGAGCAGGGGGTTGGACCAGATGGCCCAGGAGGTCCCTTCCAACTCTACGAGTCTATGATTCTATGAAAGTTGAGCATGTGACCCTGCCTGTATACACTCTTTATAATACTTCAAAAACACCCTGCCTGTATACACTCTGTATAATACCTCCATACCTCCCTGCCTGTATACACTCTGTATAATACTTCCATATCACCCTGCTTGTATACACTCTGTATAATACCTCCATATCACCCTACCTGTATACACTCTGTATAATACATCCATAATACCCTGCCTGTATACACTCTGTATAATACCTCCATACCTCCCTGCCTGTACATACGCTGTATAATACCTCCATAACACCCTACTTGTATACTCTGTATAATACCTCCCTGCCTGTATACACTCTGAATAATACTTCCATATCACCCTGCTTGTATACACTGTGATAAAACACTCCGGGATCGCCTTTGCTGGGGTCAAAGGTTACGTGCGTTTAGCATGAAACTCAGGCGCACAGCCGGGGTCCGGGTATAACTGACACTGGGGGTCAGGTTTATTAAAGGTGAAAGCAACGCATTAAAGAAAAAAAAACATAAAACAAATCCTTGCCTGTCCGGCACTAACTAAACAAAATACAACCTAACTACCAACTGGCGGGCTTCTCCCGTCCAGCCAAACCACAGTTGCAGTGGGCACTGCTTTCACTCACGTGTGTCTCTCACACAGACAGGCTCTCTGTGTTCCCAGGCTGAGACCCTCACACAACCACCTGGCATCCTTTTATATCCGCCTCCCATTATTCATTAGTAACCAGGTGAGATACTGACCAGACTAGGCCACATAGGAAAGGTATCCGGGCGAGATATACCTGCCCTCATCCACTATTCTCACATGATTCTCACATATCCCCCCCTCTGCTCAGACCACTCCGGTCGAGCAATGACACCCGCCAAACAGTGCACTCGGGACAGGGCATCTGCATTCCCCATCTGTACCCCTGGGCGGTGCTCCACTGTAAAAGTGTAGGCCTGAAGGGCAAGGAACCACCGGGTCACCCGGCTATTCCGTTCCTTGTGCAAGTGCATCCACTTGAGAGGGGCATGGTCAGTGATCAGCCTGAACTTTCGGCCCACCAGGTAATATGTGAGGGCCTCTAGAGCCCACTTAATGGCTAGGCACTCTTTTTCTATGACTGCATACCTTTGCTCGTGTTTATTCAGCTTCCTGCTGAGATAGAGGACCGGGTGTTCCACTTCGTCCCTCACTTGTGACAGTACGGCCCCGATACCGGTATCAGAGGCATCCGTTTGTACCACAAACTCGCTGCAGAAGTCCGGAGTCACCAGTACGGGTTGAGAGCAAAGTGCCCGTTTTAGGCTATGGAAGGCTTCTTCAGCCGCTAAACTCCATTTAATCATGACGGAGTCTTTCCCTTTTGTAAGATCCGTCAGGGGGGTAGCGATGGCTGCAAAATTGGGTATGAACCGGCGATAATAGCCGGCGATCCCCAGAAAGGCTTGCACCTCCTTCTTGTTGACAGGTTGCGGCCAGTCCTGAACCGCCTGAATCTTATCGAGCTGAGGCTTAACAACACCCCTCCCAATTACATACCCCAAATACCGGGCTTCTTCTAGCCCGATATGACATTTCTTGGGGTTCGCGGTTAGACCTGCCTCCCACAGGTCGTCAATCACAGCTTGTACTTTCTGGAGATGAGTCTCCCAGTCCAAGCTGTAAATGACAATGTCATCCAAATAGGCCGAAGCGTACTGCCTATGTGGCCTCAGGACTCGATCCATCAGTCTCTGGAAGGTCGCCGGTGCCCCATGCAGTCCAAACGGCATATACACATACTGAAATAAACCTTATCAGATTTACATGATAAACCTGTTCAGGTTTCCGTTTACCTGCCTGGTATACTTTGTAGTTTACTTCACCAATTCTTTCCTCAATCTCAAAGGGGCCCTGCCACTTTGCTAGGAACTTACTGTCCACCGTGGGAACCAGGATCAACACCCTATCTCCGGGTGCACCCCTATCATAGATTCTTTTTTGGGCTCCTTGAGCCTGCATCATGTGTTCTTTGACGATAGGCATAACAGCCGCAATACGGTCCTGCATTTGGGATACGTGATCTATCACCGTTTTAAACGGAGTGACCTGACTAAACACATGCACCAGTTCCTTGGCAATCGTCTTGGTGGCCGTGTTACGCAAAGGGATGGCCTCCGGGTAACGAGTGGCATAATCCAAGAAGACCAGGATATGTTGGTGTCCACGTGCAGACCGTGGAAGGGGCCCAACTAAGTCCATCCCAATCCTCTCAAATGGGACCTCAATAATAGGTAGGGGTACCAAAGGGCTACAGAACCGGGGCTTAGGCGCAGAGGCTTGGCAGTCAGGACAAGACTCACAATATACACGAATATCGTGAAGCATGCCTTGCCAAACAAAACAGTGTAATATCCTTTCGGTGGATTTCTGAACTCCCAGGTGACCTCCGATCACATGTCCGTGGGCCAGGTCCAGCACCTGCCGCCGGTAGGGTTTTGGCACGACTAATAGTTGCACCGTCTCCTCCCCCTTTTTCTCTATCTGATAGAGTAAATCATTCGTCAGGAACATGTAAGGATATGCCAGCCTAGAGCCAGGTTCTATGGGTACCCCATTTATCACTTTTACATTTGTCCTAGCCTGAGAAAGGGTAGGATCCTTTATTTGCTCGCTTTGGAAGTCATCTTTCTGAACTTCCAAATCCGGCAAACGGGGAGGTGGACGGCTGTCGGCCTCCTCCTCTTCCCCGGTCTCCTCCGTATCACCCGCCATGACTGAAAACGGGAACTGCAGGTCATTTCCAGCAGACTCTTCCCCCGAGTCTTCCGGGGAGACCTCTTCCAGGGGTTCGGGACCCACACGCGCCCTGGGAGAAGAATCATGTACACTATTACCCTGGGGTATCAACTGATTCTCCCACAATTGCCAGAAGTGGGGAAAATCCCGGCCCAAGATAACATCATGCAATAACGCAGGGACGAGTCCCACTTTATGTTGCACAGACCCATAGGAAGTAGTAATGCATATGACCGTGGTGAGGTACGAGCAGGTGTCTCCATGCACACACGTTACAGAAAATTTGTCTGATGGTCCAGTCGGGGCTGACACCAGACTGGCCTTCACCAGAGTCACCACACTTCCCGAGTCTAACAATGCCACCACATTTTTTCCATCAACAGTTAAATCACACAAGTGTTTTTCCACATCCTTCTGACCAGCATTCACACTCACTACTCGTGCAACCATAGACATGCGGTTTTTAGAGTCTGTGACGTCGCACTGCATGGGTTCAGTAGTGACCGGACAGTTTGCAGCAATGTGTCCCATCTCTTGGCAGCGGAAACACCTAACGGGCCCCTTGCTTAGACCATAGTTCGTTACTCTCGGCCTCGCAGTGCGGGCAGTCCCGTTTTCCTCCCCCACTGTCTTAGGGATTTTTCCTTCTCCCCTACTCCCTGGAACAGTCTTACCGGTTCCACGTGGAGATGATGAAGAACGAGGTGGGGTAGCGTCGTCTCGGAGTCCTTCCGCCACGGAGTAACGTTCAACCAGATCCACCAGTTGATCTGCCGTCGTAGGATTTCCATGGCTTACCCACTTCCTCAGGGCTGGCGGTAGGGCTCTCAGGTATTTGTCCATGACCACTCTCTGGATTATCTCTGGCGCTGTCAACACCTCGGGTTGTAGCCACTTCTTCGTCACGTGGATCAGGTCGAACATCTGTGACCGCGGTGGTTTATCCGGCTGATAAGTCCATTGATGCACTCTCTGTGCACGGACAGCGGTCGTCACTCCTAGCCGGGCCAAGATCTCGGCTTTCAGTTTGTCAAAGTCCTGAGCGGCTTCAGGTTCTAAGTCATAATAAGCCTTTTAGGCTTCACCGGAAAGAAACGGGGCAATCAGGCCAGCCCATCGTGCCTTAGGCCATTTTTCTCACACCGCCGTCCGTTCAAACGTGGTCAGGTATGCCTCGATGTCATCTTCGGTCGTCATCTTCTGCCAGTACCGACTCACGTGAATCACTCTCGACTCGGCTTCCAGGTTAACCCCAGGTAAGCTTGCCAGGCGCTGCGCCACCTGCTGGAGAAGCGAACGATCGGTAGCGGTCATGTCCACCAACTCCTTCAGCTGGGCCATCATCACCCGATCAGCTTCTTGCTGGACGACGGTGGACTGTACCAGCGCTTTCACCACGTCCTCCATGCTCATGCTTCCAACGTGATGCCCGCGTTCTCCACCACAATGTGATAAAACACTCCGGGATCGCCTTTGCTGGGGTCAAAGGTCACGTGCGTTCAGCATGAAACTCAGGCGCACAGCCGGGGTCCGGGTATAACTGACACTGGGTCAGGTTTATTAAAGGTGAAAGCAACGCATTAAAAAAACAAAACAAAACAAATCCTTGCCTGTCCGGCGCTAACTAAACAAAATACAACCTAACTACCAACTGGCGGGCTTCTCCCGTCCAGCCAAACCACAGTTGCAGTGGGCACTGCTTCCACTCACATGTGTCTCTCAGACAGACAGGCTCTCTGTGTTCCCAGGCTGAGACCCTCACACAACCACCTGGCATCCTTTTATATCCTCCCTCCGATTATTCATTAGTAACCAGGTGAGATACTGACCAGACTAGGCCACATAGGAAAGGTATCTGGGCGAGATATACCTGCCCTCATCCACTATTCCCACATGATTCTCACAACACTCTGTATAATACATCCATAATGCCCTGCCTGTATACACTCTGTATAATACCTCCATACCTGTACACACTCTATAATACTTCCATATCACCCTGCCTGTACATACGCTGTATAATACCTCCATAACACCCTACTTGTATACTCTGTATAATACCTCCCTGCCTGTATACACTCTGTATAATACCTCCCTGCCTGTATACACTCTGTATAATACCTCCATACCCCCCTGCCTGTATACACTCTGTATAATACCTCCCCGCCTGCATACACTCTGTATACCTCCCTGCCTATATACACTCTGTATAATACCTCCCTGCCTGTATACACTCTGTATAATACCTCCATACCACTCGGCCTGTATACACTCTGTATAATACCTCCATACCCTCCAGCCTGTATACACTCTGTATAATACCTCCATACCCCCCTGCCTGTATACACTCTGCATAATACCTCCATACCACCCGGCCTGTATATACTCTGTATAATACATCCCCGCCTGTATACACTCTGTATAATACCTCCCCGCCTGTATACACTCTGCGTAATACCTCCCCGCCTGAATAAACTCTGTGTAATACCGCCCCGCCTGTATACACTCTGTGTAATACCTCCCCGCCTGTATACCCTCTGTGTAATACCTCCCCGCCTGTATACACTCTGTATAATACCTCCCCGCCTGTATACACTCTGCGTAATACCTCCCCGCCTGTATACACTCTGCGTAATACCTCCCAGCCTGTATACACTCTGCGTAATACCTCCCAGCCTGTATACACTCTGCGTAATACCTCCCCGCCTGTATACACTCTGCGTAATACCTCCCCGCCTGTATACACTCTGCGTAATACCTCCCCGCCTGTATACACTCTGTGTAATACCTCCCCGCCTGTATACACTCTGTATAATACCTCCCCGCCTGTATACACTCTGTATACCGCCCTACCTGTATACACTCTCTATAATACCTCCCCGCCTGTATACACTCTGTATAATACCTCCCCGCCTGTATACACTCTGTATAATACCTCCCCGCCTGAATACACTCTGTATAATAGCTCCCCGCCTGTATACACTCTGTATACCTCCCCGCCTGTATACACTCTGTATAATACCTCCCTGCCTGTATACACTCTGTATAATACCTCCCTGCCTGTATACACTCTGTATAATACCTCCCTGCCTATATACACTCTGTATAACTCCCTGCCTGTATACACTCTGTATAATACCTCCCTGCCTTTATACACTCTGTATAACACCTCCCTGCCTGTATAAACTCTGTATAATACCTCCCTGCCTGTATACACTCTGTGTAATACCTCCCTGCCTGTATACACTCTGTATACCTCCCCGCCTGTATACACTCTGTATAACACCTCCCTGCCTGTATACACTCTGTATAACACCTCCCTGCCTGTATAAACTCTGTATAATACCTCCCTGCCTGTATACACTCTGTGTAATACCTCCCTGCCTGTATACACTCTGTATACCTCCCCGCCTGTATACACTCTGTATACCTCCCCGCCTGTATACACTCTGTATAATACCTCCCCGCCTGTATACACTCTGTATAATAACTCCCTGCCTGTATACACTCTGAATAATACCTCCCCGCCTGTATACACACTGTATAATACCTCCCCGCCTGTATACACTGTGTATAATACCTCCTTGCCTGTATACACTCTAATACCTCCCTGCCTGTATACAATCTGTATAATACCTCCCCGCCTGTATACACTCTGTATAATAACTCCCTGCCTGTATACACTCTGAATAATACCTCCCCGCCTGTATACACACTGTATAATACCTCCCCGCCTGTATACACTGTGTATAATACCTCCTTGCCTGTATACACTCTAATACCTCCCTGCCTGTATACAATCTGTATAATACCTCCCCGCCTGTATACACTCTGTATAATACCTCCCCGCCTGTATACACTCTATATAATACCTCCCCGCCTGTATACACTCTGTATAATACCTCCACACCTGTATACACTCTGTATAATACCTCCCTTCCTGTATACACTCTGTACAATACCTCCACGCCTGTATACACTCTGTATAATACCTCCCTTCCTGTATACACTCTGTATAATACCTCCCCGCCTGTATACACTCTGTATAATACCGCCCTACCTGTATACACTCTGTATAATACCTCCCTTCCTGTATACAATCTGTATAATACCTCCCCGCCTGTATACACTCTGTATAATACCTCCCCGCCTGTATACACTCTATATAATACCTCCCCGCCTGTATACACTCTGTATAATACCTCCACACCTGTATACACTCTGTATAATACCTCCCTTCCTGTATACACTCTGTACAATACCTCCACGCCTGTATACACTCTGTATAATACCTCCCTTCCTGTATACACTCTGTATAATACCTCCCCGCCTGTATACACTCTGTATAATACCGCCCTACCTGTATACACTCTGTAAAATACCTCCCTTCCTGTATACACTCTGTATAATACCTCCCCGCCTGTATACACTCTGTATAATACCTCCCTTCCTGTATACACTCTGTACAATACCTCCCCGCCTGTATACACTCTGTATAATACCTCCCTTCCTGTATACACTCTGTACAATACCTCCACGCCTGTATACACTCTGTATAATACCTCCCTTCCTGTATACACTCTGTATACCTCCCCGCCTGTATACACTCTGTATAATACCGCCCTACCTGTATACACTCTGTATACCTCCCTTCCTGTATACACTCTGTATAATACCTCCCCGCCTGTATACACTCTGTATAATACCGCCCTACCTGTATACACTCTGTATAATACCTCCCTTCCTGTATACACTCTGTACAATACCTCCCTGCCTGTATACACTCTGTATAATACCTCCCTGCCTATAGAACGTGGTTTCAGTGAGCAGCTACTTCCTGCATTCTCTCAAGGTTCCATTGTGAGGAGGTTCCATTGTGACGTCACGGCACTGTGTATCCATATAAGGACAGTTACGTCATTGGAGCTTCCCCGGGCGGAGATAAAAAGCAGCCGGAGTCCCCGGACAGAGCATCGGGAATCAGAGAGGACAGGAGAGAGAATTCGTAGAGCATCTTCCCTGAGGGAGGGCTATTAACCCCTTAGCTGCCACTTCTCCACCTGATCTGAAATCCCCACACCTTGTAAATGCCATAATAATCTTTGCCGCTGCCCCGGTTCCAGGGTGGGTGCGCACATCACCCATGCAGGACACCTGTTACCCATCTCATGCCTCATCCTCACATCCCCCAGGTGCAGTACACATATGTGCAGCCTTCATTTGCGCCTTGATAGCGCATTTTTCAGGGTAGACCTATTCCACCATCTTATGGGGTAGCACTATATCCTCCTTTCATCCGTTGCATTAACCCATTATATACCCACCTCTCCAGCCACCTTCCCTCCCTGATTTATATGCTTCTGCCAGGGGCTCGGTGCAGGATCAGTGCAGCTCTGTGCATGGGGCACAAGTGAGACCCCCAGCCCCACCATGGAGCACAGTTAGTCCCCCCTCTTCTTACTATCGGGGGCAGATTGGGTGGCTGCCAAGAATCCAGCATCACTGAGGCACAGCTCCGACACGTCACATTCTGGGATTGCTCCTGCACTAAGGTGGGCATCACTTCACTCCTGGGCACTGGACGGTGCTATGACCGGGAAGCTGCTGGAGAAACTCCCTGTGAATATGACATCCCTTCTACCGGACACTCTCTACTCCGAGGATGGGCAGGATCTGACCGGAGCGCTGGCCATTTACCCTGGTGGGGGCAGCGAGCAGCATTACTCTGCCATGTCTGCAGGTGAGTGTGGGTACACATGTGGGGGCACTAGGACAAGGGCAGGTGAGTGTGGGTACACATGTGGGGGCACTAGGACAAGGGCAGGTGAGTGTGGGTACACATGTGGGGGCACTAGGACAAGGGCAGGTGAGTGTGTGTACATATGTGGGGGCACTAGGACAAGGGCAGGTGAGTGTGGGTACATATGTGGGGGCACTAGGACGAGGGCAAGTGAGTGTGGGTAGGTAGACATGCGGGGGGCACTAGCACAAGGGCAAGTGAGTGTGGGTACACATGCGGGGCCACTAGGACAAGGGTAGGTAGGATGCAGGTGAGTGTGGGTACACACTTGGGGGACACTAGGACAAGAGCAGAAGAGCAGGTAGGATGCAGGTGAGTGTGTGCACACGTGGGGGGCAGTAGGGAAAAGGTGTAGCAGTATGCAGGTGATTGTGGATACACACATGGAGAGCACTAGAACAAGGCCAGGTAGGATGCAGGTGAGTGTGGGTACACATAGGAGACTAGCACAAGGGCAGGTAGGATGCACGTGAGTGTGGGTACACATGGGGGCGCTAGCAGTAGGGCAGGTATGATGCAGGTGAATGTGGGTATACATAGGAGACTAGCAGTAGGGCAGGAGGATGCAAGTGAGTGTGGGTACACATAGGAGACTAGCAGTAGGACAGGAGGATGCAAGTGAGTGTGGGTACACATAGGAGACTAGCAGTAGGACAGGAGGATGCAGGTGAGTGTGGGTACACATAGGAGACTAGCAGTAGGACAGGAGGATGCAGGTGAGTGTGGGTACACATAGGAGACTAGCAGTAGGACAGGAGGATGCAGGTGAGTGTGGGTACACATAGGAGACTAGCAGTAGGACAGGAGGATGCAGGTGAGTGTGGGTACACATAGGAGACTAGCAGTAGGACAGGAGGATGCAGGTGAGTGTGGGTACACATAGGAGACTAGCAGTAGGGCAGGAGGATGCAGGTGAGTGTGGGTACACATAGGAGACTAGCAGTAGGGCAGGAGGATGCAGGTGAGTGTGGGTACACATGGGGGCACTAGCAGTAGGGAAGGAGGATGAAGGTGAGTGTGGGTACACATGGGGGCGCTAGCAGTAGGGCAGGTAGGATGCAGGTGAGTGTGAGCACACATAGGAGACTAGCACAAGGGCAGGTATGATGCAGGTGAGTATGTGTACACATAGGGGCGCTAGCAGTAGGGTAGGAGGATGCAGGTGAGTGTGGGTACACATATGGGGGCACAAGCAGTAGGATGCAGGTGAGGATGGTTACACACATGGGGGGCACTAGTAGTAGGGTAGGTAGGATGTAGATGAGGGTGGGTACACACAAGGGGGGCTAGCACAAGGACAGAGATGCAGTAATGTGCTTGGTTTGAGGGTGGACAGATTTTGGGGAGCAGGTGATGGGGTTGTTTTATTATTAGAAGAGTGAAAGCAGCCATGTATTTAAGGGGTACTAGCCATGTAGCATAAAAGGTAGGTAAAAATGTATCCAAGCACGACTAATACTGTATCTAAGATGAGCTGCTGATGTATGTAATTATCGGATACAAGTTCAGTGGCCTCCTGTGATGTGTCTATAGGAATGTTCCGCTGATGATGTCTCTGCCTCATGTCACATATTCAGACTCTCTTGTTGGAGGCACTAACTACTGTGGTATACAGCTCTGTGTAGCCCACCATTGCTGTGCCTGGCATCATTGCTGGTGTCAGGCTCCTCGGTAAGGTTTGGGGCAAGGTCTTGGTCTCCCCACTGTATACAAGGACAGGTTTGCCCAGTTGTTTCCCAGAGGGTTCCCCACCGCCAACAAAGCAGCCATGTGCAGAACTCCCATGTGCAGTGCCCCCCATGTGCAGAGCCCCACATGTGCAGTGCCCCCCATGTGCAGTGCCCCCCCATGTTCAGAGCCCCCCCATGTGCAGTGCCCCCCATGTGCAGAGCCCCCCCATGTGCAGTGCCCCCCATACGCAGAGCCCTCCATGTGCAGAGACCCCCATGTGCAGTGCCCCCCATATGCAGAGCCCCCCCCATGTGCAGTGCCTAGCCCTCCATGTGCAGAGACCCCCCCATGTGCAGTGCCCCCCCATACGCAGAGCCCCCCATGTGCAGTGCCCTTCATGTGCAGAGACCCCCCATGTGCATTGCCCCCCCATATGCAGAGCCCCCCATGTGCAGAGCCAGATGCTCCAACACTAAGAACGTCACATTGTGGGGGAAGGAAGTCTTTAAATATGGTTGCGGAGGTGGGGGAGCTCCCAGCCTGGTGTGTGGGGGTGGCAGGCTGGGTTGGGAGGTGACACGTGGGGGCAGCTGGTGACAGCTCACAGGATAGTGGGTGAGTAGGTGTAGTGTGGGGGGCAGGGGGATTTCCAAGTTTAACTCCTTAAAATGCAGATGACCTTTAAAACTTTGAGGAGCCTAAAAGGTCAATCTAGAGAAAACTTCATATAACTCCAATAAAAGGAGCATAATGACTTGTGTACTTGCATCTATGTGTATATAGCTAAGAGGACAATAAATGTATACAGATAGAGGACACTACTTGTATACAGAGGATACTACTTGTATGCAGAGGATACTACATGTATACAGACAGAGGACACTACATGTATACAGATAGAGGACACTGTGTATACAGATAGAGGATATAGATAGAGGACACTACATGTATACAGATAGAGGACACTATGTGTATACAGAGGATACTACATGTATACAGATAGAGGACACTGTGTATACAGATAGAGGACACTACACGTATACATGGGCAGCACGGTGGCTCAGTGGTTAGCGCTGCAGCCTTGCAGCGCTGGAGTCCTGGGTTCGAATCCCACCAAGGACAACATCTGCAAGGAGTTTGTATGTTCTCCCCGTGTTTGCGTGGGTTTCCTCTGGGCACTCCGGTTTCCTCCCACATTCTAAAGACATACTGATAGGGAATTTAGATTGTGAGCCCCATTGGGGACAGTGATGAAAATGTGTGCAAACTGTAAAGCGCTGCATAATATGTTAGCGCTATATAAAAATAAAGATTATTAAAAATAAAATAAAGATTATTATACAGATAGAGGACCCTATGTGTATACAGAGGATACTACATGTATACAGATAGAGGACACTATGTGTATACAGAGGATATAGATAGAGGACACTACATGTATACAGATAGAGGACACTATGTGTATACAGAGGATACTACATGTATACAGAGGACACTACATGTATACAGAGGATACCTAATACTCTCCACACCTGCATCATATTCAGCTACTTTGTCAGGATCAGGTGTAAACCCATAACATTTGGCACAATGGGCAATCTTAGAATACGTATAATTAACATATATACAGTCATGGCCAAAAGTATTGACACCCCTATTATCTGACAGAATTGCAGGGGTGTCAATACTTTTGGCCATGACTGTATATATATATATATCTTACTAGCAGTATATATATGAGTTACATTATAACTACCATTATATTGATGAGAGCCAGCACCATGATCATGGCATGTAAAGAGCGAGCAGATAGGAAAGGCTCATTTATAGGAAATGCCATTCACTTGTATTATAACTAGGGAAATAGTCAGTATGTGTAAACCTGACCAAAGGGACCAAACTATTATTTTAGCCAAAAGATAAAACAGTCTGGAAAGTAGCCGGCCACATTTAATATTTTCACCCTACAGTTTTCTTTCTGCTATAGATTGTTCTCAGACATACTGTTTGTCCTTCACCCCAGTGTCATTACATATGTATGGCACGGATCTATTCCTACAGTTACACCAAAAGATACCAGTTGTAGTGATTTTGGGAATATCGAAACTTTAATTTGACTGGGGACAAATACTTTACATGTGACCCAACCTGTTACATTAGAAATGCCTCAAAGAAGACACAATGTAAAGAAAAGTCATCATTGTGAAGACATACTAAAGGGGATCTCAGGATCTCTAGGATGTATTAACAGAAGCATACAGTCTAGATCACGTGAAGTCATTATTTCCCTCTACTCCTCTTTGGTCAGACCTCATCTGGAATATTGTGTCCAGTTTTGGGCACCACATTTTAAAAAAGACATCAACAAACTGGAGCAAGTTCAGAAAAGAGCGACCAGAATGGTGACAGGTCTGCAAACCCTGTCTTATGAGGAAAGGTTGCAGGATTTGGGAATGTTTAGTTTGCAAAAGAGAAGACTGAGAGGAGACTTAATAGCTGTCTACAAATATCTCAAGGGCTGTCACATTGTAGAAGGATCAACTTTATTCTCATTTGCACAAGGAAAGACTAGAAGCAATGGGATGAAACTGAATGGGAGGAGACACAGATTAGATATTAGAAAAAACTTTTTGACAGTTAGAGTGATCAATGAGTGGAACAGGCTGCCACGAGAAGTGGTGAGTTCTCCTTCAATGGAAGTCTTCAAACAGAGGCTGGACAGACATCTGACTGTGATGATTTAGCGAATCCTGCTTTGAGCAGGGGGTTGGACCAGATGGCCCAGGAGGTCCCTTCCAACTCTACGATTCTATGATTCTAAGAAAAAATGCTCAAAAGGATGTTCCCATTTCTTAATATAGTCCTTCTTAGAATTAAGTCCCCAAGGTCACATTCAGAGACCCAATCTGTAAGTAGATGGTAATAAGATGCCTAATTATTTGTCCAGGATGAGGGCACCATGCATAGATATCTATGGATTGGACATATTGACTACCTACTGATGTAGCAGAAGTATTGATAATGAATATACAGTATTGGGACCGATGGTAGTGTTTTGTGTTTTTTTATATGTACTCCCAAGATCATGACTTACAAAGTTCACCAACCTCAGACAGCGAAACATATGCATTAGGATATATACAGGGGTCATATGCAACCAACATAATGAGGGAAGAGCGCATTACTGTGGATTATGCGGGTATAAGTCTTAGGTTGCGGTAAAGTGTTATTTTCTCAGTAGCAGGTCTTGACAATCAGTTGATCGAAATGGGTTATCCAGTGTGGACATGAACTTTAAGTTTGGGTTTATTTAGATCTAAAGAAAATAAAGAGAGGATCTCAAACATGTGAGAGAAGGAGAAATAGAAGCAACAGCCTTGGATTTGTTTCCTCTTTTATGTAAATGAGAGGAAAACCACATATACAGATATTAGAACAAACTTTATGACAGTGAGGTTGATCAAGGAGTGGAACAGGATGCCACGAAAGGTGATGAGTTCTCCTCCAATGAAAGTCTTCAAACAGAGGCTGGACAAACATCTGTCTGAGATGGCTTGGCGAATCCTGCATTGAGCAGGGGGTTGGACACAATGACCCTGGAGGTCCCTTCCAATTCTACCATTCTATGATTCGATGATATACAGTTGTGTGAAAAAGTGTTTGCCCCCCTCCTGATTTCCTATTTTTTTTGCATATTTGTAGCACTGAAATGTTTCAGATCACCCAAAAAAAATTACCGTAAATATTAGACAAAGATAATACAAGTAAACACAAACTGCAGTATATAAATGAAGGTCATTATTAAGGGAAAAATAAGTTCAAACCTACAGGGGCCTGTGTGAAAAAGTGATTGCCCCTCCCCACCCCTCTATAAAACATAGATGAACTGTGGTTTGTCACATCTTCGGGAAGCCGAGTTAGAATTCCCTTACCACAACCAAGCCTGATTACTGCCATACCTGTTCTCAATCATGAAATCATTTAAACAGGACCTGCCTGACATTAAAGTAGACCAAAAGATCCTCAAAAGTTAGACATCGTGCCGCGATCCGAAG
The DNA here is from genome assembly GCF_039654945.1 of Dendrobates tinctorius. NCBI lineage: Eukaryota > Metazoa > Chordata > Amphibia > Anura > Dendrobatidae > Dendrobates > Dendrobates tinctorius. The sequence continues at coordinate 19,961,440 of NW_027361772.1, forward strand.
AAATTCTGGAACAAAAGTCATTGAGATCTATCTGGAAAAGGTTATAAAGCCATTTCTAAAGCTTTGAGACTTCAGCGAACCACAGTGAGAGCCATTATCCACAATGGCAAAAACATGAAACAGTGATGAACCTTCCCAGGAGTGACCGGACGACCAAAATTATACCAAAAGCGCAGAAATGTCTCAAGAGGTCACAAAAGCCCCCACACAACATCTAAAGAACTGCAGGCCTCACTTGCCTTAGTTCCTCTACTACTACTACTCCTCCTCTACTCTACCTCCCTCTACTAATGTACCTATACCCGACATTGCCATTTCTGTGTGTGGTTCCACTATTACTCCCCAGCAGCAGGCCCGCTGTCTTGGGGTCATACTTGATTCCGAGCTTTCCTTTGCCCCCCACATTCGATCACTGGCTCGCTCTTGTCATCTGCACCTCAAAAACATTTCTAGAATTCGACCTTTTCTTACCTTTGACTCTGCAAAAACTCTTACTGTTTCTCTTATTCATTCTCGTCTCGACTATTGTAACTCTCTTCTAATCGGTCTCCCTCTTACCAAACTCTCCCCTCTCCAATCTGTCTTGAATGCTGCAGCCAGGATCATATTCCTCACCAATCGTTACACCGATGCCTCTACCTTGTGCCAGTCATTACACTGGCTACCCATCCACTCCAGAATTCAGTATAAACTTATTACCCTCACTCACAAAGCCCTCCATGGCTCAGCACCACCCTACATCTCCTCCCTTGTTTCAGTATACCACCCTACCCGCGCCCTCCGTTCTGCTGATGACCTGAGGTTAGCATCCTCAATAGTCAGAACCTCCCACTCCCGTCTCCAAGACTTTACACGTGCCGCGCCAATTCTTTGGAATGCACTTCCCAGGTCAATACGATTAGTCCCCAATCCCCACAATTTTAAGCGTGTCCTGAAAACGCATTTATTCAGACTGGCCTACCACCTCAACACATTAACATAATCTATCCCTGTGTGGCAGAGCCAAAAGTTTTACCATAACCAGGTTCCCAGCATCATTCTCCCACACGCTTTATGCATCCATTAGCCCTCTGTGTCTGTACTGTTACACACTTAACATTATGGCTGGTCCATACAATCAGGGCAACTGTTACCACCCACCTTTCGTGTCTACCTCTTTCCTCATAGACTGTAAGCTTGCGAGCAGGGCCCTCTTTCCTCTTGGTATTTGTTATAATCTACTGTATGTGATTATTGTTATGCTGTAATGTCTATTGTCTGTACAAATCCCCTCTGAAATGTAAAGTGCTGCGGAATATGTCGGCGCTATAAAAATAAAATTTATTATTATATTATTATTATTAGTTAATGTCAGTGTTAATGACTCCATCATAAGAAAGAGACTGGGCAAAAATGGCCTGCATGGCAGAGCTCCAAGATGAAAAACCACTAATGAGCAATAAGAACATAAAGGATCGTCTCAGTTTTGGCAGAAAACATCTTGATGATCCCCAAGACTTTTGGGACAATACTCTTTGGACGCCACTCTGCCTCCACCTCCCGCCCTGCCTGCAGGGCACGCTGGTATCTAGGGTAAACATCCTGTTTCTAAGGGCCCCGCAGCCCATAGAAACCCGATATTTACGTTGGTAACCAGCGTGCTCGCTGATCCTGATCGCTGGAGGGGCTGTCTATGTGACAGCTCACCAGCGATCAGCTAACAATGTCCCAGTGATCCCATCCACGTCAGATCGTTGGTGGGATCGCTGGGACATCGTTATGTGTAACGGTACCCAAAGTCCTGACCTTAATCTGATTAAGATGATGTGGCATGACCTTAAAAAGGCGATTCATGCTCAGATACCCTCCAATGTGGATGAATTGCAACAATTCTGCAAAGACAAGTGGGCCAAAATTCCTCTATAGTGTTGTAAAAGACTCATTGCCAATTATCGCAAACGCTTAATTGCAGGTGTTGCTGCTAAGGGAGGCCCAACCAGTTAATAGGCTTAGGGGGCAACCACTTTTTCACACAGGACCCTGTAGGCTTGGATTTCTGTTTCTCTTAATAATAAAGACTGCATTTTGTGTTTACTTGTGTTGTCTAATATTTAAATTTGTTTGGTGATCTGAAACATTTAAATGTGACAAACATGTAAAAGAATAGGAGATGAGGAAGGGGGTAAAGGTAAACGCTTTTTGAAACAACTGTATGTGATCGCAGACTACTGTTCCTATTGTTCCAGTGTACACTCAGGCGATGATCACATAATGAGATATTATTATATTATTATATTAGGTGTTATCCGAGCATGTGTTGAACAGCCGCGAGACATGCAGCCGCGAGGACTCAAATATATTTTTCGAGCACGACCAAGACACTTGGTTAGCACCCGGGCATGCTCGAATAATGCCTTATCAGCAAGTTAGCTCATCACTATTTGGTTGTGTCTTAGAACCTAAATATTGACTCATACAGTTGTGCTCAATTTTACATTCCCCTTGTAGAATTTTTGCTTTCTTGGCCTTTTTTTCAGAGAATATGAATGATAACACCAAAACTTTTTCCCCACTTATGGTTAGTGGCTGGGTGAAGGCATTTATTGTCAAACAACTGTGTATTCTCTTTTTAAATCATAATGACAACCCAAAAAATCAAAATGACCCTGATCAAAAGTTCACATACCCCATTTCCTAATACCATGTATTGCCCCCTCTAACATCAATGACAGCTTGAAGTCTTTTGTGGTAGTTGTGGATGAGGTTCTTTATTTTCTCAGATGGTAAAGCTGCCCTCTCTTCTTGGCAAAAAGCCTCCAGTTCCTGTAAATTCCTGAGCTGTCTAGCATAAACTGCGTGCTTGAGATCTCCCCAGAGTGGCTCAATGATATTGAGATCAGGAGACTGAGATGGGCGCTCCAGAACCTTCACTTTGTTCTGCTGTAGCGAATGACAGGTCGACTTGGCCTTGTGTTTTGGATCATTGTCATTTTGGAAAGTCCAAATACATCCCATGTGCAGCTTCTGGGCTGATGATTGCAAATCTGCCTCCGGTATTTGCTGATAATGTGCTGCATTCATCTCTCCTTCAACTTTGACCAAGTTTCCTGTGCTTTTGTAGCTCACACTTCCCCAAAACATCAGCGATCCACCTCTGTGCTTTACAGTAGGAATGGTGTTCCTTTCATCATAGGCCTTGTTTACCTCTCTTCAAATGTAACATTTATGTTTGTGGCCAAAAAGTTGAATTTTGGTCTCATCACTCCAAACTACCTTGTTCCAGATGTTTTGAGGCTTGTCTCTGTGCTGTTTTGCGTATTGAAGCGGAGATACTTTGTGGCATTTGTGCAGTAACGGCTTTGCTCTGGCAACTCGAACATGCAGCCCATTTTTCTTCAAGTGCCTCCTTATTGTGCATCTTGAAACAGCCACACCGCTAGTTTTCAGAGAGTCCAGTATTTCAGTTGATGTAATTTGTGGGTTTTTCTTTGCATCCCAAACAATTTTCCTGGCAGTTGTGGAGGAAATCTTTGTTGGTCTACCTGACCGTGGTTTTGTTTTTACAGAGCCCCTGATTTTCCATTTCTTAATCACAGTTTGAACACTGCTGACTGGCATTATCAATTCCTTGGATATCTTTTTGTATCCCTTTCCTGTTTTATATAGTTCAACTACCTTTTCCCGTCAATCCGTTGACAATTCTTTTGCTTTCCCCATGACTCACAATCCAGAAATGTCAGTGGCTGGATGAAAGATGCAAGAGTCTGTCTGGATCCCAGAAACTTACTCAGCTTTTATGCGCACACACTGATTACAAGCAAACAGGTCACAGGTGAGGATGTTACCTTTAGTAGCAATTAAAACCCCTTTGTGTCAATTTCTTTGCATGTCATCAGGCCAAAATCACCAGAGTATGTGAACTTTTGATCAGGGTCATTTGGATGTTTTTGGCTGCATTATGATTTAAAAAAATAACACAGTAGTTTGTGGACAATAAATGGCTTCACCCAACCACTACCATGAGTGGAGAAAAAGTTTTGGTGTTATCATTCATATTCTCTGAAAAAAGGCCAAGAAAGCAAAAATTCTGCCAGGGTATGTAAACTTTTGAGCACAACTGTATATAAGATGTGTCTGGTGGAAATAATCTTGTAACCTGACCATACATTTCAGTGGGCAATTCAAATAGATCTGATTTCACAACACCAGCTGAATACAATATTACTTAGATCCTTTAGACCTGATGAGGCTGGTGCTCATACTTTAATAATGTTTGTCAAAATAACTATATAATACTTGATGAAAGTTTTCCTGCCTAATAAGATGAGCATTTTAGGAGTCCAGTTTGTAGCTCATTTTAATTTTTGGATTATACAGTCATACTGACATGGTTTTTCAAAGTGATTTCTCCAACCTCATCAGGTCTAACAGATATCTTTTTATAGAATGTGCAGTTTGTACTGTGATATCTGATTATGGATCCTATTTAACTTTTCTATACCCATCCCGCCATTCGCAATTTACATTCATATTTCTATTACTACATATGGAGGATGAAGAGTTTAGTGGCTCCTGGTCACTTCTCCTTATGTTGAAGTTTAGACCCTATATTAGAGAGTAAATCATCCCCAATAACACGTACTGACAATTAAATTAAAATATTGTTCTCTAGAAGCATTGCTTACTAAAGTGGTTGTCTTATCTAACTTCAAAATTTGCCCCCAAGAACATCAGCTGGTGCGGCCAGCCATGCAACTCAAGGGTAAATGTAGTCTTACAGCTGTCCATTTGATTCCACCACAACAAGAGCCGCAGAGTCACTCTCTGTTCTGACTCATAGATGGTCCTGAGCAAAGAACCCCTCATATAATGTCCACATGCCCCAACATGTCCATAAGCCTCATAGAGACTGGTGCTGAGCAAAGCACCCCCTTATATAATGTCCATATGCCCCAACATGTCCACACGCCTCATAGAGACTGGTCCTGAGCAAAGAACCCCCTATATAAAGCTCATATGCCTCAACATGTATATAAGCCTCATAGAGGCTGGTCCTGAGCAAAGAACCTCTTTATATAATGCCCATATGCCCCAACATGTCCATAAGCCTCATAGAGGCTGGTCCTATGCAAAGAACCCACCATATAATGTCCATATGCCCCAACATGTCCATACACCTCATATAGGCTGGTCCTGAGCACAAAACCCCCTATATAATGTCCATATGCCCCAACATCTATATAAGCCTCACAGAGGCTGGTCCTGAGCAAAGAACCATATGCCCCAACATGTCCATAAGACTAATAGAGGCTGGCCCTTAGCAAATAGCCTTTTTAAATAATATTCATATGACTCAACAGGACAACCCCCTTGAGGAGAATTTGATGCCTTACATAGGCACCATATGGCAGCACACTAAGGGGGAAGTTTGCTCAGACTGGTCAAGTATTAAGGAGCGGGTACCTCTTAATAAATCTGGAGCATCTAGAGCTGTCTGTGCGTCACTGAACTCTATGACAGCTATGAGATGGTGTACATTTCCATGATAAATTTTGCCAATTTGGGGGGTAAATTATAATGAATTGCATGCTGCTTGGAGCTTGCAGAATAAAAAGGGCAAAACTTCACAAAATTATGCACAAGTATGGCTTGAGCAAATATATGTGACTTTTTATGCTACAGTTGTGGTGCACACTGTCCATGATATTGATACATAGTGACCAGGCTTGGACTAGCCTACAGGATAACAGGAGAATCCTCTGGTGGGCCATCACCCTCTTATATGAGCACTATATACATTATTCACTATGTACAGACATTCAACATTTTATATATCTACCAATCTACCAGATCATTGTAATACTGTATAAATTTGGGATTGGGGATAATGTCATATTTGCATGTAGCTGAAAAGTGGGGGTCTGGAGTTGGTGACTGGTGAGCCCTGGAGTTGGTGATGGATGAGCCCTGGAGTTGGTGACTGGTGAGCCCTGGAGTTGGTGACTGGTCAGCCCTGGAGTTGGTGACTGGTCAGCCCTGGAGTTGGTGACTGGTGAGCCCTGGAGTTGGTGACCGGTGAGCCCTGGTGTTGGTAACCGGTGAGCCCTGGTGTTGGTAACCGGTGAGCCCTGGATTTGGTGAACGGTGAGCCCTGGAGTTGGTCACTGGTGAGCCCTGGAGTTGGTCACTGGTGAGCCTTGGAGTTGGTCACTGATGAGCCCTGGAGTTGGTCACCAGTGAGCCCTGGATTTGGTGACTGATGAGCCCTGGTTTGTGAATGGTGGACCCTTGTGTTGGTGACTGGTGAGCCCTGGATTTGGTCACTGGTGAGCCCTGGAGTTGGTGACTGGTGAGCCCTGGATTTGGTGTCTAATGAGCCCTGGAGGTTGTTGAATGGTGGGCCCTGGAGTTTGGTGAATGGTGGGCCCTGGAGTTGGTGACTGGTGAGCCCTGGAGTTGGTGACTGGTGAGCACTGAATTTGGTGACTGATGAGCCCTGGAGTTGGTGACTGGTGAGCCCTGGAGTTGGTGACCGGTGGTGAGCCCTGGAGTTGGTGACTGATGAGCCCTGGAGGTTGGTGAATGGTGAGCCCTGGAGGTTGGTGACTGGTGAGCCCTGGAGTTGGTCACTGGTGAGCCCTGAAGTTGGTCACTGGTGAGCCCTGGAGTTGGTGACTGGTGAGCCCTGGAGTTGGTGACTGATGAGCCCTGGAGGCTGGTGAATAATGGGACCTGGAGTTGGTGACTGGTGAGCCCTGGAGTTCGTCACTGGTGAGACCTGAAGCTGCTGACTGTTGGGCCCTGGATTTGGTGACTGGTGAGCCCTGGTTTTGGTGACTGGTGGGCCCTTGGCACCCTTGCCGGACGCGTATCGTGACTCCAAAAAATATATTCCTCACTAGTCTCCATTGCAACTGTATTACTTGCTATATAGATCGCAGCCACTTCACACGGCAGTATATTACTTATATACTCATAAAAGCTTAAGAATATGTTCCGGAGAAGGGAAAGTGCCATCTTGTCATATTTTCCTGAAGCAATCATTAGACGTATTTTATTCATACAGACCCCCCCATGGATATACTTAGCACGCGGCTAAATAGCGAACCGTACTGTAACAATTTACCAGTACAGCTGCCTGTCTCTTATCACTGAATTACCCTCACATTTTCTCCGACTTCTGGTGCTATGGAGATATATTAAACCCTCTGTAACTCTCTCGCTGCTGGGAGCCATGTACAGAAACTTACATAGAGCAGAACTGAAATTATTGCATTGCGTCCAAAGGTGATCATATTGTGTCACAGTGCACAAAAACGGCAGACAAAACAGGAAAGCAAATGATTGACATCGGGTCTTTGTTGAGGCCCTCAGTGTGATGTATTAATAACGCAGGCACACACAAAGGAAAAGGGTCCTCACGACAAACTCCCATCGAGGTCACGCAGTAAGTGCCGAACCTTATTCAACACAGAATAGGAGGGTACAACACTTGTTTTCTCATTCACATCCTTACTAGTCTTCAAGTTGTAAAGGATTGTGTCATTCCCTTTATTTGGTGAAATTCTGTAGCTATGGAGAGAAAGACCCCATTATGTGTTCACATTGCCCACTGAAAAGGGAAGAAGGGTTCAACCTTAACTGGGTAACTGGGTTCAACCTTAGTTGTGTAACTGGGTTCATATTTTTGCAGTAGGTTCATAGCTGCTGCAGGGGATGCATGCTCATAAAGGGATTTTCTGTTCTTAAACTACAATTCTGAAGTCGCTCTGACTGCAGACTTGTGAATCCTCACATCGCGCACACTCCAGCCACATTCTCCGCTGCATATTCCCAGCCACATTCCGACTAGACTGTTTACAGCCTCACTCAATACACTTGCATTCCGTGAGTTTGCGCCCATCTAGTTGGAATGTGGTCAGGAGTATGCATACCGCATACTTGAGGTCACATGACTACAGGTTTCTCGCATCACTGTGCGCATGATGTGAGGATTCACAAGTCTGCAGTCATATAGAGTGACTACAGACTTGTAGTCCAACGACGGACAACCCCTTTGAGGAGGTCTTTCCCGCTCTGCTGACATTGCTATATTCCCCATAATATATAAATTCTGAAGTATCCTTTCTTATAATTTTTTTAATCCTCCTAGAAATGTACAAATAAATTAACAACAGGGTGTTACCACTTAGGGGTGTGTCCGGAAGCACTCTACCATTGTCCAATCAGTGTGCACAGTATCAAACAGTGCAGGGACACACCCCTTAGACTGAGGGGAATGGTAACACCCAGTTGTCAATTTAGCCATACATTTACAATAGAAATAACAGAGGAACACTGTAGTGCCGAGGGGAGAAAACATGCTCCAGAAATACAAGTATTCGTTAGGAGAGATGACAGCTCCACTGTAATATATTATGTATTGTGCTCACCACATCGTAAGATCGTTCTACAAGGGCTGATGTATTTTACTAATTATATTATGACTGTGGAGAGGATAGTGTGACCACATTGACCATGTACATATGTGAGCCCCTTATATTCTTTCTCTCTCTCTTCAGATAATGTAATGGATTTAGGTCTGTCAAATGACAAGACATCCCAGGATCTTTCTTACACAAGTACATTCCAGCCAGGCAACAAGACTGTCACATATTTGGGAAAGTTTTCTTTTGATTCCCCTTCCAACTGGTGCCAAGAAAACATCATCAGCTTAATGAGCGCTGGTATCCTTGGTGTGCCGACTTCTCAAGCCCCCACTGGTGGTGGAGGCGGAAGCAGTGGGAGCGGTGGTGGAGGAATTATGGGTCAGACACAAAGTGATGTGGAGTCTATGTTCCACAGTATTCCACCTTACTCTAGTTGTGGGGACCTGTATCACGATCAGGTGGGTTTTCAAGGAGGTGGTATGACCCCATACTCTTCGCAGGAATACCAATCAACTAAACAAAGTCTAGACTCTAGTGTATTCCCAATGATTCCAGACTACAACTTGTTTCACCACAACACTGAGATACCCACAGTGGACCAAAAACCTTTCCAAAACATGGAAGCAATGCGGGTCAACCCACCACCCATCACTCCACTGGAAACCATCAAAGCTTTCAAGGAAAAACAGGTCTTGCCAAGCTTCGGTGGTATGAACCATCAACCTCCGCTTACCCTCAAACCCATCAGGCCTAGAAAATACCCCAACCGCCCAAGCAAGACCCCATTACATGAGAGACCTCATGCTTGTCCTGCTGAAGGGTGTGACCGGCGCTTTTCACGCTCTGACGAGCTGACCCGCCATCTTCGAATCCATACAGGCCACAAGCCCTTCCAGTGTCGTATTTGCATGAGAAGCTTCAGCCGTTCTGATCACCTGACAACACATATCCGCACACACACGGGGGAGAAGCCTTTCGCTTGTGACTTCTGTGGGCGCAAGTTTGCACGTAGTGATGAGAGGAAGAGACATGCCAAGATTCACCTCAAACAGAAGGACAAGAAAGGAGCGGATAAGGCAGTCTGCTCTCCCTCGGTGGCACCAGCAGTTACCACATGCGCTTGATCTCTCACCCAAATTACTTTTCCTGAAGGAGAATGCTTGATTCAGTGTCCTCATCGCTGTCATTAAATGCTCTTCAGACTATGGGAAAGGGTCCACATCAACAGATCAGCACTGAACTTTGCATTCTTACTCCTTCCATTTTCGGAGCATTAACCTATCACACTCCTGAAGACCTCTTTACCCCACATGGATTAATATGCAGAGAAAGACTTTCCTTTGGAAGTCTACTCTAACTGTAGATCCCTTCCGCTCTCTCTTGTGCATACCTGCTTCCCTATACCCGAACTGCAATCCTCTCTGACTTATATAGCCTCACCGATGAGAATTTGGCAGCACAAGGTTCTCAGGGTACACAGGATTTAGAGAAACTAAATCCTTAGTTTGAGGCAGGGTCGCTTAATTGCTGCTATGGCAAACACAAAAAAAAAAAACTTCTGCTGCTACGTCCAAATGTTAAATCCTCACGTGCCTGTTGTCCATGTCACGTGGCTTCATTCCTTCTCTATCTGTCATTCTTTCCATTCTCATCCTGCTATCATCATCCTTCTAGTATCTCATCTGACAGATTTCACATCTCTACCTTAAAGATCTATTCTCTTTCTCTTTCCTTTCAATCCCCCCTCTCCTCTCTCTTTTTTCACTCTCTCGTATAATTCCCACCCCACCCCCATTATTTCTTTTCAACGTCTGTCACACAATTTTATTACAGGGGAAAAAAAGAAGAAAAAAAAAGCAACTACAGCTTGAGTCAGTGTGTGCAAAAGCGTGCGTGCATGATAATATAGGATTTTCATTATTACCCCATGTGTTGCTGTCCTCAGCTGCAGAGGGATGGAGGAACAGGAGCACAGTGATTACTTTTTGACCAAAGAGCCACCCAGTTTGGTGTCTTTCTGCAGTTCTGTCCATTGGTCTAAGTGTTATTTACTCAGCAGTTGTAAAAAAAACAAAAAAAAAAACAAAAAACTTTTATTAACTCACAGGTCCAGGCAGTTCAATCATATGGTAGAATAAAATTAGTTTCACCAGATGTGGGTCCTGTGTGGTCGGGAAAGGGCCAAATCCAAATCTTCTACGTAAGGGCTTCACAAGCTGTGGTTATGGCATGCAGCTTGTAAATAATAAACAGGGGTGTAACTATAGTCCTAGTCGGACCCTGAAGCCTAGGAGGGCCAAAAGGTCCCCTTGGCCAATATGAAAAGACCAAGAACCGTGAAAGTTGAGGGTCCAGTAGCTTTGGGGCCTACAAGCTTCAAGTTACATCTTTTATGGTAAGATTGATCAAACTGTACTACATTCCATTAAAAAATAGAAAATCACTTTTATTTTTCCAAATTGAGAGAACCTGGAACAGGCAGGGTGTAAGAACCGATGATATGGTTTGCAAAAATCAAAAAGCTTCCTACCCTATACTTGCTGACTCCACTGCACCCACTTCTCTAGGAGAACTAGGTTTTGTTCACCCCCTTATTCCTTTGTAGGACAGAAGAAGATGGATCTTGAAATGCTTTGAGGAAAAGGGTAGTCCTATGTACATTTTTAGCAGAGGTGGGGGGTCCATAGGCCAGTAAGTAAATTGTACAATACAGATGGGAGAGGATATTACAAATTTTGCACTGAGGCCCAAGAGCATCATGCAAAGGCGAGATACGGCTAATCTAAGCTGTGGCCCCCACTTTTCAGAGGGCTTATTGCATGTGTGTTTTTGACACCTGGTAGTGGTTAATGACTATGGATTCTGGGAAGGAATATGCCCTCCGCTGTGTCATTGGAAAGCTTTTACATTCCCATAGGATTACAGGGACTTTTCTCAGTTTTCTCTAGCCTCTACCTTGTTCACTTTCTCTCTGTGTCAGCTACTCATCTCTAATTCACTCTCCTAATTTCTCATCTCTCCCTGTGTTCTCCTTGTCACTTGTGCTTCCTCCACTCACTGTCATTCTCCCTCCTTCCCAGATAATCCTGCCTGTGCTTCAGCCCTCTCCTTTTATATAATGACATGTGTTTGTCACTTTGAGAAGAGTCAGTGGGGGGGCAGGGTTTGGGGATGAGCCATTCCACCTCTCTCTTGCATGTCTCTGCATGACAGTCAGGTCTAAAAAAAAACAAAAATGAAATTTTTTTTCTGTTCTTTTTGCTGCTATGGTAAAGATATAAAATGAAAAAGATCCAAACAATGAAACAAACAAAAAAATAAATAAAACATTTCCCCTTTGCTGCCAGTCCAAAGACAGAAATTAGATCCTGTGTGCAAAAGCCTATAGTATATAGTGATTAGGGACAACGGTAACCCTAGAAGTGAATCAACATCGAACATTTAGTAGCTTTAAAAAGGGACAACAGGCTAATTACAGGGCAACAATGGCTATTAAAATTACTTTTTTACAGGTGACATCTGATAAACACTTTGATAGGGTAAGTGCACACAGTGCGGATTCATCTGCGGATTTTTCCGCACGGATTTGCAGGTAAATCCGCAGGTAAAATGACCTGCGGTTTACCTGCGAATTTGCCTGCAGTTTACCCCTGCGTTTTGACACCTGGACAATGGAACAGGAGTCAAACCGCTGCGGAATCCGCAGAAAGAATTGACATGCTTCGGATATAAAACCGCAGCAAACCCGCGTGGAAAAATCCGCAGTATGTGCACAGCGGTTTTTAAAATCCATTGGTTAACATTGTACTATACCTTGCTTGCGGATCTGAAGCAGATCCACAAAGGCAAATCCGCTGCGGATCCGCAGCAAAATCCGCACCATGTGCACACACCCTAAGGCTGTAGGAAATTAATTTGGCGGTAGTATACGATAAATGCCAGCAGGTACAATAGTCATATCTTTGCTAATATCATCATGGATATCATGAGGATTTTTATTATTAGATCTCTCCAAACAATTCCGAAAACAAGAACACTCCATGGAGTTGTTTTCCATACACAGGCACTTTAATTATTAAGCAGATTGCTCCTCTTATGTATGAATGCTGCACTTTTTTCTAAAAGCATTTCTATGGTCAAACTTTAAACGTTACCTTAAGACATCACTAGATACATTGTTTCTTTTCCATGCCATCCAGATATACTTTTTCCTATTTCAGCAGGGTTTAATGAAAAAAAAACAGCAATTGTTTGGCAGCTATGAAGGCCCTGTTCACATCATACTTATACCAAACGTATCTATAGGTCTCCATACATCTGGCAGGGCCATAGTCCTCCTGCCAGTGTATATCACTATTGCATTTTATCCGGAATGCTATATCTCAGACGCAGGGGTGGACACACACAATATTGGTGCAACCTAGGGCTCAAGAGGTAAGGAGGCCCACTTCCATCTCCAAAACCAGTGGAATTCTTCATTATGAGGAGCTATTGGGTCCCTCTTTTGTATGTGTCCACTCCTGCTCAGAAGCCTACACTAATCCATACAAATATACACACAGTACATGTATTGTTTTTTATCGGATCAGATATTGAAATTCCAACTGTCCTATCCTTCTCTCCTCCGTCATCTACTGGGGTACATTTGGGAGGTCCCCATTCACATTAAATGGTTGGCTGGTCCAGCCGGAGGGTTTGGACGACACATTCAAGGGGGACCTTTAGTTACACGTTCTGGCTTCAAAGATATGCATAGCTTTTCCTTTCTGCTCTCTTTGTGACTTCTCAGGTTTACACTGGATTAAATGACAGTATGGGAGTAAAAAAAAAGCTAAAAATGTGGCTAATACCTTTTTCCATGTTCTAAAGAGGAGTTTTTGCTCTCATTTTATTGCTGCTGACTCCTGTGTATTCCATTCTGTTTCCTTTTTTTAAAATCTGAAATACAGTTCCAGAGATATGTGTCTTTTTACTTAGTGCTCATTGTTAGCAAGGGGGCGTTGCTTATAGGGTAATAATGCAGAGAAGCTTAAAGACACGCCCCAGAGGATCCAGTAAGCCACGCCGCCTAGGAAGCCGCTAAAAAAATAGCATGAAATAGAAGGCCCATATCTCTGGAACTGTATAGCTGATAAAAAAATACAAATAAACAACAAAAAACGAATTACTCAGGTGAGCAGCGGAAATAAAGTAAGAGGTCAAACTGGGCACTTTTAACCTGGCAACAAGTAATACAGTGTTCTAAGGCACATATCTGTGCATGGAGTTTTAGAGCTATGGCTCCTATCTGCTTTAAGCCATGCTTGCACACAGATATCCATGCTACTACACATATCGGCAAACAATTCTAGATGCAACAGGTAAAATGTTCATGTGATATTGAAGTGCACTGTATAGGCGGGAAAATATTTTGTGAAACCCATGCTCCAGCAGTGAAGGGCTTAAAGGTAATGTACAAAGTCCCTTTTCTATGTATGCATGTAATAATCTACAATAGAGGTATGGGATATGGAGGGGGCAGCATTTCGAATCGCATTCCTGGCCTTTATAGATATCATGACATTGAGCTGGTGCTGTTACATGGCTGTTGCACTTTATAGTGGTGTCTGGTATACAGATAAAAAAATATGCTGCATTGTATCACGACTATCTCTATCTACTGATGATGACTACGCTGCATTGTATAACAACTATCTCTATATACTGATGATGACTACGCTGCATTGTATAACAACTATCTCTATATACTGATGATGACTACGCTGCATTGTTTAAATGACACTGAGTACCTCTACGCTCCCCACATGACTACATGGTACAGATCATACTTGCCACTGCTTTTATGTGTGCACTAAATGTTCATAATCATGGGAGGGGAAACTGCTGCTTTTGAGGGGATATTTTCCAAAATGGCAGCTGTTTTATTATATGCTTATTATTAGTTTTTTTTTGTAAAAAATTGTAAAAAAAAAAAAAAAGTGAAAGCAAATGTTCTATATATTTTGTGGCTGTTTATATTCCCAGAGAGATTTCTATGTACCTTATAATAAGGTGGATTAATATATATATAAATAGATTTATTTCTTGGGCAGAGGGACCTTCTGTCTGTGAGAGAGATAATATGCTGTCAATAAGTTTGCCAGATCCCACGTTGTTTTTTTTCTCCCTCTGTAACGTGGACGTGTCAGGCTGATATATAAAAGCATTTCAATTGAAGACTGATAAAAAAATTTCATCTCTATGTATTGTGTCCCATTGTTTTTATTCAATGTGATACATGATGGCTGAATGATGAGTGATATTTGTATAGAGACAGAAATATTAAATCTCCTAGGTTAAAAAACAAACCAAAAAAAACAATATATACCCTAAGGCTGGAGTCACACTGCCGAATTTTTCATGCGATAATCGCATTGCATAGCATGGACTGGCCGGTACCTCTCCTGGCCTGAGCATGACAGCATGATGGATTACTATGGAGCTGTCAATCTCAGGTCAGGAGAGCAGACAGCCAGTGTGAGGTTTACGATGCGATTCGGACAAAAAATTTGCCAGTGTGTCTCTGCCCTAATCGTTAAAATTGCATCAATTACACAAGTGAATAATAACTTGAAACACAAGTACTTGTCAGAATGAAAACAAATGCCCACTAGACTGTAGAGAGATTTAAAAGGTTTCATTCTGACATCACTCTCAGTACAAGGCACGTCCACGTCGTAGTCTCTATAAACGCCTCTGATCATTACACTGGCCCTAGCGGAGTCACCAGTATTTCCCGCTAGGCCGTAAGTCCTAGATATGCGAGTCACTGGGTATACACCTTGTACTGTATGTCTGCGCTGGAAGTAACAGCCCACAGAAACAGACCTCTGCTACAGCCGGATCGTCTCTCTAGCCTGGTTCAGATCTGGTCATGATCTTCTACTGGAGCTGCTTAATAATCTTCTACTGCCGCTGGTCACAGACTTTTACTGGCGCTGATTACAGACTTCTACTGGCGCTGGGCACTGATCTTCCTTACAGCTCAGGCCTTATCTGGCATCTAACCGCTGTCAAACCATTCTTTGACGATGGTGGCTGTAAGCCCACCTAGCAATTAAACATCCTGTGCTGGTACAGGTTCTGACGCCAACTGTCTCTTCTCAGCCAGCCCTTTTATAACTAGTCACTTTGACACAGGTGTCACTTGACCTGGTGTCGTCTTCAATCTCCTCCCCTGGGAACATAGGTTTCCACTAATAGGTTCCTACTACTCTAGTTCTTTCTTTACTTTCACTTTCTCCTTTGACCAACAGATGGCGGTGTTCGCTTGCAATTACTCAGCTAGGCATCAACTTCAACTGTATTCTCTCATGTCCACCTTCTTACAGCTGCAGGACCCCAAAATTGTATCCGTTTACTATGCAGGGGATTTGGAGCTTTAAATCTATATGAGAAAATCAGTCAGCATTAATTTATTCATATTTAGATTGAAAAATTGTGTTCAATGACAAGCATTCTCTTGAACGTGGGACTGCACTTTCAGGTAAGAATGAGCTGTTATGTGAGTGCATATGAGGAAAAACAATTTCTGGCCATTATATGTCCTGCGTTTTCTTTTCAAATTTTTCTCTGCACTAAAGACTCCCTCAGCCTTTTATTTTGGTGTTCCTGGACTTTTTCTTCCTTCAGCTTCTCGCTTTCCCCCTCCCTTTCCCATAGACGTATAGGCATAAGGTGTAACTTGATCCTTCATTGCAGACAGATTTGCAGATAGATATAAGCAGGTGTTGAGAATGAATGACCAGTGCAAGAAATGAATAAATACATAAAATAAATAAATATATATATATACACTCACTGGCCACTTTATTAGGTACACCTGTCCAACTGTGTGTTAAGACTTAATTTCTAATCAGCCAATCACATGGCGGCAACTCAGTGCATTTAGGCATGTAGACATGGTCAAGACAATCTCCTGCAGTTCAAACCGAGCATCAGTATGGGGAAGAAAGGTGATTTGAGTGCCTTTGAACGTGGCATGATTGTTGGTGCCAGAAGGGCTGGTCTGAGTATTTCAGAAACTGCTGATCTACTGGGATTTTCACGCACAACCATCTCTAGGGTTTACAGAGAATGGTCCGAAAAAGAAAAAAAATCCAGTGAGCGGCAGTTCTGTGGCTGGAAATGCCTTGTTGATGCCAGAGGTCAGAGGAGAATGGGCAGACTGGTTCGAGCTGATAGAAAGGCAACAGTGACTCAAATTGCCACCCGTTACAACCAAGGTAGGCAGAAGAGCATCTCTGAACGCACAGTGCGTCGAACTTTGAGGCAGATGGGCTACAGCAGCAGAAGACCACACCGGGTACCACTCCTCTCAGCTAAGAACAGGAAACTGAGGCTACAATTTGCACAAGCTCATCGAAATTGGACAGTAGAAGATTGGAAAAACGTTGCCTGGTCTGATGAGTCTCGATTTCTGCTGCGACATTCGGATGGTAGGGTCAGAATTTGGCGTAAACAACATGAAAGCATGGATCCATCCTGCCTTGTATCAACGGTTCAGGCTGGTGGTGGTGGTGTCATGGTGTGGGGAATTTTTTCTTGGCACTCTTTGGGCCCCTTGGTACCAATTGAGCATCGTTGCAACGCCACAGCCTACCTGAGTATTGTTGCTGACCATGTCCATCCCTTTATGACCACAATGTACCCAACATCTGATGGCTACTTTCAGCAGGATAATGCGCCATGTCATAAAGCTCGAATCATCTCAGATTGGTTTCTTGAACATGACAATGAGTTCACTGTACTCAAATGGCCTCCTCAGTCACCAGATCTCAATCCAATAGAGCATCTTTGGGATGTGGTGGAACGGGAGATTCGCATCAGGGATGTGCAGCCGACAAATCTGCGCCAACTGTGTGATGCCATCATGTCAATATGGTCCAAAATCTCTGAGGAATGCTTCCAGCACCTTGTTGAATCTCTGCCACGAAGAATTGAGGCAGTTCTGAAGGCAAAAGGGGGTCCAACCCGTTACTAGCATGGTGTACCTAATAAAGTGGCCAGTGAGTGTATATTGTCAGGCTCCTGACAGCGCCGGCAGGGACTCACCCGTACTGTAGGGGCCCCGGGGACAGGAATAGCCGGAAAGTACAGATGCACAGGACCTGAACACTGAAACTTTAGCAAGCAGGCACAGGACCTACAGTCATGTGACAGCAAGGGGGCGGGGCTTAGTGTCCTGCTTGCAGAGATGGTAGAAAACTCAGAGTCGGGCAAAACGGAGGTCATACAGAATATGGGCAAATGAGGTACAGAATCGTGAGTCAGAGAATAGTCAGGCGTAGCAGAGGGTCACACACGGGATGGAGGCAGAAGAACCAGAGGAGCGGTCACAGGGAGGTCAAAGCCAGGGGTCATACACGGGACGGACACACAAGTACAAATCAGAATCCAAGAGACGTAAACCGAGGCCAAACCAGATCATACACCAAACAATCGTACCAGGACAGGCGAGAGCACAAACGGAGCAGGGTCGGGCACACTCAAACTAGGAGTATAAACGACAGTGGAGGGTCCTCACCTGAAGCTATAAAAACCCTCCCCAGACCCAGGAGGAGGCTCTACCAATTAACCCCTACACCGCCTGCCCAGCATTCTGAGTAAACCATGATATATATATATATATATATATATATATATATATATAGCTCTGGCAAAAATTAAGAGACCACTGCACAGTTTTATAAAAATCAGCTTCTCTACATGTCTGACAGCCATTCCATTCCAGTGTCAGTTGAATTCCAACCAGAGTACACCTCATTCTACTTAATGTACTTCTGATTAGGTGATCAGCTGAACCAAATCTTATTTAACGAAGGATAGTATAAAAACCGTACTATGGTGTTCGCAATCCTCTTGCAAAAGGACAAGCTGGATGGCGAAACAAGTGCTAGTAATATCCCAAAAGTAATAAGAATGAAAAAATGACTTTTAATCATGCCAAATGAGTTGAAAAGAAAAGTCTTGAGTGAGAAAAAGAAGGGCTCAATTCTGGCTTTACTAGCAGAAGGATACAGTGAACGTCATGTTGCCTCCATCCTTAAAATTTCTAAGACGGCACTCCATTACAACAAGGTCAAGCAGCAGACATTGGTTACAACAAAGCTACAAACCGGCAGAGGGCGAAAATGACTCTCCACTGATCAGGATGACAGTCATCTTATTTGAATGTCACTCAGCAACTGCAGGATGACATCAAGTGACCTACAAAAGGAATTGCAAATGGCAGCTGGGGTGAAGTGCACGGCAAGAACAGTTCGTAACAGGATCCTAGAGGCAGGGCTCAAGTCATGTAAAGCTAAAAAAAAAGCCTTTCATCAATGACAAGCAAAGGAGAGCCAGGCCGAAGTTTGCCAAAGACCATAAGGATTGGACCATAGAGGACTGGAGTAAGGTAATCTTCTCTAATGAGGGTAATATTCAGCTTTGCCCAACACCTGGTCGTCTAATGGTTAGACAGAGACCTGGAGGAAAAAACAATACTAAAGTTTTAACTCGGGAAGAGTTCAGAGATCAATATTTTGTAGAATAACCATGATTTTCAATCAGAGCTTTCATGCGTCTTTGCATGCTTTCCACCAGTCTTTCACACTGCTTTTGGGTGACCTTATGCTACTCCTGGTACAAAAAATTTAAGCGTTCTTCTTTAATTGATAGCTTGTGACTACCCATCATCCTCTTGATTACATTCCAGAGGTTTTCAATGGGGTTCAGGTCTGGAGAATGGGCTGCCCATGACAGAGTTTTGATGTGGTGGTCTCTTAATTTTTGCCAGAGCTGTATATATGGGGAAGAAGCATAATTCTCTAATAAACAATATAACAGAGTCTCTTAGCTTCGCTTGTACAATTGATTTATGGGGAAAAAAATGCAAAAAGTGTAGTTACTATTTAAAATGCATTTTATGAAAACCTGCCTTGGCATTCAGATGCAGTTATTACAATACTTAGGAGTTCTCAAGTGTAAAAGGCTCTTGTTCATATCTACCAACTATCCAAGAATGTACAGGTAGCTTACAGAAACAGCGGAGAATTCCAGAACTTTTGGAAAAGTTTTCAACATTGCCAATGCCTCCCCCAAAACACCTGGAAAGTATAGTAACATGAAGGTTTCTTGTGTGTGACCCCATGCTCGGTCCTAAATCACTGCCAAGTCAGACACTGGACAACCCCTACCATTAGACAGCTGATGGCCAAAAGATCTTTCGGCTGACTACTACGGTATATCTTTCAGCTCCCCATACACAGGCAGGGACAAGCTTTCCCTTTGACAGCAGCTAATCTTCCTTCCAAATAAAACGATTCTCTGTCCCAATAGCCATATCATTCTCATCCCCAGGATTATCTGTTGGGATATAGTTAGGCCAACTTTAATATGTATGGGGGGGCCTTTAGTACCATGATAGAGCCTTTCATCCTATTACCCTAATCGTCATTTTATCAGTATGTATATAATTTTTAACATTGGGCAATACAGATATATAGTCATAGTAATATACTTGTCTTAATTCCTGATTGCTGTGGTTTTACAAACAGGGGAACTCACCATATATGTTCATAAAATCCACAATTACTCCACATCTAGAATGAAACATACATTTTCGCAGATTGACAGTGTTTGGTAAATGATTTAGATGATCGGAGGACCAGACGCAGATCCCAGGTTTATCATTGGCTGGCCTCATGCAGCGAAAGTGAGGTAAACAGATCAGAGTTACCATAGCAACAGAAGCAAACTGCACAAAAAAAGAGAGCGCAAGTAATTAACATTTGTGTCTAGAATGTGTATAAGGA
This sequence comes from Dendrobates tinctorius, assembly GCF_039654945.1. Lineage (NCBI taxonomy): Eukaryota > Metazoa > Chordata > Amphibia > Anura > Dendrobatidae > Dendrobates > Dendrobates tinctorius. The sequence goes on from NW_027361772.1 coordinate 19,981,685, forward strand.
AGTCTATATACTGTATCTGTATGCATTTTAGTGCATGGGAATGTAAGCAGGTAGTTGGCTATGAATGGCTGTAAAAGGGAATGTCTGCACAGAAAAAGAAGAAAACTTGTATATTATGGGAACATATGATGCAAAAAATGTGAATACAATCCCATCCCCAAAAAACTGAACGATAAAGTTATTGCTATAGGTCATTTAAAGTGCACCTCTACTTCTTCTTGTCAGAGAGATACAATCTTCGCTTCTGACTGATCCTGCACATTGGGATCTGTCAGGAATCAGCACGAGTTCCTTAGGAGATGCATAATACTGACACATACACGTAGGTGTCATAGAGGAAGGATCTGTATGAATACAATTTCTTTTTTAAGTTTTCATTCGTGAATTTTTAATGAACAGTGAACATTTTGTAATAAACAAATCACACACATTTTAGATCCTTCCATACATGAAATGTGCAGGGTCTGTAAAACAGTCAAGTATACAAAACTAGGGATACAATGCATTAACCTTATTGAGTACCATAGCAGGACTTTGAAGCTAGCACATAAATACTGCACCCTTAGGCTATGTGCCCATGTTGCAGAAATGCTGCCGAAATGTCCGCAGCATTTCCGCAACTCCCTTCCGCGGGTAAAACACAGGCGGAATTCGCATGCGTTTTCCCGCAAAACACAAGCGTTTTGCAAGCATTTTTAGCTTGCAGAATGCTAGCGCTTTCCAAACGATTTGAAGCATGGCTTGGAAAATTGAGTGACAGGTTGGTCACACACAAGCATAGCGCTTGACAAGTGTGACCAACTTTTTACTATTGATGCTGCCTATGCGGCATCAATAGTAAAAGATAGAATGTAAAAAATAAAAAAAATGGTTATTCTCACCTTCTGACGGCCTCCGATCTCCTCAGCGACGCTCCTGGTACGTTCCGGTCCCATGGATGCATTGTGAGAATCACCCCAGATGACGTCATGCTCGCGAGACCGCAACGTCATCTCATGTGATTCGCGCAATGCATCCCTGGGACCGGAAGATGCCGGCAGCATGGCTGAGAGGCGGGAGAGCTCCGGGGGCTATCAGAAGGTGAGTATATCACTATTTTTTATTTTAATTCTATTTTTTACAGGATTATGGTACCCAGGGCCTGGAGGACAGTCTGTACTGTGGGGGACAGCATACTGTATATTGGTGGTTGTAGTGGATATCATACCGTGTGCGGTGCTGTGGAGGACATTATACTGTATGTGATGGGATGTGGGGGCCATTACACTATATCAGTGACAGGGGTGACATAATACTGTATGGGGTGCTGTGGAGGCTATCATACTATATACAGGAGGATGTGGTGGTGAATACACTATATAATGGGGCTCAGTGTGGAACATCAAACTGAATGGTGTGCTATTGTGGACATCATAATATATATTGGTAGGCTGATGTGGATATGATACTGTATGGGCAGCTGTGATGACCATCAAAATGTGTAGGGGGACAGGGTGAGGACGGGTACAGTCTGGAGAGGGCAGTGTGCTAGGCAGTAGAAGGGCAGAGTGTGAAACAGGGACACAACTTAAATGGGGGCACAATATGGAGACAGGTTAGCATGGTGGGGGACGTGTGGAGATGTAGAGTATAAGGGAAAACAATGGAGAAGAGAAAGCTTTGGTGTATAGACAGTGGTTCATAGGGGTGGATGGCGTGGCTATGATATCTGATAATGGCAGACAATAAGGCCATACAGTGTGTAGATCATTAAGGCGGACAGATCATATAAGGCTTATTTAGGGCATAGTTTGGACGGATATTTTTATGCAGAGGGAATTTTAATAACACGCTTATTTTTAATGGCACAGTGTTAGGATGTGCTGCAGAAGACTGGAGAAGAGGGAAGTCTGCAGAGATGAGATGTGTTAGGGCTGGCGGAACGCACCAAATAATAAAATAATAGTAAGGTGCGTTCGCAGCCCGGGGTCCACCTTGCAGGGGTGGTAAACTGCTGCTTAGTAATGGCGGAAGTATAAAGCAGTGTAGAAAAGGTCACACGTGGGTTAACGTCACCCAGTGTGAACAGAAGCGAACTCTGTAAACTCACAGAGCCGCGCTACCGCAGAACATAAATGCCGGAGCCTGTTTAGCTCACAGAGCCCGGCCAAGGAGCGCACAGAAAGCGGTCACAGAACTCTGCCCCAAGGACACGGGGTCAGAGTCCCTCTAGATCTTCTGAGAGTGTGGCGTCGCACCTGCGGACGCCCCTATAGACACTGACTATGGAATATCGAGCACGTGCACCGTGGCATGCCGAGCCACCGGTGAACACTGATGCCTCTTAGACTCTGTCCTACCTACACCTAAGTCTGGGCGCTTAACAGGCTAGGCTGCACAACTCATGCGTACCAAGGATAGGGTTTCCAATGAGTCATTCACCAGAGACATTCATACATGCATACTACACTCACTTCTCATAGTCTGGTAATGCAGTCTATACTAGCGCATGGCCAAGCGGCCATGCAAACCTTTTATAGCCGCGTCCTTCCGTGACCTTCCTGACCTTTCAGATGGTCCAATCCGAGCTGGAGAAGGACCTGAGCACGTGACCTCTGATCTTCAATGAGAGATCGTCCCACGGGCATGCTCAGTGGACCGAAAGGAGGACTTAGTCCCTGGAGTGGCTCGGTGCTGGCCAGCATGCGTTGCTATAGCTGGACCAGAGGTGGCAACAGCAACCAAACCCACAGAGCTGGTCTGAGCAGAGCGCCGGGATCGACGAGTCTGCTGAGCAGGCTCCTCTGCGGCCGAAGGGGAAGGGGAGACCGCCGAATGCAAGGCTCAGGATTCCTGCTGTGCAGCGGCAGGAACCCGACGCCTAACAAGATGTGGATGTGAAAAGTCATCAGACATTCTGGACAAGATGGAGACAAAAATAAAGCACAACTCTAATTAGATAAGAGTGCACCTAAAAGGTACCTGGATGTAAATGTTTACTTGTTGATACTAACTTTGTATCATCAGTTCTGTGGTGTCTGATGTCTGATAATGACTGATAAAAGGGACACACTAGGAGTTGTAGGTTCATGTGATACAAATGTATATGGGCTGACTTGACATTGCAATTGATTGCTGTACTAAACTAAGTGATGTAGTCATGTACTGATGGTGGTTCTGGTGATGTATTTGTGTACTGATGTAGTTATTTACTGATGGTAGTACTCCTGATGTATTTATGTACTGATTATGTTCTGGTGATGCTTAAATGTACTGATGATGGTTCTGGTGATGTATTCTTGTACTGATGGTGATTCTAGTGACTTTTTAATTTACTGATGTTGTTCTGGTGCTGTATTTATGTACTATTTATGGCTCTGGTGTTGTATTTATGTACTGATGATGATTTTGGTTTTGTATTCATGTACTGATGATCGTTCTGGTGATGAATACATCATCATAACACTAATCACTACATGAATACATCACCAGAGCTATCAGTAGTACATGAATACAGCACCAGAACCACCTTCAGTACAGGAATACAACACTAGAATTAACATCAGTATATGAATAGCCACAAAAACCACTATCCGTTCAAGAATGTAGCCACAAGAACCATTATCCATGTTGTTGCAAACAGTATTTGTTGCATGACGGATGCAAAAACCGTCATATGTATCCCTTTATCTATAATGGGGTCTATTTAGTTTCTATTAGGGCATCCACCACATGCTGGGCACCTTAACTGAAACCAAACAGACCCTATTATAGTTAAGCTATGTTAGTTTCCATGACTATCCTTGTGTCTGACATTTAAAATATTGGACGTCAGGGATAAATATCGCTATTTGTCCCTGGTATTGTGTAAATGGTAAACAAACAATTAATGAATCTGTATCTAACTTTGGACTAACACTCCTTGTTGAGCCTCACCCCTAAAGTACACCACTTATTTACTTTTGCTGGTATTATTTTCACAAAAAAAGGTAACACTTCTAATGGAAGTGGTCATCAGAGCTTGTTAGCTGACCCAATGGAGAGATGTGGGGGTGCATTAGGGCTCCTATTACCTTAGTTACTGACCCATTCCTTTTCTTGGGGGAAGAGGGTTCATCGGTAGGGAGGGAAGTGTCATTGGGTTCAGCTGCTTAGGGCACCATATACTGTACCTTATCCCGGCGTTGATAGTACCAATAAAAACGTCTGCTTGGCAGTAAAAAAAACAAGCAAGGAGTTTCAGAAAGAAGAAATCATCAGGAGAATGGCTCTAAACTCACTTCTATAAACCCGCCAGGAACAGGACTTCTTCAGGGGCAGCACTGACGTTACTTACCACAATTTCTTTCATTGCCGCCCTTCCATGATGTCTGAAATCAATAAAGTTGATAGAAGCTGTGGGTGAGGTGACTGCACCGTCGATATGCTACTTCTGTCACTACCAGCCTACAGCTGGACGGGATCGGTGGATCGGTGAGAAAAGCAGGGTGAGTGACAGCAGTACCACCCCCTCATGATGCTCACCAAAGCCACATTAACATGTTCAGTATTTTACATCAATATTTGTAAGACAAGATCAGAAGTGGAACAATCAGAGGAGAAGTATAATAGAAACACATTCAGTTTCCACCACTTCTGGTTTTGACCAGGGGCTGCCACTGGTGTGTTCATCTGCGGGACCATAGTGCACTGCTCGCTAGCTCCACATACAGAGTACATCCAGACACTGGCCGTAATCCTTCACTGCATGCGCCGCAGTACAAGAAGAAATAAAAGGGCCGGAAGAACAAGCTGCTGGCTCAAGTACTGTTGTACCCAGTAATGTGCATGGGGCGGAGAAAAGGTCGTCATAAAACCCTGCTTTATGTGGTTATAACTGGAATACTCTTTACAATCCCAGTTATTCTGAGATTGTTTTTTCATGACACATTGTACTTCTTGCTAGTGGTAAATTTAGGTTGTTGCATTTATTTATGAAAATTAGCAATTTTCAAAGTCTGAAGTATCATGCACTTATAAGTCATAAGACACCAAAAAGTTAATAAATTACATTTCCCATCATATTTCTATCATAAATCAGCATCATTTTTTGAAACACCCCTATATTTTGTTTGGGCATTATAAGAGTTAAAAGTTTAGTAGCAATATTATTTTTTTTCAAAAAATTTTATAAAATCTATTTTTTATGGACCTACTAAGTTTTTAAGTGACTTTGAGGGGCCTATATCAAAAAACTCCCCAAAACTGCATCTCTAGAAAAATTCAAAAAAGTAAAGTTTGGTAACTCTTTGGGGCTTCACAAGAGATAATTCAAAGTGGAGTGAAAAATGTAAAATTACATTCTTTCAACTAAAATGTTGCTTCAGCTTCAAAATTTTCATTCTCACAATTGGTAATGAGAGAGACTACATCAAACAACAATGTAAGCAATTGTTACTGAATGTACTGATACCCTATATGTGGTCGAAATCAACTGTTTTAGGGGGTATGGCACAGAAGGTAAGGAGAGCTATTTGACTTTTAGAGCTCAAATTTGGCTGCAATTAATTCTGGACACCATGTCACACTTGCAAAGGTGCCAAAATAGCATAAACAACCCACAAGGGACACCATTTTAGAAACTGCACTCCTCAAGGAATTCTGTCACTACTCTGTATTTAAGTATCCCAGAGCCAGGGGTTCCTTTCCTGTCCCTAATGCTAGGGGCGCCCTCGGTATCACTGTTCCCCGGATTACTTCTACTGGTGAAGACGCCGGGGCCACGTACCTTGCTGAGCTCCTGAATCCGCCCTCAGTCTGTTCCCTTCGCCCAACCAGGGAAGAGGGGAGTAGTAGTATATGGCTATACCCCAAACAGACAAACAAGGTAATACGAACAGGGATAAAGAAAAATATCAATCATACAAAAATGCACTCACAAAAAAACAGAGGAAGACACCGAGGAGTGAAGGATGGGGGAAAAAAACAAAGTAGGAGAAGGAGAGGATTTGGACACAACCTAAACCTAACAGTCTTAGATAAATCCTCCAAATGCCTTCTCAAACACCACACCACCTACTTTTGAACCATGCAGCAATGAATCTAACTCTGGTAGTGCCAGAGTCCAGTTTATATAGGAGAGGGGAGTGGCCAACAATGAACAGCTGAAAGCCTTAAAGCAGGTAAGCTTCCAGGAGCTGTCAACTGAGTAGATTAACCCCTGCACTGCTAGAAGAAACCTGCACCATTTAAAATTAAAGTTAAATGCTTCTAGTCAGGGCAGGAGTAGGAGAAATCAGACGGCGCAGTCTTCTGGGCGGTCTTCTGGCTCCTGTCTATGAAGGGAACCCCGTGACAAATTCATTTAGGGGTGTACTGACATTTTTGGACTCACAGGTGCTTTACAAAAGTTTGTAAAATTGGGACATGAAAATTACCTTTTTTTTCACACAAAAGTTTGCTTAACTAACTTTTCTTACTTTTCACAGGGGTAACAGTAGAAAATGAACCCACATACAGTATGTAGTTGGCAACTACTGATTGGGCCCATGGTATAACACAGAAGAGAAGGAATGTTACTGAACTTTTGGAGTATAATTTTGGCTGGAATGGATTGTGGACACCAAGTCACACTTTCAGTACCCCCAATGTGCCAAAACAGCATAAAATCCCCACAAGTGTCCCTATTTTGGAAACTATACCCCTCAGGGTATACCGTATAATGACATTTTTAGACCAATGTGTTCTTCTCAAAAGTTTAACATTGGGACACAAAATTGAAAAATTATATTTCTCCAGTAAAATGTTGCTTTAGCACCAATTTTTCAGTTTTCACAAGGAGTAATAGGAGAAAATTGAACCCACAATATGTAAAGAAAATTCTCCCTAACATGACAATAGCACATTTGTATTTGTACACCCGGCAGGGTTCAGAAGACAAGGAAAGCTATTTGACTTTTGCAGTGCAAATAAATCTGGGATAGTTTGCAAGTGTCACTCTCAGAGTCTTCAAGGAGTCAGAATAGCAGAAAACCCCCCAAGCTCACTCAATTTCAGAAACTACACTGCTCAAGAAATTCATGTGGTGGTCTCCCAACCTTTCTTAACTTGAAAGCAATACTGTATTGAGCGTTGAGAGAAGCCTGAGAGTAGTGACATTTAAATCCTTTCCCCAGTAGTTACTCTCCCATAGATTCACACTGAGACTCAGTATACCTACATCCAGGGGTTCCCACCTTACGCCATTTTGGTATTCTCGCATCAGACACTGCCTTCACACTATTGCATTCAGCTTCAAACTGTAACGGTCCCTGCCGCGACTTCTCACCAGTGTGGCCCCGCCTCCCGGCGCGCTCCTGCTTCTCGGCGCGTCCCCGCGCCTGACCTCCGGGTTCCCCGGCGCCGTCCCTGCGCGCCTGCGCACTACCCTGCTGCTGACACGCTGGCCCCCTAGGAACTATGATGCGGTGGCTCCGCCCCCAACATGGCGGCGCCCACCGACTATTTCTGCTCAGCAACAGGCCAGGTAAGACGCCTGACTATCATTGGCGGAGACGCTGCTCTACCTGTCAGCCCCCGCTTTGACTCAGGCCCTGTCCGTTTGCGCTTCCTCGCTGTACCTTCTGCTGTGCTCTATAGTCCGTCCTCGCTCCTGTGTCTCCCTCTGTCCTACCTCTCCTTCCTACCGTTCTGTGCCTCCTATTCCCTGTGCACACCTGTAGCCCTCCTCAGTCTTCCATTGTTGCCTTACCTGTACCCTGCTCTCTCTCTTGCAGCCTCCAGTCTCCGCCAGCCTCTGTGCCCCGGTTCTGTGTCCTGCCCTCGCTCCGTGGTCCCCGTGTTTCGTCTGTGCCCTAGCAGCTCTGATTCCGCTGTGCCTCATTTCCAGTGTCTTGCCCCAGTCGTCCCTTTGGCTCCGGCTGTCGCGGTTCCATCCTCGGTGGGCCTGCCCTTAACGCTCCCTGTATAGAGGGTGGCTACTCCAGGCCCGCTCACCCTCGGGGGCTCTGGGGCCGTGACCCAGAGGGTCCACTCCGGGTTGTCGTCACTTTTCCTCCCCGTGACAGCATACCGTAACATCATAGTCAGGCCATGGATCCCGCTGGAGCCGTGGCTGCGCAAAAAGAGTTAGTTTTTCTCCGGGAGAATCAAACGCGCACAATGTCCTTTATGAAAACTATGGACTCGCGTCTCTCCACTCTCCAATCCTCTGACCCGGGTAACGCCGCCCAGCTGGCTGGCTTGCAACAGGAGTTGGCTTAGCAGCGTGACACTCAGACGCATATCCTCAGTTACATGGCTTTCCTTGCAGTCGGCTTCTTCTGCTCCTCCCCAGCCACGGTTTCTCACCCTCCTCCGCGGTTGGCCAAACCACCCCGGTATAACAGGGACGCCAAATTATGCCGGGGTTTTTTAAGCCAATGCCGCCTCCATTTTGAACTTCGGCCTCAGCAGTACCCCACGGACCGAGCTAAGGTGGCCTTCATCATTTCCCATCTGGAAGGGGACGCCTTGGCTTGGGTGAATCCCCTCTGGGAGCGTGATGACCCTGTGGTCACCCAGTTATCCGTTTTTATAGACACCTTTCGTCAGGTGTTTGACGAACCGGGTCGTCTAGCCTCTACCACTGAGGCTCTGTTTAATCTTTGCCAAGTTTCTCAAACCGTGGGCCAGTACGCCATCCAGTTCTGGACCTTGTCCTCTGATTTGGGCTGGAACAACGAAGCATTGGTGGGCGCTTTTTGGCAGGGTCTTTCGGGCTGTATAAAAGATGAGCTTGCTGGTCGGCACACTCCCACAGCCCTAGAAGATCTCATTTCTCTAGCCACCCGGATTGATCTCCGGTTTCAGGAACGGGCTCGTGAGAGAAGGCTTTCTCAACCGTTGCCTTCAGCTCGCAGACCACCCAGTCCCCGACCCAGGAACTTCGCTCCCGCCTCTGCGCCTGAACCAATGCAGGTGGACCGCCTTAAGCTCTCCGACCAGCGTCGTAGGAAGAGGAGCCTCCAGGGTCTTTGCTTTTATTGTGGCAGCAGTTCCCATTTGCTTCAAACTTGACCCGAGCGTTCGGAAAACTTCTCCGCCTAGGCCAGGTAAGAGAGGCCTTCCTAGGTGCATGTGATACCTCTCAACCCCTCACTTTGTATGTCCTCTTGCATGTTGGCGGGAGGCGGGCTTCTCTGGTTGCCTATGTAGACTCGGGCGCCGCTGGAAATTTTATTAGGCTTTAGGAGGTCAACAAATTTTCTGTCCCTGTGAAGACCCTGGAAAATCCCCAGTTTCTCACATCTGTAGATGGTCAACCCCTGCAAGAGACCGTTACGCTTGTTACCCAGGAAGTAGAACTGCAAGTTGGGGCCCTGCACAAAGAGAAAATTACGTTTTATGTCTTAGCAGGTATCTCTCACCCTATCCCACTCGGTCTTCCTTGGCTGCGGCTCCACGAGCCCACCTTAGATTGGCATAACGGTAACGTCTTGCGCTGGGGGGAGTCCTGTCGGGCTTGGTGTTTGCTGTCGGTGCGTCCTGTAGGTATAACCCGTCCTCCCTCTGTTCCCTCTGGACTTCCTTTTGCATACAGTGCTTTTTCGGATGTTTTTGACAAGAAAGAAGCTGAGACTCTTCTTCCGCACCGTCCCTACGACTGCCCCATTGAGCTCGTTCCGGGTACCACTCCTCCTTGTGGAAGGATTTATCCTCTCTCCTGTCACGATCCAGGTTGGATATGACAGAGAAAATGCACAAGTAACCTTTTTTTTCTGTGAGCTGTTTACTCAGGGTTGGTTTTGCCCCCGGTGGCCATTAAGGGTTATTACACAGTGGTGTCTTTTTCTTAGTTTTACCCCCGGTGGCCATTAGTGTCATTGCACTTTTGTAGTTTCAGTTTAGTTTGCCCCCCGGTGGTGGTTAGTGTCATTGCACATGATAATTAAGCAGGTGTGGTTCCTCTGGCTTACTATAAAGGTGTGTCATGTGCTCTCACTGATTGTGGGTGATAGTCCTCAGTTACAAGCAAGCTTGGGTGAAGGATGGAGCTGAAGGAGAGTCCCGGGCAGCTCAGTGAGAGTCCTGGAGTGGCAGCTATGGTGTCTGCGAGGAGGGCTGGCATGGCTTGGTGGAGTTGCAGCTATGGTGTCAGCAAGGAGTTCTTGCATGGCTTGGTGGAGTTGCAGCTATGGTGTAGAGCTGCACTCATGATGCTGGACTCGGTTGCTGGAAAGCTGGACTCAAAATGCTGGACTCTTTTGCTGGAAAGCTGGACTCATATGTTGGACTCTGTTTCTGGACAGCTGCACGCATGTGGTGGACTCTGTTTGCTCCAAGGCTGCACTATATGATGTTGGATCCAGTCGGAGGAAAAGATGCACGCAGGTGGTGGGCTCTGTTGCTGGGAGCGTAAGCAACAGAGCAAAGCTAAGTGGTGCTTCCCTGTTTTGTCTCTTTTCCTTATGTGTGTTTTAGTGCAGTGGTGGGATTAGTTTCCGCACCGGCCATTACACTAGAAAGGGGTAGGTGGAGGGCGAGCTAGGGTTTAAAGGTATCCTGAGTGGCGCCCAGTTCGGAACCGGCCTAGGGAACGTTAGGAGTGTAGAGACACTGACTCAGGGGAGTGCAGAAGGTCTCCACTTCCCCGTTTCCTATCGCAGGGCCACCATTGTTATTGTTACCCAGGTTTTCCCTTCTATTGTTTAAATTCGCTTTACTGGAGGCAGGGTTTCCAGACATACGTGTATTTCCGAAATTCGCCTGTTGGAGGCGGCGTATCCAGCTGCACATTTTATTATTTAAATTCGCCCAACTGGAGGCGGTGTATCCAGGGTCACGCGTGTCATCTAAATCCGCCCTGCAGGAGGCGCTGTGTCCAGCCACGCGTGACCGTGGCATCTCCCCGGCAGAGACCCAAGCCATGTCAGAGTACATTCAGGACAATCTGGCCAGAGGCTTCATTCGGAAATCTTCATCCCCTGCAGGAGCAGGCTTCTTTTTTGTGAAGAAGGATGGGTCTCTTCGCCCATGCATCGACTATCGTGGCCTTAATCGCATCACGGTGAAGAACAAACACCCACTGCCACTCATCTCTGAGCTCTTTGATCGCCTGAGTGGAGCACGAGTATTTACTAAGCTCGACCTACGAGGAGCCTACAATCTTGTTCGCATACGTTCCGGGGATGAGTGGAAGACTGCGTTCAACACACCAGACGGCCACTACGAGTATTTATTTATGCCTTTTGGTCTCTGCAACGCACCTGCAGTCTTCCAGGAGCTCGTTAATGACATCTTTCGAGATCTCCTCTACTCGTGTGTAGTGGTCTACTTAGACAACATCTTAGTCTTCTCCCCCAACCTGTCCACGCATCGTCGAGATGTCTGACAAGTCCTCCAACGCCTCAGAGAGAACCAGCTTTTTTCCAAGTTGGAGAAGTGCATCTTTGAGCAAGCTTTGTTGCCTTTTCTTGGGTATATTGTCTCGAGCTTGGGGTTGGAGATGGATCCTGAGAAAGTCTCGGCTGTCCTCAATTGGCCACACCCCCTTGGAGTAAAAGCAATCCAGTGTTTCTAGGGATTTTCCAATTATTATAGGCAATTTATTCCCCACTTTTCTTCTCTGACTAAGCCTATTTCTGCCCTCGTCCGGAAAGGAGCCAACCCCAATCTTTGGCTTCCCGATGTGGAGGTCGCCTTTGAGGCTCTGAAACAGGAATTTGTGAAGTCTCCTGTGCTCCATCGCCCGGATACCAATAGACCATTCATTCTCGAGGTGGACGCATCTTCAGTTGGAGCAGGAGTGGTGCTTCTGCAAAAATCCTCTTCTGGCCTTTTACTCACCTGCGTTTTTTTTCCTAAGGCCTTCTCCGCTCCTGAACGAAATTATTCCATTGGAGACAGAGAGCTGCTGGCCATAAAAATGGCTCTCGAAGAGTGGCGCCATCTTCTCGAGGGAGCCGTCCATCCGTTCACCATATTCACGGATCATAAGAATTTGACCTACATTCGATCCGCTCAAAGACACAACCCACGGTAAGCCAGGTGGTCCTTGTTTTTCAGGTGTTTTGATTTTGAACTTCACTTTCGACCCGGGGATAAGAACGTCAAGGCTGACGCCCTATCACGGTCATTTTTGTCAGTGGATAAGGAAGATGGACCGGCATATCTCATCGACCCTGCCAAAATCCTTACCGTGGCCCCACTGAGCGTGGTCTCCCCACTGGCCGGTAAAACCCTGGTTCGAAGTAGAGATAGACGGAAGGTCCTATGCTGGAGCCATTCATCTAAGTTTTCTGGACATGCAGGAGTTAAAAAAACTCTCTCTCTCGTCTCCCACCATTATTGGTGGCTTTCGCTTCGCAAAGACGTCCAGGATGTCATCACCTCCTGTCCCTCTTGTGCCAGAAACAAAGTCCCTTGTCACCCCCCCTTCGGGACTCCTACATCCGTTACCTGTGCCTGCGAATCCATGGACCCATATTGCTATGGACTTCATCACCAATCTGCCTCCTTCCTGCAGGTGTACTGTTATATTGGTGGTCATTGATCGGTTTTCCAAAATGGCCCATTTCATTCCTTTGCCTAGCCTGCCTACTGCTCCCGAGTTGGTGAAGATTTTTCTGCTCCACGTCTTCTGACTCCATGGCTTCCCTCAGCATATTGTCTCAGATCGAGGAGTCCAGTTTACCTCCTGTTTTTGGCGAGCTTTCTGTGGATTGTTGAAGATATCTCTGGATTTTTCCTCAGCCTATCATCCCCAGTCAAATGGTCAAGTAGAGCGAGTCAACCAGGCTTTAACATCTTACCTCCGGCAGTTCTCCAATGCTCACCAAGATGACTGGGCCTCTCTTCTTCCTGAGGCAGAATTCGCCTACAACAATCATTCAAGTGAAGCTTCCTCTAAATCTCCCTTTTTTTGTTGGTTTTGGACAACATCCCGGCATCCCCCTTCCTGTTTCTCCCGCCTCGGGTGTACCGGCAGCGGACTCCGTGTCTGTGGATTTCTCTCAGATTTGGGGGAGATCAAAGAAGCCTTTGAAAAAGCCAGTCTCAAGATGAAGAGGTATGCCGACAAAAAACGGTTGGATGCCCCCCCATATCTCCCAGGAGATAAGGTTTGGCTATCCTCACAGTATATCAGGTTAAAGATTCCCTCCTATAAGTTGGGCCCACGTTACATTGGTCCCTTTGAGATCTTGAGTCGTGTCAACGACGTGGACTAGAAGTTGAAACTGTCAACTTCGCTGAGAATCCCCAATACCTTTAACGTATCACTCCTCAAACCTGCGGTATTTAACCACTTTCACTCAGTTTCTTCTCAAATTCCCCAACCAAGTAGTTCTGATAATATCTTTGAGGTGCAGGATATACTAGCTAAGAAGACAGTTAGAGGGAGAACTTTGTTTTTGGTCGATTGGAAAGGTTTAGGTCCTGAGGAGAGATCTTGGGAACCCTGAGAAAATATTAATGCTCCTCTTTTTATGAGACGATTTTTCACCAGCATTAGGAAGAGGGGAAGTAAAGGGGGGTACTGTCACAGTCCCTGCCGCGACTTGTCACCAGTGTGGCCCTGCCTCCCGGCGCGCTCCTGATTCTCGGCGCGTCCCCGCGCCTGACCTCCGGGTTCCCCGGCGCCGTCCCTGCGCGCCTGCGCACTACCCTGCTGCTGACACGCCGGCCCCTAGGAAATATGACGCGGTGGCTCCGCCCCCAACATGGCGGCACCTGCCAGCTATTTCTGCTCAGCGTCAGGCCAGGTAAGGCGCCTGACTATCATTTGCGGTGACGGTGCTCTACCTGTTAGCCCCCGCTTTGACTCAGGCCCTGTCCCTGTTTGCGCTTCCTCGCTGTACCTTCTGCTGTGCTCTATAGTCCGTCCTGGCTCCTGTGTCTCCCTCTGTCCTATCTCTCCTTCCTACCGTTCTGTGCCTACTATTCCCTGTGCACACCTGTAGCCCTCCTCAGTCTTCCATTGTTGCCTTACCTGTACCCTACTCTCTCTCTTGCACCTTCCAGTCTCCGCCAGCCTCTGTGCCCCGGTTCTGTGTCCTGCCCTTGCTCCGTGGTCCCCGTGTTTCGTCTGTGCCCTAGCAGCTCTGATTCCGCTGTGCCTCGTTTCCAGTGTCTTGCCCCAGTCGTCCCTTTGTCTCCGGCTGTCGCGGTTCCATCCTCCGTGGGCCTGCCCCTAACGCTCCCTGTATAGGGGGTGGCTACACCAGGCCCGCTCGCCCTCAGGGGCTCTGGGGCCGTGAACCAGAGGGTCAACTCCAGGTTGTCATCACTTTTCCTCCCCGTGATAGCATACCGTAACACAAGCAACTGTCATGCTTCGAGATTTGATCCGGTTTGTCTGTGGGCCGTTCTATCAGCGGAGCAGGTTCTGTCACTGTCCCGCTGCTACTGACTTTTGCCTTTGTCCATTCTTTTCAGAAAGCAGGTATTTTTCATTTTTTTATCTATCCTGTCCTATCACCCTGCAGGTGCTACTATTTAAACTTACCCCCTACTGGTCATCTCTGTTGGTGATAGTCTTTAGTGGATTCTGCTGGGAGTTCTCTAGTTCTGCTTCTGAGTATCTAGGCCAGTCAGATAAGTGTACTACTGGAGTTTCTTTCTTACCCTGTACTCTCCCTCGATTCTTTAGGAGGTATATGATACACTCGATGGCCTTTTAGGGAGCCAGGTCCGTTTTCTTCTCTAGTTTTACATTCAAAGTTTATCCAGGTCGTACTGAAGCCACTAGCGCTTGCATTACTGGATACTATAGTCTGTAAAGGAACTGAGTGAGGTTTGTGCAGTTTTTTCTTAGTTAGATTCTTTATCACCATGTTTACTACCACCAGGGCTGCAACCAGGAATTTCTGGGCCTTATATTGGCAAAATTTTCGGACACCCTTGACCCTCTACCCAGGCTCCATCCCAGCTCTGCTTCCACCCCTCGAATCTTCCACAGTCCCACTGCCCACTCTTGGAAAAACTCCACTTCTGCATCAAGTCCTTACAATCACACATTAACAGTTCACATCAAACACCAGATCAAATACAATGGGTAAGGAAAGTATTCAGACCCCTTTAAATTTTTCACTCTTTGTTTCATTGCAGCCATTTGGTAAATTCAAAAAAGTTCATTTTTCTCCCATTAATGTACACTCTGCACCCCATCTTGACTGAAAAAAACAGAAATGTAGACATTTTTGCAAGTTTTGGTGAGTTTTTGATGTTGCAGATTTTTGCAGCATTTCTGCACCTATTAGCTAAATTAAATTACCTGTGATTTTATCACGTTTATGTTGCTGCGGTTTTTGCTTCTTGTTGGTATATCATGCCTTTAAATAAAGCTGCTTTGTTTTTGATACTGTCTGTTATTTGGCTTTGACAGAACTTTATTTATTGCAGATCACATCAAAACAGGAAACTCACAAAAAAGACCTATGCATTTTTTCCACATCTAATTAGTCTATGGGGAAAATCACATAGACTTGCATTAGTTTGACGAAAAAAAAAATATATATTTTTCTGTCACAAAAACAAAATTAACTGGATTTAAAATTTTTTTGTGCTTTCAGATTTTTTTCCATCAGGCAGGGATTTTTTTGTGACACACACTTCAAGTTTTATGGACATATTAAAAAATAAGATTTCTGTATTCAACATTATATGAAATACAGCTAACCTAGAATTTTTTTGATGATGATTTCCGTGAAAATTTTGCTTCCAGAATGTCTCTCTTCATGGTCTAGCAAAAGTAAGCCAGCACACTGGGGCTCCACTTGCCTTGGTACCTCCATTCCATAGTAGAAATCTGCTGATGAAAAAGCTCTCCATGCTGGTCACTGACAGCACCAAGCTTAAAGATAAAAATAAAGAGCAAAATTCATGAACTTCAGCACTATTTTGGAGAATTTGAAATAACAGGAAGATGACAAGACCCGAAAAAAAAACAGTTTTTACCAATATCAATAATATCACTACATAAGATTGAATAATAATACTGCACAAAGAGTGACAGCAGACCTTAACTTCAATCCTGGAGAACCTCTTTCACCATAACCACTGTACTAGGACTGACATCACCACCATACAGTGACCTTAAAATGGTAATATCAGTTCTGCACTAGTGTTCAACAGACCATATATATGTGTTGTAGAGATCTGTACTCACTCGGCTGCGGTTGAGGGAGGCAAAGGAAGTGGTATTGCTGAAATATCCAAGCAAGTTTATTAAAACTGCATAAACTGCTCTGCATAGAAAAACAAACAAACAGCCTTTTCCGGCACAATGTGAAAAACAAACAGGAAGAAAGCAGTCCATATAGTACTGCGGGTCGGCCCGCTCAGGTCAATGTCTTTAGCAACACACACTGGAGGTCTCCACACCTCCAGCCACAGACACGGAATGAGAGACTCTGCCTCCATTTTATTTGTCAAACTACGCCCCTGGGGTTGGGATATGTGAGCAGTCATTCCCACCCATCTGTTATGACTGCTCATAAAACCCGGCCCTGGAATGGCCAAATAACTCTCTCAGCACTATATGTGATGGAGCATGCTTCCAAGCTCACATCAAAGCAGCTAATAGCTGCGATGACACATATTTCCCCTCAAGGATTCATCCAGCGGCCATCTTACATACTCTCCTCCTCTGCCCAGAGACCGGGGGGGGGGGCTTGGCACCTTTTGCCAATAAACAAATAAACAGAGGATCCTCGATAGAGTGTCAGCATCAACATGCAGTTTCCCTGGCCTATGCTCCACATGGAGGTTAAAATCCTGAAGTGCTAGGAACCACCTGGTCATCCAGGCATTGTTCCCTTTCTTTTCCCTTATCCACTTCAGATGGGCATGGTCTGACACTAGTCTGAACCTCCTGCCTAAGAGATAGTACCTTAGAGAGTTCAACGCCCACTTAACGGCTAAACATTCCTTTTCCATAGTTTTTCTCGCAGGATGACAACTTCCGGCTAAGATACATTATGGGGTGCACTTCCTGGGTTCTCTGTCAGGTTTACCTGATAGGGCTTCCATTTCCCCGGTTAGTGGATTTTGTAGTTGACCTTACCAACTTTCTCCACTACCTCATAGAGACCCTGCTACTTAGCCAGGAATTTGGTTTCCACCATGGGCACCAGCACCAGTACGCGATCCCCTGGGTTGAACTGTCTTACCCTGGCTGACCTATTGTACACTCTGGACTGGGCTTCCCGAGCTTTGAGGAGGTGCTCCTTCACAATGGGCATCACGTTGGCGATCCTCTCTTGCATCTGGGTGACATGCTCCACCATCCTTCTATAGGGAGTGGTTTCAGCTTCCCAGGATTCCTTTGCCACATCTAGGAGTTCTCGAGGGCGTCATCCAGTTCAAATGGGGAGATGCCGGTGGAAGCTTGGGGAACTTCCCTGATGGAGAACACCAGGTACGAAAGCAGACCATCCTAGTCTCGGCCGTCCTTCTCCACTGCTATTTTTTTAGCATCGCCTTCAAGGTTTTGTTAAACCTCTCCACCAGTCCATCAGTCTGGGGTTAGTGTACCGAGGTTCTGAGCAGGGAAATTTGCTGAATCTTGCACAGCTCCCTCATGACCTTCAACATGAAGGGCGTCCCTTGGTCCGTTAGTATCTCCTTCGGCAGCCCTGTTCGGGAGAATATTTGGATCAGCTCCTTGACAGATACACTTGGCAGAGGCATTTCTTAAAAAGGCATTTGTCGGACACTACTAATACTACTGCTTTAAATGTGTCAGCAGTGTCAAAACATTTCAAAAATTTGCGTAATGGGGATACTAGTAGCTTTAAGTTCAAAGGTATAGAAAGAGTCTTTAAATCTAAAATGGGAGGTGATTATAAAAGGAGAATTCTAAATAGAAGAGAATCCTTCTGGATTTTTAAGCTAAACACAAGGGTTCCAATGGGTACGAACTCTAGACAAGATTTAATACTTCAGTATAATTAGGGATATGTACTATTTCAGTGTCTTTTATAAGTTTTTTTAATGTTTAGATATTAATGTTTTTGTATATTTTTTGTTTTTTAATTCTCTACCATATGAGATTGTGTATATCATGCAGCTTCGGTCACTATAAGGTTAATTTCCTTCAGTGTTTGTTAACCTGATTTTTTCCACCTGATGCATTCATGAACAGGATATATAACCTCATTTTTTAATTTCTATGAATACCATGATTAAGGCTTGTTGCTGAAACGCGTCGGTTTCATATTGCTGGACTTTCTGTTTTTTTGTTACCCACTTTAGTGTTTTCATGTTTTTAATGAATTGAATAAATTACTGCTTTTATTCTACTATGCAAGTGGATTTTATCATCGCTGGACCACATCTCTTTCTTCTTTGCTGTTTGATTACACCCGAGACTGGGGTGGCTCCGTGCAGAGGACTTCCACTAACAAGGTGCACACAATACCGGTGAGCTGACTTTCCTGTCCCCCTCTTTCCCTTTTTCTTGTGAATTCAGTCTTTATTTGTCGGTGCTCCCAATACGGATTTATTCCAGATTCATGAACTGCACCCATGGAGAATTCAAATAGAAACTCTAATGATATTAATTGTGATACTGCACGATTAGATAGAATAATGTGGGTAACACATATAGTCCATCTAATGCAAATTTATTTGATATTATGAAGCAGCTTGAAAATAAGAAGTCTAAGGGTGTGTGCACACGCTGCGTATTGTGCTGTGGAATTTTCCGCGCGGATTTTGCAAAATCCGCAGGTCAAAAGATCTGCGGTTTATCTGCGGATAAGCCTGCGGTTTGACACATGGACAATGGAGTAGGTGTAAAACCGCTGCGAAGTGACATGCAGCGGTTTTGAAACTGCAGCAAATCCGCGCTGAAAATTCCGCACAGTGTGCACTGCAGTTTTTGTTTTCCATTGATTATAATGGTACTGTACACCGCAACAGAAACTGCTGCGGATCCGTAGGGCCAAAACCGCTGCGGATCCACAGCAGAATCCGCAGCATGTGCACACACCCTAAAGAGATCAAATTATGGTGGGACTCTACATCACTGAAATCGTACATTCCAAAAAGCATGATTCGTAGAGGTCTGAGGATCAGTAAAATGGCTACTTTTCTCTATACAGATACATTCTTAGATGAATGGAACCAGATTTTGTCACTTTGTTCATTGAAACTAATGGAATTAATTGTCAAATGTGAAGAGAGTGAACTATCTAAGAAGGAAGATATTAACACCATACAATTGTCTCTAAAGCCTGTTATGGATACTGAAGATTTTACTAAGGCTAATCAGAGGATGTTGAAAAATTTAAAATAAAATAAAATACCAAAAAGGTTAAATTTGATAGATATTCGTGACTATGAAAAGAATGAGGTTTATACATGGAAAGTGAATAGAAAATGAACCTCTATTCTGAAAAATTGAATTTTTGAAAGAAACAAAAATAAAGAGGATTGGAAAGTGAGCTTTTCAAATATGTCAAATGCTTCCTCAAATTCCTTTGTTTCTTCGTATGACCTTTCAGAAGATTCTGCTGGTCCATCATATAGAGACTCGTTCACACAATATAGAAAATCTGGTTCCACTCAAGCAGTATCAAAAAACGACGCAGGAGGATGGGTAGAAGACACAGGAGGAAGACGCTACCCTCAGAGAAACAGGAATCACTGTTCCTTGCCCTGTTTGGAATCTTTCTAGCTACATTTTGTCTTCTACTCAGATTTCATTATTGTCGAAAGGATTAGTCTTTTCACCTGTTAAAAAATTTGATATGTTTAAAACCTTGTTAGATATTAACAAATTTTCTCGTAATTTGACCCTTAAATGTCATTTTTTAAAAGATCATGATGACAATACTGATTTACCTTCTATGTCTACCATTTGAATACTAATAATATTCCTTCATTTGTTGAGACGCAACATATTATGTCACTCAGAGATTTGGAAAGTCATTCATTACAAGCTGATATTTCCTTCAATGATAAGTTTTTTTTAGAAGTAATCCTTTTTTCTATCCCATACAATCTTGGCCCGGTTACTTGTTAGGTTTCAAGAGCTTATTGAAAAAGAGTTGGGAATATTGGACAGTAATTCCTGTAGGGATAATCTGTCAGTATCTGAAAGAGTAGCTCTCACTGAAATATTGGATAACAGTGATTTGCTGATTAAATCAGTTCATAAAGGGGGAGTTGTTGTGGTTTTAAATGCTTCACTTTATTATCAAGAGAATCTTAAAATTCTAGAGGATGTCAAATATTATACCAAGTTAAAATTTGATCCTACGGCACAAGTCCAACTCCAACTTTCTAAATTATTACAAAATGGTGTTGCCACAGGTGCTATAGATACTAACCTATCTGAATATCTTTATATTTTAGGCCAATTATTGCTGGTATTGGAGGTCTAAGTGAAAAATTGGGAGAATGGGTAGACATGAATATACAACCTTTGGTTTCTAGTATTCCAGGATTTATTGGAGATACAAAGATGCTCAATTCGAATGGGATGCATCATATTATTGGCTCAGTTGTGATGTTATCAGCTTATATTCTTCTATTCCTCATGATGTTGCTTTTTCTAGTTTCAAATATTTTTTTGACTAAATATAGTAATTATCAAAAACAGATTCAGGAATTTTTATTATTAGCTGTTGTCTTTTTATTATCTCACAATTATTTTTCATTTGCTGCTCATTCATTTTTTCCTCCAGACCAAGGGAGTCAGCATGGTAGGGAAATTCTCTCTCTCTCTCTCTGGCAAATTTGGTTGTTGCAGTCTGGGAGGAATTTTTTTCCGAAAAATTTTTTTTTCATGATAAAATACATTTTTATGGACGTTCTAGTGACGATATAATAATAATATGGAAGGGCAATGAATCAGAAGCTAATACCTTTGTATTGTACATCAATGAAAATAATTTCAACTTGAAATTTACGTATAATATTACTAAAACACATGCTAACTATCTAGATGTGACTATGAGAATGAAAAAATTTTGTTTATGCCATACAAAAAATCTACTGACAGCAACTCGATCTTAGATCGTGTCATCCTACCCATGTTATACGTAATATTCCTGTAGGAGAATTAACAAGAATGAAAAGAAATTGCTCCTCTGATGAGATTTATTTTTTGGAACAAACCAAGACTGTGAATAGATTAAAACTAAGGGGTTATACTAATTGACATTTAAATAGAGCTATATCAATCTAATATATAAAGCTCAAGTGTGTGTATGTATGTGTGTATGTCCGGGATTGGCATCCGCACCGTCGCAGCTGCAGCCACAAAATTTGGCACAGTCACACGTCTGGACCCCGAGAGCGTCCTAGGCTATGTTGTGAGGCGAAATTTTAACCCCGCGCGTTCCAATTCACCAATTTTTCCCCTATCTACATAATGGGGAAAAAGTGTGTGTATCAAGCCCCACCCCTCATTATGATGTTATAATGGTTGCCATGGCGACGTTGATGTCATCATAGGTTGCAAGCCCCGCCGCTCATTATGTCATAATGATTGACTATGGGATGGAGGATGTGTGATGGGTATATGGGCACTGGACCATGGGATGGAGGCTATGTATGACGGGTATATGGGCACGGGACTATGGGATGGAGGATGTGTGATGGTTATAAGTGCACGGGACTATGGGATGGAGGATATGTATGATGGGTATATGGGCACGGGACTATGGGATGGAGGATGTGTGATGGGTATATGGGCACGGGACTATGGGATGGAGGATATGTATGATGGGTATATGGGCTTGGGACTATGAGATGAAGGATTTGTGATGGTTATATGGGCACTCAACTATGGGATGGCGAATATGTATGATGGCTATATGGGCCTGGGACTATGGGATGGAAGATGTGTGATGGGTATATGGGCATGGAACTATGGGATGGAGGATGTGTGATGGGTATATGGGCACTCGACTATGGGAGGATATGTATGATGGGTATATAGGCACGGGCCTATCGGATCGTGGATATGTATGATGGGTATATGGGCACGGGACTATGGGATGGAGGATAATTATAATTTGCTATAACTAACCACAGTTAGTTACTATGCCCGGGCAGCGCCGGGCTCTTCATCTAGTTGTTAATAAAATTGACAGATGTGATTTACTATCAGATCGACCTAAAAATGATGTTGATAATTCCTTTGTCACGTTTTCCACGGAATATAACCCTCAATATGCTGATATTGTTCGCATTATTCAGAAATATTTACCAATGCTCAATGAAGATAAAAAGTTATCAGAGATTATGAACAAATCTAATATTCGCTTTGTGGCCAAAAAGTCTAGTATTCTAGGAAATATTGCTTCACCCAGCTTTTTTCAGGGACCACCAAATTCTTTACAACCTACACGGCTCTCATATAAGGGTTTTTTATAAATGTGGACATTTGACATGTAAAGCCTGCGAACATGCTGACTATAATAAACGCACCTTTACTTCCTCTGTTACAAATATTAGTTTTTCCATTAACAGTTTCATTAATTGTAACACGACTGGGGTAATCTATCTGGTTGAGTGCATTCAATGTAATATACAATATGTAGGCTGCACTACAGGTCCCCTTAAAAAACGCATTAGAAGACATTTGTCGGACAATACTAGTACCACTGCTTTAAATGTGTCAGCAGTTTCCCTTTTTTCTTAGGCATTTCTTAAGGGTACCACCTCTGGGTACCGGATAGCATAATCCAGGACCACCAATATACTGTATATTGAAGTCCTCTTGCGGATTTCACCAAGCGTCCCACCAAGTCTACCGCTATATGCTCGAATGGCACCTCGATGATGGGCAATGGTACCAGAGGACTGCAGAAGTGGGCTACTGGGGAGGTCAGCTGGCACATGGGGCAGAAACGAAAATAATTTATAACTTCTCTGTAACACCCCAGCCAGTAGAATTTCTTCAGAATATGCTTCTGGGTATTATCTGGCCCCAGGTGACCACTCAACACATGGGAATGAGCCATGTCTAACACACTGCGTCTATAGGTTCCTGGTACCAATAACTGCTCTATCACCTCACCTCTTGGCTTGGTTACCCTATAAAGCAGATCACCAATCACAGCAAAATGTGCTTCTGAGGCACACCATTTAATACAGTAACATTTTCAAATGCCCCTCTTAAAGATAGGTCCCTGAGTTGGGTAGATCCAAAGTTTCCCCCAGACACATCCAGCTCAGGGACATTGGAATCAGTCAATGCTGCCTCATCCTCATCGCCAACAAGCACACAAAATTGAAACCTGTCATCTGCAGCCTGCGACGAGGTTTCTTTGGAAGCAACCTGGCTGTTGTCTGGAGAACCAGAGGTCCTCCCCTTTCCCCACAAGTCCCAAAATAATACAAAGTCCCGCCCTATTATTCGTGATGCCACCTGTGGTTTCTGGTCAGTTTGACCAGCGCTGCAGGGTTGCTTCTCTGGGACAGATGGTGTGGTGCAGCAATGATGTTGAAGCTCCCCACAGGTGGAGCTGTAGTCCCAGGGAAGAGTAAATGAGGTTGGCAAGTGGGGAAATGGTATAAAGAAGTAAATGTAGCAGAGCCGGGTGTAAGGCGCAAGAATAACTGGAGGACACAAGGGCATGTAGTTCCAAGGCTTTACTCACAGTCTGGTGCACACAGATGCCCGCCTCGGTGCCGTGTCCTCCAGGTCAGGGGCTCAGCCAACTCCCAGGCAAGGTAAAGTACACCTTTCCAGCGCTCCTCCAACATGTGCCTTCTCTGAACGTCTCCACACTAGCGCCTAATCTGAAGTACTTGTAGTTGCGTATTAAACTCAAGTTTCTCCTTCTTGATGTTACTTAAAACTCTACTTGTACGGCAAACAGCTGTAGCCTGCTTCGGGAACTCCTTGCTATCATGTCCCGGCTCACCCACGTTGCTGTTGTGCCCCCAAGTCTTAGATGGGGATAAAGTGGTTTCTGCTGCAGGAACATCTGTATCCATACAACCTCGGGGACCGAACCCCGGCCATGCGCTTCAAACTTGAGGAAGGGCTCTGCTTTGAACCTACTGTAGTCCTTAGTTCTCTTCTCCTTACGTTCCGTACTAAACTATCTTCCTTCTGAAGAATCAGGCTTTCTATGGCTCTTTCCTGTGCCAGCAGCTCCAGGTCACAGGAGTCTGCTGCAGCACTTCCTTCACTCCATCCCTCTCAGGGGATCTTCTCTCACCGACTGACCTTTTCCTAATATTCACCTGCTCTCTTGTGCAGTCTAAGCTCCACCCACCTTCCTGCACTCTTCGTGTTCCAAGCAGGGAGCCACAAAGGTTGTGTCATGATCCATGCTGGATTATGACAGATAAAAGCACTAGTAACCTTTTTTTTTTCCTTAAGCTGGTGGTTTCAGTTCTAGCTTTGCCCCCGGTGGCCGTTAGGGTCATTGCACTTGATGTTTTCTTTGCTTTGCCTTTTGCCCCCGGTGGTCACTGGGATTATAGCAGCTTTTGGCCCCTGATCATTTGACCATTCCCTTTTCCTATATAGGGTCACATGGTCCATGAGCAGGTGTTGGTGATATTGCTCATTTCCAACCAAGACTGGTGAAAGAAGGAACTACAGAGAGCAGCTCAGGGGAACTCTGGTGTAAAGTCTGGTGAAGGAAGGAATTACAGAGAGGTGTTCCTTGAAGCTTTGACAAAGCTTGGAGAAGTAGCAGCTATTCTGGAGGAAAGCTGCATTCTGGTGGTGGACTCTGTTGCTGGGAGCAATAGCAAAAGAGCAAAGCTACGTGGTGTTCCGTTTGTATTTTTCCCTGGTGTGTATTAGTACAGCGGTGGGGCCAATGCCTGCACCACCCAGCTCCCTAGCAAGGGATAGGTGTAGGGTGTGCTAGGGTGACAGGTTCCGGCTCGGCGACAGGTGAGGAGCCTGTATAGGGAACGTTAGGAGTGTGAGGAACACTGACTCAGGGGAGTGTAGGAGGTCTCCATGTCCCCGTTCCCTATCGCAGGGCCAACCGTTGTAATTGTTTCCCTTCCCCGTGTCTTGTTTTAATTACCGGCCTGCGGGTCGTGTCACACAGGACAGTTACACGTGCCGTGTCTTGTTGTCTTAGTTACCGACCTGCGGGTCGTGTCACACAGGACGGGTCCACGTGACATTATCACCAACCATAATATTTTTTTCTGCTGAGCCATGGACCCAAGGCAGAACTTTGCCCAAATGCTGCAAATCTTTACTGATGAGATTAGGGGGCTGCGCGGTGAGTTGGTGCAGCAGCTGCAGCTATTGGTGGGCTTTGGGGGTCTGGTTCAAGCACAGGCTCAGCCAGAACCCAAGATATCCCTCCCTGACAGGTTTTCTGGAGGGAGAGATCAATTCTTGGTATTTCAGCAAGCCTGTAAACTACACTTCAGGCTGCGCCCTCGTTCATCAGGGAGTGAAGAGCAACGGGTGGGAATCATTATGTCCCTTCTTAAGGGGGATCCCCAATCCTGGGCCTTCTCCCTGCCAGACGATTCACCATCATTAGAGTCCGTGGACGAGTTTTTTGCGGCTTTGGCGCTAGTGTATGGGATCCTGATGGCGTCGCTCTGGTGGAATCCCGACTCCGTAGGTGTAAACAGGGAGCCCGGGTTGCTGAGGAGTACTGCTCAGAGTTTAGGAGGTGGGCCACTGACACTCAGTGGAATGACCCTGCTCTTAGGAGTCAATTTGTGCAGTGTCTGTCTCCAAAGTTGCAGGATACTCTGGTGCAGTAAGCCACCCCCAGGTCGCTGGAGGCCGCCATGTCCCTTGCCATCCGGGTGGATAGACGCCTTAGGGAGAGACATACACAAAATGTGCCCCCTGTTGTCCTCGCTAGGGAGGAGGACCCACCAGTGCGGAAGGAGGAACCCAGACAGCCCGGTGTTGTTGGTACAAAAAAGGGGGGGTCTGCGGCTCGTCGTGGTGGGGGGGTATGCTTTTCCTGTGGGAAGCCGGGCCATTTCATGGGAGCCTGCCCAGTACGTGCCAAGTCTCCAGACGAACCCATGCGAGTAGGAGGAGCTAGTTTGTGTACGGAGCTGCCTACGGTTCAGGGAGTGGTATCGGCATGTTTTTACTGTAGGCAGACTGGTCATGTCCCGAAGGCTTGCCCAATGCGCGCCAAATTATCTATGCCATCTCAGAAGCCGCATTCCCCTGGTCACTTGGAGGGAGGCGACCAGGGAGTGTATATTTCCTCCATTTTGCCCTCCCAAGGTACTATGTCAGCAGAGGTGTTGGCTGGCGGGGTACCGGAGGTGATACCGGTGCTTGTGGACAGCGGACAAGGAGTCAGTCTGGTGGATGCTCGCTTTGTCCAGACTCATGGCCTGAGGTGTAGGACGCTAGCCCAACCTATAAGTGTCCAGGCCATAAACTCTGTTCCACTGAGCCAGGGGAGCTTGACCCAACTCGTAGAAAATATCCATCTACGTATAGGACATCATGAGGAGTCCTTGTCATGCTACGTCTTGGAGGGAATGCCAGTACCTATCGTTTTAGGCCTCCCTTGGCTGAAAAAACACAACCCGGTAATAGATTGGCGGGCGAGGGAAGTGGTCAGCTGGGGGCAGTCGTGTGAGGGCGGCTGCCTAGGGACTACTGTCTCTGCCGTCTCTCTTAACCGACCCCTTTCTCTCCAGTGAGAGCAGCAGATGTGCTGCAGGAGAGTAGGGGCAAGTCTCAACCCTCGCCATTAGCCAACCCGGGGAGGCGCAGACCTCGTGCTGGAAGGGGTTGGAGGGTAATGTACCCTGTGGTGAATTGCGGGGGTGTGAGTGTGGTGACACAGGGGGTCGCCTCTGTTGTCAATCCCAGAAAGAGTTCACCGATTTGTGACAAACGAATGTGTGGCAATAAACGTTCAGGTCCGGACCTGTGTGTGAACGAGCATGTATAGGTGGCCACCAAAAAACATCCAGTGGAAGTGTGTTGCGGAGTCTTACCAGCTCGAGTTACCCCCAAACATACACATACACAACTCGTTCCCCAGGTCGGCGCTTCGGATATGTGTGGTGCCTCCA
The DNA here is from genome assembly GCF_039654945.1 of Dendrobates tinctorius. NCBI lineage: Eukaryota > Metazoa > Chordata > Amphibia > Anura > Dendrobatidae > Dendrobates > Dendrobates tinctorius. Next base: position 20,008,628 of record NW_027361772.1, read on the forward strand.
GAACATACATTACCAATACCAGCGGTGCTCGTTTGTCATCAACCTGACGTGCAGGTAGTTGCAGAGGTGAACTCTGGATCTAGGCGTCCCCTCTGTAGGTGGTTCCCTGATGAGGAGCGGTCTTGAGGGTCCAGAGGCCCCTCATTAAGGGAGGGTACTGTCATGATCCATGCTGGATTATGACAGATAAAAGCACTAGTAACCTTTTTTTTTTCCTTAAGCTGGTGGTTTCAGTTCTAGCTTTGCCCCCGGTGGCCGTTAGGGTCATTGCACTTGATGTTTTCTTTGCTTTGCCTTTTGCCCCCGGTGGTCACTGGGATTATAGCAGCTTTTGGCCCCTGATCATTTGACCATTCCCTTTTCCTATATAGGGTCACATGGTCCATGAGCAGGTGTTGGTGATATTGCTCATTTCCAACCAAGACTGGTGAAAGAAGGAACTACAGAGAGCAGCTCAGGGGAACTCTGGTGTAAAGTCTGGTGAAGGAAGGAATTACAGAGAGGTGTTCCTTGAAGCTTTGACAAAGCTTGGAGAAGTAGCAGCTATTCTGGAGGAAAGCTGCATTCTGGTGGTGGACTCTGTTGCTGGGAGCAATAGCAACAGAGCAAAGCTACGTGGTGTTCCCTGTTTGTATTTTTCCCTGGTGTGTATTAGTACAGCGGTGGGGCCAATGCCTGCACCACCCAGCTCCCTAGCAAGGGATAGGTGTAGGGTGTGCTAGGGTGACAGGTTCCGGCTCGGCGACAGGTGAGGAGCCTGTATAGGGAACGTTAGGAGTGTGAGGAACACTGACTCAGGGGAGTGTAGGAGGTCTCTATGTCCCCGTTCCCTATCGCAGGGCCAACCGTTGTAATTGTATCCCTTCCCCGTGTCTTGTTGTTTGTTACCGGCCTGCGGGTCGTGTCACACAGGACAGTTACACGTGACGTGTCTTGTTGTCTTAGTTACCGACCTGCGGGTCGTGTCACAAAGGACGGGTCCACGTGACAGGTTGCTCTGCTACACTACTGGTGCGTGTGGGATGTGAGTGTTGGAGTGTGGTCAGGTGTCTCCACCTTACCTGGATAGTGGGTTACCACACCTCAGGAGGAGGAGCAGTACCTCTGTGGCGACTGAACCCTCAGAGGCGCCACATACCCCCCGTTAAACACAGCACGTCCGCAGGCTGCAAACAGAACAAGAAAACAGGGTGTTACAGAAACATGCAAAAATTTTAAAATGCATTTGAACAGGTAAACAATTTTAAACTAAACTTCCCAATATGGGAGGCACTGATTCTTAAACGTTGCAGAACAAGTTAACAGACTACCTATAATTTAACATTTTACCTAATTTAAAGTGCTATTGGCAATAACCGTTGCTAAGAAGTTCACTACCAGTTCAGGGCGTACTATCCCCGCTGCAACATATTTTCCTTTATCATTCACATTTTCACATTCTGCTGTTTCTTCTAGACCCATAGGTGACAACTGCTGACTCTGGTTCGTCACCTGAATTCAAAATTTTTATTCAAAACTTCACATTTTTATTAAGCATTACTTCTAAACTACTTTCTGCAAAACATCCATTTCTAATACTGCAGCTAAACATTGCTACCAACATTTTCAAAAGGCACATTATAAAATACTTCACAGTAAGACAACAGTAATTCTTGCAAGGGCTGGACACCGCTCCCAGCCGGGATTTCTTGCAGTGTCTCTGTAGCTGAAATAGAACTTGGGTCTGAGGTAGTCCTTGTTGAAAACTGTTCATGTAAAACCAAGAGAGAGCACGTTAAGAGGCGCAAACTATTTACAACAAAGTTTTTGGATCACTCCAAGTTCATGATCGCTCAGTTCAATAAGAGTGGTGCCAACTGGGCGAACTGGGAAAAACACAGAAAATGAGGGTGCCCATACCCTCCTGGGTAACAGTTCAGTTAGTTGCAATCATTTTTAATGCTTTTCTCCCCCTGGGGTGGTGGAAGCGGGCTTCTTTTTCTGCTTCCAGGGAAGACTGTCTGGGTGTCCACCTCCTGGCGGATTGACGAATTGCAGGTACTCTTCCTCCCAAGGAGTTAGATTGGTGGCTGCCCGTGCAGATGGGGTGGCAGCTGGTCTTTGAGCAGGAGCTGCCTGCGAGGGTAGCACAGCAGCTTCAGGTTGTATCTCTGCTGCCCTGGTTTTTGGCCTGACAGCTGGTGGAACTGCTGCCTGTGGCACAGCCGGTACCGGTATAGCAACTTGTACCAGGGGGTGCTTTACTTCCGTGGATGTGGCCTGCTTGGCCTTGGTGGGTACAAATACCATGGTGGGAACTGCCTCTGCCGGTGGAACATAAGCCTTGTCCTTTTTGTATGCCTCTATGAACTCCTCCGGGATGCGGTGCACATTCAGAGCATACCAGCCGCATAGCCCCTCGTGACGGGTGAAGGTGACGTAATCTCCCGGGTACAGATCACGAGCGGGGTGTCCCATCCGAAGGTGGGACTCCACATCCCTCCGGCTTACAAACAAATCAGAGATTCTCTGGGGGTCTGAGATGAAACCAAACTCCCTTTCCGAATTAAAGTTCAGGACCTGACCCCACTCGGCCGAGTCCCGGGGACCATAGTGCCTGGGGCGGGACTTTTGCTTCTTATCTATATCAGGGCCCAGCACTGCCAGTCTCTGTTGCTCCCGCTGCTCTGCTGCCAGCTGGCGGATAGTCCGCTGGTAGTAAGGCTCTTCCTCCTCCACCTCTTGGGGCTGGCCTCTGCCCACAGCGGACAGGGGCACCACTGTCAGGGGTTTGGGTGTTTCCCCCCAGGGACTAGTATATCTTGCTGTGACTCGCCCCCAGAGGCCGTGGGGTACTCGGTGCCTGGCCCGTTGATTACAATGGGAGATGTCACAGTGGCAGTGATCCGGTCCGTGGCCTCAGGCGGTCAATGTAAAAGGGGGTAGAGTGATGGGGATAAAGTTGTTGAGATGATTCGTGACGCCACCTGTGGTTTCTATTCAGTTTGACCAGCGCTGCAGGGTTGCTTCTCTGGGACAGATGGTGTGGTGCAGCAATGATGTTGAAGCTCCCCACAGGTGGAGCTGTAGTCCCAGGGCAGAGTAAATGAGGTTGGCAAGTGGGGAAATGGTATAAAGAAGTAGATGTAGCAGAGCCGGGTGTAAGGCGCAAGAATAAGTGGAGGACACAAGGGCATGTAGTTCCAAGGCTTTACTCACAGTCTGGTGCACAAAGATGCCCACTTCGGTGCCGTGTCCTCCAGGTCAGGGGCTCAGCCAACTCCCGGGCAAGGTAAAGTACACCTTTCCAGCACTCCTCCAACATGTGCCTTCTCTGAACGTCTCCACACTAGCGCCTAATCTGAAGTACTTGTAGTTGCGTATTAAACTCAAGTTACTCCTTTTTGATGTTGCTTAGAACTCTACTTGTACGGCAGACAGCTTTAGCCTGCTTCGGGGACTCCTTGCTATCATGTCCCGGCTCACCTACTTTGCTGTTGTGCCCCCAAGTCTTAGATCGGAATAAAGTGGTGACGACTTCTATTCCTCCGGTTTCTGCTGCAGGAACATCAGTATCCATACAACCTTGGGGACCGGACCCCGGCCATGCGCTTCAAACTTAAGGAAGGACTCTGCTCTGACCCTAGTCCTTAGTTCTCCTGACATTCCGTACTAAACTATCTTCCTTCTGAAGAATCAGGCTTTCTATGGCTCTTTCCTGTGCCAGCAGCTCCAGGTCACAGGAGTCTGCTGCAGCACTTCCTTCACTCCATCCCTCTCAGGGGATCTTCTCTCACGGACTGACCTTTTCCTAATATTCTCCTGCTCTCTTGTGCAGTCTAAGCTCCACCCACCGCCCAGCACTCTTCGTGTTACAAGCAGGGAGCCACAAAGGTTGTTCTGCTACACTACTGGTGTGCGTGTGGGATGTGAGTGTTGGAGTGTGGTCAGGTGTCTCCACCTCACCTGGATAGTGGGGTACCACACCTCAGGAGCAGGTGCAGTACCTCTGTGGCGACTGAACCCTCAGGGGCACCACAGCTGCTCATGGGGAGGCTATGGGGGTGACATGTTGCACATGGGAGGTTATTGGGTGTCATGCAGGACATGGGGAGGCTATGTGGGTGTCATGCTGCATATTGGGATTCTATGGGGGTGTCATGCAGCACATGGGGAGGCCATGTGTGCCTTATGCAGTAAATGGGGAGGCTATGGGGGCCTCATGCAGTGTATATATAAGGTTGGTTGTGTGGGGCTCATACAGTGTATATAGAGAGGCTGTGTGGGGCTCATGCAGTGTAAATAAGAAGGCTGTGTGGAGTCTCATTCAGTGTATATAGGAAGTCTGTATGGGACTCATGCTATATAGGGAGGCTGTGTGTGGCTCATGCTGTATATAGGGAGGCTGTCTGGGACTCATGCGGGATATGGGGGAGGCTGTGGGCTCATGCCGCATATGGGGGAGGCTGCGTGGGGCTCATGCTGCATATTGTGGATGGCTTTGTATGCTATGATTAGGGTTTTGAACTGGAGTCTCTGGGTAATAGGGAGCCAGTGAAGGGATTGACAGAGAGGAGAGGCTGGAGACTAGCGGGGGGGACAGGTGGATTAGTCGGACAGCAGAGTTTAGGATAGATTGGAGGGGTGCGAGAGTGTTAGAGAGGAGGCCACAAAGTAGAAGGTTGCAGTAGTTAAGGTGGGTGATAATGAAGGCATACACTAGAGTTTTTGTAGATTTTAGGTTGAGGAATGTACGGATCTGGGAAATATTTTTGAGTTGAAGTTGGCAGGAAGTGGAAAGGGCTCGGATATGTGGTTTGAAGGAGAGATCAGAGTCAAGGATTACCCCAAGGCAGCGAGCTTGTGGGACTGGGGAGAGTGAGCAGCCATATACTTTAATGGATAGGTCTGTTGGGGGAGTCGAGCGAGATGGGGGAAAGATGATGAATTCTGTTTTGTCCATGTTAAGTTTCAGAAATCTGGTAGAGAAGGATGAAATAGCGGACAGACATTCTGGAATTTTGGTTAGTAGTGTTAGGTGTCTGGTTTCTGCATCTACTCTGCAGGAATCCAGAGACTCACATTCTACGGTCTCCTGCTGCCCATCTACTGCAGAGAAGATTACTTTGCAGCAGACCGCTCCAGAGACTAAGTTCCTCTGTGCTCCTTCTGAGCATGCTCATGAGACGATCTCCCATTGGAGTTTGGGAGTCATGTGCTCAGGTCCTGCTCCAGATCTCATTGGTCCATCTCGGAGATCTGGATGCTTCCGGAAGGTCCCGGCTACTATAAAAAGTATAGACTATACTTGCTATGTGTGAATGGTGACGGATGCATGATTCTGGTGACTGACTCATTTGAAACCCCTTCCCTTTGATAATACGCATGTGGATAGGGAATTAGTTTAGCTGTCAGCGCCAGTCAGTGGCAAGCCTTAAGCCACTGTGCTCACCGCTACGCTAGCATCCGACATCGCGCTTGCTTTCTGGCTTTGTCGTCGAGTGGCAGTGTCCTACGCTGCGCTGCAGTTGCAGCCCTCCTTGGCGTCCGCAGAAGCGACGCCGCACACACGGTAGGTCTAGAGGGATGCAGCTCCTCTGTCTTGGGTCCTGCTCCTGTGACCAGATACCGCGTGTGCATCTACCTGAAGCCTGTGTCACTAACAGGTTCAGCGTTTTGTATGTTTTTGCTGCGGCATCTCTGTGTGTGAACAGAGGCCTCTCTGCGCACTCCAGGTGAAGTTGAACCCATGTGCATCATACTGCCATATTGCTTGTCTGCCACCACTTAGCAGCAGTTTTACCACCTACTGCACGGTGGATCCCGAGCGGCGAACGCACTTTATTATTATTTTTAATGCGTTCCGCCGTTCCTAACATTATACTAGCGCCAGGGTCTGGCTAGTGATGGCAGATCAGCAGCAACTCCTTCAGTGCATTTGCCAGCTAGAGGGCCGGTTGGCTACTCTTGAGAGTGTCATCGCAGTGGCGAAGTCTTCGGAGGCTGCTGTACAGGCGATCGCAGAGGCGGTTTCCCGTATGTCCACATCCTCCCACGCGCCGACAGTTACCCGCCTCCCGTTGTCCGATAAATTTTCTGGCAATGGCGCCTCCTGTAGGGGTTTCGACAGCCAGTGCTCTATCCAGCTGGAGTTACTGGCTGCGTGATTCCCTACGGAATGGGCCAAGGTAGGGTTTATTGTTTCCCTTCTGTCAGGCAAGGCGTTGGAGTGGGCTACGCCATTATGGGAGCGTGGTGACCCAGAGGTTCGGACCGCTGCTCACTTTCTAACAGCTATTAAGCAGGTCTTCCTAGGACCGCGGATCACACACGACACCTCTCTGCAGCTAATTGCTTTGACTCAGGGATCCCTCTCGGTTAGTCAGTATGCCGTTCGTTTCCGGACACTGGCTTCCGAGCTGCGGTGGTCTGACAAAGCCCTCATCCCTGTGTTCTGGAGAGGTTTGGCGGAGCATGTTAAGGATGCTCTCTCTACCAGAGAGGTCCCTGCAAGTTTGGAAGAGCTGATTGCTATTTCCACCCGCATTGATCTCCGTTTTTCGGAGCGCGGCCTGGAGCGTGCTCAATCCAAACGGAAGGTTACCTCGGTTCCCAACTTTTTTGAGCCTCTGGAACCACCCCAGCCAGAGACTTCACTCCTAGAGCCCATGGAGGTGTCTCGTGCCGTTCTCGAGGTGCGTCCGGCACAAAACTCCATCTGCAGTTGTCATTGTCAACACTCTGTCCCCCAGGATAACGGGGTCCCGCAATGGCCAAACTCTGTGCCGCCGGGCAAGACCTTTGTCCCCCCTCACCTTCGGCCGAAGGCTCTCGCATGGGCACATGCGTCCAGTGCAGGTGGTCACTGTGGCTACATACAAACCACAAAACTCCTGGCAGGGTCGTATTGTGGCCGCACAGGACTCGGGACATTAAAAAATAAATTCGGACATGCGCCTCATGTGCTCGGGATAGCCTCCTTAGACAGAGAGTGGAAACGTCCGCCGATACACCGCGGCGTTCCACTTCAACCTATGCTCCGGGCGGTTTTGACGCTCCCGTTGTTTCCCACGTGTCCCTTCTTAAACCTGGCGATCTCGCCGCCTCTGATACCTTCCACGTGTCCCGGTTTTCCGTGTCATCTACCGAGACATCAGACTTGCCTTCGGACGAGTCTGAGACCTATGCCTCTGATGGCCACAAAGTGGTGGATTGGAAGGCTCAGAGGGGAGGGGGCCCTAGGAGGGGGGGGGGGGGTAATGTTAGGCGTCTGGTTTCTGCATCTGCTCTGCAGGAATCCAGAGCCTCACATTCTACGGTCTCCTGCTTCCCATCTACTGCAGAGAAGATTACTTTGCAGCAGACCGCTCCAGAGACTAAGTTCCTCTGTGCTCCTTCTGAGCATGCTCATGAGACGATCTCCCATTGGAGTTCGGGAGTCATGTGCTCAGGTCCTGCTCCAGATCTCATTGGTCCATCTCGGAGATCTGGAAGCTTCCGGAAGGTCCCGGCTACTATAAAAAGCGTGCATGGCCGTTCCGCCATGCGCTAGTTTAGACTATACTTGCAATGCGTGAATGATGACGGATGCATGATTCTGGTGACTGACTCATTTGAAACCCCTTCCCTTTGATAATACGCATGTGGATAGGGCATTAGTTTAGCTGTCAGCGCCAGTCAGTGGCAAGCCTTAAGCCACTGTGCTCACCGCACCGCTACGCTAGCGTCCGACATCGTGCTTGCTTTCTGGCTTTGTTGTCGAGCGGCAGTGTCCTACGCCGCGCTGCAGTTGCAGCCCTCCTTGGCGTCTGCAGAAGCGACGCCGCACACACGGTAGGTCTAGAGGGATGCAGCTCCTCTGTCTTGGGTCCTGCTCCTGTGACCAGATACCGTGTGTGCATCTACCTGAAGCCTGTGTCACTAACAGGTTCAGCGTTATGTATGTTTTTGTTGCGGCACCTCTGTGTGTGAACAGAGGCCGCTCTGCGCACTCCGGGTGAAGTTGAACTCGTGTGCATCATACCGCCATATTGCTTGTCTGCCACCACTTAGCAGCAGTTATACCACCTACTGAACGGTGGACCTCAAGCGGCGAACGCACTTTATTATTTTTATTTAGTGCGTTCCGCCGTTCCTAACAAGTAGGAGGTGATATCTGGTCCAGAGAGGTAGATCTGTGTGTCACCAGCATAGAGGTAATATTGCAAGCCGTAAAATTCTATGATATCTCCCAGGCCGAATGTGTAAATGGAGAAGAGCAGGGGCCCTAGGGCTGAACCTTGCGGGACTCCGACAGATAGGGGGCAAGGTGAGAAGGTGATGTTTGAGTGGGAGACACTGAATGTCCGGTATGTTAGGTATGACGCTATCCAAGGTAGGGCCAAGTCAGTGATGCCAAGAGATGAGAGGATCTGTAAATAATAGGGAGTGGTCCACTGTATCAAAGGCAGAGGACAGGTCCAGGAGGAGGAGGACAGAGTAGTGTTGCTTGGCTTTGGCAGTCAGTAGGTCATTGGTGACTTTTGTTAGGGCAGTTTCAGTGGAGTGACGCAGTTGGAAGCCAGATCGTAAGAGGTCAAAGAGGGAACAGGAAGAGAGGTGAGAGGACAGTTTGAAATGGACATGTTGTTCCAGGAGTTTTGAGGCATAGGGGAGAAGTGATATAGGGTGATAGCTAGATACAGAGGATGGGTCAAGAGAGTGCTTTTTAAGGATGGGTGTTATTGAGGCATGTTTGAAGCATGAGGGGAAAACACCAGTTGTTAGTGACAGGTTGAAAAGATGGGTTAGGGTAGGGATGAAGACTGTGGTGAGGTTTGGGATGAAGTGGGATGGGATCGGGTAAAGTGCACAGGTGGTGAGATGTGATCTTGAGAGTAGGGCGGAAAGTTGGTCTTCTGTAATGGTCGAGAAGCTGGTTATGTAGGAGGAGGGATGAGTAGTTATTAGAAGGGACTATGGGGGTTGTCTGATGTTATCAATCTTCTATTTGAAGAATGAGGCAAAGTCTTCAGCTGAGATAAGTGGAGAGGGAGGAGGTGCTGGGGGACAGAGGAGAGAATTGAGGGTGTTGAATAGCTGTTTAGGGTTGTGAGACAGGGAGGATATGAGAAATAGGTTTGTTTTGCTGTGGCGAGTGTGGCCTTGAAAGTAGTGAGGGACTGTTTGAATGCGATGAAGTCCTCGTTGGAGTGTGATCTTTTCCATATCCATTCATCAACACAAGAAGCCCACCTCAGTTCTTTGGTCAGGCTGGTGTGCTAGGGTTGTCTGTTGATTTTGCGAGCTTTGGTATGTGTGAGAGGGGTGACCGATTCAAAAGCTGCAGGTATTGTGGTGTTCTAAAGCCAGTTGGAGGTTGGTGGGGGTTGGTTGGGGAGTAGATGCGCACAGAGTGCATCTCAAAGGAAGGGAGGGTAACAGAGGATGGAAGTGGGATGTGGGTGAAGTAGCAGTCATCTGACAGGAGAAAACCAACTCCTCCGCCATGCTTGCTGCTGGGGGCGGGGTGTGTGGTAAAGGTGGAATCCACCATACGAAAGTGCAGCTGGAGAGGCTGTGTCAGAAGGGGTGAGCCAGGTTTCGGTGATAGCAAGAAAGGAAAGTTTGTTAGAAATGAAAAGATCATGGATGTAGGAAAGTTTCTTGCAGAAAGAGCAAACATTTCACAGCCTGGGACACCTGACATCAGAGTTAAGGCAAATTGCCACCAAAGACCTCAACATATTATGATGCTACCCCACACAGTATAATGTCAACCACAGACATTCCACACAGTATGATTGTCCAACACAGCCACCCCACACAGTATAATGATCCCCCACAGCCCCAATACAGAATGATGATCCTCCCTCCACCCATCATGATATCATGATTTCCCCACACAAAGCACTATTTTAGCATGATGGTCCCCCACAACCCCCTATATTAGTATGTTGGCCCCATCCACAGCACCGTAGGCTACATTCCCATGATCAGGAAGTAGCAGCGCTTTGGACACAGTGTATTTTTGCTGCCTCCAAATTGCTGCATTCAGATTTGCTGCATCCAATATATATCTATAGTGAAAACTTTTGTTGTAAAGACTAGCTTCTCCACAACAGAAATTGACATGCTGCGGCTCATAAACGTGCACTGCGGATAAGTTTATACAGCGTCAAATAAAAGCAAAATGAGCATGGGATTTCTACAAATCTCATCCACTATTCTTGTACTGTACAATGCAGCGTTTTGAACGCAGAGCGAGTTCACTGCTTCCCAAACACTGCTTTTCCTGATCGTAGGCATATACCCTTATATAGTATGATAGTCCACCTCACAGACCCAAGTATGATGATCCACCTAGTATGATGGTCCACCTCACATACCCCATAGAGTATGATGATCCACCTCACAACCCCATATATAGTATGATGGTACCAGCAACATCCTCCTATATAATATGTTTCACCTTCCAACCCCCTATATAGTATGGTAGCATGGTCTGCCACCTCACAGCCCTTTATATGGTATATTAGTCCACCTCACAATCTCCTATATAGTATTATGGTCAACCCCACAGAATCTTATATAGTATGATGGTTCACATTACAGACCCCTATACAGTACGGTAGTCCACCCCACAGCCCCTTATATAGTATGATGGTACCCCTAACAGCCCTTTATATAGTATGATGATACCCCCAACAGCACCCTATATAGTATGATGGTCCACCCCACGGACCACTATGTAGTATTATGGTCCACCCAACAGCCCCTATATAGAATGATGGTACCCCTAACAGCCCCCTATATAGTATGATGATACCCCCAACAGCACCCTATCTAGTATGATGGTCCACCCCACCGACCACTATGTAGTATGATGGTCTACCCTACAGCTCCCTATATAGCATGATGGTCCACACCACAGATCTCTATACAGTGGGGTCCCCAACCTGTAGCTTGGGAGCCACATGTGGCTTGCAGTCCCAGGAATTGTGGCTCGCGACTGTTTGCCAGCTTGGTGCATTAGCTCCAGGTCCAGCAAACAGGTATGAAGAGTACATATCAAAATGGTTAGTTTTTGAATAGCTCTGCACAGAAGAGTAGATCTGGATGTACATATACTGGTCTTAGTGGTTTAGAAATGTCTAGGTATGGTAAGCTGGAGGATGATAGTACCCTTTAGAGCAGGGTTCCCCAACTCCAGTCCTCAAGGCCCACCAACACGTCATGTTTTCAGGATTTCCCTTGTATTGCACAGGTGATGCAATTATCACCTTGGCAATACTAAGGAAATCCTGAAAACATGACCTGTTGGTGGGCCTTGAGGACTGGTGTTGGGGAACCCTGCGTTAGAGGATGTTCTTGAAGCTGGATGCGACAGTGTGTTGGGAGTCCTTGATGGGAGAATACTGAACTGGGGCATTGTGGGAACCCCTGGATCTCGGTATACTGCTTTGGAGTGATTTCTGTGGAAAAGTTTCCGTTATCATTATACCTATAATAGGGGCTTTGGTTGACACTACTTTGAGGGGGACAGGAGCAGAATGTTGCTTGTAACCCCTCTCAGAGTTCAATGTGGCTCGCAACCCTCTCTCAGTGCTGAATGTGGCTCTCAAGGTCAAAAGGTTGGGGGCCACTGCTATATAGTATGATGGTCCACCCCCAGCACCCTATATAGTATGATGGTCCACCCCACGGCCCCCTATATATCATGATGTTCTACCCCACAGCATCTTATACAGTGTGATGGTCCACCTTATAGCACTCTATAAAATATGATAACCCACCCCAGGGCTCTCTATATAGAATCATAGAGTTGGAAGGGACCTCCTGGGCCATCTGGTCCAAACCCCTGCTCAAAGCAGGATTAGCTAAATCATCCCAGACAGATGTCTGTCCAGCCTCTGTCTGAAGACTTCTATAGAAGGAGAACTCACCACACCTCTCGTGGCAGCCTGTTCCACTCTGTCATGTATGATGGTACCCCTAACAGCCCCCTATATACTATGATGGTATCCTCCACAGCCCCCTGTATACAGCAGTATGATGGTACCCTAAACAGTCCCCTATATAGTATGATGGTCCAATCTAGGCCCCCCTATATAGTTTGATGGTCTACCCCACAGCTCCCTGTATAGCATGATGGTCCACACAACAGATCCCTATATAGTATGATGATCACCCCCCCCAGCACCTTATATAGTATGATGTTCTACCCCACAACATCTTATATAGTATGATGGTCCACCTTATAGCACCCTGCTGGTCTACCCCACGGCCCCCTATATAGCATGATGGTCTACCCAACAACTCCCTATATAGCATGATGGTCCATACTACAGACCCCTATATAGTATGATGGTCTACCCTACAGCATCTTATATAGTATGATGGTTCACCTTACAGCCTTTTATATAGTATGAGGGTCTACCCCACAAATCCCTACAGTGTGGTCTACTCCCCCAGCACCCTATATAGTATGACGGTCCCCCACAGCCCCCAATATAGCATGATAATCCACACCACAGTTCCCTGTAAAGTATAATGGTCCCCCACAGCCCCTAATATAGCAAGATAGTCCACTCCACATACCTCTATATAGTATGTTGGTCCCTCATAGCCCCCAAAATAAAAAAAAAACAACCTTATAATAATCTAACCCCTTTCTGACCTTGGACGCAATAGTACGTCCAAGGTCAGATCCCCTGCTTTGATGAGGGCTCCAGCGGTGAGCCTGCATCAAAGCCGGGACATGTCAGCTGTTTTGAACAGCTGACATGTGCCCGCAATAGGTACAGGTGGAATTGCGATCCACTCACGCCTATTATCTAGTTAAATGCCGTTGTCAAACGTTGACAGCGGCATTTAACAAGAACTTACGGCTGGAAATACGTACATCGCCGACCCCCGTCATGTGATTGGGGGGCCAGCAATGCGTTGGTATAACAACCAGAGGTCTCCTAGAGACCTCTATGGTTGTTGATGCTGGATTGCTATGAATGCCAATCGTTGGTCGGTGCTCATAGCAATGCCGTAATCAGCTACATATAGGCGATCAGCTCCTCTCCTATATGTAGCAGAGCCGATCAGGCTATGGCAGCTTGTAGCCTCCCATGGAGGCTATTGAAGCATGCCAAAATTTAAAAAAAATGTTTTAAAAAATATGAAGTAAAAAAAAATATAAAAGTTTAAATCACCCCCCTTTCGGCCCTTTCAAAATAAAACAATAAAAAAAAAAATCACACATACACATATTAGGTATCGCCGCGTTCAGAATCGCCCGATCTATCAATAAAAAAGGATTAACCCGATCGCTAAACGGCGTAGCAGGAAAAATAATCAAAACGCCAGAATTACAGTTTTTTGGTCGCTGTGACATTGCATTAAAATGCAATAGCGGGCGATCAAAAGATCGTATCTGCACATAAATGGTATTGTTGAAACCGTCAGCTCGGCACACAAAAAATAAGCCATCACCCAACCCCACATCACGAAAAATGGAGGCGCTACGGGTATTGGAAAATGGCGCCTTTTTTTTTTTAGCAAACTTTGGAATTTTTTTTCACCACTTAAGATAAAAAAGAAGCTAGACATGTTTGGTGTCTGTGAACTCGTAATGACCTGGAGAATCATAATGGCAGGTCAGTTTTAGCATTTAGTGAACCTAGCAAAAAAGCCAAACAAAAAAACAAGTGTGGGATTGCACTTTTTTTTCGCAATTTCACCGCATTTGGAATGCTTTTTTCCTGTTTTCTAGCACGACATGGTAAAACCAATGGTGTCGTTCAAAAGTACAACTTGTCCCACAAAAAATAAGCCCTCACACGGCCATATTGATGGAAAAATTAAGAAGTTATGGCTCTGTCAAGAAGGCATACAATGTAGAGTTGGACAGGCCCTTCAGGCTCAGCTGATCTGTCATAGACAGACAAAATTATATGTTTTTCAAATGTTGGTTGGGTAACTTAGTAAATTTAGTAGGAAGAATAATTAATAAGCCAATGTAAAAAAGAAGGCTAGAAACACGGCGCCATTAGCGCTACTATGACTCTGCGCATGCCTCAAGACTTACAGTTCCCGCCTTTAGCCGGACGCATGCGCACTATGAGTTGCGACTCGCACAGCGTTGCACACTAAACCACGCCCCCTCGTGTGACGTCACATCCGCTCTGTTCGTTACTAGGAATGTCAACTTCCTGGAGACCGACACAAACCCGGAAGTTATAGAAGGTAAATAACAAGAAGAGCAGAAGAGCTCGGGAACGATGAGTTGGTGAGCACTGACACGTCTGCAGCCTATTACTGTGCTTGTGTGTACGGCGTGTATGACCGTCAGGTGGGCAGGGAGTGCTGGGACTTGTAGTCCTACATCACATTGGACTCTTTATAAAAAATGAGATCGTGTTTCCAGACTATCACTAAATATAGCCAAAGCCTTGTCAGTACTCTGAGGATACAACAGGTCACCTTTTGGGGAAATATAGCTAACAACTGCCATGATCCCCTTTATAAGTCGCCTATGAGCAAGACGCCCTTTGTTTTCCTGAACGTTCAACTTTGAAGTGGTTGTAAGTCAACTGGGAGGAGCTTAGAAAAAGAGATGAAAGGTCGTTATAGTGAGTTCACTAACCGATTCTACGTTAACTCCTTCTGCAGTCTATATATATTTGACAGTGCGACACTGAGGTTATAGGAGGGAAATGGTGCAACATTTTTAATTAAACCCAATTGCAAAAATAATTTTTAGCCCCATATAAACCCGTGGAAGCGTCGGAGCAGACGCGAAACGGCCGCCGTCCATTGATTGCCCCCACCCCCTGCATGTCCTGTATACCGCAATAAAGGACTGTGTTTAGGAAATGGTGAGTGTCACTTTCTTATTTTTTTTCTTACCTGGATAAACAGTATTAAATTTGTCCCCAAAGGTGGACAGCCCCTTAAAATACTGATGACCTCATCAATAGCAGATCGCATGAAGTCTAAGTTTTAGGCACTTCTAATGATCAGAATGAATGATCGGCATCAGATATGCCGATACTCCATGGGGGTGAAATCTACTGTTTGGGCACACGGAAGGGAAGGAGCGCCATTTCACTTTTTAAATGTAAAATTTGACGTAATAATTAGCGGACGCCATGTCATGTTTGCAGAGCCCCTGATGTGCCTACACAGTGGAAACCCCCCACAAGTGACCCCATTTTGGAAACTAGACCCCTTTGGGACCTTATCTAGATGTGTATTGAGCACCTTGAACCCCCAGGTGCTTCCCAGAAGTTTGTAACGTTAAGCCGCGAAAATTTAAAAAAAAAAAAAATAATCAAATTTTTCCCGCAAAAATCTTTTTTAGCTCCAAATTTTGTATTTTCTCAAGGGTAAAAGGAGCTAATGGACCCCAAAATTTGTTTACGATACCCCATATGTCATCGAAAACTGCTTTTGAGGCACAGTGCGAAGCTTAGAAGGGAAGAAACGCCATATTATAGTGCAGGTTTTGATGCACGTGTTTGAGGGTACCATGTTACATTGGCAGAGCCCTTGAGGTGCCAGAACAGCAGACACCCCCCCCCCCCATAAGTGACCTCACTTTACAAACTAAACCTGTCAATTAATTCATATAGGGGTGCAGTGATTATATTGACACCACAGGTGTGTCTCAGATTTTTATACCATTGGGCAGTGAAGATAAAATAATTAACATTTTTGCCACCAAGATTGTGTGTTGGCCCCGAGTTTTACATTTTTATATTAGGATATGGGTAAAAATTGCACCAAGATTTGTCCCACAATTTCTGCTGAATGTAGAAATACCCAATATGTGGCTGTACAGTACTACTTAGCCATACGGAGTGACTCGGGAGGGACGGAGCGCTATTTGCCTCCTGGAACTCAGATTTTCCTAGAATTGTTTGCGGATTTCATATAAAGAGCCTCTAAGTGGTAGAAAAGCAGAATCTCACTCAAGTGACCCCATTTTGGAAATTATACCCCTTTGGGAATTTATTTATGGTTGTGGTGACGATTTTGACTCCATGGGTGATTTCCAGTAACAAGCCGCAGTGGATGTTGCTGAAATGAAAACTGCCGTTGTAGTGACCAGTACATTTTGCCCAGCCCGTGCTTCTGGAGACACGCACCTGTAAATTAGGCGGGCTTTCATCACTACAGAAATGCCGAACGTGGGCGCTAAATGTGGTTTAGGCACACTGAGGTTCAGAAGGGGGGGCATTTTGGATTTGGGAGCGGAGAATTTGCTGAATTTATTTTGTCAGGTGAGGAGCCATTTAGCTTTTCCAGAGCGTTTGTGTTACCAGTAATGTGGAAGCCCCCTATATTTCCATTAACAGATGACAGACCTGAGTGGGGACTTGCTTTTTTTGTGGATTGAATTGAATCTTTTATTGGGAACATGTTACATAATATTTATGATCACAGTTATCCGGCATGCTACGCTGACCACTTACTTTGAGGTTTCCAACTAAGGCTATGTGCACTCGTAGTTGGAAGTGCTGCGGATTTTTCCGCGCGGCTTTTGAAAAATCCGCAGGTAAATCTGCAGGTCAAAATGCCTGCGGTTTACCTGCGGATTAGCCTGCGGTTTAGCCCTGCGGTTTCACACCTCACAATGGTGAAGGTGTGAAACCGCAGCAGAATCCGCACAAAGAATTGACATGCTGCGGATTGTAACCCGCAGCAAATCCGCACGGAAAAATCCGCAGCATGTGCACAGCGTTTTTGGTATTACCACTGAAAACAATGTTACTCTACAACGCAGCAGAAACTGCTGCGGACCCGCAGGGCCAGAAACGCTGCGGAACCGCAGCAGAATCCGCAGCGTGTGCACATAGCCTCAATCTCTGAGTGACGTGATTCAGATGAAACCCCCGATGGATCCGTTCACTATAGTGAGGCAGCAGAGTCACTCTGTACTCCGTTTGGTCTCTGTTCAGCTGATCAGCGGTGTCCTTCTTTTCAGAAGTGCACAAAACTGTGACCAAAGGCACTTTTATGCAATCCTGAAAAGGTGGACACTACCGGATCACAGGTCAGACGGGGTCCACAGTGCCTCCATCTGCCTCAATATAGGGAATCTTCCGCCAGAGGTTCTGTCTGAATCTTGTATTTCAGAGATTTACATGGAAACCTTGGTGTAAGCGCTCAGCGTAGAGTTCAGGATAAATATGCGCAGAGCCTTTCTGCGATCTTTGGGTGGCAGAATAAAAAAAATCAACAGAATGTGAAGAATTGGTTTTATTTATTTTTTACGCCATTCCTTGTGCTGTATAAGTAGTGATTAGGTGACTTTATTCTTTGGGTCGATGCGATTACAGCGATACCAGATTTATATCGGGTTTTTATGTTTGGCTGCTGTCACACACTAAAAGACGCTTTTTATTGCGAAAACTAGTTTTTGCATCACCACATTTTGAAAGGTATAATTTTTCCATATTTCGGCCAACAGAGTCATGTGAGGTCTTGTTTTTTGTGGGACGAGCTGACGTTTTTATTGGTACCATTTTCGTGCACGTGACATTTTTTAATCACTTTCTATTCAGATTTTTGGGAGACAGAATGAACAAAAAACAGCAATTCAGGAGTTGTTTTTTTTTTTTTTATACCGTTCCATGTGTGGTAAAATTGATAAGACCGCTTTATTTTTCAGGTCAGTACGATTACAGTGATACCCAATTTATAGTTTTGGGTTTTTTTAGGTTTTGGTGCTTTCACACAATAAAAACTATTTGATAGACAGTTATTATTTTACATCAGTTTATTCTGAGAGCTATAACTTTTTTATTTTCCTGCTGATGAAACTGTATGACGGCTTGTTTTTTTGCGGGACAAAATGACGTTTTCAGCGGTACCGTGTTTTTTTATACATTCGTCTTTTTGGTCTCGTTTTATTGCACTTTTTGTCCATTTTGCCTAGTTTTTTTTTTTTTGTTTTCGCTGAAAAGGTTATCTAGTGGGACAGTTTTATAGAGCGGGTCATTACAGACGCGGCGATACCAGATATGTGTACTTTTATTGTTTATTTTTTATTTACATAAATGTATTTATTGGAAAAATATTTGTTTCCTTTTTTTTTTTCTTTTATTTGGGGATCTTAGCCCCTTCGCCTTAAAACCTGTTTTCACCTTCCTGATCAGGCCAGTATTTACAATTAATAATAATAATAATAATAATAATAATAATAAATTTTATTTCTATAGCGCCGACATATTCCGCAGCAGTTTACATTTCAGAGGGGATTTGTACAGACAATAGACATTACAGCATAACAATCACATACAGTAGATTATAACAAATACCAAGAGGAATGAGGGCCCTGCGCGCAAGCTTACAGTCTATGAGGAAAGAGGTAGACACAAAAGGTGGGTGGTAACAGTTGCCCTGATTGTATGGACCAGCCATAATGTTAAGTGTGTGACAGTACAGACAGAGGACAGAGGGCTAATGGATGCATAAAGCATGTGGGAACATGATGCGGGAAATCTGGTTATGGTAAAACTTTTGGCTGTGCCACACAGGGATAGATTAGGTTAATGTGTTGAGGCGATATGCCTGTCTGAATAAATGCGTTTTCAGGGCACGCTTAAAATTGTGGGGATTGGGGACTAATCGTATTAACCTGGGAAGTGCATTCCAAAGAATTGGCGCGGCACGTGTAAAGTCTTGGAGACGGGAGTGGGAGGTTCTGACTATTGAGGATACTAACCTCAGGTCATCAGCAGAACGGAGGGCGCGGGTAGGGTGGTATACTGAAACAAGGGAGGAGATGTAGGGTGGTGCTGAGCTATGGAGGGCTTTGTGGGTGAGGGTAATAAGTTTATACTGAATTCTGGAGTGGATGGGTAGCCAGTGTAATGACTGGCACAAGGTAGAGGCATCGGTGTAACGATTGGTGAGGAATATGATCCTGGCTGCAGCATTCAAGACAGATTGGAGAGGGGAGAGTTTGGTAAGAGGGAGACCGATTAGAAGAGAGTTACAATAGTCGAGACGAGAATGAATAAGAGAAACAGTAAGAGTTTTTGCAGAGTCCAAAGTAAGAAAAGGTCGAATTCTAGAAATGTTTTTGAGGTGCAGATGACAAGAGCGAGCCAGTGATCGAATGTGGGGGGCAAAGGAAAGCTCGGAATCAAGTATGACACCAAGACAGCGGGCATGTTGCTGGGGAGTAATAGTGGAGCCACCCACAGAAATAGCAATGTTGGGTATAGTTACATTAGTAGAGGGAGGAAACACCAGGAGTTCAGTTTTTGACAGGTTCAGTTTCAGATATAGTGAGGACATGATATTAGACACAGCGTTTAGACAATCGCCGGTGTACAATTCTGACCACTGTTCCTTTATGATGGAATAACTCTGGAACACTTCCATGGATCCTGGTGATTCTGAGATTTACTTGTGACGTGTTGTACTTTATGATGGTGGTAAAATTTCTTTGATATGACTTTTGTTTATTTGTGAAAAAAAACAGAAATTTGATGAAAATTTTGAAACTTTTGCAATTTTAAAACTTATACTTTTTATGCCCTTAAATCAGAGAGTCATATCGCACAAAATAGTTAATAAATAACATTTCCCACATGTCTACTTTACATCAGCACAATTTTGGAAACATAATCTTTTTTTGTTTGGACGTTATAAGGGTTAAAAGTTGACCAGCGATTTCTCATTTTTACAACAAAATTTGCCAAACTATTTTTTCCGGGACCACCTCAGAGGTGAAATGACTTTGAGGGGTCTATATGACAGAAAATACCCAAAAATGACACCATTCTAAAAACTGCGCTTCTCAACATACTCAAAACCACATTCAAGAAGTTTATTAACCCTTCAGGTGCTTCACAGGAATTTTTGGGATGTGGAGGGAAAAAATAAACAAAAATTTTCCCTTTATTATTTTTTTCTTTTGCAAGGATATCAGGAGAAAATGGACCATACATTTTGTTGTGCAATTTCTCCTGAGTATGCCGATACCCCATATGTGGGGGAAATCTACTGTTTGGGCGCACGGCAGGGCTTGGAAGGGAAGGAACGCTATTTGACTTTTTGAATGTAAAATATGCTGAAATAATTAGCAGACGCCATGTTGCATTTGGAGAGCCTCTGATGTGCCTAAACAGTGGAAACCCCTACAAGTGACCCCATTTTGGAAACTAGGCCTCTTAAGGAATTTATCTAGATGTGTGTTGAGCACCTTGAACCCACAGGTGCTTCACAGAAGTTTATACCGTTAAGCCGTGGAAATTAAAAAAAAAAAAATCAAATTTTTCCCAAATCTTTTTTAGCTCCATATTTTGCATTTTCTTATGGGTAACAGGAGAAATTACTTCATATAATTTGTTGTGCAATTTGTCCTGAGTACGTCAATACCCCATATGTGGGGGAATTCTACAGTTTGGGCACATGGCAGGGCTTGGAAGGTAAGGAGACCACATTTTACCAATTAAACCTCTCAATTAATTCATCTAGGGGTGCAGTGATTATATTAATACCACAGGTGTTTCACAAACTTTTATACCATTGGGCAATTAAGGAAAAATAATCAACAATTTTCCCACCAAGATTGTGTGTTAGCCCCAAGTTTTACATTTTCACACTGGGAAATGGGTAAAGATGGCACCAGAATTTGTCCCACAATCTATGCTAAATGTTGAAATACCCCATATGTGGCTGTACAGTACTACTTTGCCATACGGAGAGACTCGGGAGGGATGGAGTGCAGATTTTCCAAGACTGGTTTGTGGATTCCATATAAAGAGCTCCTAAGTGCTAGAAAAGCAGAATCCCCTACTCAAGTGACCCAATTTTGGAAATTATAACCCTTTGGGAATTTATCTACAGATGTAGTGACGATTTTGACTCCATGGGTGTTTTCCAGAAACAAGCAGTTGATATTGCAGACTGCCGTTGTGGTGCCCAGTACGTTGTGGTGCCCAGCTTATGCTTCTGGAGACACGCACCTGTATATTACGCGGGTTCTCATCACTACAGAAATGCCAAACATGTGGACCCTAAATGTGGGTTAGGTACAATGGGGCTCAGAAGGGAGGTTGGCATTTGGATTGGGGAGCGGAGAATTTGCTGAATTTCTTTTGGCTGGGTGATGTACAATACAAAATAATATTGTGGTACCGTGTTACCCACAAAAATCGATGTTACTACTACTTATGTCCCCAAAAAATGAGAAATGGTGAAAGATAGAATGTTAAAAATAATTAAAAAAAAAAAAAAATAGGGATTTACTTACCCTCTGTCGGCCCTCAGCGGTGGTGTCAGCAACTTCCGTTCCCAGGGATGTCTTGCACGAATTACCTCTGATGACGTGGCGGTCACTCGACTGCGACGTCATCAGAGGTCATTCGCGCAATGCGTCCCTGGGAACGGAAGTTGCTGGCAGCACCGCTGAGGGCCGGAAGGACTCAGGGGGCCGACAGAGGGCAAGTATATCCCTATTTTTAATTTTAATTCTATTTTTTAAAGGACTATGGTACCCAGGGCATGGAGGAGAGTCTTCTCTCCTCCAGACCCTGGGTACCATCCGCACATGAAGCGCTCACTTTAAGCATGTGGCTATGGCCACCATATGTAAAGTGAGCGTTTCAATGCAATCCTATGGCGGCGGAATCGCCACAATTCCCAAAACTAATGGACATGCTGTGGATTTTACCACTCTGCGATTCTGCATCAGAGAAATCCGCAGCATGGGCACAGCAATTGCGGAATCCCATGGGATTGCATGGGAATGCGTTTTGTTAACGTTTTTTAAGCATTTCCGTTGTGGCGGAAACGCTTAAAAAACGCAATGTGGGCACACAGCCTAATAGTTTTGGCTCCTACAGACCATTAAATGCTCCTAATCAACTCGTTACCTGCATTAAAGACAGCTGTCTTACATAGTCACCTTTATAAAAGATCCTGTCCACAGACTCAATTAATCAGTCAGACTCTAACCTCTACAACATGGGCAAGATCAAAGAGCTTTCTAAGGATGTCAGGGACAAGATCATAGACCTGCACAAAGCTGGAATGGGCTACAAAATTATACGTAAGGTCCTGGGTGAGAAGGAGACAACTGTTGGTGCAATAGTAAGAAAATGAAAGAAATACAAAATGAATGTCAATCGACATCAATCTGGGGCACGATGCAAAACCTCACCTCGTGGGGTATCCTTGATCATGAGGAAGGTGAAAGACCAACCTAAACTACACAGGGGAAATGGTTAATGATCTCAAGGCAGCTGGGACCACAGTCCCCAAGAAAACCATTGGTAACAGATTGCACAGTAAAGGTTTAAAATCCTGCAGTGCCCGCAAGGTCCCCCTGCTCAAGAAGGCACATGTGCAGGCCCGTCTGAAGTCTGCCAATGAACACCTGGATGATTCTGTGAGTGATTGGGAGAAGTTGCTGTGGTCAGATGAGACAAAAATTGAGGTCTTTGGCATTACTTAACTCTCCGTGTTTGGAGGAAGAGAAATGCTACCTATGACCCAAAGAACACTGTCCCCACTGTCAAACATGGAGGTGGAAACATGTTTTGGGCATGTTTCTCTGCTAAGGGCACAGGACTTCTTCACCGTATCATTGGGAGAATGGATGGAGCCTTGTACCGTAAAATCCTGAGTGACAACCTCCTTCCCTCTGCCAAGACATTCAAAATGGGTGGTGGCTGGTTCTTCTAGCAAGACAATGACCCAAAACATACAGCCAAGGCAACAAAGGAGTGGCTCAAAAAGAAGCACATTAAGGTCATGGAGTGGCCTAGCCAGTGTTCAGACCTTAATCCCATAGAAAACTTATGGAGGGAGATGAAGCTCCGCCTTGCCAAGCGACAACCTCAAAATCTTTTAATTATAGAGATGATCTGCAAAGAGGAGTGGACCAAAATTCCTCCTGACGTGAGGAAAAAAAAGTCTGACTGCTGTGCTTGCCAACAAGGGTTTTGCCACCAAGTATTAAGTCTTGTTTGCTAGAGGGATCAAATACTTATTTCTCACTGCAAATTGCAAATAAATGTATATAATTTATACAATGTGATTTTCTGGATTTTATTTTTGATATTCTATCTCTCAATGTTAAAATTAACCTACCCTTAAAATTATAGACTGTTCATGTCTTTGTCAGCGGGCAAACTTACAAAATCAGCAAAGGGATCAAATACTTATTTCCTTCACTGTAGGTGCTGGCTGTGTAATGCACCTGCCCTGTGTGGAGTAGTCTCTGCTGCTGGACCAACTTCATACACCTGCACCATTATGTAATAGTACATCACGGAGCGGGAAGGAGTTGAATTCCTGGAAATTCACCAGAGTGTGAGTTGCTGTTGCAGATACTCAGAGGGGAAGTTACCTACATATAGACTTGGTGTATCATTATAGGATAAATAATGGGGTGAGCACATCTATGCAGATGTCATTTAGTTTTTAGAATTACCGTAATCTTTGTTTGGACTTGTAAGATGGTTAAGGGTCTTTTTGCAATGCATCTTTTATTTCTGTCCAAATTAACATTGTATAAAACACTACAACAACTATCCAGTAGATCCCTTTGAGCGACAGGGGGAAGAATAAAGTACGCCTCTCTACATCCCCCTCAAATTTTCCCAATGATCACTTTAAAACTATAGCACATAAGCTTTTTAAGGTTTGCGACCCATGGAGTAATATGAAACTAACATTTCTAGTTGGCAGGCTAGCGCTTCCCCCGGTACTCGGGCCCGTCGCTCTTGCTTCTCCGGTAGGCGCAGCCGGCCCAGGACTGAAGGTAGTTGAGATAGTATTGGACCGCTGATGTCGGCACAGCTGGAGGGGTCGGTGATTCTTACACCTACGGAGATAGTTTAGATTTTACGCTCAGCCTACTTGGCATCCTTTGGAAGTACACAGGCTTTAAAGCATTAAACGCATCAAGGGAAGGGTGCAAACTGCTTGGTATAATTGTTATTGTGTGGTTTTTACCCAGCTATGTATGTGTCCATCTGCTACATGAATTCGTTGCTAGTCAGTTCAGGCCTCGCATCTGATTCAGAATGAAACAAAGATCTCCACCGAATTGGGTCTACTAGGGTACGGCCACGTGAAGCTGCCATGATGCGGACAGGAACTTTGTAGCTAGCCGGCATTCTATGCTAATACAATTGATGCGATTATCAAACTAATTGCTTCACGGTTTTGTGGCTAAACAGCAGGAATTGCATTCATAATAACGCCAACGAGAAATGACGCCATCATGTGAACCTTCCCTAACTCTCTGAGGGAGGCTGAGGTTTTTGTGATATTTTGCTAAGGCTCCGATCACATTCTTCCAACAAAGTAATTTTTTTTAAAATTTTTCTCTCCCTCCTTCATGTACAGTATATCGCCCATGTTTTCCATCGTACAGGCACAGAGGGAGGCAAGTGTCACCGCCTGGGTCCTGTTTGGTAGAAGATAGAAAAAAGGCTCCTGGATGCTTCAGCATTAAATAGTCTTTTTGCCATTCCATACAGTTTGAAAAACAAACAATAAAAAATACCTCTGCAATGTGCACCAAAAGAACTTTTTTTTTACATACTTTCGGACAATTTGGCCCTAAGGATACTTTTGGTAAATGTTGTTTCTTCTGCCCCCTGTTCTTCTGACGCGGGCCGCGCATGTCTATCTTGCTTTCCAACCAAAAATAGGGACAAAGAGCTCCTTCTCTCACTCCATAGTGGTTGTCTCGAAAGTTAAATTTAAAAAAGGGATTGTCATAGGACATTCCCTTTAAGAACTGATACTTTAAATAAACAGGGGATTTTTTACATGCCTGGAGATGTGCGTTTTCTGGCAGCACAAGAGATACACAGCTTTGACAGCGCAGAACGCTCTGCACAGCCCATTCTTGGGTATTTTTGGCCACTCTCCAGCTCCTAGAGAAAAATATCTTATGTAGCCAAATATGTTCCGCAAACAGCATCCATACGAAGTCCCCTCCTCCCTCGCTCTTCTCCGAGCTCTGATTCACCTAGTTCTACATTCACCCATACCGGATCATCAGCATTACGGCCCCGTTTTTGGCAGCGTCACCTTGGACGGAATGAGGGCTGGTTACTTTTTCACAGGGATACGTGGCGATACAAACACTCTCGAAGAAACAAGCAAATGTTAGTGCGATCCGGCCAGGTTTCTTTTACCCTTTTTTAAAAAGTTTTTTTTTTTCTAAGGTTTTTCAAAAAGGTGGGAAAGAGCAGGGAATAGGCTAATTAAATAACAGTACTGATATTCTTATATACACATGTAACCAGCAGAGATCAGTGATTGGTTGCAGTGGTCATATCAATGATGTACGACTACTGAAGCAGCGGCACTGAGGCAGCAAAGAATTATTCTTCTTGGGTTTTTTTTTTATTAACCTGTTTTTGACCAGTTTTTCATAAATCAGTGGAAATACCTCTATAAGGGACTTGTCGGTTCATTTGACTGCCGTTGTATTGCCACCATGCCATAATTGTTGACTTGACACTCTTTTGAACGTGGGTCATCTGTTTTTTTCCAATGCGGCAAAAGAGAAAATTTAAAAAAAAAACAAAACACTACCCCTAGGTGAGCACATGTCAAAGATGTATGCCAAAGATTTCTGTGAGCCTGTTGGTGATTGCCAGGGCTGGGAGGGGTGTCAAGGTTTTGGACTGACCTACAGTTAGAAAATGAAATCTACGCCTCCTATGAGCAAGTGCTGATCTGGTCCCAAACTTATGACATTTTCTGGCATAAAGCTTAAATATGTCTAAAGTTTGTTGTCCATGCCCCGTCCTGGTACAACACATCTATAAATAAATAATAATAATTTTTTTTTTTTTTTTACTATATTCTTTTGCTGAGCATGGGGCCAAAATTGGTACTGTACATTTTCCCAATGTGCTACTTTTTCTGAACATTTTGCACAATTTGCGACCTTTTGGCGCCCATAAACTGGAGTACACTGCCTAATAAAGTTTAGCTAATGTGTATAATGAAAAAAAGTTGGGGGCTCGAATGGATACCAGTGTTTCCCAAACTCCAGTCCTCATGGACCCCACTGGTCATGTTTTCAGGATTTCCTTACTTCCACCATCTGTGCAATAATATCATCAAGGCATCAGGAATTCTCTCACCTGTGCAACTCTATGGAAATCCTGAAAAGATGACCCGTGGGGTCCGTGAGAACTGGAGTTTGGGAAACACTGGACTTGACTGTCAGGTCAATTGTGACAGTCTTTAGTGAGAAACTGGGTCTGAGCTGAAAAAGTAAATTACAGTATATACCCGAGCATTATCCTGTTGAAAAATAAATGATGGTCCAACTAAATGCAAACCGGATGAAATAGCATGCCGCTGCAAGATGCTGTGGTAGCCATGCTGGTTCAGTATGCCTTCAATTTTGAATAAATCCCCAATAGTGTCACCAGTAAAGCACCCCCACACCATCACACCTCCTCCTCCATGCTTCACGGTGGGAACCAGGCATGTAGAGTCCATCCGTTCACCTTTTCTGCGTCGCACAAAGACACGGTGGTTGGAACCAAAGATCTCAAATTTGGACTCATCAGACCAAAGCACAGATTTCCACTGGTCTAATGTCCATTCCTTGTGTTCTTTAGCCCAAACAAGTCTCTTCTGCTTGTTGCCTGTCCTTAGCAGTGGTTTCCTAGCAGCTATTTTACCATGAAGGCCTGCTGCACAAAGTCTCCTATTAACAGTTGTTGCAGAGATGTGTCTGCTGCTAGAACTCTGTGTGGCATTGACCTGGTCTCTAATCTGAGCTGCTGCTGTTAACCTGCGATTTCTGAGGCTGGTGACTCGGATGAACTTATCCTCTACAGCAGAGGTGACTCTTGGTCTTCCTTTCCTGGGGCGGTCCTCATGTGAGACAGTTTCTTTGTAGCGCTTGATGGTTTTTGCCACTGCACTTGGGGACACTTTCAAAGTTTTCCCAGTTTTTTGGACTGACTGACCTTCACTTCTTAAAGTAATGATGGCCACTCGTTTTTCTTTACTTAGTTGATTTTTCTTGCCATAATGCAAATTCTAACAGTCTATTCAGAGACTGAATATGAGTCAACAGTGTGATGCAGCAGCAAAAAAGGCAAATGCAATTCTAGGATGTATTAACAGAAGCATACAGTCTAGATCACGTGAAGTCATTATTGCCCTTTACTCCTCTTTGGTCAGACCTCATCTGGAATACTGTGTCCAGGAGGTCCCTTCCAACTCTACCATTCTATGATTCTATTCAGTAGGACTATCAGTTGTGTATCCACCAGACTTCTGCACAACACAACTGTGAAGTTGAAAACCATTTCCAGTGACTACCTCTTGAAGCTCATCAAGAGAATGGCAAGAGTGTGCAAAGCAGTAATCAAAGCAAAAGGTGGCTACTTTGAAGAACCTAGAATATAAGACATACAGTATTTTCAGTTGTTCCACACTTTTTTGTTAATTATATAATTCCACATGTGTTAATTCATAGTTTTGATGCCTTCAGAGTGAATCTACAATTTTCATAGTCAGGAAAATAAACAAAACTCTTTGAATGAGAAGGTGTGTCCAAACTTTTGGTCTGTACTGTTCGTTATCTGGGCATATGGATATCTTGGAAGTGGTTCCCTCACTTTCAGGAGTTGCCACCCTCTAAGTAGCCAAAATTGCTCTGTGCTAGCCATCAGATGATTGCCAAAACAGGTCTGTAAAGAAGGCCTGGTGCAGACTACTGTATTATGAATCTCTATGACACTGATCCATAACACAGAGCCCAGAGCATTCTGGGGGTCATACAGTACCTCTGTATATGATGGTGCTTTGCTTCCTTCATCAGATTTTACAAAGTGGATACACCCAGATTGGTGCATATTGGTTTACATCCAATTTGCGCAGTCCTTCTGTTCATGACATATTCATGGGAGGAGTGAGATTCTGTGTAAAGGCACAGTCAGATGGCTGTATAAATCGGACTGAGATCGGATCAGCACAGACTGGCCGGTGGCTTTTGTGACACGAATGTGACCGCTTTATTTCCATTCAGCTGTCCCTCTCGGGAGTTGTCCGATTTATACCTCCGTCTGAGTGCACTGTAAAGGTGCTCATACACTGTAGATAGATGCCATATGGCCGGGCATGAAATTATTCCGAATGAGGAGCAGAAAAAGGGCTGCCAGACATCTCTGGTGGTGGTTTAGTTCCCCTGAGATCTAAGGAATCGGGCATGTTGGAAGCCAAGTTGCCTGATTACTTCTTTACGCCTTGTTCAGTATTTGGTCAGTATTTTCCCTCAGTATCTGTAAGCCAAATCCAGGAGTGGAGCAATCGGAGGAAAAGTATAATAGAAACACTTCAGCACTTTTGCATTTTTCACCCACTCCGGATTTTGGCTTATAAATACTGATGTAAAATACTGACCATGTGAACGTGGCCTAAATCTGACATCTTCATCAGTGGTAAAATCGTTGAAATGTCGTCATGATCCATACATTATAAAGTTACCACAAGCTGCTATATCCTACTCTGCTCAGAGAACAGATTGCAGCCCTCCACCATGCCAAGAATTTCTGTGGAAGAAGCCTCACCCGTCCATTTCTGTTACAACTCTGAGCGCCTGGATTTCGGGAGATGTGTTTTTTTTTTTTTTTAGTGGACTTGTAGAGGTGGTAATTTTTCATCCCTAGCCTATGGCTGATCTGAGGAGCCTGGGGCTGATATCAGTGCCACTTGTGTCACGGATACCCCTACACGGGATTCGGTTCTCGTGAACTGGATCTGCGCAGACGTTTGACACTTTGCACCCATTTTATCATGCAGTTTTTGCACTATTACAATTCACGAGTTAGTGGGAGAGCGTAGAAAGGGGTTAACGCAGCCTTCTTTTGGAGATGTTAAAAAGCAGTAATATAGCTGTGTATTTTCCCTGCAGTGGATTGTGCTTTCCACGAGTCCATCTGGAGATCTGTACTGTAAACAAGCTGTGAGTCAGGCCTTCTAAATATACCGATGCATAGCCAGCCTCCGAAACGCCGTCCAGCCACCGCCGACATCCTATTGGCTGACGGGGAGCTCGTTGCCATGTGCATATCTACTGTGGTTTTTTCCTCTTTTTTTTTTTTTTTTCATAATTATTTTTTCTTTTTAATTATCCGCTGCTGCCAGATAATCGATGGTGCCAGAATCGGGCACATCCCGACTGTTGGGGGGGAAGAGTATGGGAAGAGAGAATGAAGACTAAACTTGTGAGAAGTGGAGGAGAGCCGTGACCTGAGCGCCTCCTGCGGCCGGGCCGCCTTGTGTCATGGTTCGCAAATAGTCCTCAGGGTTGTGCTGATCTCTGTATAATGATGATGTACACAGTGTTATACACAGTATATACTGACGGTGTATACAGATGCTGGATGTCCCTATGGTAGGCATGGTGTGTTTATGTATTGGTCCGGCCGTGTCTTCTAGGTAATCATTAGTGGTTAGACCTCAGTCTGTTCCTGACACCCGCACGTCTTCCTGTTCTCCTCGATCTCTTTCCCCTTCCTGTCTGCTATAACTATACGCTTGTTATCCACGGTGAGCTGATCTGATGTTTATAGAAAGTCTATTTCCAAGTGGCGGTGATACGTCTAGGGTTAGTGATGGGCGCAGATGCGCGGTGTAATATGTGTATACAAGATGTAGTGGACATTTATCATTACAGAGAAGTGATATAACGGACGTTACTGAGCACATTCATCCTCAGCCTCTCGTATGATGCGTTTATCCTCTGCACAGATCAATCAGACACTCAGTTTATGAGTCCCTCCGTTCCTCTCCATCAGCCCCTTTCCTGTATATGCATTCATCACAGCCTGTCAATCCTGTGAGATTGACACAGGGGCAGGACTCTCCTTAAGAATACTCTGGACTCCTAAACTCCGAGATTGGAGTATTTTTCAGGAAATCCCATTAGCCAAAACGGCACAATATACAGTGCCTACAAGTAGTATTCAACCCCCTGCAGATTTAGCAGGTTTGATAAGATGCAAATAAGTTAGAGCCTTCAAACTTCACACAAGAGCAGGATTTATTAACAGATGCATAAATCTTACAAACCAAAAAGTTATGTTGCTCAGTTAAATTTTAATAAATTTTAAACATACAAGTGTGGGTCAATTATTATTCAACCCCTAGGTTTAATATTTTGTGGAATAACCCTTGTTTGCAATTACAGCTAATAATCGTCTTTTATAAGACCTGATAAGGCCGGCACAGGTCTCTGGAGTTATCTTGGCCCACTCCTCCATGCAGATCTTCTCCAAGTTACCTAGGTTCTTTGGGTGTCTCATGTGGACTTTAATCTTGAGCTCCTTCCACAAGTTTTCAATTGGGTTAAGGTCAGGAGACTGACTAGGCCACTCCAACACCTTGATTTTTTGCCTCTTGAACCAGGCCTTGGTTTTCTTGGCTGTGTGCTTTGGGTCGTTGTCTTGTTGAAAGATGAAATGACGACCCATCTTAAGATCCTTGATGGAGGAGCGGAGGTTCTTGGCCAAAATCTCCAGGTAGGCCGTGCTATCCATCTTCCCATGGATGCGAACCAGATGGCCAGGCCCCTTGGCTGAGAAACAGCCCCACAGCATGATGCTGCCACCACCATGCTTGACTGTAGGGATGGTATTCTTGGGGTCGTATGCAGTACCATCCAGTCTCCAAACGTCACGTGTATGGTTGGCACCAAAGATCTCGATCTTGGTCTCATCAGACCAGAGAACCTTGAACCAGTCTGTCTCAGAGTCCTCCAAGTGATCATGAGCAAACTGTAGACGAGCCTTGACATGACGCTTTGAAAGTAAAGGTACCTTATGGGCTCGTCTGGAACGGAGACCATTGCGGTGGAGTACGTTACTTATGGTATTGACTGAAACCAATGTCCCCACTGCCATGAGATCTTCCCGGAGCTCCTTCCTTGTTGTCCTTTGGTTAGCCTTGACTCTTCGGACAAGCCTGTCCTCGGCACGGGAGGAAACTTTCAAAGGCTGTCCAGGCCGTGGAAGGCTAACAGTAGTTCCATAAGCCTTCCACTTCCGGATGATGCTCCCAACAGTGGAGACAGGTAGGCCCAACTCCTTGGAAAGGGTTTTGTGCCCCTTGCCAGCCTTGTGACCCTCCACGATCTTGTCTCTGATGGCCTTGGAATGCTCCTTTGTCTTTCCCATGTTGACCATGTATGAGTGCTGTTCACAAGTTTGGGGAGGGTCTTAAATAGTCAGAAAAGGCTGGAAAAAGAGATAATTAATCCAAACATGTGAAGCTCATTGTTCTTTGTGCCTGAAATACTTCTTAATACTTTAGGGGAACCAAACAGAATTCTGGTGGTTTGAGGGGTTGAATAATAAATGACCCTCTGAATAAACTTTTCACAATTTAAAAAAAAATTAAACAAAGAAATAACATTCTTTTTTGCTGCAGTGCATTTCACACTTCCAGGCTGATCTACAGTCCAAATGTCACAATGCCAAGTTAATTCCGAATGTGTAAACCTGCTAAATCTGCAGGGGGTTGAATACTACTTGTAGGCACTGTATTTTGCTTAATAGGAGAGCGGGCCTGACTGCATACCATGCTGTCCCTTACGTTACATTCTAGTCCATCATGTCCTTTAAAGGGTTATTCTCAAGCTAGTAAACTATTTCCTATTCACAGGATAAGGGGATAACTTCTTTATTGATGGAGGTCGAACTGTTCCGTTCCTTTGCGATTCCAAAAAACGGAGCTTTGATACCTGGGAACCAGGCTCTGCAAAACCCGTCTCAAATGGAGTGGAGGTGCGCATGCTGTACCTCCACTCCATGTACTGTGTGCCGGTCTCCTACTTCTCCCAAAGACCCAATGAATGTAGCTGAAGTTTCCTTTCAAGACCTGGCTATAAAGAGCTTGGTTCCCGAGTTCGAAAGCACTATTTTTGGGAACGCTGGATAGGTGGTAACTTTCGATCTTGGACTAATTGTTTGTTTTAAAGAGCTTGTCCAGTTTTTTGGGATGAAAATCTGTGGTCTCTCTGTGACAACGGCCTAATGAATCTTCACATTGTGCGCACTGCCCACTGTCAGGATTCTCCGATGCTGGCGGCGAGTGCATGTGACCGCAAGTACGCGATTTACATAACTACGCCATATTCCAACTAGACATTTTTGGCCTCCCTCAATGCAGGTGATTTGAGTGAGGCTGGGTACATCTAGTTAGCACATCACCGCCCATTATCGGCTCCGGAGAATCCTGTAAGTGTGTGGTGCACGCGCCGTGCGAATTCATTAGTCCGCAGTCACATGCAGTATGTTCACATAGCATTTATTTCACATTTACCGTATTTTTGGCCGTGCATCAGAAAATTTTCATGCAAATCTACAGTAGAAATAAGTGGGCCAGCTTTGGCTTTCACCTTGACATATAAACACCTTGACATATAAACATAGCTCTAAAGTACTGCGCCATGCATTTCTGACTAAGAATTGATTTATTTTTTAAAGGGGTTTTTCTAGAATAAAAAGTAGAAATAATAAAGTATTAATTGATCAATTCTTAAATACCTTTTAATTAGCAAATCATATTTGTTTTGTCTAAGGTTCTAAACACTGTAGTTAGTTAAAACTGCTTTTTTGTTGGAAAGACAGGCTGGACTGCAGTATGAGCAGCCTCTTCATACCTCAGCATCTCTTGTATTTCCTGTATTAGATCAGATAGACAGGGAGGACAGCAGTGTGAGCAGCCTCTTCTTACCTCAGCATCTCTGGTATCTCCAGTATTAGATCAGATAGACAGGGAGGACAGCAGTGTGAGCAGCCTCTTCTTACCTCAGCATCTCTGGTATCTCCAGTATTAGATCAGATAGACAGGGAGGACAGCAGTGTGAGTAGCCTCTTCTTACCTCAGTGCATCTGGTATCTCCAGTATTACATCAGATAGACAAGGGTGGACAGCAAGCAGTGTTAGCAGCCTTTTCTTACCTCAGCATCTCTGGTATCTCCAGTATTAGATCAGATAGACAGGGAGGACAGCAGTGTGAGCAGCCTCTTCTTACCTCAGCATCTCTGGTATCTCCAGTATTAGATCAGATAGACAGGGAGGACAGCTGTGTGAGCAACCTCTTCTTGCCTCAGTACATTTGGTATCTCCAGTATTAGATCAGATAGACAGGGTGGACACCAACGTGAGCAGCCTTTTCTTACCTCAGCATCTCTGGTATCTCCAGTATTAGATCAGATAGATAGTGAGAACAGCTGTGTGAGCAGCCTCTTACCTCAGTACATCTGGTATCTCCAGTATTAGATCAGATAGACAGGGAGGACAGCAGTGTGAGCAGCTTCTTCTTACCTCAGCATCTCTGGTATCTCCATTATTAGATCAATTAGGGTGGACAGCAGTGGAATCAGCCTCTTTTTACCTCAGCACTCCTGTGTCTGAGTCTCAGCATAGCAGGCACGGTGGGGTTACTAGATCGTGCCTGCTACTTGGACCGTTAGTCCACACACAGCACAGACCAGAGCAGCGCGCTGGTGGAATGGGACTAGGTGAGTAGTATTTGTTTGTTTTTTATTTTCATTGTTGATCACTAGATGTGGATCATAAAGTGTGTCTGGCTGTGGAGCAGTGATACTGTGCGTGAGGGGGCTATGGGGACCATCATATTGTGTGTGGGGCTGTGGGGAATCATACTGCATGGGGTGCTGGGGTAACGGGTTCTTATGCTGTAGTGTATCATACTGTATTAGGGTGTTATGGGGGCATCATATTATGGATGGGGGGTGACTTGGGGCATCTTACTTTGTGGAGAGCTGTTGTTTAAGGTGAATAATGGGACCAGTATGACTTGCTGGTCTTTATTTTATAGAAAGCCACAAATTATATGGTTTTGATTACCTGATTCTAGTAATAATAAGCCCTATCGTAACATGTATCAGCCGTAGCAGCGAGTCGCCAGACTTAATCCTGCTCAATATTAATCAGTAAAATTTATATTAATATAAAATACGGTAATAATGATCTTATGTTTTAATATTAAAATTGAGCAGAATTAATTTCAGCCATTGCTTCAGCCTTCTACAATAGTCACCATCTCTCAGATGGCCCCTCGGGAATATTAATTACCCACCCCTATACTATCGTGAGTAGACCAAGCAGGCGTCATTTGTCATTTAAATGTATTTAGGAATTGATTCCTACTGACATTTGTTTTATATTTTTTCTATTTCCGGAGAACCCGTTTTTTAAGCCTTCAGACAATTGAGTTGTAAATTCTGATGTATTGTGTATCACCGCGGCTCAGGAACCGTGTGCAGCGAGGGGCGTCCAGATCGGACCCCTGTGGTCAAACTGGCTTAAGTGTGCTGCAACGTGTTCGATTCTTTTAGGTTTCTTGCCATGGAGGAGTTAGTGGCATCGATGGTTTTCCTGACACTTTGGCAGTGAAGGAGTGCGAGGATCTGGGGACAGTCCTCCTGGCACAGCAGTGGGATCTTATTTAGCGTTCCCCAGGAGTGACTGGTCTGTGTCCTCCTGTGCTGTAACAATAAACAGGAAGAAGTCCAGGCCGCAGCCAGCGATTACCTGCCCATAATTGTATGACTTGTGGGCACAGACGGAAGGAGGGGGAGACCGAGCCAGGAATAAGTGATCGGAAGTCTTTGGCCTGCCTGGAGCTCAATCTACTACATGGCAAACTAAGAGGAGAGGTTAAAGTCTATCCATGCAGCACAGACATATTGCCTGTCCTTTCCTTTACTCCGCTCCACAACGTAACTGTTCGGCTTCATCTGTCATCATGAGCTGGCAGGCCTGGCACTACCCATCACAAGGTTTCCCTTACCCCTTTTAGTCCATTAAAGGGTTGCCCCACTACATTGATTCTCAAGATGGATTTCCACGGATCAGATATTGATGATCTAACGCTGCCACCAATACTCTGCAGATTCACTACTATTCATTCTAATAGGGTCAGCTCCACAGTACGCAGCAGATGCCACTACAAAGTTGATGGACCAGTGCCGACTCTGAGAACAGCTGATCAGTGAGGGTGGCGGACCCCCACCGATCTGATATTGAAAGTAATGGAGCAATTCTTAAGCCCTAAAGGGGGCTTTACACATAGCGATATCGCTAGCAATATCGCTAAAGCGTCACCGATTTTGTGGCGCAGCAGCGATATTGCTAGCGATATCGCTATGTGTTATACTTACCTCCGACCGGCTCCCCCGCTGTCTGTCGCAGATCGCACGAGATCGTGCAGCTCCAGTTCTCGTCAGGCGCTTCCTGCTGGCGCCGACGAGCGACGCGTGGACACGGGTGGGAGGACGTCAGGATCGCCGCGTCTGAAAGGTAAGTAATGACCGCTGCTGCGTCACTGTGAGATCTGCCTGTGTGACAGCTCACTAGCGACCATGTAGCGATGCACCAGCGATCCTGACCGGGTCATATCGTGGTCGGAATTGCTGGTGCATCGCTAAATGTAAAGGGGCCTTTAGGCCAGTTCCACACATTCGTGTTTCTCAGTATGTAGTCTGACCACGTTGCATGGACTGACTGCAGGTCTCCACCTGAACTTGGCAGATCTCCTTCTGACCTACGGCTGATCAGGAGATCTACAGCCAAGTCCGTGCATTGCAGATGTGTGAAACCAGCCTAATACATAAGTGTCCTTTCGTACGAGGCCTCCCTATGTCACCAGTAAACGCAGCTGCAGAATACTGCGCATTTTGTATTGTCTGACATTAGATCTGCGTTGGCTGATTCTAGCAGCAAACGGAAGATTTTTGACTGTATCTCCCAGATCTCTACAAGATTAGGTTTTTGTGACTTTGCTTAATATATACAAGATTTCGCTAAAGTTCTTAAACTGACATTTCGATCCTTGCGACTTTCAACAGACCTGCATGGATTTTTACTAGAATAACGCAAACTTTTGGTAGAGATTCTGTAACAACGGCTGTCTCATTTCTCCTTGTACATCTCTTCCCAGTTTACCTTATTCTACCCAGACCCGTGTATGTGGAGTCGGGAAGGAATTTTTTTCCCCAATGTGAAGCTTACTGTTGCCACATGGGTTTTTTTTGCCTTCCTCTGGATCAACATGTTAGGGTAGGATATGGGTTGAACTAGATGGACTTAAAGTCTCCCTTCAACCTTAATTACTATGTTACTATGTTACTATGTCTGATGGTCTAATGGACAGAAACGTCACGTTTTACAATGTGTATTGGATAAAACAAATATTATCTCCGTCTAGTGTGTATGGTGGCCTCTTGATTGTCCTCTGACAGATGATGTCGGTGGACATAAGGATTATGCAGTTGGAATTTAAAGGGAATTTGTCAGTAAGTTCTGCTGTGCAATCTTTACGCTGGGGCTGAGACCCTGATTCCAGCGATGTGTCACTTGCTGGGATGCTTTCTGCTATCATTTTGACACAATCCCTGTTTTCTCTGCTGCCGATCTAGCGGAGCTCAGAATGCTGAGCTGTGTATCTCCGCCCACACCTGTGATTAGCTGTCAATATGCAGTGTACGTAGCTTCCAATCAGTGGTGGTGGCGGGGTTACATAGAGCAGTTGACTAGGATGCATGAGACACCTAGTCCTGTAATGATAATCTCCTGCTGATAATATGTTGACACAACAACACGCAGCCTAGTAATTGACACATCACTGGAATCGGGCTCTCTGCCCCTAGATCATGCTTCTCTCAGATTACTTAGCAAAAAAAAAAAACGGTGACAGATTCTTTTTAATCGCCTGATCCTTTTATTCTTTTGAGAAGAGCGGGTGCAACATTATTCTGGGAATGGTTCTCTTATAGAAGCGGAAACGCTTGGCCGTGCCGAGTGTCCCCATGTATGGGGAAATCGGGAGAGATTGCTGTCAGCCGAACTACTGTTCAGCCGACAGGTATCTAATGTGTGTGGCCAGCTTAAGACATTTTGTATTTTGCAGCAGATTTGTCATTGGTGTATAATTTTGTGAATTCACCCTAAAAACACCTCTAAATTCACACTTGGGTAACGTTTGTGTATTTCCAAACTACACCAAGCTGTATTTGCAGTCGGCCTGAC
The DNA here is from genome assembly GCF_039654945.1 of Dendrobates tinctorius. Taxonomy (NCBI): domain Eukaryota; kingdom Metazoa; phylum Chordata; class Amphibia; order Anura; family Dendrobatidae; genus Dendrobates; species Dendrobates tinctorius. The sequence goes on from NW_027361772.1 coordinate 20,045,654, forward strand.
TGATCCATCGTATGTGACACGGGTCGCGTATTTCACTCTCTTATCAGATAAAGCGTCGTCACTGGAGATGCCCCTGTACACGGGCGTAGACGGCTCTGTTCATCTTCTCATTCACCGTCGTTCATTGTGAAGCCTCATCTTCCCGTGGGTGTATAACCATCACTAGATCAGCTTCTCTGCCCTGTTTATTAAAAAGCTTAGCAATGTATGACCTACTCATCTTTATAGTGAGTAATAAAATATTTCTGTAAAATCTGAGGGTGGCATCGCCTCACTTCATGCTTAGTTTGATTTTTTTTTTTTTATTATTTTTTTTATTTTAATCTGAAACAATGGCATATGTGCCCAAACACCGCAGCAGAGGACCTTGCTTGTGTCCTTGATGTCATGTTAAAATGACGATTATCATGGTGTCTGGCAGGAGGACCTGAACAGATGTCTAGTTTTGCGGAAAAGTTATCAGTTATCCAATGCGACTCAGAAATGCCGTGTCTGAATGGAGCGCTTTCGTAGAGTGTCGAAGAGAGGCGATTACAGCACTCGGCGTTTTCTGGCAGTCCCATAGTAAATGAATGGAGCCGTGGTGCACTTGTGCACGATGATGACCTTTAGTGTTGGGGTAAATAACATTATGAATTGTGATGCACAGTGACGCTGCATCTAATGATGCAAACTTTTTTTTTTTTAATTGTTAGGAAGTTATAAGGGTTAAAAGTTGACCAGCAATTTATCATTTTTACAGCTACATTTGCAAAACCATTTTCCAGGACGTCCACCTGACAGCACCATGGAGGACGTCCTCCTCCTCCTTACAGGGACAGGAAGCACACGAGAGGTTAAAGGTCACGTCCCACCCCCTCTCCCTCAGTGTTTTTCCTGTCCCTGCACGGAGGGACACACGAGAAGCTTACCGGAGGGGCTCAGGGGATCGTACGGCTAGTCCAAGCCTTCCCCTGTCGAGGTCCCAGGGCCGAAACTCTCCAGTGGGGAGTCCCTCTGCCCCAAAGGCCAGGAGCAGGACGACGCTCCTGGAGGGAGCCGTTCCTCCCTATGGGAGGCTCTTGGCTCCAAAAACTCACCACCACGGCAGGTGATGGTCGGCTCCCCGCAGGCGGCTGGCCGGGCGGGCAACGACGGACGACTGGTGCAGCGGCGCTGGGAGGCAGGAATGAGGCCTCCGCAGTCCGCCATAGCAGGCGAAGAGGCCGGAGTGGCAGTCCGCCGCAGATGGACGGGGGTTGGCTCCCCACGGCGGCAGGCCAGAAGAGGCCGCCATAGTCGCGCGCAGAGCAGGAAGTGGAGGAGGCGGCCTAGCGCGAGGCCGCGCGTCACTTCCGGTGACGTCAGACGCCGGCCTTTGAATCCCAGCGCGCGCTTCTGAAGCCAGACAGCGCTCGCTACTGAGGCCGGACAGCGCTCCCCACTGAAGCCACACAGCGCTCCCCACTGAAGCCACACAGCGCTCCCCACTGAAGCCACACAGCGCTCGCCTCTGGGGTCCACAGCGCGCGCTCCTAAGGCACAGAGCGCGCTTCTGGAAGATCCAGGGAGCACGCTTCGGAGGTCCATAGCGCCCTGCGGACCGCGCCAGGATGGATGGGGTCGCTCCAGCAGGCGGAGGGGTAAGTGCGCATAGTGCAGACCACCCATTTCCCCAACCCAGATCTGAGTAGGTGCCCCTTCTGTATTATTAGGAGAAGGGAGCCCCGACAGAATCCCCCTCGGGGGCGAAGGACCCGGCAAAGGCCACCTCCAAATCGGTCAAATGCCTAGTATGCAGGGTAAAGCTGCCAGACGCATACAACAAGACCCTATGCGGACCCTGTACCTCAAGAGTCGTAGGCGAGGAACAGCCATCCCTCCTAGCCGAAATGAGATCGCTGATAAGGGAGGAAGTTCGGGCCTCTACATCCAGCCTCGCACGGCGTCAGCCCCCAGCCCAGGGCCGAGTCGCAAACGTCCAAGGTGGGAAGCGGACCCAGAGTCGGAAGAAAGCCCTAGTGAGGAGTCCGAATTCCGGGATTCGGATCAGGTAGAAGAAGGCGAGATCCGGGGGGATAGACAAGATCAGAGCAGGAAATACCTATTCAGACTGAAGGACACGGACGAGTTGGTCCAAGCAGTCAGAAATACTATGCAGATAGAGGAGGTCCCTAAACCACAGTCCAGGCAGGACTTAGGCCGGTTTCACATTAGCGCATTTTCAGCGCGCGCACGACCGGGGGTAGCTCTGCCCCCGAGCCGGCTCTCTGCCCGGTGTGCCCGCCCCTTCCTTGTAGCGCCGCCTCCTAGCGGACAGCGGCGCCTGCGATCGGCACACCCTATCTTTAGCATAGGGTGCGCCGATCGTGCGCAGGCCATGCGCTAGTTGCGCTTTGACCTGCGCTGCGCACTTTTGACGGTGCGCCGTGCGCGCCAAAATCAAACTTTTCGGATTTTGGCGCGCACGGCGCACCGTCAAAAGTGCGCAGCGCAGGTCATAGCGCAACTAGCGCACGGCCTGCGCACGATCGGCGCACCCTATGCTAAAGATAGGGTGCGCCGATCGCAGGCGCCGCTGTCCGCTAGGAGGCGGCGCTACAAGGAAGGGGCGGGCACGCCGGGCAGAGAGCCGGCTCGGGGGGCGGAGCTACCCCCGGCCGTGCGCGCGCTGAAAATGCGCTAATGTGAAACCAGCCTTAATGTTCGGAGGACTGGTGGCCCGGAGACAGGTAGTGTTCCCTGTAAGTGAACACATCAAAACGATGGTCCAGGAGGAGTGGAAGGAGGCAGAGCGTCGACTGTCACTCTCCCGAGACTTTAGAAGCAGACTGCCTTTTGATCCTGAGGAAACCCGAGCATGGGAGGAAATTCCTAAAATAGATGTCCCAGTCTCTAAAGTTACCAAAAAGACGGCTATCCCATTCGAGGACTCATCAGGTCTTCGAGACCCGATGGATAGGACGGCAGACGTCTTATTAAAAAGAGCGTGGGAGACGTCGGCGGCTCTTATTAAGGCCAACATAGCAGCCACCTCGGTGGCCAGGTCTATGTTTTTGTGGATGGGGCAGTTGGAAGAGCACCTAACCAACAAGACCCCTAGATCAGACATCCTAGCATCCCTTCCCTCATAAAATCGGCTACGGCGTTCCTATCAGATACGTCGGCCGAATCGGTAAGATTTGCAGCCAGAAACAGCTCCCTCTCCAACGCGGCCCGAAGAGCAGTCTGGCTCAAATCCTGGTCGGGGAACAACGCTTCAAAAACTAAGCTATGCGCCATCCCCTTCTTGGGCCTGAGGGTATTCGGGCCAGCCCTAGATAACATTCTAGAGCTGGTGTCCGATAAGGCCTGTTTCACACTTCCGTTTTTTCAAATCCGTCAAAATCTGTTGGTTTCCGTAAAAAAACGGATCCGCCATTTTTTTGCAGGATCCGTTTTTTTTCCATAGCGGTTACCGCGGATCCGTCAAAAAACGGATCCGTTTTTTTTTAAAACGGATCCGTTTGCATCCGTTTCCGTCAAAAAAACGGAAACGGATCCGTTTGGCGGACACAAAAACGGAAGTGTGAAACAGGCCTAAAAAGAAGGGATTCCCGGAGAAAAAACCCAGACGGCCCCAGTCCTTTCGGAGAGGCTCCTTTTCTAGGAGGCAGACCGAGTTCAGGGGTCGGGCAAGGTCCAGTAGAGGCTCCTATAAGGGCTCCTTCAGCCAGACCGGAAGGGACAGAGGTCCTCCATTCACATCAACCTCTAGATCGAGGAGGCAATGACGCCATAGGTATTGGGGGGAGACTTCGCCACTTCGCAACAAACTGGTCCCGAGTCACCCACAATCAGTGGGTCCTCAGAACCATCGCGGAGGGCTACAATATAGAGCTTTATTCTCCTCCCCCCGAAAGATATATTACCCCCACTGTCGTCCTGGAGGACTCCGCAATGTGGACGGATCTACAGGACATGGTAAAATCAAAGGTCATAGTACCAGTTCCCCCGTCAGAAAGAGGGAAAGGGCACTATTCGTCCCTGTTCTCGATCACAAAACCGTCTGGCGAGGCCCGTACCATCATAAACCTGAAACCACTAAATGCCTGGGTCAGGTACAAGAGATTCCGGATGGAATCGGTCCGATCCGCAACCCTCCTGATAGATCGGGATGCCGTCATGTGCACCCTAGACCTAAAGAAGGCCTACTACCAGATCCCTATCCATCCCTCTTCCCAGAGACTGCTAAGGTTTGCAGTCAGCTTACCAGCCCGGACCTGCCACTTCCAGTTCCAGTGTCTTCCATTCGGGTTAGCCTCAGCTCCCTTTACAAAGCTGGTGGGAGAAGTAGTGGCCTACCTGAGAGATCAGGGTATCGTGATCATACCCTATCTAGACGACTTCCTACTGGTGGCAAGATCCAGGGAAGCGCTTGTTCGCGACAGAAACCGAGCAACTGCGGTAATGGAGTTCCTCGGATGGGTGATCAATTGGGAGAAGTCGAACATCAGGCCAGAAACCAGGAAAATATTTCTCGGGGTCCTCCTAGACTCAACCGACAGAATATCCTGGCTACCCGAACAGAAGCAGAGGACTATTCAGACCAGAACCAGAGACCTGTTGAGACGTCAGTGCTCCATAAGAGAGGCAATGGAGGTCCTGGGCCTCATGACGGCCTGCATCCAGTGCGTCCGATGGGCCCAATTCCACTCAAGATCACTGCAGAAAGAGATCCTTGCGAGGTGGGACAGAAGTCAGGTGTCGCTAGACAGACCCCTAAGGCTGCCAGAACGAGTAAGAGAGTCCCTTCGGTGGTGGACACGGTTCAGAAACCTTCAGGTGGGCGTATTTTGGACAGCCTCTCCATACGTGGTAGTCACCACGGACGCCAGTGTGTGGGGTTGGGGAGCCCACATAGAAGGGAAAATCTTCCAGGGGAGATGGCCAGTAGACATCAAGACCAGATCCTCCAATTTCAGAGAATTCTACGCGGTCTGGGAAGCGCTACGGCGGAACCAGTCGATACTAGAGAATCGTCATGTCCGTATACTATCCGACAATATGACGACAGTGGCATTCCTGAAGCACCAGGGAGGGACCAGACATCAACCACTACAGGACCTAGCGGGAAAAATATTCACTTGGGCAGAAAGAACAGTCCGATCAGTGACCGCAGTACACCTAGAGGGTTCCCAGAACGAAGTAGCAGATTACTTGAGCAGACAACGGATCCGCCCGACAGAATGGGAACTGAACGAAGAGATCTTCAACCATCTCTGTCAGCGTTGGGGGACCCCCAGTATAGATCTCTTTGCAAGCCGAAAGAATTCGAAAGTCCCCAGATTCTATTCCCTGAATCCGACGGACCACCCAGAAGGTGTGGATGCCCTGAGTCAGACCTGGGGAGAATCCCTCTCCTACGCATTCCCGCCACTGGCCCTCATACCGGCAGTGCTCAGGAAGATACGCGAGGACCACGCACGAGTGATGTTGATCGCTCCATATTGGCCGAAGAGAAGCTGGTTTCCCCTTCTAGGAGCCATGGCAGTCGGAAATCCAGTCGAGCTACCCCTGTGGAAGGACATCATCCACCAGGGCCCGATCTACCATCCAAACCCAGCAAGACTTCATCTATCGGCTTGGATCCTGAGAGGGACATCCTGAAGACAAAGGGATTGTCGGACCAGGTCATATCCACCCTACTGGCCAGTAGAAAACCGGTGACATCCGCAATCTATAGGAAGATATGGAAAAGATTCTGTCTGGAGGGTGGCAGGTCCGATCTCGTGGCAGGCACCCCTGACCTCCCTAGCATACTAAGTTTTTTGCAGGCAGGTTTTAATAAGGGCCTTAAGCCTAGCACACTAAAGGTCCAGATTTCAGTCTTAAGCGCCTTCTTCGATTACCAGCTAGCTGCTCATCCCTGGGTAATAAGATTTATAAAGGCCACGCAGCGCCTGCGCCCCACGATTAGGCAGTTCACCCCGCCGTGGGATCTGGGTCTGGTACTCAGGTCCCTCTGTACAGACCACTACGCACTAGGGGTGAAAATAACCATCTCTGCCCTCACCCGTAAAACGGCCTTCCTAGTAGCCATTACCACGGCCAAAAGGATAGGGGAGATCCAGGCCCTGTCCACTAAGGACCCATATCTACAGATAAGAGAGGATAGTATAATCCTAAGGTTAGACCCGGCATTTACCCCGAAGGTAGTCTCCTCAAAGAATCTGAACCAAGAGGTAGTGTTACCATCGTTCTGCGACAATCCCCGTAATAAAAAAGAACAGCGTCTTCACTCGCTGGATGTGAGGCGCGCGGTGCTAGACTATCTAGAGGCCACCAATAGCTGGCGCATTGACCCAAACTTGTTCATCCTTTTTGGGGGTAAAAATAAGGGGAAGAAAGCCTCTAAGGCGTCTATCGCGCGCTGGATTACCTCAGTAATCTCTGACGCCTACCAAGCCGAAGGCGTTTTCCCGCCAGGGTCCATAAAAGCCCACTCTACGAGGGCGGTATCAGCCTCATGGGCTGAACGGGCGGGGGCCTCGGTTGACCAAATCTGTAGAGCAGCAACCTGGGCCAGTCTGAATACATTTTGCAAGCACTACAAGCTTGACGTGTTGGCTGGTCAGCAGACCGCATTCGGGAGAAAAGTTCTCCAGGCGGTGATCCCACCCTGAGGAGGTGCTTTGGTACTCTCCATGGTGCTGTCAGGTGGACGTCCTGGAAAATAGGTATTAGACCTACCGGTAATGATGTTTCCAGGAGTCCATCCTGACAGCACGGGTACTTCCCTCCCTGTTATGTTATACTATGTTGTATTTTGATATGTCATATGCTGTAATATGATTGTTTCATTAAACTGTTACTAGCATCATCCACCTTGCGGTACTTGTTAAATCACTGAGGGAGAGGGGGTGGGACGTGACCTTTAACCTCTCGTGTGCTTCCTGTCCCTGTAAGGAGGAGGAGGACGTCCTCCATGGTGCTGTCAGGATGGACTCCTGGAAACATCATTACCGGTAGGTCTAATACCTATTTTTTTGGGGACCACCTCAAATTTGAAGTGACTTTGAGGGGTCTATATGACAGAAAATACCCAAAAGTGACACCATTGTAAAAACTGCACCCTTCAAGGTGCTCAAAACCACATTTAAGAAGTTTATTATCCCTTCAGGTGCTTCACAGGAATTTTTGGAATGTGGAAGGAAAAAATAAAAATTTACCATATATTTTGGACTATAAGATGCATCGGACTATAAGACGCACCCAGGTTTTAGAGGTGGGAAAAAAATTTGAAGCAAAAAATGTGGTAAAATGTTTAATAACATACTATTATTTGTGGTGGTATTATTTGTAATAGTATGTTGTTATGTTGGAAGCTGCGGGACCAGTGTGGTGTCTGTAAACTACTATATGAAGACGATGGTGGATGAGTATAAGAATGGGGGCACAGGGCTTTTATTTAAAGCACCACTCCAGCACTGAAAAATAACATTGGATTGCTGCTTTAAGATCCCATGGGAGAACTATAACTCCAAGCATGTACTGCAGAGCCTATGGCATGCTGGGAGTTATAGTTCACCACAACAGTGGCAGAGTGCTTTTTTATATGTTGTAATTACTAAACTTTTAATTAATTCTTACTTGTACAGGCGGTGCTCACAACAGTGCAGGTCCTGCAGCTAGCCATGCTAGAAAGCCAAAAGTATCTCTCTACAGCCTACAGGACCTGTGGTGAGGTAATGAAGGGCTGGAGCATCACATGACGGCACAGAGCCCTCCCTCTTATTACCTCACCACAGGTCCTGTAAGAGGAAGCTGCATTGTTTCTAGTATGGTGTCTGCAGGACCTGTGGTGACATAATGAAGATGGAGTGCTCTGTGCCTTCATGTGATGCTCCAGCCCGACCTCTTCATTACCTCATCACAGGTCCTATAATGACGGGAGCACTTGGAATCAGCACAGACCGTGCTGTGCTGTGAGGTATGTGACTGCAGCGATCTCCCCCCGTGGCACCCTGCTCCTGCCGCCTCCTTCTCCATTGGACTCACAATCTCCTCTGCTGCTGCAGCAATCTGGGGCTAGGGAAACCATGTGGGTCTGCTGTTGAAGTGAAGGAATATTCATTTGCTGCTCCCCGCCCACTGCTCAGTGCTGACAGGTGGGCGGGGAAGCGGCTAATGAATATTCCTTCACTTTAAGCATCGGGACCACGTGTTTTCCCCAGCAACGGATTCCTGCTGCGGCGACATTTTCCTGCCTCCTTAGAGTGCTATCCCACTCCGCCGCTGCCCCCTCCCCACATGTTACATTCGGACCATAAGTCGCAACCCACACTTTGCTCCCAAATTTGGAGGAAAAAAAGTGCGTCTTATGATCCGAAAAATACGGTACTTTTCCTTCACAAAAATTTTACTTTAGACCAATTTTTTTTTTTTTTTTTTAACTTTTGCAAGGGTAACAGGAGAAAATGGACCATGCAATTTGTTGTGCATTTTCTCCTGAGTACGCCAATACCCCATATGTGGGGGAAAACTACTGTTTGGGCGCACAGCAGGGCTTGGAAGGGAAGGAGCGACATTTGACTTTTTGAATGTGAACTTTGCTGGAATAATTAGCGGCCACCATATCATGTTTGGAGAGCCCCTGGTGTGCATAAATAGTGGAAACCCCCATCAAGTGACACCATTTTGGAAACTAGACCCCTTAGGGAACTTATCTAGATGTGTATTGAGCACCTTGAATCCACAGATGCTTCACAGAAGTTTATAACGTAGAGCCGTAAAAATAAAAAAAATCACTTTTTTCCCACAAAAATATTTTTAAGCTCCAAATTTTGTATTTTAACAAGGGTAACAGGAGAAAATAGATGCCAAAATTTCTTTTGCAATGTCTCCTGAATTCATCGATACCCCATATGTGATTGAAAACTACTTTTGAGGCCCAGTGCAAAGCTCAAAACGAAATAGCGCCGTATAACAGTGTGAATTTTGCTGCACTGGTTTGAGGGTGCCATGTCACATTGGCAGAGCCCCTGAGGTGCTAGAACAGCAAAACCACCATAAGTGACCCCATTTTACAAACTAAACCTCTCAATAAATTCATCAAGGGGTGCAGTGATTATTTTGACACCACAAGTGTGTCACAGAATTTTATACCATTGGGCAGTGAAGAAAAAATAATTTGTTTTTACCACCAAAATTGTGTGTTAACCCTAAATTTTACATTTTCATACTGGGAAACCGGTAAAAATGTCACCAAAATTAGTCCCACAATTTCTGATGAATGCAGAAATACCCCATATGTGGCTGTACAGTACTGCTTAGCCAGAGAAACTAGGAAGGGATGGAGCGCCATTTGCCTTCTGGAGCGCAGATTGTCCTAGAATTGTTTGCGGACTACATATACAGAGCCCCTAAGTGCTAGAAAAGTAGAATCCCCACATCAGTTGACCCCATTTTGGAAATTATACCCCTTTGGGAATTTATTTACAGTTGTGGTGACGATTTTTACTCCATGGGTGTTTTCCAGAAACAAGCCGCAGTGGATGTTGCTGAGTGAAAATCGCAAACTGACATTGTAGTGACCAGTACGTTGTGCCTGGCCTGTGTTTCTGGAGACAGGCACCCATAAATTAGGGGGGCTCTCATCGCTGCAGAAATGCCAACACGTGGACAATATATGTGGTTTGGGTGCACTGTGGGGCTCAGATGGGAGGGGGGTATTTGGATTTAAGAGCGTAGAATTTGCTGAATTTCTTCTGGAGGGTGAGGAGCCATTTCACTTTTCCAGATCCTTTTTACTACCAGTAACGTGGAAGCCCCCTATATTTCTGTAAACACATGACAGACCTGAGTGGGGACTTGATTTTTGTGGTTTGAGTTGAAGCTTTTATTGGGAACATTTTACATAACATTTGGGTTCACATTTTTCCAGCGCTCTATGCTGAGTACTTACTTTGTGGTGTCCATCTAAATCTCGGAGTGATGTGATTCAGATGAAACCCCCGAGGGATCCATTCACTATAATGAGGCAGCAGAGTTACTGGACTCCGTCTGGCCTCTGTTCAGCGTTGTTCTTCTTTTCAGAAGTGCACAAAACTGTGGCTGACTGCACTTTTATACAATCCTCAAAAGATGTACACTGCCAGATCACAGGTCTTATGGCGTCCAGTGTTAGGGAATTTTCCATTGTGGGATTCGTCTGAATCACGTGTTTCAGAGATTTCCATGGAATCCCCGGTGTAAGCTCTCAGCGCAGAGCGCAGGATAAATGTGCGCCTTACTGCAATCTTGTTTTTTGTTTTTTTTTTACATAAATGTATTTATTGGAAAAATATTTTTCTTTTTTTTTTTTTTATTTGTGGATTTTTTAAAAATATTTTTACTTTTTAATATATATATATATTTTTTATATTGTCCCATCCTGGGATATCACTGTGTAGCATCAGATCGCTGCTTTGATATTCTGCAATGCTGCTGCACTGCAGAGCATTAGAACAGCATCTGACAGGCAGGGAAGGAGGCATGTCAGCGCCTGCTCTCTGCAGATGCTCACAAGTCACCATCTCTGTAGGATCCTGAAAGGACCATGCGGCCATCTTGTGGCTGGGGGTCTCCATGGTGACCATTAGAACAAAGCGATCACATTGCGTTGTTGTGATGGGAGCATTCAGGGGAGCCCCTTCCTGGTGTACGATCCCCTCGATGTCGCTGTCACTATTGACAGCGGCATTCGAGGAGTTTAACGCCCGCGATCGGTGCTTGCACCAATCGTGGGTGTTTCTGTGGGGTGTCAGCTCTCACACAGAGCTGACACTTGAACCCGATCACTGCGGCGCTCAGTATGAGGCCACGCGATCGGTGCGCTGTACATACAGTTGTGCTCAAAAGTTTACATACCCTGGCAGAATTTTTGCTTTCTTTGCCTTTTTTCAAAGAATATGAACGACAGCACCAAAACTTTTTCTCCACTCATGGTTATTGTCAAACTACTGTGTTTTTTTTTCTTCTTAAATCCTAATGACAAATCCAAATGACCCTGATCAAAAGTTTACATACCCATTTCTTATAATACCTTGTATTGCCCCACTAACATCAATGACAGCTTGAAGTCTTTTGTGGTAGTTGTGGATGAAGTTCTTTATTTTCTTAGATGGTAAAGCTGCCCACTCTTCTCCGCAAAAAAACTCCAGTTCCTGTTACTATTGGGCTGTCTAGCATGAACTGTGCGCTTGAGATCTCCCCAGAGTGGCTCAATGATATTGATGTCAGGAGACTGAGATGGCCACTCCAGAACCTTCACTTTGTTCTGCTGTAGCCAATGACAGGTCGACCTTATGTTTTCGATTGTCATCATGTTGGAACGTCCAAGTACGTCTCATGCGCAGCAGTATTTGCTGATAACGTGCTTCATTCATCTTTCCTTCAACTTTGATCAAGTTTCCTGTGCCTTTGTAGCTCACACATCCCCAAAACTTCAGCGAACTACCTCCGTGGTTTACAGTAGGAATGGTGTTCCTTTCATCATAGACCTTGTTTACCTCTCTCCAAATGTAACGTTTTTGGTTGTAGCCAAGAAGTTCAATTTTAGTCTCGTCACTCCAAATTACCTTGTTCCAGAAGTTTTGAGGCTTGTCTCTTTGCTGTTTTGCGTATTGTAGGCGAGATACTTTGTGGCATTTGAGCAGTAATGGCTTTCTTTTGGCGACTCGACCATGCAGCCCATTTTTCTTCAAGTGCCTCCTTATTGTGCATCTTGGAACAGCCACACCTCTAGTTTTCAGAGAGTCCACTATTTCAGCTGATGTTATTTGTAGGTTTTTCTTTGCATCCCGAACAATTTTCCTGGCAGTTATGGTCGAAATTTTTGTTGGTCTGCCTAAGCGTGGTTTTGTTTTTACAGAGCCCCTGATTTTCCATTTGTTAATCACAGTTTGAACGCTGCTGACTGGCGTTATCAATTCCTTGGATATCTTTTTGTATCCCTTTCCTGTTTTATATACTGTAGTTCAACTACCTTTTACTGTAGATCCGTTGACAATTCTTTTGCTTTCCCCATGACTCACAATCCAGAAACGTCAGCGGCTGTATGAAAGAAGGAAGAGTCTGTCTGGATCCTAGAAACTCACTCAGCTTTCATGCACACACACTGATTCCAAGCAAACAGGTCACAAGTGAGGATGTTACCTTTAGTAGCCATTCAGACCCATTTGTGTCAACTTCTGTGAATGTTATCAGGCCAAAATTACCAGGGTATGTGAACTTTTGATCAGGGTCATTTGGATGTTTTGGGTTGTCGTTAAGATTTAAAAAGAGAAAACACAGTAGTTTGACAATAAATGGCTTCACCCAACCACTAACCATGACAGAAAAAGTTTTGGTGCTATTATTCTTATTCTCTGAAAAAAGGACAAGAGAGCAAAAATTCTGCCGGGTTATGTAAACTTTTGAGCACAACTGTATACTCTGGTTTGTGGGAATGCAGTTCCCGTAGAGCAGTACTAGTGTGTCGCATGTCAGGAAGGGGTTAAAGAGTAACCATCGTTTTAATTTTGTCATAAATCAGTAGTACATGTGAAAATATTCAACTTTGTAATATATCTTATTGGAGAAATCTGCCTCTGTCTCCTCCTGGACTGATCATTCATTCTCAAAATTCTCAACTCACAGGTAAAATTTTGGTGCTCATAAAGTTTTATGGAGAACTGTATCTGTCAATTTAGGAGAACTTGCAGCAGAATGTCTGTTGGCCTCTAGCTCCTCCCTCTCCATAGAATTTTAAAAGCACCAACTGTCATTTCCCTTCTTGGTAATGGAAAAATCTGTCTTCCCTAAACACCGATTTTTACTGCTGAATTGAGAAATAAAGATCTACACAGGAGGCGAAAGAAACAGATTTCTATGATAAAATATATTACAAAGTTGCTTATTTTCTTATATACTCTTGATTTATTAAGTTAGAAACCAAAAGTTACTCTTTAAGCAAGACGGGGAAGGAAGCTGATGTTACTTGGGAATAGGTAGGGCAGCTGTGACTACCAGGGCTGTGGAGTCGGTAAGCCAAACCTGCGACTCTGACTCCTCAATTTCCCTTCCACCGACTCCGACTCCAACATATATTGCTTATATTTAAGTGAAAAATTTATTGTAGTACAATGTGAACATCAGACATTTAATCATTTTTATGATACAATAATCTAGATATTTAGATAGAACATAATATATATTTATTGGAATACAACTTTAGAGCACAAAAAACCGTACTAAATTGTAAATATGTAATACACTATGTAATATCGATATAATATATATATATATATATATCACTATGTAATAAACTATGTAAGTGGCAAAAAAACAGTTTTCAACAAAAACATACTAAATAACATTTGTGCAGTCTATGAATTTGTTCTAAGAAATAGAATTGCCTCCATCAGATCCTCCTTCATAGATGACCTAAAATCTGACCTAATAATTTTAAGGCCATAGAACAACCTCTCTACAGTAACTTGGGTTGGAGGCAAAGCCGTAACCACATGGGAACATCTCTAACAATTTCCAAGTATAAAGGAATTGCCTCATGCACAGTCAGTTTTGATGAACTGCTGAATTTTTCTTTTTCTTTGCGAACAAGTGAAACATTTTGCTGAAATATGGTTAATCTGCTTGCTATAGGAGACGGAGTGAAATCTTTTTCCTTGCAGCAACGCTTTGTCTGCTCCATATCATCCAAATACTTGTCAAAGTCAAACTCCTCATGTGATGAGGATGATGATATGGCAGCAGTAGCACTGTCAGGACCCAAGTCCTCTTGCACCTGGCAGTCCTCCTGTAGGCCACTCTTCCTAACTGCTACCTCAGTCAGAGCTTCTTTTCCTTTAGTAAGCTGTTGATCATCAAGCAATATACGATGACTTTTTAGTCCACATAAGCAGCTGCCAGAAAAATTTTATTTTCCAATAGCTGTGTCTCTCTCCGTTTCATTGAAGCAGGAATGCCATCTGCGATTAAATCTCCTCTTTGGGACAGGCAAAATAGCAAGTTCTTCCACTCCCTTATGAAAATGCCAGGAGTTAAATCCTCAGCTTGTAATTTTTTAGTCACAGTAAATAGGTGATTAAGCAATTCCTTCAATTCAGCCACCTGTGTCCATTGACCTTCATTTAGGGTTACCTGAGGGTTCGCCATATCTATAAGAAACGGTTTTAGCCAGGATCAAAACTAGGGGGGGGCAGAACCTCATACTGTTCCGCAGTATCTCATACTGCACACCTCAGCTGCTGCAGAACCTTATACTGCACACCCCTACACTTGAAAATAAAGCCTGCACCTTAAGATGTGGTGAATGCAGTCTATTTATTCCAACTATCAATTGATGTTGATGTGTTACTGAAGACGAGCAATGCCTGTCCTGGGCGTCCTTTTGGGCAGCTATGAGGTGTACCTGACTGGTGCTAAAAGAAAAGCATTGTTAGTCTGTGTGCTACCTGGCTTTCATTCTTTTAGGTACAGATAAGATATGGATAGAGCAGATTTCTAATCTGCTTTTGCTATTGAAAACATTATCTATGAGCTCAAAAACCTTTCAGGTGATGCGGTTTTTTAAAAAGCTGATCTGCATTTGTAGCTGAAAAACGTATCCTCAAAAAACACAGCAAAAACGCTGTGTGTGAATGTAGCCTTAGATCAGGAATAGAACAGCCATTTATTGGACATTTCATTACTTTCCCAAATTCCTATGAAAAAATATTCAGCACATTCTGCATTGAACTACTGTACCCAATTTATTATATATTTTAGGAGTCGGACCATTTTATACCGACTCCGACTCCACAGCCCTGGTGACTACTGAAACAAGCCAAGAAGTCTGACAGGAGAGAATGTTGTCTGTCCAGTTGATTTTGCTACTTGTGCACAAGATTTAGAGAAAAGATGGCGGAAAATTGAGTGCAAGTCACACGCTCGTCCTGGAAGTCATTTTGTTTGATGACTTCTGCATTGTTTGAATTCCATCACCCGTCATGTCTAGATTATTTAAAGGGAACCTGTCACCAGGTTTGGCCGTTACGGTCCGGTCCCATGGGTGTCACTGATC
The DNA here is from genome assembly GCF_039654945.1 of Dendrobates tinctorius. NCBI lineage: Eukaryota > Metazoa > Chordata > Amphibia > Anura > Dendrobatidae > Dendrobates > Dendrobates tinctorius. The sequence goes on from NW_027361772.1 coordinate 20,060,718, forward strand.
CTGGTCCGGCGCCTCCCATCTTCTTGCGATGTCGCCCACCTGCTTGCTTCATGTGGATGACGTGTCTCTGCGTCATCCACATAAGCTCCCCAGCATCGCGCTCCTGCGCAGGCGTACTTATGAGGTATCTGTCATGTTTCTAATGTTATTGGAACGTTCGTTGTGATATACCTTGATGTCATTCTAATTTTTTTGACCTGATCTGGATTCTCAATATGAGCATGTTCGTTATGTTTTACAGAAGATCAGGGAACATTCTTTCTTTACAAAATTGGAAAAAAAAATTTCTTTTCCTATTCAAGAAATATCGTTCCTGGGATTCATTGTATATGCTGAAAAATTTAAGATGGATCCTGGGAAGGTGCAGGCTATAATTGATAATCGGGAGGCAACGAAGCCATGGGTGGAAACGCGCGTCGAGGCTTGTTACATCCCACACGCGCGATCTGCATTAGATTCAGCTGCACCATGACTCAAGGTAATGAATTTTAAACTATCCCTATTCCTTAGTTACAATCATTCACTGACTGGTGACCTTATGGCCACTCTATCCTGCTGTGGCATATTACTTAGGCTAACATTGGCTTCATAGGATTAGATGGAGTAATGTGTTTTTTACTCTGTTTTTGAACAGCTGAACTTGTGCAACCGTGTGCCGTGTGGGACATCTGTTTCCCTGTCAGGTGTCTATGTCTGCAATTGTCTATCATTCTAGGGGGAATGAACATACCCTTTATGTACTGTAGATCTACATTCAGCCGTACTATACCTATAAAAATAATAATTTTTTAGGTGCTAACTGAATGGACTTATATACTTTGTGAAGGATGCTGTATTTCCTCTTATGACATATTATGACACTTTGTACTAATTTTAACTGCCGCCCTTTGCTTTTTTGATCTAGTGTTATGCATGTTATCACAATTTAGGTGTAATATTCTCAATAACATTTCTATATAGCACTTTTGATACTCTTTATTGAGCCTCTATATTGTATCAAGGATTATTTTTTAGAACTTGCCCATACTATGGATAATATTATGGTGAATGATATGGACCTTTGGGCATTTAACCCATGAGGCACTATACTATTGTATTCACCTGATGAACTTTTCATCCTTGATCTTTTGAGCTTTTTTTTTCGGTTTTCAAGATCAGTCAGACTGATGGCAATCAACTGATCAAGGTGCAGTTTCCATAGTAAAGAACTAATCAGTGATGAAAGCCCCATGGAAGGCATTTTCTTGGGGTGTAAAAATAAACTTGCTGTATTTTATTTCCTCCTTCCTATACTCCTTTGTTCGGTCTGACTGATGGTCCTCTGTTCACTTCTGTGCATACCGACTTATTTCTCCTGAAGAAATGTCGCATGACCCTATGCGGCAGCCAATCGTATTTACTTGTTGGGGTCCCTTAAGGCTATTCTCTACACGGATTTTTTTTTATTCGTTCCGTTCTTGATTAGCAGTATAGTAATATTTCCGGACCATCTGTCTCCCGATTGCAGCACTTTTACATTATATCATTGTTACCCATGTGTTCAGGATATGTCGCTTGGCATAGACTTTAGTGAATCTCTCCTGTGCCACATTTCCGTACTTCTAAACTAGCAAATCTTATTTCTGCAAAGAAATACAGATTTTTGTATTGTTTTTTTTCGAATTATATTTCCACATTTTGTTAAATTGCATTTACTTGTGTTTTAGCACAGATAATATGACCCTTAAAGAGGTTTGAGTCCAATTCATTACGGTGGTGATGTTGGTGTGGAGTTTGTTTTACGAATCTCCTTTTATATTTAGCTAATTTTAGCCTATTGTAAATGTTAGATTGCCTTAGTGAAAAGACGACATGGGGCTCCCAAAAAAATGAATACATGTTTTCATTGGATAGCTGATTTTTCCCAAAAAAAAAAAAAAAAAGTTGAATGGGGTTGACCGGCCCTTCAAAAAGCATCATGACGACGTCCACATTGTTTGGCAGTAGCGCACATTAAATTGTGAACTATGTCTTTAGTAACTTTTATACCATGCCCTCTCTCACCCCTATTTGATGCCAGGTCTCCGTTTGGTGGCATCAGAAAATCAGGTCCTCCAAAAAGTTTTCTATTCATATAGGTTTCAGAGGAACACCTTTAGAGATTTGCCAACTCTTCTGAGATTCTCCCCCTTTTTAAGGAGTCTCCCAGACATTGGCATATATTGTTAGAGATGGCCATGTGAAACATGAAGCCAAGTCCTCTAGCAGAAGAACTGCTCTTTGCAGCAGCTCTACACTTCGACCCAAAGCAGGTCAGCCCACCCTACGATAACTGTACTTTTTTTTCCACAATTGTGAGTAAAGGCTTGAAGGGAGAAGGCTAAATTTGAGCGTATTATGAAGCAGAACACTGGAATCGACCAACACAGATGTTAACAAAGTACAAAACAATCTTTGGGACCACCAAAGATGATCTTTTAGGAGGACACATGGTCGTCCTTCTGGTAGAGACCATTCTGCATGAGCGAGACCAAACTTTGCATCCATGCTTTAGGCTAGGTTCACATTGTGTTTTAGGCTACTGTGTGATGCTACATCGAGGCTTACGTCTGAAGTTTTGTAAAACAGGATTCGGGTGTTTTTGCAGATGGAGCCATTCACTTTAAAGATGCAGTCGGAGTCGCATTGTTCTCGTTTGGACATAATTTTCGCCAGCATCCACCTATTTGAGCCAGATGCCAAGACGTGGTCGCCTGCCTCAAATAGCTGGATTATGCCGAAAATGATGTCTGACAATCAGTGTCTGCATCGTTAAAGTTTTAGTACAATTGAATTGTGTTTTTACAATTTTTGCCTTTTTTGACAAGGGCTGTTGCTTTCAGGAAAGGGTATGTGAAAGGGTATGTGACATTGGTTGACAGAAGTGGCGCAACATCAGTCACCCAAGAGGTGTCATAAAGGGGTATCTTCTGTCATGGGTCATTGTGATGAATTTGGTAAATTTTCAGACTGCTTAATCTAATTTTACATACAGCTGACAGGGTAACCACATCCTAGTTAGTAAAGGTATTATTTTTTTTTTTTGCGTCATAAGTAAGCAGACGTTACCTTAGAAAAACCCAGCCGGGTTTGTTCCACTGTGCAAGTGCAGACAGGAAAAGAGCAGCTAGGGTTAACGTTGTGTTATCGGTGCGGTGATACTCGCACCCCTCTTCCTCTTTTCTCCACTCTTGCTTTGCTTTTCCATTTTGAGCGTCTTACAACATCGGTGTAATGGAAAAGAAAGTATTGTTAGTTACTAGCGTAGATATTTATAGAGGATTTCTAGGTGAGATGTGTTAATAGAATGTAATCTATTAATAAATGCAGCATCACGACTGGAAATCCCCCTATAAAATAATATAAAAAATACTGAATTCTTGCAACTACCGGCCATGGGGTTGGGGGGGTGAATAATTTGGAGCTTTACCTAATTCAAAGTGTAGGATGTGGAGTGATATTACCTATAAGACATAAAGTGATGGCGCTTTTAGTTTAGACAAACAGATCTCAGCCCAAAAAAAGTGGCAGGGTACGGGGTCCGTGCAGGGTACGGGGGCCGTGCAGGGTACGGGGGCCGTGCAGGGTACGGGGGCCGTGCAGGGTACGGGGGCCGTGCAGGGTACCGGGTGCATTTACCGGTTCCTGGCTCTTGCTACACTCATGTCCTTGACAAAGACCGCTCACGGTTGAAACATTGGACCATATCTGTTTTGTCTCCTTTCTGGATCAGAAAAAAATACTTTCAGCAAGACTTATCCTTTTTATGGTGCTGATCTTCTGATTAGTCGCCTCCCCGTGTCCTCATGCGTGTGTTATACTGCAATGATGACACCACGCCAGACCTACTAATCAAAAGAAGAGGTGGTGATGCCGGCAAATAGGAGGTCACTGGTCAGGCGGCCGTAGACTACCGATGTGGCCGCTGACCCAGGTTTCTGTGAATCTTTTCGATAACCTCTGACAGTCACCTCTTCGTTCCCGACAGCACGCATCGGAGCCCTAATCTTAAAATAAATGTGAATCCTACAGCTGGGGACACGTCAGACATTTCCGGCATATTCTCTGGCTATGCAAGGTTTGCTTCAGGTGCGACAGCCCCTTTTAAATAGGTTCTATTTAGGGAATCTAGTATGATCTGCACCAATCTGAATGTGATTAACTATTTTCTTGTAGATTGTAAGCTCTCACCAGCAGGGTCGTCTTATTTTGCTTTAATTATTGTATTGTTAACGTTGTTACTTATGACTTGTGTTTGGAACTGTTAAACTTTAAAGCGCTGCGGAATATGTTGGCGCTATATAAAGATGATGATGATGATGATGATGATGATGATGATGATGATCAGAAAAGGTCCTCAATATCGTACCCCTTTATTTCTAATATGTGGCTTTGCAATTGCACAGCAGGTCCATAGTCCAGTGGGCAGTCGGGCCATCCTGCCACATCCGACGCTGGCTTACAGTCTTTCCATGTGTGCCCCACAGTACAAGCGTCGGGACCTAATGAAGCTGGGGAGGCTTTGTTTATTTTGTGCCAAAGAGAAAAGGGAATGTCTCTCTTGTGTGCTTGTGTGCCGTTTTTTTTTTTTTTTTTTGCTGTTTGGTCTTCAGCCTGATGCCGGGATAAATGTTTAGGAAAGGGTTGGTAGTGGTGAATCGGTAGTGTCCTCACACTGTAGATCATGGGATAAAATCTTTTTAAAAAAAAAAAAAAGTCCAAAATGCTGTGCAGATTAATAACCTACAGTAAAATAAGATGCTAGCCACCTGCAGCCGCCACTGAGGGGAGCTCACTTTATCAGTATGCTTTCTTTGTTTTCATACTTGTTATCTTTTTTTCTCTTCTAGGAACCCTTTTAAGGTTGGGCCGAAAAGGCAGATTGTTCCTAAAGCAGTAAGTAAACAAGGGATAATAGATCTAATAATACTGCAAAAAAAAAAAAATAATAAAGCATTGTGATTTATAACATCCGTCATCCTACTGAAGTGTTCAGTCTTCTAGTAGCCAAGAGATGCTGAATTTATCTAATGGGCACATGTCTCATGTCAAAGCTTTCCCAGTGTGTACAGAAGGGATTCTGAGTGTACCTTTCAGCTTGTTGCCCGGTACTGTGTAAGGTCCACACATTCTGGTTCTGGGAGTTTTATCATGGTAATGTTTACCAATTGGTAGACTAATCCTTGAATCAGTGTCCCCAGAATCACAACTTATCACCTGACCTCAAGATAGATTAGTGTTTGATTGCTGGAGGGTTCAATCGGTGGGGTCCCCACTTAGCCACAAAACAGAAATGGATTGACCTATTCTTCTGAAAGTCTATGGACCCAACAGAGAGAGCCACCTATGTAGATCATCACTCTTCCTCTGCTCCTTGCCTGACACGACAGTACACATTTGTGCACTCTCCTGAGTTTGCTCTGCAGTGGATTGCAGCCTATATTTGCAGCTTCTTTATGACATGGAGGGAGCTATGACTGTAATAAAGAAGCTGTGAAACTAGCAGGCATAGATCTCAAATGGAGAGGGCAGGAGGATGGCAGGCAGAGCTCGGCCATGCCCCCTGGTCTCGGACTACCTGGAAGGAGGTATCAGAGGGCCATGCCGCTGATCCCAGACTGCATGGATGGAGATGCTATTAGGGAACGTCCTGTCACCAGGGGCATCCCCGATTTGTGATGTTACATTCCTGACTGAGGAGCATATTCTCTGTGATCCTTGCAGTACCTGCAATTCAAAACCACACTATGGATGTTAGCTTTATAGTTTATGAAGGCGTGACCACTAGAATTATTTTTCTATTTTCCTGGAGTATCCCTATTAAGCACCACTCCAGCGTTTTGACTTTTAATTTTTCAGTACTGGAGTGGTGCGCCTAATGTAAAGTCCCTGCCACTGATCTTGTTTTCGTCCTTCAGCACCTTCTCCTTTTTTCGGCGCCACTCTGTTTTCGAGGCTCCATGTGGTGACCACAACTTTTGACTGCCCAGTAGTTACATCACAAGCTCTCAATGCAAGTCTGTGAGAGCCAGAACAATGGTATCATAGACTTGCATTGAAGAGTGACCTCCAGCTCTCCCAACAAACACTGGAGCCATTTGGCAAGTCACAACCTCCCGGAGACCGATGGGCGCAGAGGAAATTGTTGGTGAAGATCGCGGATGGTACGTGTCAGGAACCTTAGATTAGAAGCACTATTCCAGTGGTAAAATGAAAAGCTAAAAACAAAACGCTGGAGTGGTTATCAGTTCTGATAAGCCCCCAGAACCTTTCCATATATTGACAGCGTGACCATTATGCCCATGTTCTGATGGGCGCTTGCCCTTCTACCATGCAGAGTGGGTAGATAATGCCATCTGTATGTTTTGGGATTTCTACTCCCATCTTCCACAAAGCCTCCCTTTGTGTGTAACTGTGTACCTTCTCACCCACATCATCTGCAAACATCCCAACTTTTCTGTCACCGGAGAGTGGGCAGGCGCAGCTCTGACATCATGGACACGGAGATTACCAGGCACTTCCCATTACTGCCTTTCACTACAGAGTTCTGCTTTCCACTACTGTAAACAGGAGGAAGGTCAAAGTCATGGAACATAGATATTTGCTAATCGGTCAGATACGACACAATGGGGATTGTGAAATAATCCCTAATATTGTTCCACTGGCAAATTTCCTAAATATGTCTAAGACCGGATATAGACAATAGAGAATGAAGACCGGTCATAGTAAACAGGAGCTGTCATCTATTTTAGTAAGGAATCGAATTCCCCATTATATAAGCATATCTTTTCTTCATAACTCTGCATTGTTATCCCTCCCAGAAATTTGGGGAATAAATTGACAACTTAATGTTTACTGTTTTTGAGCCAAGCTCTGATACTGTCCAGTCAGTGGTAACCGGCTAGAGGCCAGTCATAACTATATATTTATATCTAAATATATATGTGATATGAACCTCCAAAAATGCTCCAGTATGCTATGTGCTGAGAGGGGTTAATCGGCCATATTAAGGGCTGGGTCTTTATGAACAGCTGAAGAATGGGTGGGAGGCTGTTCACCATATCTCCAACCCAGGTTGTGGTCCAAAAGGTAAAAGTGGAGCCTTTGGATTCATTCAGTGTTCACTGTGTCTGGAGAAGATATCTCCAGAGCTGTGCTTGTATTAAAGAGAACTGATTATTGTCCCCCCCCATTAATCACACAGACCGTACTGTATCTTGTTTTTCTCGTTATTCCAGAAGGGGCTGTGTTTGTTTAGCTAATTTTTCACTGGTTTATGCAGTACGTTTTTGATATACCAGCTGAAAACTTAAATGTAAAGTGTGCCGGTGACTACCTCTTTGAGCAGCTGAGTGAGCCGATCTGCCACACTATAAATATAATATACACATATACAGAGGGCAAAATAAATATATTGAACACGTCACCAATTTTTTAAGTAACTGTATTTCTAAAAGTGCTGTTGTCATGGAATTCTCACCAGATGTTGTTAATAACCCACCCAATCAACACACAGGCAAAGAAATCAAACTATCGATGATCATAAATTAAGGTATGTGTAATAAAGAGAAATGACGCAGGGAAAAAGTATTGAACACCCTTACTGAAATGTATTTAATACTTTGCACAAAATCCTCTGTTGGTAATGAAAGCTACAAGACTCCTCCTACATGGAGGAACTAGTCGCCTACATTGCTCATGTGTGATTTTTGGCTCATTCTTCCACACAAACATTCTTTAAATACTGAAGTTCCCGTGTCATCCTTCAGTGAACTCTCAGCTTTAGTTCCTTCCATAAATATTGTATTGGTTTCAGGTCCGGTTATTGGTTGGGCCATTTTAGCAGCTTAATTTTCTTTTTCTGAAACCAATGTAGAGTTTCCTTGGCTGTGTGTTTGGGATCATTATCTTACTGAAATGTCAACCCTCGTTTCTTCTTCGCAATCCTGGCAGATAGCTGTTTGACAGTATAGCTCTCCACAGGTGGTCCTTGGCTTATTAATATTAATAATAATCTTTATATAGCGCCAACATATTCCGCAGCGCTTTACAGTTTAACAGTTTCAAAACACAAGTCATAAGTAACAACGTTAACAATACAATAATTAAAGCAAAATAAGACGACCCTGCTCGTGAGAGCTTACTATCTACAATGAGGTGGGGGGAGATACAAATTACAGGTGTGTATTTACAATGATGGTCCAGCCATCTTGAGGGAGTGAGGGATGGATGGAGATAGTGAATGGGCTACACACGCACACTTACACATAGAATGACTTTGAATAGTGAACGTGATAGGCCGCTCTGAACAAATGTGTTTTGAGGGAGCACCTGAAACTATGCAAATTGTGGATAGTCCTAATTTCTTGGGGTAGAGCATTCCAGAGGGTTGGCGCAGCGTGGGAGATGTCTTGGAGTCGAGAGTGGGAGGTACGGATTAGTGCAGAGGTTAGTCGAAAGTCGTTTGCAGAGCGCAGCGGTCGGTTAGGCCAATAGACAGAAATGAGGGAGGAGATGTAAGGGGGTGCTGCACTGTGGAGAGCTTTGTGGGTGAGAACAAGTACTTTGAATTGGATCCTATAATGAATGGGCAGCCAATGCAAGGACTGGCGAAGAGCGGACGTGTCCGAGTACCGATTAGCCAGATAGATGACCCTGGCTGCTGCATTAAGTATGGAGTGGAGAGGGGAAAGTCGAGTAATGGGGAGGCCAATTAATAGAGCGTTGCAGTAATCCAGGCGGGAGAGGATCAATGCTACAGTGAGGGTTTTTGTTGTTTCCAAGGTGAGAAAAGGGTGGATTTTAGAGATCATCTTTAGGTGTAAGTGGCAAGAGCAGGCAAGAGATTGTATATGGGATGTGAAGGAGAGATTGGTGTCAAACATAACACTCTTCTGATAATTATTTTCACTCCACTGTCTGGCATCTTGTGGTGAGCAGCTGATCGTGGCGGACTTGATGGTGTAATGATATTTTTTTCCACTTCTGTATTATGGCCCCAACAGTGCTCCAATGGTACCTTCTATAGTTTATAAATTCTTCTGTAACCAATGCCATCAGTATCTTTTGCAACAATAAGGTTGTGAAGGTCTTGAGATAGCTCACTGATTTTACCCATCATGAGATGTTTCTTGTGTGGCACCTTGGTAATGAGACACCTTTTTATCCGTCATCAGGTTAACCAGCTGATATTATTTTAGGATTGCTTTCTAATTACTGATTTCAGCTGGTGTCATGACTTTCCTTGGCTTTTTGCATCTCTCTCCATATGGTCAATACTTTTCCCTGTGTCATTTCTCATTATTACACAAAACTAAATTTAATGACATCTATGGATGATTTCTTTGCTTGTGTGGATGGGATGGGATGTTACCGACATCTGGTGAGATTGTTAATTTCACTATATACTAAAGTATTACAATATATAATGCAAATGATCGCAGGTTGAAGTCTTTGGGACGAATAAAAAATGTGTGAAAATAGTTGAAGGGGGAAAAAAATTAAATCATCCCCTTTTTTTGAAAATAAATGAGAAAAATAAGCATCTTTGGGTTTTGCCACATCAGATTTATCAAACCTATAAAATTATTTTATCCATACTGTAAATGCCATAAAGAAAGAAAAAATCAGAACTGTAGAATTTTTTTTTTTTGGAAATCACCACTTCTCCCACAAAAAAAGCAAATAAAAATTGATGAGATTCGTACTAATAAATGGCATGTCATTTTGCATCCATGGAAAAATAGAGATCTCAGAGAATGGTGTCACAAAACACACTACTATTTAAACCATAAAATGTTACAACACTATAAATATTACCTGGCCCCATGATTACTCATGCCAGTACCAAACGTGTATAGTCCATTGAACGTAGTAAAATAATAATAAATAAAAAAAAAAGATATAAAACAATGGCGGAATTGGCATTTTTTTCACCACTTTGGAATTTTTTTTACCCATTTTTCATTTCATTGTATCATAAAGGGAATGGTGTCATTAAAAATTACTTATAAGCTGCCATCTTCTGCTCTTCCTTGCACCACTTTGTTCCCACGCCAAGTGGCCGCAAACAAAGTTATACACACACAGTAATAATCCTGCACTCATCCAACAGAACATGCCTGGTGTGTGTTCCGCTTGTATAGTTAGTCAGCTTCCCTGATGAAGCTATAAGTGAAACGCACAACAGTTTAAACCACATCAGGTGTATAAAATCTGCCGCCTCTTCCCCGCACCTATGGCAATCTGCAGTGGTGAATCTACCCATTTTATATAACCTGTTAGATGTCAGATAGCATTGATGGACTTTATACATTTGGGTCAGCTTGTTATTAATTGCCGTTGAAACATTGTAGGGAGGTAAAGGCCTCGCTCCAATCCTCGGCTCTTATAGGGAGGGTATTGGTGTCCTCCATATGGCCTCAACCAACAATGGTGATGAGGAGCATCTCCTGCTTAGTAGCTGGGTGTATAAAAAGTAGATATACCCCCTAGCTCTTTAGAATTCAAATCAGAGGGTATGAGGATATGAGAATGTTTCCAATATCTGGGAACTGGGTATTTAATACATGCCTTAGTTACAGGTACCAAAAGAAAGCGTGTCTGGGGACTTCATAGAACTCTTGACATTGATTGAAGGAAACAAGAACACCCTGATAATATACCTATGCCAGTGTCTTGACTCTTGAGTTCGATCAAAACTGATCATCTTGGGAATGTAGCAATTCGGGAAGAGCAGAGTGGTGCTTTACATGGCTATGTGGATGGAAATCTTAGGTAGAGGCGTGCTGCAGACCACCACCACAACATTCACAGAGTATCCAGTTAATATTTTAGACTTAGGAAAGATAAATGCCTGCAAAATACCAGATCACTGCATTTTTAGTTGAATAATTCTATGCATATTTTTATTTTCTTTAAACAAACTTATGAGTCTTCTCCTTTCTCCTTCAGGTAGAGAGGGACTTTGAGCGAGAATGTGGCAAGCTCCAGCAGTGAGTAACATACTCTCCAGCTCATTCACTGCTACACTTTTTGGTCTCGCCCAGTGATTGCATGTCTCCATCTTTTCTCATTTCTCCACAGGTTGGAAGACCAAACCAAAAAGCTCCAAAAAGACATGAAGAAAAGTATAGAGGCAGACCTAGGTAGGTGTACAGTCTTTTCCTTTCCAAGTTAGATTGCTTAGTAATACAAATATGCGTTTCTGCATCTTTCCTTAGCCATGTCGAAGTCTGCTGTCAGGATCACCTCCGACCTTCTTGGCAATCCCCTGTGTGAGCCGGACGAGGATTTCTTGGTAATGGTGACCGCCCTTGACACGGCAATGAAACGTATGGATGCTTTTAACCAAGAAAAGGTAATTCGCTAATCTGTAGGAGCAGCCTTCAAAGTGGATCCGTCACCAGATTTCACAATATAAACTGTATAAATTATTAAACACATCTTAGACTTGATGAGACGGTGGAATTTACTTTGAAAATCCATATCTAAATGGTTGTATAAAATGCTCTTTTATTTTCTTAAGCCTGAACTTTTTTTGCAAAGGATCGTGCATTAATTTCCACTTGGATTTTTCAAAATAAATACACCAGCCTCATAGGTCTCATGATCTGTTGTCTCTTTCTTTTAGTTTAAATTTAACATCTTTTCTATTTTGGGGAAGAATTGGGGCAGTAGGTGAAGTTCGATAATAACAGAATAAGCATTGCTTACCTTTTCATTCAGCGCCAAATGATCCCGGACAGTCTTTTAAGGGTTACCGCAATGACTTCCCGTTAACACATGATTGCTGCAGCCACATACACACACACAAATTTTGGAAGAAAAAGGTGTGTCTTATATGGGGTCGGGGGGCTCATGTATGACAGGATGGTGGATGGGGGCAATGTATACCAGGATGGGGATAGTGGCCATATATAGCAGTATGGAGATGGTGGCCATGTGTGCCAGGATGGAGATGAAGGGGCCATGTATACCAGGATGGGGATGAAGGGGCCATGTATACCAGGATGGGGATGAAGGGGCCATGTGTACCAGGATGGGGATGAAGGGGCCATGTGTACCAGGATGGGGATGAAGGGGCCATGTGTACCAGGATGGGGATGAAGGGGCCATGTGTACCAGGATGGGGATGAAGGGGCCATGTGTACCAGGATGGGGATGAAGGGGCCATGTGTACCAGGATGGGGATGAAGGGGCCATGTGTACCAGGATGGGGATGAAGGGGCCATGTGTACCAGGATGGGGATGAAGGGGCCATGTGTACCAGGATGGGGATGAAGGGGCCATGTGTACCAGGATGGGGATGAAGGGGCCATGTGTACCAGGATGGGGATGAAGGGGCCGTGTGTACCAGGATGGGGATGAAGGGGCCGTGTGTACCAGGATGGGGATGAAGGGGCCGTGTGTACCAGGATGGGGATGAAGGGGCCGTGTGTACCAGGATGGGGATGAAGGGGCCGTGTGTGCCAGGATGGGGATGAAGGGGCCGTGTGTGCCAGGATGGGGATGAAGGGGCCGTGTGTGCCAGGATGGGGATGAAGGGGCCGTGTGTGCCAGGATGGGGATGAAGGGGCCGTGTGTGCCAGGATGGGGATGAAGGGGCCGTGTGTGCCAGGATGGGGATGAAGGGGCCGTGTGTGCCAGGATGGGGGCGCATGTATAGCAGGTGAATGTGGGCAGATATATATACCAGGATGGGGATATTACTCCTCTCGCAGTGTCAGCAGCGCACCCCCCCTCCCCATATAACAGTGCGTCATGATGACATTTTTTGCTTCAATTTGTTTTTTTCTATTTTCATCCTCTAAAACGTAGGTGCGTCTTATGATCCGGTGCATTTTATAGTCCAAAAAATACTGTATATAATGCTCGTTTCATCATTTTAACAGAAGCAGAGATAAAAGAGAGCACAAGACTCCCGAGTAAAAATTATATATAATTTATTCAAATTACATGTAAAATAGACAAAAAATATATATAAAAAAATGGTAATTAATTTAAAGTTGAAACGTGAATAGCACAGGTATGTCACACAAGGTCCACCTTTATTTCAAAGGATGGGAGAGCAAACTATGACTGTAGATTTAGAAGTAGAGAAAGTGCTAGTGCAATAAGTAAATCACAAATCCCATGTGAAGACTGAGTAAGACTGCTTTGAAAAAACGTATTCAATCGTCACCGCTATATAATCATCCCAACAGTGTGATTTCTACCAAGAAAGAGCAATAAAAAGCAGTCAAGCCAGCAAGAGGCAATCAATACATATGAAATAAGGTGTAAAGGTGTATGGTTTTGTATGTGAGCGTTTCCTGTGCTATTGTATCATGGATTAAGAAAATGTATTCTGGTCTGAAGTTTGTTTGTCTCGTTTCATCATTTTACAGCATCTGTATCCAAAAACCATAAAAAAAAGAAAAAAAACACCTTCAGGTGGTCTTTCAACTTTAAGTGATTAGATGTTTCCCCGTGTAGGTACTAGATTTAGGGTGCTGAATTCATTTCTTGAGATCTCCTAACAGCTAGGGGTTTCACTTGTGCTCTTTTCTTGTTTTTCAGGTAAACCAAATTCAGAAAACTGTGATGGATCCATTGAAGAGGTAAACGAATAGTCTGCTTCATGTTGTACGTGTTCGTTTGGTTGTAAGGGGTGAACATGCCCTTTAAGCAATGTCACAAATATAAAGCCATTTTGCTTGTAAGAAAGTCTTCCTTGTCTGCAGGTCAAATGCAAAGTTATGTGCCTCCATAGTTACAAACTGCAAATTAACACTATGTAGTCTGACCTTGTAGTCCTACCCCATTTTATATCTCACCTTCTCGTATACATGTATTCAGGTGGATAGCAAGAAGTAGTAAACAGGGGGTCTAAAGAGACAGTTTGTTTGTAGTTTGTTACCTTGGAGCACAAAGGAGACCTGAAAGCTGTGGATACAAAATGGTCAGAGATTTTTAAAGGGAATATGGCAGCAGTTTTTTGCTATCTATTCTGAGAGCTGCATTAGGTAGAGACAGAGACCCTGATTCCAAGAATGTATCACTTAATTTACTGGCTGCAGCAGTTGTGATAGAATCAGTTTTCTCTGTATAACCCCGCCCACACCATTGATTGGCTGCTTTCTGTTAATGTAAACAAAGAGCACCCAATCAGTGGTGGGGGGGGTTGGACCAGGAGACATGACACCTAGTCCTGTAGTGCTAATTTCGTGCTGTGTAACCCTTCCCGACATGCGCCGTATACAGTATATACAGCGCTGCATTGCGTTGTGACCAAGTTAAGGTGTCTGCTGTCTGACAGCAGGCCATCGATGCACATTGCCCTGGGGCTGTACTGCATCCCTCCCCGCCTTGCGCCCAAACAGTAGTTTTCCACCACATATGGGGTATCTGCGTACTCAGGAAATTGCACAAAAGTTTTTGTAGTCCAATTGTCTCCTGTTACCTTTGTGAAAGTAAAAAAATTTAGGTCTAAAAGATAATTTTTGTGAATTTTTTAGTGCCATTTCTTAGCGATGTGCATACATCAACACCACAGCAGCAGTATCCTCCCTTTCACCGATGGTAATCAGTTCTGATGAAGGTCCAAGTATAGGACTGAAACGTTAATTATAAAGATTACCGAATAAACATACCTTTTTGTTCACTTCTGAAGTAATTTTCTACATTATTTACGGGTTGGATCCCACTACACAGAATAGGAGTGCCATATATTTACTGATTTTATTGGGATGGCTAAAACTTGGCTCAGTAAGTGACGCATCACTTGAATCAGGGTCTCTTCTCCTACATCATGCTTCTCTCAGATTACATAGCAAAAACCTGCTGACAGATTCCCTTTAAGCCAGGGGTCTTTTTCACATTTTTCAGAATTACAATGTACAGGGGCAGTCTGTGTGATAACCTCCATGTATTGGTATAGTATAGAATTTTTTGGATCCGTTCCATGCAGGTACAGCAGCGTGTTCCCCTCTCTGAACATGGCAGTGAAGCGCAGGGAGCAGGCACTGCAGGAATACAAGAGACTTCAGTTAAAAGTTGAGAAACATGAAGAAAAGGAAAGGACGGGGCAAGTGATTGCCAAATTACACCAGGTGAGGGGTTTGATGGTGGCGTCATGCCTGCTGTGTATCGCCCAGTCTCACTGTAGTAATGGGTGACGTAGCGGCACTAGACAGAATTGTCATCTCTAACATGTAGTTACGGTTTCTCTTTCTGCCACTTCCTTTTCGAGTCTATTTCAGGCAGCCATTCCCCTCAGTCACTCTCTAGGGAATATTTATAGTCAGTATCGGCAGCATGTGACAGGTACTGATCGTGGGCTTAGTGTCTGCCGCCGGTCACGGAGGGGGGTTCATTCTATGGCCTCTTTCTTCCTGTTTCAGCGCTGGCCTTTGGCACAAAATGCTTTCTCCTTTCTCTCATTTCTTTACATTCTGGAACAGATATCACCCCGACCGTTCACCGTATGCTGAATATCTGTTTAATCGCTGTTTGCTAGATAGTAAAGGGATTTTCCCCCATAAAGAAAAGGTAAATGTAATAAGAACTCAAGTCGGATTCTTAAAGGGGTGGTCCACTACTAGGTCAACCCCTTCTTGAACTAAATGTTCGGCCCTGATAAAATAATAAAGCTTATACTCTCTTCCCGTGCTGGCGCCATTCCAGCGGTGTCGGCACTCACGGTCCCGGGGCTGTGATGCAGTGGAATGATACGTGATGCCCAGCACTCAATCAGCGCTGGCGTCTCGGTCCCCGCCTTCGTACAAAGTGAACATGAAGCGGAAGTTCGGCGGCCGCTGATCTCTGGCTTCCTCTTGATGTTCATTTCAACAGTAGGTCGGGGAACGTGGCGATGACAGGAGGCAGGACCGTGAGTGCTGACATCGCTGGAACGGCGCCGACACGGGAGGCGAGGATAGGCTTTATTATTTTATTGGGGCCGAATGTTTTGGTCAAGAAGGGGGTTGTCCTAGTAGTGGAAATCCCTTTAAAAAAAAAAAGACCAACAACCTATGGCTTTCATGGCTGCTAATTCTGAATACACTTATATCCCCAGCTATAAGAGGGTGTTCACACTTGACAACCGCATTATTTTAGTTTGGTTATTTATGTTCCCTCTCAAAATGGATTTGTACATATACATGGTGGAAAAAGTTCTGCAATGATTCTTTATATGTTTTTGTTTTCACTACAAAAACTTGGCAATTTATCCCGGGGTGTGTAGACTTTTTTTTGCATATAGTATATACTGATTTTGAATGGGCTGATAGAAACAGCTATGGATGATGAGGTGTATAGGGTAATGGTGGTCATTTAGACAGATATCCAAGAAATATCATTTCTCCTTGCGGAGAATGACATGCTAAGCATGTCGAGGTGAGGAGACTTAAAGCCGCAATGCTCCTCTGGGAAATATGCTAATTATGCAAATTGTCTCTTCAGAGAGGAAGAGGACTAGAACTCTAGTGCCACCTATTGTAGGTAGCAATCCTAAAAGTCAATGTTGACCCTTTAACGAGCCTAGTTACATGACTTAGGATAAAAGCCAAACCAGAATCTCCATTTGCAGACACTGTGTTTCGGGGTACTGCCCCTCATCAGTGCAAAGTGGGAGATCTGGTTTGACTTTTAGGATTGCTACCTCCAATAGGTGGCACTAGAGTTCTAGTCCTCTTCCTCTCTGAAGAGACAATTTGCATAATTAGCATATTTCCCAGAGAAGCATTGCGGCTTTAAGTCTCCTCACCTCGACATGCTTAGCATGTCATTCTCCGCAAGGAGAAATTATATTTCTTGGATATCGGTCAGACGCCTCTCTCACAGCCAAACCATATCTCCCACTTTGCACTGATGAGGGGCAGTACCCCGAAACAGTGTCTGCAAATGGAGATTCTGGTTTGGCTTTTATCCTAAGTCATGTAACTAGGCTCGTTAAAGGGTCAACATTGACTTTTAGGATTGCTACCTCCAATAGGTGGCACTAGAGTTCTAGTCCTCTTCCTCTCTGAAGAGACAATTTGCATCATTTAGACAGGAAACACTAAAGTCTATGCCATTACTGTGTGACTTTGACACCTCGCCATCTGAAAGTTTAGTTTTGTAGGATGCCAAACACTGCCATCTAGTGTTATGCCGCTGAAGTCACAAGATTCCCATGGTGTTGTGTTTGTAACCCACAGGCGCGGGAAGAGCTGCGCCCTATCCGGGAGGATTTTGAGGTGAAGAACCGCCAGTTGTTGGATGAGATGCCGAAGTTTTATAACAGTCGTATCGATTTCTTCAAGCCCAGCTTCCAGTCATTGATCAGAGCACAAGTATGAATGAAATCTGTTCTTCTTTATAATTTCTACATTTTTGTCTTTTTTAATACATTTTTTGTAATCATTTTTGTAACATGTGCACACTTTTAAGTATTGCTACTAAAGGTGGCCACACGCATTAGATAACGGTCACCCCAACCTGTCGAGTTTTGGCCGACCCTGTCGATTTTGGTTGTCCATCGATTGTTTAGAAGGTTGTAACAACTCTTGACTGAAAGTCGGGGGCGGGTGGGGAAGGTAAAGAGTGATCAAGCATCCTCAATGACAAGTTAGCACAGTAGATAGGGGAGAGAAACACATATGAGTGATCACCTAATCTAGGTAACCATATTTACAACTAAAGGGGAACCTCAGCAGAAGACTATGCTCTTACTGAAAAAGAGCAACGCTACAAAGACCATGACCGATATTACCACTATTACAGTGCCCATATAGTGGTAGCTACCAGTCCTGAAGAACATATAAGAGATCAGTACAGTTTTAGATGGTGACTTACTGCTGATGTTCTTTCTGGTGGAGTCGTTCACTTTTCCCGTTTTTCCATCTGGCCCAGACCGACATGACAGCTTCTCGAGCCAGGACTCTGCTGCAGAGAATACAAGAAGGACACATCTGACTTCTCATTTCCAGCACCGTCCCCATCTATCCCCAACCTGCACAAACCTCTCATCCTGCTGATACCCCAATGTTGAGCCGCTGCTGCTGTATGTGTCCCTATTACTGCACCTGCTGTGTGGTACAATAGCAGCGTTCCTCTTACTGCCCCACATAATAATGCCACAACTGTGCCCCTTACATGTTGGAACTCCCTTTTGGGCCTTCCAAGATGGTAAAATTGCTCCTTAGAAAATATAATTCTGTGTAGTTAATTCTGTGTGAGTGCCCTGAAAAGTAATAATGCCACATTATGCCCCCCAGAAAGTAATAATGCTTACTTTAATAGTCACATTATAGGGGTACAAAGGGTACTTTATCTTAAGTGCCCACTTTACATTTAATGTTGCCCTCTGATTGCCCCTAAAACTAATATCCTTGGTGCTCCCTTAGCGATTAACAATGGTTTGAGTGCTTCAGCAAAAGTAATAATGGCCCCTCAGTCCCCCTTATACAGTGTGGGCGTGTTGGTTCCTCTTTTATTTTGCGGAGGAGCTTGATGGCTGTCGCTTATTTCCCGCTCCCTTTGGAGCAAACGTGGATGTGCAGATTGTGTATTCGAAGGTCTGGAGGAATCCATTCAGCCGGCCGCCATGGATAGGTGTATGGCCAGCTTTCTTCTAATCCAGCTCATGTCATCTCTCCCCCAGGTGGTGTACTACACAGAGATGTCTCGGGTGTTTGGAGAGCTGGCTCTGCA
The DNA here is from genome assembly GCF_039654945.1 of Dendrobates tinctorius. NCBI lineage: Eukaryota > Metazoa > Chordata > Amphibia > Anura > Dendrobatidae > Dendrobates > Dendrobates tinctorius. The sequence continues at coordinate 20,079,411 of NW_027361772.1, forward strand.
AGTGGATGAAGTGCCGCTGTCAGACGCTGAGCGAGAGAAGGAAAATGAGGCAAAGCTAGCCGAGCTGCGCGCCTTATCCATCGTGGCCGATGACTGATGGCAAATGACACCGAAGGGCCGGGGCTAGGGTTATACAGAACATCAGGTGATGTCTACACCGCTGCGTCCAGAATATACCTATGTCTGTGATAGGACACACTGGAGACGCACTACCGATACTGGAAAGTAATATCCTGTCCTCAAGTTCCCCCAGTGGCTTCCCGCATGGACCCTCTAGTGGCTTGATAAAAGCTAGCGGGGCATCCAGGACAGAATGGTCTATATGGTGCCTTTGTAAAAAATAATCTTCAGACATTCTCACATTTTAGCCTTCTGTCGGCCGAGTTCTTTTCTTTTTTTTTTTTTTTTTTCTCCCGGCTGCACATAATATGGTCCGTTCTTCCTGCCGTAAAACTAGTCGCTCCCAGAAAGTTATAACTGGTGCGCTAACGTCACGTGTGCGTCATCCATTACTGTCTGCTGCTCACACTTGCATGGATGAACGGAAGCATCACGTTATTTCTCAGACGCCACTTTGGTTGCTTCATTACATCAGGACTCGGCAGGAAATATTTATCAGTCCGTATCTTTCCTGGATGACTAGGAGGCAGGCATTTTAGATAAGGGGCCTTGAGAGATGGTAAACTCACCTCTACTACACATTTTGTCATGTTCTATCTATTCTTTATAGCATCTTATTATAGGGGCATATATACCGTAACTACCTGCAGGGAAGAAAAAAATGCATGTACAAGTGGCATGTAAAAGTTTGGACACCCCTGGTCAAAATTACTCTCTTTGTGAACAGTTAAGCAAGTTGAAGATGAATTGATCTCTAGAAGTCCTAAAGTTATAAATTAAACATTTTCTTCGTATTTTAGGCAAAAAAAAAAAAAAAATCTATATTTTCATCTTTTATATTTTAAAGATTACAAAATGTAAAATAAACAGATGCAAAACTTTAGGCACTCTGCATGGCTAGGCTACTTTCACATTAGCGTTTTTTAGCGCTGTGCTTCGTGTACAGTAGAAACGCATGCAAAAAACGCATCATGAGTTTTGCATGTGTTTGCTTTTTTTTTTTTTGCGCATGCGTTTTACCCAGTTTGTAGCCTTGTTAACTCTTGAAACGCATGCAATTTTAAACGCAGACGTGCGCTCGTCCATGCGCACACCTACGTTCCCATAGACTGTAATGTGATTTTTTTTTTTTTTTGCGCATTTGTGCGCATGCGTTATTTTGACACAGGTTGGAGGCACAAAAAATGCAACAGGGTGCATCCGGCGCGCCTAGGCGCACACTACAAAAAACCGCATGCGCAACAAACGCGTGCAAACGCTAGACCATGCGCCCCCATGTTAAACATAGGGGCACAGGACGCATGCGCATGGTGCGCACGATGCGCTGCGCTAAAAAACGCTAGTGGGAAACCAGCCTTAGTACCTGGTAGCCCCCACTTTTGAAAGTATCACAGCTTGTAAATACTTTATGTAGCCAGACAAGAATATTGCTATGCTTATTTGAGGTATTTTCATTCATTCTTCCTTGGAACATTCTTCCAGTTCTGTAAGATTCCTGGGTCGTGTTGCATCCTCTGCTATTTTGAGGTCTAACTGCAGATTTTCAATGATGGTAAGATCAGGGAAACTTGAGGGCCACTGTAACCCTTCAGCTTGCGCCTTTTGAGGTTGTCTATTGTGGATTTTGATGTGTGTTTAGGATCACTATCCATTTGTAGAATCCATCCTCTTTTCATCTTCAGCTTTTTTACAGATGTTGTTATGTTTGCATCAATAATTTGTTAAAATTTCATTGAGACCATTTCTTCCCTCTACCCATGAAATGTTCCTCGTGCCATTAGCTGTGCCACATCCCTAAAGCATGATTGTTCCAGCATCATGCTTAATGGTTGGCGAGACGTTCTTTTTCTGAAATTCTTTACTTTTTTTTTTTTTTTCTCCCCATATATCTTTGATCATTGTGGCCAAAGAGTTCTATTTTAACCTCATCGGTCCACAGGACTTGTTTACAAAATGCATCAGGCTTGCTTAGATGTTCCTTTGCATACTTCTGAAGTTTATGGTGAGAACGCAGGAGAGGTTTTCTTCTAATGACTCTTCCATGAAGGCCATATTTGTTTGTGCAGGTGTCTCTGAACAGTAGAACAATGTACCACAACTCCAGAGTCTGCTAAATCTTTCTGAAGGTCTTTTGCAGTCAAAAGGGGATTCTGATTTGCCTCTCTAGCACTCCTACGAGCAGCTCTCACTGAAACTTTACTTCGTCTTCCAGATGTTATGTTGACCTCCGCTGTTCCTGTAAACTGCCATTTCTTAATTACATTCCGAATTGAGGAAAGGGCAACTTGAAACCGCTTTGCCATCTTCTTATAGCTTTCTCCTGCTTTGTGGGCCTCTACCACTTTCATTTTCATAGAGCTAGGCAGCTGCTTAGAAGAACCCATGGCGGCCGTTTTTTTGGCATGAGGTTAGAGGAAGCTGAGTTTTATAAAGCTGGCCTTTCCTAGTGATGAAAGTGAACAAGCCATAACCCTAACAGGCTAATTAAGGTCTGAAACTTTGGTCAAAGTTATCTGAGCACACAAATCTCCAAGGGTGCCCAATCTTTTGCATCGGCCCATTTTCCTTTTTGTAATTCTAAAAATGACAAAAATGTCAATATATATATTTATATATGCCGTATATTTTTTTTGCCTAAAATACAAAGGAAATGTGTCATCTAACTTCATGCCTTTTAGAGATCATTTAATCTTCAACTGGCTTAACTATTCACCACAACAGTAATTGTGACTAGGGGTGTCCAAACTTTTACATGCTACTGTACGTAGTCACTCCAACCAGCATGATAGGTGGTCACTGTACTATCTTTTTCTTAGGGTGATGACATGTGTCCGCTGCAGACAATCACCTGCTTTAGCGGTGATACTTGTATGTGTGAGTTGAGGTCACTGATTGGCTGCAGTGGTCACATTTCTTTAGATGTGGGAATATGCCAACCTGTTACATTGCAAACCCCAACATGACAGCAGAGAAGTGCTGGAAAGATGCATCCATTTATCCACCAGATAGTTGTAGATTCTGTCTCATCTTGTTAAATGGGTAAAATTGCAAAATCGAGTGACTGCAGCTTGCCCTCTTAGTAGAAGTCCTCTCTGTTCTCAAGATCCGAGAGGTTTTTATTTCTAGTTCCCTGCTCTTTGCCGACGACCCTGCAGTCTAGAAGCAGACGCCTGTCTCCTAGGCAAAGAGCGCATCTCTTTAAAAGCTGTTTTCTGTAAGTGGAGCTGGCCAGATCGCTGGATCCGTCCAGCCTCGGTGTCTCTGATCCTGCAGAATTAGAGAGCGCACAGTTTGGAGCAGTGGCCGCTGGTCTGAGCTGTCAATCTTCAGGAGCACGCCGCTAGCAGGACAGTAGGGGAGCAGTGCGCTCCTGAAGAAGGAAAGGTGAGAAAATCAATTTTTTAAGTGGACGACCAAGCAGAAGTTCACACAGACAAGAGGAAATTAAAAAGTTGAAGCTTCTAGTTCAGATGTTTCATGTTCCAGATCATTGGGTTTGTAAGATTCCGCTATTCTCTGTGAGTGTACCGTGTAACCCATATACTCGTATATGCTACCTCGCCTTCTGGTATATGTATACAGTCATTCATCACTCTCCTCCGTCCATTATCACCACCCAGTATCTATGCTAACACTGCACTGGGTTATTTTCCTCTGTCGCCCTCCTGTGGACATTGCAGAAACTTTTCATAAATACGATAGTTTTAACTTTTTGAGATAAGAAGGAAAAAAGTCCAACTACAATAATAAAGCACACACATAGCAGAGCTCGTAATTTTATACAGCTGATCATCCGCAGGTACAGCTATTTATTTATCGCGGTGCACCACTTGCCAGCTCTGCTACATCGGCACAGTCATCCTGTCATGTGAAAAATTCCGTGTTACCGGAAACTAGGAACAAAATCTGGTTCCTCCAAAATGCTCCATTAAAGGGGTTTTTTGAGATTAGTAAAAAGGGTCTTCAGAACAGCGCCACCTCTGTTCATGGGCTGTGGCTGGTATTACATTGGAGTCCCATGCAACTGAATGTGATAAAACTTCAATATGAGACACAGCCCGTGGACAAGGATGGTGCTTTTTTTGGGGGTGGGGGGGATGAGCCTTTTTAATTTTCTCAAATGACCCCTTCTATGTTGAAAGCGGCCCTGTGCACAGCTATTATGTTGGTCAGTCGTTATAAAGGGGACAGAGCTCAGACGCTGCTGACAGGCTGGGTCTTCTGGTGCACACACTTCTTGGTTACACTATAAGGGAACATTACTGATTACGCCCTGAGCGGTCTGTATTATGGACTGGGCTCAGAACTCATGATATGTGCCACATAGACTGTTACTCTGCTCCATCACATACAAGTCTGCAGGAGGCTGACACCAGAGATCGTAGCAGAAGCTGATTGTGTGGAGTGGGCGATCCTTGTGATTCGGGCCTCAGGGCTTATTCTCCACTAATGCATGTATAGTTATTTTATTCTATGTCTTAATCAGTATACTGAAAGACTGTCTTTTAATATTGTGCGCCTGAGCGTTATAAGTCTCTATTTTAATAAAAATACTAAAATATGTTTTACTTTTGACTCTTTATGACCCAAGTTCTGTATCAGGGAATCTGCCACCAGGTTTTTGCTAAGTTATCTGACAGCATCACGATGTAGGGGTAGAGACCCTGATGCCAGCGATGTATCACGTACTGGGATTCTTGCTACAGTTTGTGATTATAATCCCTGCTTTCTCGGGGTTACACAGGGCAGGAGGAAGACTTCCTGGCACGAGACACCCAGTCCTGCAGTGATAATCTCCTGCTGATAAAACACTGATTTTTATTGAAACTGCAACATGTAGCCCAGTAAGTGGCACATCCCTGGAATCAGGGCCTCCTCCTCTACATCATGCTGCTTTTCAGATTACATAGCAAAAACCTACTTACTGATTTCCCCTTTAAGACATTTGGTTGCCAACATTGGTCTTGGCCATGGAAATGGGGATCGCTGAATACCCTGCATATCCAAGTTGAGGGCTTACTGGGGTTGCAGTGGGCTCCGTCTTGACAAAACTGGTCATCTAAAGATTAGCAAATGCTGTCTGAGAAGTCTTCTTGTCAGATGAAAGAATCGGGATATGATGTCAGTTCTTTTGTTTGTGGAAGGTCCACATTCAGTATTTGTAGAGAAAAAATACTTCCCCCCCTTATGTATATTCCTTTATAAGACCTATAGAAAACCCAAAAGAAATCATTCCGAAAAAAACACCAAACACTGTGTACCAAGCTTACTTCATCTTTTATATAAAACCATCAGGACTAATGCAACACACACACTCGCGCTGCGCCAGTCTTAATAGAGTCCAAGTTGCTTTCATGAAAAATGTACTTCATTTGGTTTCTACAGCCTCTATGTATCACAGTACATTGCTGGCTAGAGAATACATTACCAGTGAATTTTAGTCCAACCAAAACTCCAGGTGATGATTTCATAAAATAAATAGGATCTTTATTCTATATACATTACATTAAAAACATGCACTAAGATAGACAAAAAACTGCAGAGAGCGGTCTTGGGCAACGCGTTTCTGACCCTTATGGTCCTTACTCATAGTCCATGTTTTAGAGAAGGGAACAGATATACACACACCTCTTGGAAGGGCAAGATCTTACCCTCCTAGGGGTGTGTTCATTTTGTAAAACGTAGGCTATGAGTAAGGACCATAATGGTCTGAAACGCGTCAGCCCAATGTGGTTGTTTCCAGCCTTTTGTTTATTTTTGCACGTTCTTAATGTATTTTGATTAAAACCCCCATTTATTTTATGGCATTGTGGTTGGTCTTATAAGTGGATGCAAGAGAGTAGAAGCCGCGCACGATCTGGGTGAGCTGTGGTCTCAACAACTTTGTCCCTGACTAGTTTGGAGATCTCCTTGGTCTTCATGGTGTTTGGTTAGTGGAGCCTCTTGCTTAATGGTGCTACATCTTTTGTGACATAAAGAAAACCTTTCACACTTTTTAATAATTCCTGCTCCTTGTCCCTGAGACATGGCCTCATCATCCTTATAAGTAAAAATAGTCTTGTTAGTCAACTAGGTTTGGTCCTCAAGAGAAGAGTTGAAGACCATAAGGACTAGCTTTTACATATAAGATGTGGGCGACCATATCTCAAGACTGGCGAGGCGCGGAACAGTGACATTTACCCCAGGTACAATAATTACATATTTATGGCAAGTGACAGATCCTCTTTAAAGAAAGCCCATTGTAATAGTGACACTGTAATGCTTTGCTTCTCCTGTGGGGGGTGCTACAATGTAAAGGATTGATCCTGTAGCGCAGAACACTCTTTAGAGTTGGTTTATATGCATTAACTGGTCCAACTAATTAGATGTCCATATACTTTGTTCATTTACCCACCACTTTACATACTAGTATTATTACATCTGACAACTACACACAACTAGTGCAATAAAGCAGTGGCATTGTACAGGCGGGACCTTTTGCACAATAGATAGCACCCTGTGTATATTTGACATTCTTAACGATCCTTTAGTAGATATTTCTGATGGACAGGGCTACAATGGCCTCATCTGGGACGGTTCTATACAAAGGTTAGCCCTGGGCCGCACACTTACATATCATCATATACTGTGCTCACATTCGCTATACAAAGACCACTGTACAAGACCCAGATTATACTACCAGACCATGACTATTCTACTATTAAAGGGACTGTGTCATCAGTCATCAAAAAAGGAGGCCTCTTCGAATGTCTCTTTGGTTTCTTTTTTCTGGAGGAAAGCCTAGAGTCTCAGGCGATTGCCAGAGTGAATCCTAAAGATTAAGTGGTACATGACGGTTGTCTCACCTGAGGATCCTGCTGGAAATCTGGCACCAAGTGCGAGGTGGCTCTGAGCCACGCCTGGATAGTTGCCTGGAGAAAAAGGGATGGACACATCGGATACTCCATTCCTGGCTGCCTCTTACTGGAACCACAAGACTAGATGTTGCATTTGGAGATGTAAGCACATAATGCGCAGGGTCATGTGATGACCTTTGGTCGGAGACGCATTTGTTCTTCGGTTGTCCGAAATTTTTTGGCAAACCGACCTCAGCACTTTAGCGATAGTGGACCTTCCACACTGAAGAGTGACCCTACGAAAAAGACCATCCCTGCTCCCGGGATGGTAGTTTCTATTTCCTAAGGAGAGGTAAGATATATGTTTTCTCATGAAATGTAAATAGTGTTTTCTTTTCTGTGAAGAATGTGTCCTTGAAGATCTAAACTAGAGATGGGCGAACCCAAACCCTAAAGTTCACCTGGTTTCTGTCGCTTTCATTGAGATAATAATCCAGAATAACATCCCTCAGAAACCCTTCAAATATTTTACCAACAATAGAGGTTATACTTACTGGCCTATAATTTCCAGGTTCACTTTTAGAGCCCTTTTTGAAGATTATTACCACATTTGCTATTCGCCAGTCCTGTGGAACAGACCCCGTCGCTATAGAGTGCCTAAATACACTGCTCAAAAAAATAAAGGGAACACTAAAATACCACATCCTAGATATCTCTGAATGAAATATTCCAGTTGCAAATTTGTATTCATTGCATAGTGGAATGTGTTCAGAACAATAAAACATACAGTAACTATCAATATAAATGAAAATTAATATCCCATGGAGGTCTAGATTTGGAATGATACTCAAAATCAAAGTGGAAAATCAAATTATAGGCTGATCCAACTTCAGTGGAAATGCCTCATGACAAGGAAAAGATGCTCAGTATTGTGTGGCCTCCACGTGCCTGTATGACCTCCCTACATCGCCTGGGCATGCTCCTGATGAGGCGGCGGATGGTCTCCTGAGGGATCTCCCAGACCTGGACTAAAGCATCCGCCAACTCCTGGACAGTCTGTGGGCGCAACGTGACGGTGGATGTAGCGAGACATGATGTCCCAGATGTGCTCAATCGGATTCAGGTCTGGGGAACGGGCGAGCCAGTCCATAGCTTCAATGCCTTCATCTTGCAGGAACTGCTGACACACTCCAGCCACATGAGGTCTGGCATTGTCCTGCCTTAGGAGGAACCCAGAGTCAACCGCACCAGCATATGGTCTCGAGGGGTCTGAGGATCTCATCTCGGTACCTAATGGCAGTCAGGCTACCTCTGGCGAGCACATGGAGGGCTGTGCGGCCCTCCAAAGAAATGCCACCCCACACCATTACTGACCCACTGCCAAGCCGATCATGCTGAAGGATGTTGCAGGCAGCAGATCGCTCTCCACGGCATCTACAGACTCTGTCACGTCTGTCATATGTGCTCAGTGTGAATCTGCTTTCATCTGTAAAGAGCACAGGGCGCCAGTAGCGAATTTGACAATTCTGGTGTTTTGTGGCAAATGCCATGTGTCATGCAGTGTTGGGCTGTGAGCACAACCCCCATCTGTGGACGTCGGGCACTCAGACCATCCTCATGGAGTCGGTTTCTAACCATTTGTGCAGACACATGCACATTTGGCCTGCTGTAGGTCATTTTACAGGGCTCTGGCAGTGTTCCTCCATGCACAAAGGCGGAGGTAGCGGTCCTGCTGCTGGGTTGTTGCCCTCCTATGGCCCCATCCACGTCTCCTGGTGTACTGGCCTGTCTCCTGGTAGCGCCTCTAGCCGCTACGCTGACAGACACAGCAAACCTTGCCACAGCTCGCATTGATGTGCCATCCTGGATGAGCTGCACTACCTGAGCCACTTGTGTGGGTTGTAGAGTCCGTCTCATGCTACCACGAGTGTGAAAGCACAACCAACATTCTAAAGAGACCAAAACATCAGCCAGAAAGCATTGGTACTGAGATGTGGTCTGTGGTCCCCACCTGCAGAACCACTCCTTTATTGAGGGGGATCTTCATAATTGCCAATAATTTCCATCTGTTGTCTATTCCATTTGCACAACAGCATGTGACATTGATTGTCAATCAGTGTTGCTTCCTAAGTGGACAGTTTGATTTCACAGAAGTTTGATTTACTTGGAGTTATATTCTGTTAAGTGCTCCCTTTATTTTTTTGAGCATTGTATAAGAAATAATGGTTTGTCTATTACGTTATTTAGTTCTCTTAGTACTTGTGGGTGTATGCCATCCGGACATGGAGATTTATCTTTTTTAATCTTATTTAGCCGGTTTCGCACCTCTTCTTGGGTTAGATTAGTGACCCTTAATGTAGGGTTTTCTTTGTCTCTTGGCATTTCACCTAGGATTTCATTTTCCACTGTGAATACGAAGGTGTTTAACCCCTTTCCGACATATGACGTACTATCCCGTCCGTGTGCTCTGGACCTTAATGCCCATGGACGTATATCCCGATTTTTTTTTTTTTTTTTATTTTAATTCTATTTTTTTACAGGAATATGGTACCCAGGGCATGAAGGAGAGTCTCCTCTCCTCCAGACCCTAGGTACCATCCACACATGAAGCGCTCACTTCACGCATGGTGGGTATAGTCACATGCATAAAGTGAGTGTTTCAATGCAATCCTATGGCGGCGGAATTGCTGCGATTCCACAGCTTTACAGGACATCCTGCGGATTTTACCATGATATGATTCCGCAGTGGTAAAATCCTCAGCATGGGCACAGCAATTGCGGAATCCCATATGATTGCATGTGGGAATGCGTTGTTTTAAGAGTTTGCTGTGGCAAAAACGCCTAAAAAAAAGCAACGTGGTCACACAGCCTGAAGCTTACCTCCGGTCACTGGTGTCAGCTGATGGGACTACTGATCCCATTATACGACACCTGCTGCTGCTAAATACAGTGAGCAGGAGCGGCTGATGGGAGTACTCATTACAGCTACTGCGCTGTAAATAAATAAATTAAAAAAAAAAAAAAACCGGCATGGGTTCCCCTGTATTTTTGCTAACCAGCCAGGCAAAACTCACAGCTGGAGGCTGCAACTCTCAGCTTCAGCAAGGCTGGTTATCAAGAATACCGAGGTCCCCACGCTGTTTTTTTAATTATTTAAATAAATTAAAACAAAAAAAGGCATGGGGTCCCCCCATTTTTGACAATCAACCTTGCTAAAGCAGACAGCTGGGGGCTAGAATTCTCAGGCTGGTAAGGGGCCATTAATATGGGCCCCCAGGCTAACAATAGCAGCCTGCAGCTGCCCAGAAAAGGCACATCTATAAGATGCACCAATTCTGGCGCTTTACCTGGCTTTTCCCACTTACCCTGTAGCGGTGGCAAGTGGGGTTCATATTTGTGGGGTTGATGCCAGTGGAAAATACATGGAGGAACACAGACACATAGTACTTGTGCACAAAAAAGCCTCCCGCTTCTTATCCATGGGGAAAAACAACAACAGAAAGAACATATATTTTTAATGGGCTTAAATGTAAATGCTCCTTTTGAAGAAGAACTTTGTGAAATCTGGGAAAACCAGGCAATAATTAAATACTGCAGACTTCCAAAATATATAAGATATCAGCACTGCCCCTTGATGACTTCATATCTGTCTACAAATATCTGAAGGGCTGTCACAGTGTAGAGGGATCATCATTATTCTCATTTACACATGCAAAAACAAGAAGTAATGGAATGAAACTCGAAGGGAGAAGATACAGATTAGATGTTAGAAAAAACATTTTGACAGGGAAGATGATCAATGAGTGGAACAGGCTGCCACGAGAGGTGGGGAGTTCTCCTTCAATGGAAGTCTTCAACCAGAGCCTGGACACACATCTGTTTGAGATGGTTTAGTGAATCCTGCATTGAGCAGGGGGTTGGACACGATGACCCTGGAGGTCCCTTCCAACTCTAACATTCTATGATACTCACCTGGGTGCATCTAAAGATTTCCTATATCGGAAGGCCGAGACTTTTTTTTTTTTTTTCCCCAAGAGATCGTGGTAATCTGTGGCCTCTGTTTTTAAACCTAACAATGCAGCTATGTGTAAGGCCAGGCCTCTTATTGTCTGATTTAGTCAACTGGAGGGCCAGATCCAAAATAAATGCCTAAGAGAAAAGTTATTGCTGCTTTACCGACTATTGAGATAGAAGCACATTATTTAGCCAATGCCTCCATTGTTATAGATTATCTGTCTGGGCGTTCGTGCCTTATCTAATTCTATGCAAGACTGCTTCTGGCTAAAAAACTAATAGGGAGACTTCTAGTTTTTTAAGACTTTGTCTTAGACCCACTAATTCTCCATCATGTCGGCGCGGGTGGAGGGATTCAGGTCCGAGGTGGTGTTTAGTTCTGTGGCTAGGGATTGTCTAGTCTGTACAGAGACCAGTAGGGTGTGGGAGTAGCATTTCTCTGTAATAGGTCTTCTTAGTCCTGTTATTCGTGTGTTTGTGTCACATTCATAACAGTAGGTGTGGGTATAACATCAAGATTGGCATATAGGACAATTTTGTCTTCTCTTTCTTCAAATCTCATTCCGTGATATACCGTATCTTGTCTAATGTATGGAGCCAATGGCTCCACAGCTAGTGCAAATAATAGGGGCGATAGCCTCACGGTTTAAAATCAATCGGGAGAGTGCTGATCATTAACAAGTATGTTAGCTTTTGGGGCTTTTTTAGATTAGGGTAATCCACTTATATGAGGTCTTGCGGAGTTTCAGTCTCCATTCTACAGAGTCAAAGACTTCAGCTGCAACAGGTGAAGCCAAGGCTTAATTTTCGTTTCCGATTACTCCCATCTGAGTAATTATCTGCATTCGGCATGTACTGTCAGGTCTTTTATACGACGTGAAACCTGACTGATCTGAGTGTATAACATCATGGATAATTTTATTAAATTGATTCACCAATATTTTGGTCAATATCTTATAGTCTGCAATTGGTGATATGGGTCTGTATGAGCCACCGACTAATGGTTTTTATCTGCCTTCACAAGCACTACTATAGTGGTATCATACATTGAGTCTGCGAGAGACCCTGTATCAAAGGCATTTCGGAATGTGTCCCGAAGAGATTCATACAGACCTTTTGCATATTTAGAATAGACCTCTATTGGGGTGCCATCTGGATGAGTGCTTTGTCTTTAGCCAAACCTGAAATCGCCTGCTCTACTTCTGGAAGGATAATATCGGAGTCTAGCCATTGTCTGTCCTCTGCTATGTTATATATGATTCATCATAGAAGATGGTTATGGCACAGTTACAGTATGTTTGTTTTTTAATGAAAGGCGTAGCATGGGTATAGTCTCAAGTCCAGTTTTGCCAAATCATATTCAAAATCAAAGGTAATTCAGAGACGAATGTTTTATTCGAGGTTTTATGTCCCACCCTTCATCTATCTTAGCTGATTAGATTCAACAGGGGCATGCTACCAAATAGGTGGTTGTAACATAGCCCCAAGTCTGTGTGGGAATAATCACGCTATTAAATGAGAATAGAAGGAGGGCAACGGAAGGATGTAACACATCATGTCTAATAAGAATGGCAGGTAACCACTGGCACAAATGTGGCCTGTTTCCTGTACAGTTCAGCCAAGAAATCCAGAAATAGGAAGATTGAAGCATTTTCACAGTGGATTTCCCCTTTTGGCAACTTGTAGGGTGGGAGGCCCGATCCTTCCAGTTGAGCATTCTAGCCAGTATTGGTCTGGAGCCGCTGATGGAGGAGGCGTTCTGGTTGGGACACGATGTTCTGTTTCCACCACCAAGTTTGCATCGGGGAACATTCATATGAATCACCTCTCAATGAAATCTGCCGGGTTTGGGCCCTATGATCTTTCTGCTAATCCACTTACTCTGATATTGTTACGACGGAGCCTGTTCTCAAAATCGTCACATTTCTGATGCCATAGGTCTACTTTTTGTTTGTTTTTTTTATTTTCCAGTCACTGTTGTATTGGGTTAACATGTCTTCTAAGGTGAAGATGCGCATTTCCGCTTGTTTTACCCGTTTTCTCATATATTTTTTTTTTAGATAGTAGACTCCAATCCACTTTAATGTCATCTATTTTCCCCATGACACAAGATACGCAAGCATCCTATGGCAGAGAGCAGTTGCTCTGAGACCTAGCTTAAAGTGGATTCTGGCTTCAGTGAGACGTCCAACATCAGGATCCTTTGCGGGGGGGATATAATGGGGCTTTTCTTTTTTTGGATCACCGTCTGTCAGACTCCTTTTTAGTATAGTGGTGGCTGATGTCTGTGAGTTACGGCTCATGGGGTCTTTTTTTGGCAGTGTTCTTGAAAGGTAGGGATTTTTGGCGGTGTATTGTCAGGATTTAGACTCACTGATGGATGAATTTAAGGTTCAGAGCGTAGAATTAGGTTTGATCAATCGGAATAATCGGTATTCCGTTCCCTTATACACAGTAAATACTGGTGGCTTCAGAGAAGATGATGAAATTAATCTGAGCAGCATGGATAGTTCACAGCAGATGGCAGCAGAACATTATTTTGTATTTTTGAGACCTAAAAAAAAGTTAAAAGCAATAAAGCTTTAGTGATATTCAGCTATCAGTAGGGCTGAGGCCTAGCATCTTTTATAGCATTATTGAGGTCCTAGGGCCAAGCATTCAGACCTTATGTTGTCCAGGCTGTGATGAGTTACCCTGCTGATCTGAGACCACTGATCCTTCAGGGTTCCTATCACAGGACTCTTTACAAGTGGATGGTGTCTAGGTCCATCTGTTTGGGTTGCAGCCTTAAGTGGATAGGATAGGAAGCACCATGTACCCGTGGCCACCAAGTGTAAGCGTTCTTTTACACTTACCGTGTTTTTGATGGCCGTTTTTGCAGCCCCAATAGATTTCTATGGTGCCGCAAAATCGGCCCACAAAAATTCCACGGTGTGCCATTATGACCCTGAGGGCCGTATTTGTGGCCCAGAAAAAAGATCGATCTTTTTCACAGCGTACGGACACGGCCCCCATTGAAAATCAATGGGGCCGCAAAAACAACGGAAGTTTGTTTTTGCGATGTACCGTCACTTCCGGTTCTGCGGAACGCCTTTTTTTTTTTCCAATACTTTTTCAATAAGTATTGGAAACCTGAAAAACGGCAATCCGCAAATTTTTTGAGGTCCGTTATTGTGGCAGACAGTGAAAATTGCGGCGACACGGCCCGCAATAACGGGCCGCAAAAAAAATGGTAAGTGTAAAAGAACCCTTACCGATTTGGGAGACCTGAGCTCTGGGTGTTTTGGAGAACTTACCATGGTAGGTGACTCCACTTCTTTCCAGGCTCCCAGGCTGAATGTAAGTGGTAATCCCGCCGAACAGTTTCTGGTACGTCTGGGATGCTCTATAACGTGAGAAGGCCACAGTCGCTTTAAGTCAATCCGACCCAAAAACCCCTTACAAGTTTCCCAATGTGTACCCACTAGTTCTCTAGGTGGCTATTGGGGAATTTCAGACCTCTTTGTTCTTTCCCTAGATAATGTACAGCAAAGATGTTTTCTTCCAATAAAGAAAAAAAGTGAATGTCTTAAAGAAGTTGTCCAATCTAGTTTCCTGTCTAAGAGTTTCTCTCCAAAAAACATTGGCTCCCCTCTGAAACATGACCGCATCAATGCCGGCAGTCTGATGAACCCAGATCTACACCAGTTTCCTCCAATGGGAGATCCTCTTATTTTCTGGGACATGTATCCAGAGTATCTAAACTGGAAAATCCAGATCTCTGAAACTCTACTCTGTCCTAGTGGAAAGGTATGGGTAATCTTAGCAGGTTATCCCTTAAAGTAAGCAGTCCATCATTTAACATTGATGCAAGTCCGGTTGAGTGAGGAGCTCATTAGGAAGTTCAGTTTTGACAAGGGAGATGGGATCTGGTGCTGCTCCTTCAATCTGAGAGTGCTGACAGTTGTCATGATGGCTCTGTGGGAAGGTCTCCTTTGTATTGTAGGAAACTATGTGGTCATTTTGTCTGACAATAGCACGATGGTGTTGTACTGCAATCAGCCGGGGAGTGCAAAAGAGTTTTCATTTACGAAGGAGGCAGAAAAAAATGTCGATATTGCAGAAGCAGATCTTACTTTCAGCTTATCAAGGTAGCGATGCAAAGAGTCCTGAGCCAATTTTTCTACGCCTACACCGTTTGAGTCAGGTGGAATGAACTCTGTCGATCAGTATTCAGGCAGATCTTTGCCTTTAGGGGTATGTCAATGCTAGATCTCTTTGCTACCAGAAAGAACCGTAGGGATCCAGCATTTTTCTTCCTAAATCTAAAGGAATCACTCTGTAGCGTAGATGCTCTGCTCCAGAGGTGGGACTTTGAGCCAAGCACACGCCTTGCCCACTTCTCTTTGATACCTGTGGTACTGAAAAAGAATCGAGAGGACACTGGTTACAGGCCAGTTCTGGCCCAAAGGAGCCTAATCCACCTTTCTCATAGTCCTTTCAGTGTTGGATCGATAGGTCCTTCCTGACGTTCCATCTCTATTATCTCAGGCTTCAGTTTTACATCCACATCCTGTCAACCTGGAATTTGAAACGCAGCTTTGAGACCTTGAATTTTTTTTTTCTGAGCTCAGCTACATTTGCACTGAAAGATTATAGTTATCGTTAACGAGCATTCTTAAGAAGAAATCATTTTTTTTTTTTTTCAGTGATTGAGTCGAAAGGTTGCGCAACTAAACATTAAGTTAACAGTACCATATTTTTATTTGTCAGTTTCAAGTTATTTCCGTGACTGTTGGGGTTTTTTATTACTTTGCCGGAAGAGTATCAAAAATTTTGTCCATGCATATGTATGCGCAGAGTACATACTTGTATACACAGAGCACATACATATACACATGTATATACATATACACACACGCTATAGAGGACTTACCAGTCTGTCTCCTGCTGTTCAGTTCCTATAGACTCCCGCAGGGTACAAGACCTTTGGTCACATAAGTGATGGCAAAAAAGGTCATGCTGCACTTTTAACATTAGATTATTAGTATTTGAAGATACTTACACGTAGAGCACAGAGAGACGGCCATATTTCTCGAGTGAGGATCCAGTCGCAGTGCATGGAATGGCCCGGGCGTGACATTGGTATATTTCTATGAAGCTGTCGGGCTCAGGTTAGAGGTGCCAGGCCAGTCGGAGAATCACAATACAATTTTCGCACAAGAAAAAAGGCCGTCTATCTGCCCTCTTACACTATACTGCATAGTAATGTCCCATTATAAACAACAATGGATTAAGTGACAAACATTAAAACTTTATAACCTCAGAGGTACTGACGCGTTTCCCTTTTCCATACATCAGAGGCCCTATACTTAACCAAAAAGATAGTTAGGCACTTGCAACCCAATTGTGTAAGAATATATGGTCAAGTTGATGACAGATGTTGCATGAGTTGTTGGTGGTCACTAAGATGCAGATGATGTGAAGAGATAAATGGAAAATTTTTTATATTTAATCACTCTTATCCCATGTACAAGTAAGCCACGTGGCTCCAGGATGAAGGTAACCATGAGTAGTAATCCATTAGTAGTCCAGAAGGAGGTAAGTAAAATGTGCTCCAGACCCGAATACATCACAGTGATGATTAGAAAGATAGAGCCCCATTATAACCTCACCATATTTCCCTCTAAAGAGTATGTTTGTCCCGAAAATGTGATCATTTACAAAAATGTCAAAACAGATACTAAAAACACCCGATTAAACCTCCAAAAAATAAAATGTAAGTATAGGATGGGAATCAATTAAAAAATTGGCATAAAGCCAAACTTTCAATAACCCATTGGTCCAATCCCTATACTCAAGTGCCACGATGGGAAATATGGCGAGGGAATGATTCCTAAAAGATACTCTTGGTTTACATAGTAACATAGTTTTGAAGGCTGAAGGAAGACCTTATGTCCATCTAGTTCAGCCTATTTTTAGTGCAGCTGTTCTGCATTATTAATCCTGGGGAAGGCAAAAAACCCACAGAGTAGAAGCCAATTTTCTCCATAGGGAAAAAAATTCCTTCCCCTAAGCTGGGTCAACCATCTACCTATAATATTCTGTTATTCGTAACCTTCTATACTGTTACTCACAAGAAAAGCATCCATTCCTTTCTTAAATTCATTCAGTGAGTTGGCCATCACCACTTCCTCAGGAAGAGAATTCCAGAGCCTCACTGCTCTTACCGTGAAGAACCCTCTTCTATGCTGGTGCAGAAATTGTCTTTCCTCCAAACGAAGAGAATGCCCCCTTGTTCTTGTCACAGTCCTTGGTACAAACAGTTCATTGGAGAGATCTCTGTATTGCCCTCTGATATACTTGTACATATATATATTAGGTCTCCCCTAAGTCTTCTCTTTTCTAGAGTAAATAAACGTAATTTTGATAACCTTTCTGGGTATTGTAGTGAACCAACTCCATTTATCATTTTAGTAGCCCGCCTTTGAGCCCTTTCAAGTTCAGTAATGTCTTTCTTGAGCACCGGCGTCCAAAATTGCACACAATACTCCAAGTGTGGTCTGACGAGTGATTTGTGCAGAGGGAGAATTATGTTTTCATCTCGTGTCCCCAGACCTCTTCTAATGCATCCCATGACCCTATTTGCTTTGGTGGCAGCTGCCTGACACTGGGCACTCCAATTTAGCTTCTTATTGACTAAGATGCCTAAGTCTTTTCCATGTCTGATTTTCCCAGCAGTTTCCCGTTTAGTAAGTAATTGTAGCATCTGTTTCTCCTTCCCATGTGCATAACCTTACACTTATCTGTGTTAAACCTCATTTGCCATTTTTCAGCCCAATTCTCCAATTTACTCAAATCTGTCTGTAGTTGCAAACTGTCCTCCTTTGTGTTAACTACCTTACATAGTTTTGTATCATCTGCAAATACTGATATTTTACTGTGTAAGCCATCCACTAGATCATTAATACATATATTAAATAGTAGGAGGCCCAATACAGAACCCTGTGGTCCCCCACTAGTAACCCTGGCCCAATCTGAGTATGCCCCATTAATAACAACTCTTTGTTTTCTATCACTAAGCCAGCTACCTACCCATCTACACACATTTTCCCCTAGCCCAAGCTTTCTCATCTTACTTACCAATCTTTTATGTGGGACAGTGTCAAATGCTTTAGAGAAGTCAAGATAAATGACATCCAATGATTCTCCTTGGTCCATTTGAGAGCTTACATCCTCATAGAAGCTGATCAGGTTAGTCTGACAGGAGCGATCCTTCATAAATCCATGTTGATATGGAGTTAAACATTTATTAACATTGAGATATTCCATAATGGTATCCCTTAGAAACCCTTCAAAAATTTTACCCACAACAGATGTTAAGCTTACCGGCCTATAGTTTCCAGGTTCCCTTTTACACCCCTTTTTGAATATTGGCACCACATTTGCTTGCCGCCAATCAAAAGGAGCAGACCCTGTTTCTATAGAGTCTTTAAATATAAGGAATAGAGGCCTGTCTATCACATTACTTAACTCCCTTAATACCCGAGGGTGAATGCCATCAGGGCCTGGTGATTTGTCAATTTTAATCTTACTAAGGCGGTTCTGCACTTCTTCCTGGGTTAGGCAGGTAATACTTAATGGGGTGTTTACATTATCACTCTGCATTTCCCCTGGCAAATCCTTTTCCTGTGTGAACACTGTTGAGAAAAAAGTATTTAAAACATTTGCTTTTGCCACATCGCTCTCTATGATTTCACCCTCATTGCTCTTTAAAAGGCCGACACCATCAATTTTAATCATTTTACTGTTTATATAATTAAAGAATAGTTTGGGGTTTGTTTTATTTTCCTTAGCAATGAGTCTCTCAGTTTCCACTTTTGCTAAATATATTTGTTTTTTACACATTTTATTTTTTCTCTATAACTTTTTAATGCTTCTTCATTGCCTTCTTGTTTTAGCTTCTTAAATGCCTTGTTCTTGTTATTTATTGCCCTTTTTACATCCTTATTTAGCCACATTGGTGTTCTCCTGTTCCTAGCCCTTTAATTTCTGTACGGTATGGCTAGCTCGCAGTGGGTGTGTAAAACGGATTTAAATATTTCCCATTTATTTTCTGTGCTCCTATTTTTGGGGACATTGTCCCAATCAATTCGGCGAAGGTCCTCTCTAAGCTGATCAAACTTTTGCTTTCCTGAAATTCAGCGTTTTCGTAACTCCCTTCCAGGGCACCTTACTGAAGGACATGGAATTGTATTATATTGTGGTCACTGTTCCCTAGGTGCCCATCGACTCGTACTTCTGTTATTCTATCTGGCCTGTTGCTTAAAATTAAGTCCAGAAGGGCTGTCCCTCTAGTTGGGCCCTGCACAAGTTGTGACAGATAATTATCCTTGGTCACTGACAGAAATTGGTTTCCTTTCTGAGATACGCAGGTTTCAGTTTCCCAGTATAGATTTAAAATACCAATAAAAACACAAAAAAATATACACAACGCGTTTCGACTGATCACAGCCTTCTTCAGGTGCCCAGTAAAAATCTATGGTCTGTCTCTTATATCCCCTCCCTACCCCCCCAAAAAATATATTTTTAGTATTGTATGGCATATTTTGTACAGTTTTCAGAAATTTCTTCCACTGCGCAGACTTCTTAGACGTCTTTCTTGTTTTTTTGTTTAGTTTTTTTTTTTGCTTCTTCCCAAAAACACAAGTGTTCTTTCTTCCCCTATAGAAATGCACAGTAGATGTGGATGGGGCGGATTTCCTGTATACCTACGCTCCTCCTATTTATGACATGTCCTCATATTACATAATAAAGAAGGTGAGATCCACTTTTTTCTTTAGACAATGTGTTGTGGAATGGGCCCTGTATCTGATCAATGGGGCAGAGTGGAGAAGCGATACTCAGTTTTGTGCATAACTATGGACGTCCTGTAACTATCTGATGGCAGAGTTCTCGCTGGACAGGTTATTCTGAGCTTTGATGTCTACTATAAAGACGGCACTGATGGAGGATGGAGCCGAGTGACTGATATCTTACTTACAGTACTTAATTTTGGGTGTAATGATTCTAAAATTGTCTGGGTTCAAAGGAAGGATTGGGCAAAAATCCTTAAGGGGCTCTGTTGGGGACCATGGGGGAGACGCTAAGTGACTGGGCTCGGTGAAGGGACAAGGGGTTCAGCAGGTGGAGGTGACCATCCTCGTGACCACACTGATGATCACATTACCAGTCCTACTTGCCTAATGGTGGCCCTGAGTGGAAATATCTTTAAGGCCTCTTTCACACATCAGTATTTTTGATCAGTATTTCATCAGTATTTTTATGCCAAAACCAGGAGTGTCTCCAAAACAAAGAACAGACATCAGTCTTTCAATTATATTTTTTTCTTGGTAAGTTCCATTCCTGGCTTTGGCATACAAACACTGATGCAAAATACTGACCAAATACTGACGTGTGAATGAGCCTTAATATGGAGTCGCCAATAATCCCATAATTGAAAAACAATGTGAACTAAAAATTGTCACAAAATAGAATCATAGAATCATAGAATCGTAGAGTTGGAAGGGACCTCCTGGGCCATCTGGTCCAACCCCCTGCTCAAAGCAGGATTCGCTAAATCATCCCAGTCAGATGTCTGTCCAGCCTCTGTTTGAAGACTTCCATTGAAGGAGAACTCACCACTTCTCGTGGCAGCCTGTTCCACTCATTGATCATTCTAACTGTCAAAAAGTTTTTCTAATATCTAACCTGTGTCTCCTCCCATTCAGTTTCATCCCATTGCTTCTAGTCTTTCCTTGTGCAAAACTCACAATAAACTCACGTGCTCCTGTTTGTTTGCAAAATTGACACAAACCTCCACCGTTCTCACACTTTTAAGACTTTTTGAGCAAAATGTTCCAAAATTCTAAACGAATCAGAATGTATACTGTATGTTCACAGATTTTATTTTTTATTTTTTTATGAGGATTTTTAAAGATCCGAAATCCACATCAAAAAGCTCTCAAAATACACTTTGATTACTCTTCGTATTGATTTAAATGGACAATACAGATATGACGATGAAGTGGATGCCATGTCTGATTTGTCTGCCTCGAAAAAGAAACTGTGAACATACCCTCCGGAAAAATGGAAGAGTGAAATTACATCATGGTGTCACATATATCATACCTGGGTCATTTTGTAACGCAGGAAGCTTTAGAATTTGTACAGCAGCCTAGCGATTTGCACCAGATATGCCATCTACAACATTTTGTTACATCTGGCCTAGTTTCAGGTATCCCGCTATCGAGAAATCTCACAGTTCCAAATATGTGATAATGTGATCAGACATTAGACCTCGACATTATTTTCTATTGTAGCGCAACACTTTAATCAATTCTAATGAAATGTCCAGTTATGCTACATGCAGTGGGTGACCTGGCTAAACCAAACTTACCGGTGCTTGCTGTCCCTATTTATATAGGACAGGGAGAGCAGGTTAACTTTCCAATGGGCCACATGAGAGAATGTGACTATTCTGGAGGGCTGAATTTAATTTGTCTCATTATTGTTATTATTATTACTTTATATTGTATTCATTTGTGTACTCCATTCTGCTCAATATTAATTGATACAAAATGCCATTAAAACATATTACGGTAGGTCTTATTGCGACGTGTCCTTACCTGCAGCGGCTTATCAAAACTATATTATTTCCAGCTTTTATATAGTATATAAAAAGCAGTAAATCATTCTGCTCCTGTTATGCAGCCTTTTTACCTTTACCGACAGCTGCCAAAACGATATGATGCTCCACAACTTCCTCACACACAAGATGATGGACCCCACAATCGCTCTCACATAATAAGATGCTCCCACAGCTCGACCACACACACACACACACACCATAATTGACCCCACAGCCTCCTACACACAGTATAGTGGACTGACCCCAACACAGAATAATGGACCCCAGAGACCCACCAAAAACAACATAATGGACCCCCACAGCCCCTCACACAGCATAATGGACCCCACAGCTCCCCATGCATGCCTACACACACACACACATTATAATGGACCGCAGAGCTCCTCACACAGTCCCCCACAGTCACTATAATAGACACCACAGCCAGCATAATGGACCTTACCGCCTTTCACACCTCGAATAATGGACCCAGCAGTCCCCCACACACAGCATAATGGACCACACAACCCCCTGCACAGCATAATGAGCCCCACAGCTCCCCATACAAGCCCACACACACATCATAATGGACCCCACAGCCCTCTCACAGCATAATGAACCGCACAGGTTTTCACACAGTCCCCCACAGTCACTATAAGGGACACTGCAGCCAACATAATGGACCCTACAGCCTTTCACACACAGAATAATGGACCCATTAGCCCCCCCCCACAGTATAATAGACTCCACAGACAGCATAATGGACCCCACAGATCCCCATGCAAGCCCACACACACACACACATTATAATGGACCGCACATCTCCTCACACAGTCCCCCACAGTTGACATAATGGACCTTACAGCCTTCTACACACAGCACAATGGACCAATAGACCCCACACACAGCATGAAGGACCCCACAGCCCCACAACACAGAATGGATACCAGAGCCCCACCACAAACCACATGATGGTCCCCACCGTTCCCCACAGACCGCATAATGGACCCCACAGGCCCCTCCCACATGCATAATAGACACCATCACACCCACACAGGTAGCATAATGGACCCCCCACAGTATAATAGACTCCACAGACAGCATAATGGACCCCACAGATCCCCATGCAAGCCCACACACACACACACATTATAATGGACCGCACATCTCCTCACACAGTCCCCCACAGTTGACATAATGGACCTTACAGCCTTCTACACACAGCACAATGGACCAATAGACCCCACACACAGCATGAAGGACCCCACAGCCCCACAACACAGAATGGATACCAGAGCCCCACCACAAACCACATGATGGTCCCCACCGTTCCCCACAGACCGCATAATGGACCCCACAGGCCCCTCCCACATGCATAATAGACACCATCACACCCACACAGGTAGCATAATGGACCCCTCTGCCTCGCACACACAGCATAATGGACCCCACAACACAAAATCCCACACACGCATAATGGACCCCACAGCCCCATACACATAGTACACATAGCATAATGGATCCCAAAACCGCCCTTACACAGCATAATGGACCCTATATCTCCCCACACAGTCCCCCACAGCCAGCATAATGGACACCACAGTCCCCTTCAGCCATCATACTAAAACTTGCAGCCCTGCCACAGACGGCAGGGGCGCCTCCGTGTTGCGGCCCTTGGGCCCCTGTTTTCAGAGCTTTGGCTGCCAGCAGGCCAGGTGGGAACAACCAAAGGACTGGAGGTGGATGGCCGCGGTTTGCCCACCACTGATATAGGACATACTGAACTGACAACATTTGAATCACAATCTGTTCATATGACACCCTTTAATATACCCCCCCAAAATAATCACCCTCATATACCTTCAGGTACACACACATTGCCAGTTATGAACCTTTGCTCTTAGATCCATGAAGGAGACCACCAGTAACTACTAGAAGGGTGATAGACTGCTCTGCTGCGCTCTACCCCTGAAGACGGCAATCGCGCCATGGGTACAGTGTAATGCGGTTTTACATGTAATGTGAATAGTGATATGTGTCTCTTATCTTGTGTTATGGGAATGTGCAGCATGCTGCAAGTAATAAAAGTGCAGAGTAAGCACAGGATTAGACATAGACTTAGAGCAGGACATAATATTGATAAGATGCTTAGGCTATGTGCACATGTTCGGAAATGCTGCGGAAATTTCCACAATATTTCCGCAACTCCCGCCGCCGGTAAAATGCATGCGGAATTCGCATGCGTTTTCCTGCTAAACACAAGCGTTTTGCAAGCATATTTAGCTTGCAGAACACTTGCGCTTTCCAAGCGATTTGAAGCATTGCTTGGAAAGGTGATTGACAGGTTGGTCACACACAAGCATAGTGCTTGACAAGTGTGACCAACTTTTTACTATTGATTTACTACATTTTTGTGCTTATGTTCATTCTTTTTGGCATTCCTTTTAAAGCTTTTTCAGGTGCTCTCCAGGCGAAATCCACCTGAAAAAGACGACGTTTACGCCTACCCAAAAGGAATCCGCCTGAAAAAGTGCTAAATAGGACGCTAAAAAATGAACATATGCGTGTACGCCCTGTAATGCGGGTACACCGGCGTCTAAAAGACATTGTGTTCACATACCCCAAAGCTGGAATTACACACGCAGTTTTTGATTCGAACATAACTGTGTATAGAAAAGGGAAGCAAGTATTATTATTTTTGGCTCTGCTCTTGTGTTTGGCTCCCAGAACTACACGTGTGATTCCATCCATATGGAGATCCGGGTAAGGAGGGGCGCACGTGCAATTTACCTCCCTAATACAAGGACACATTATTTAACTCTAACATAACAGCAGAATCTGGCAAGGACTGTATATTGTATGACGCAATTCACATGTGATAGTTTTTATATTTTCCTTGTATTGTTTTTCCTTTTTTCCGCCCATGTGAAATAGTAGAAAGTCACATGTTATTGTGAAACGGACACATTATTTTTCTAATAGGTGCAGCTTTTAAAAACAACCTGAGGTAAGCGGAGTTAGCAAACGGAGGGTTACTTTAGTGAGTAGATTGCAAGCTTTTCTCATCGTTAATAGTAATCGTAAACTGCAAACATAATCTGAACACAGAGAATATATTGCAGCACTAAACACTAAAAATCTGATTACTATGGTTATCTAATTACTATGTGCTTGATTTGTACAGTCAATTTGTGCTGACAGAATCCCTTGGAGTACTCTAAGGCGCCCGTTACACATAGCGATATCGCTAGCAATATCGCTGTAACGTCACCGATTTTGTGACGTAGCAGCGATATTGCTAGCGATATCGCTATGTGTGATACTTACCTCCGACCGGCTCCCCCGCTGGTTATCGCTGATCGCGCGAGAACGGCCTGGACCATTTCTAGTCGGGCGCTTCCTGTGGGGCCGATGAGCGAAGCGTGTACGCGGGCGGGAGGACGTCAGGATCGCCGCGTCTGACAGGTAAGTAGCGACCCCCGACCCCTGCTATGTCGCTGGTGAGATCTGCCTGTGTGGCAGCTCACTAGCGACCACTTAGCAATGCACCAGCGATTCATATCGTTGTCGGGATCGCTGCTGCATCGCTAAGTGTAACGGTACCCTAAGGCTATGTGCACACAGTGCAGATTTATCTGCGGATTTTTTCTGCCCAAAAACCGCAGCTCTTGGCAGAAACCGCTGGTCTCTCCTTTCTGCAGTTTTGCTGCGGTTTTGCTGCGGTTTTTACTGCAGTTTTGACAGCGTTTTTTGAAGGAATGGAGACCTATAAAGTTTTTACAAACTAGACAGGAGAGAAAAAAAAATGATGTCACTTCCTTGTCCAGCCCCTTCTTCTTCCAATCTCCATCTTGACTTAATGACATAACATTGCAAATGCTGGGTTCACATTGCGTCATGTGTTTAACGCATCAGTTACATTGCGACATATACGTTAACGCACACATAGACTGCCGTAGACAAGCACATTGCTAACGCATGTCAGAATTGGCATGCGTTAGCGATGTGCTGTCATTCTGCCACGGATCCTTTGACGTGGGCTGCAGCGTTCAATGGACCGTCACTGCTAGCGCGATCGCATAATGCAATCAGAAAAGAAGTTGCGGGCGCAGTCAGTTTAACGCATGCGTTGAAAGGGCTGCCATAATGCAATGTGAACCGAGCCAAATTATGTCATGCGTTAGCAATGCGTTTGGCTATGGCAGGATATTGGTGCGTAAACGCATCCGTAACAGTAGTAATGCCGCTCTGTAATGGATGCGTTAAATGCACACCAATGCAATGTGAACACTCCTTTGGTTTATCACTGTGTTGTGTACTAAACGTTATATTTTTTTTAGGCGCAGCAGCAGAGAAGAATACGAGCACGAGAAATTGAATTGAATCTCACTTTGTCTTTTGATGTAATAAAAAATTTTTAATTTTAATTTCAGGTGTGTTACGTTTTGAATTTACTGGGTTGGTTCCATTTTTTAACTTTACACAGTGCAGGGGCACGACTAGGTCCAAGGCATGGTACGTGCCAGGTGGCACACAAGTGTTTCAACAAGGGCTATATGGCATTGGTTTCCGGACATTTGGCAACTATCTTCAGTATCTGGACATCAGATTGAGGCCAACAGCTCCGGACATCAGGCCGCAGTCATCAGGCTCGGGAGGACTGGCAGCGATCAGCAGGCTCTGGGCATCCCTGGCTTGCCTTCCGGTTGAGGCAAGGAGGCACGACATATTTCAACACAGGGTGCGTGTTACAATACATGCCAAGGTACAAGGCAATTTTCCAGGCAGGGTGTGTGGTAGGGTTTACACCATGGTCCAAGTAAAGAAGCGTGATAAGGGATACGCCAGTGTTCTGGATAGGGCAAGGGCCTGCGCATGCTAGGCGGCACGCCAAGGTACAGGCGAGGGCCTATGCCTAACAAGAGGGCACGCAATGCACAGTGCTGAGACAGCGTGGGTTCAACGAAGCACAGAGCACGGATGGGGCACTGGCTAGATTGTCAGGCTGAGGCTCAGAAAGGAGGGAAACACTTTAGGCTAGCACGGCTGAGGCACAACAGGCGGACACAGCAAAGTCAATGCCATGACCCATATCCTCCATCACATAGTCACTTGCACATATACAATCACACATATCCAACATAATATAGTCATGCACTCATATAGCCCTGACAAGAAAGTAGAACATATCAAAAAATTTTTGTTAACAAGCTATAAAGCATGAAAACCATAGTCATATGTTCAAAATGGATACATAAATTAGGGGATAAAAATTTTTTAGATTTGTGAATATCACAAATTTGTTGAGTACAATCATACAATAGATTAATATTTTGATACAGGGCATTTAAGAGAGTTGGGAGACCTCTTCGGCATTGTCATTGTAATCACCAAGTATTTTCTCTCATTGGAGCATTCAACGTTATCAGCGCTCCTGCCAAAGTGCTGAGCGTGCATTCAGAATATGGCTATTTTTCAAAGAACAGAGGTAGAAACGTTAACATTTAAACTAGAACCAACAGGGTATATACAAAACATAAAGATTATAAGTACTGATAAGTCTGGGCAGTATCTGTACGCATATGATGATGGATCTGAATTTAATGGGGCTGGTGTTGATGCTCCATTCCTTTGGGTTGGTCCAAAGTTTGAGGGCTGCTGGGGTGCTTGTGTGGGCCGGAAGAGTCCGAAAAGACCCATGAGGATGTTATTGTATGGTGCGATTGGGGCAGGGTCCTCCAAAGCTGTCAGACTCATCTGTGCCAGGCTCATAAAAATAGACTGCCTATCCGGCGTCAGTGAGCGAGCCTTATTAGCTATCGTTAAGGCAAAAAAGTCAAAGACATCCTCTGAAGTTGTTTTTTTGAGCAACTCCAGTGTCTCTGTTGCGGCTTTGACCGTTTTATCCTCAATTTGTTTTTTTTGTTTTTTCTTGCTTGGCTCACCTCTCACCAGATAAGCAGTCCTTTCAGTAGCAACCGCTTCTGCGGAGACAGATGCTCCAGAAGCTGCAGATGGGCCAGCAGCTGATGAAGAATTGGCCCCAGCAGAAGCGGTTGCTACCGATGGCAAAGATCTGTCAACAGCTCCAGAGGAACCTGCCCCATCGTCGGACTCTTCCTCTGCAGGACAAATGTTCCCGTCAGTCCTGTTGAAAAAAAAACAAAAAACAAAATGCTTCAACGCTGTGTATGACCAACAGTTTATAAGCCTAGAAAAAGAAATGGTTACCTCCGCAATGTACGGCTGGTGACAAGGAACTGCAGCTCCTCAAAGAAAGGGAAATTGTGCCTCCTAGGTGGTGAAGATCCACTTTTATGCAAGGTTGCCATGTATTTATGAAATCGATCCCTAACGGACCGCCACCTCTGCTTCAAATCTTTCTCTGCAAAAAGACAAAAAGAAAACATAAATTTAGTCACTATCCCTCGGGTCGCCCTCCCAGGGCTATGGGGTACTCGGTACCGGGCCGGTGTCAGCGGGATGTGTCACAGCGACGGTGACCCAGTCCGTGGCCCTGGGCGCCCAAGTAATGGGGGAATTGAAATGGTGAAATGTAATAGTTTGAATAGTTCGTGACACCACCTGTGGTGTTCGGCAAGTGAGATGTTAAGCCGATGCTGCATGCAGATCCTCTGCGGCTGGTGGTGTGTTGCAGCCAAGATGGTGAAGCTTTCCACAGGTGGAGCTGTAGTCCCAGGGCAGTGTAGATGTACGGGTAAAGGCAAGGTGCAGGCAGTGTAAAAGCGGGTACCAAGATGTAGCGGTGCAGGGTGTGTTGGCACAGGAATAAATGGAGGACACCAGGGCTTGTAGTTCCAAAGCTTTACTCAGTCTGTAGTACATACAGATGCCTGCCTCCGTGCTGTGTCCTCCGGGTCAGATGGAATGCTCCCTTCCGACACTCCACCAACATGTGCCTTTCTGAACGTCTCCTCTTATAGTGCC
Organism: Dendrobates tinctorius; assembly: GCF_039654945.1. Classification (NCBI taxonomy): domain Eukaryota; kingdom Metazoa; phylum Chordata; class Amphibia; order Anura; family Dendrobatidae; genus Dendrobates; species Dendrobates tinctorius. Next base: position 20,107,977 of record NW_027361772.1, read on the forward strand.
TTTGGTGTGAAGTACTCCTAGTACTGAGTTGCACTGGAGTTCCTCCTGACAGATGTTCCCAAGAACTATACTTGTATGGCAGACAACTGTAGCCTGCTTCGGGGACTCCTTACTCCTGAGTACAAGTTGCTGTTGTGCCCCCAAGTCTTAGATGGGAGTAGTGCATTTACAGCCCACTACTCCACTGGTGTCTGCTGTAGGACCCTTAGTATCCATACAACCTCGGGGACCGGGCCTCGGCCTTGCGCTTAGAACTTCTAGGCAGGGTTCTCTTCTAACCCATGTCCTCTGTTCCCTTTTACTCCTACGTTCCGTACTAGTCTTTCCGTCCCAGGGAAGATCAGGTTTCTGTTCAATGTCTTTCTCTTTCTTTCCTTTCCCGTGCCAGCAGACCCAGGTCATTGAGATCTGCTGCAGCACCTCCTTCCTCCATCCCTCTCCCAGGGATCTTCACTGCTCACTCTCTCCACTAAACTGACTCACTGACTCAATGAACCTCTATACCTTCCCACTCTTTTATGTCATCTAACTCCACCCGCCTCCCAGCACGTTTCGTGTTCCAAGCAGGGAGCCACCAAAGGTGCTCTGCTACACTCCAAGCAGGGAGCCGCAATGTGGCTTTGCTACACTACTTTGTGGTGTGGGGTGCAGGTGTTGGAATGTGGTTAGGAGCCTCCAACTTACCTGGATGGTGGGGCACCACACCTCAGGAGGAGGTGCAGTACCTCTGTGGCAACTGAACCCTCAGGGGCGCCACACCTTTCTTAACAAATGGAATCAAATGTGTACAATAACATTATAATTACCGATTTGCAACTGCTTGGAACTTGGGAGTGAATGCCATTCCGGGTACAGGTCCACAAAGATCTTGTTCCAGCAGATTTCTTTAAAGTACCGATCTTTAAAACTGTCCTCGGCCTGGTCCCATATTGTGGGATAGTCACGGACCTACAATGTATAGAATTATGTTATTACAAACTATATCTAACCCACAATTAAGTTCCTAAACCTATTTCAAAATCTTCTTATCTTAAACCCCTACTCATAATACAGCCATAAACCATGCAGCCATTTATAACCCTAAAGTAACCCTAATGGCCACACATCATGGTTCAGGAGGGAAGTAGTGACATTTTTTAATGCAATGTTATGCAGGTGATAGGTTTGCGTTTGTGCAAACCTGATGTTCGTACACATTACAAACACAAAAGGGACAATTTAGCCAAGCAATTTTTTGGGTAATTTGCATGGAGTACAGGAATACCTCATATGTGGGATAAATCACTATATGGGAGAAATGCAGAGGTCAGAAAGGAAAGCGCCCAGTTTGATTATCAATGGCCAAATTGGTTGGTGAATTTGAACTTGAGGGGTTTAAATTTGAGCTTATAGCATAGCCTATGACGCTCTCAGGGTCCAGACGTGACTGTGCTAAATTATGTGGCTGTAGCTGCGACGGTGCAGAAGGCAATCCCGGACATACACACATACACACACACATTGAGCTTTATAAAGTTAAAGTGTAGGCCAAAAAAAATTATTTTGACGTGAGTTCCCCTCATATTTAAGGGTCAGAAAGGCTATGCTGAAAGCTGCGGCATAATATCCATAGCCTGGGAAAGGGGACATGGATATTAACCCCTTGCCCAGGTTGTACATATCATGCTGCAGCGGTCTGCATAGGCTTTCTGGCCCTAAAATATGGGGGGACCCCCACGTCATTATTTTGTTTTTTGAGGCCCTTATTTTTAGAGCCAGATAAGCTAAGCAGAAATCTGCGGCCTGATATGTACAATCTGGGAAGGGGTTAATATCCAGGTCCCCTTTCCCGTACCTTATCTGGCTCTAAAAAAAGGGCCGCAAAAAACAAAATAATGACGTGGGGGTCCCCCCATTTTTTAGGGCCAGAAAGCCTACGCAGACAGCTGCGTCCTGATATGTACCACCTGGGAAAGGGGATCTGGATATTAAAGGGGTTGTCCGGGCTTTTCGCATAATCTCAGTACATATCTGGGCTGCAGAATTATGACAATAAGTAATTTACTTTCTGTCACTAGTTTGCACGGTTTTCTAGATATTCTGAACAGAACTTCCGGGGGGGGGGGGTGTTATGGCATTGAAATGAGAACTAGTTGTAACCTCCTACTCTACTCCAAAAATGCCGTCTATAGCAACAACCCCACCCTCCATAGCTACAGGCCCTCCCCGTCCACATGAAGAAGCCCTCATCACACAGTAACAAATCCTCCCCCTCTAGCAGGAGGTTTTTGACAATATTTTATTGCACTCTCAATCCAATTCGATGCCCTCGATCACCTAGAGAAAAAAAAAGAAACAATTATATACCTACCGTTCTGTCGCAGTCCATTAAACGAGTGTCCCACGACGATCTGACATGGAGAACAGTCACATCAGCAGATGTGACCATTCTCCATGTCTGCACAAACACACTGACAGGACCTAAGCTCCTGCAGTGTGTACTGTGCATGCGCCAGAGTTTACCGGAGTTCATTGACTCCGATACTCTCGCTTTACGGCATTGCTGCGTGGGAATTTTCTCACGCAGCTCAGAGCTGGAAAGCGAGTTCCCAGAGCGACAGAACTCCGGGCAACTCGGCGATACACTGCAGGAGCACCGCTCCTGCTTGTGCATCACCCGAGGACAGCAGAGATCGCCGCGGGACACTCGTTTTTGGGATTTCTGCGGACAGGGAGTATTTTGGTGCTTTTTTATTTTATTTTTTCCCTAGGTGATTGAGGGCTTCGGGGACCAAGATGTGCTGTATGTGGTGAGTATGTATTCTATGTTGTATGTCATGTCTGTCATGTATACATGTATTGTATGTTGTATGTCATGTTTGTGTTTTGTTACATGTTTTAACACTTTGTGCTCCGTCGCCCCAGGGACTACTCTCCCATCCTATAGGCGGATGGGAGCAGCAGTCCCATGCGGCGATTGAGCACAATAGGGGGCCTACCGTTGCATGGACACTCAGGACGCACACAGACTGACACACAGACAGACACACACAGACAGACGCACACACACACATACAAACATACATACCAAATCTATCAGACGCCCCACATCAATGTCCATGCGACGGTATTCCATGGCGACATCTTCTTCCCTATACTACACTCCGCCCACACACTTCCTCTTCCTCCCGCTGACATCACTTCCTTCTACAGCAGTTTTGACACCCCAAACCGCAGCAAAAAACAGCAGATCTTTTTTCATCTGCGGTTTTGCTGCGGAATACAGTGACTCAATGCAAGTCAATGGGTGCAAAACCGCTGCAGAACCGCTAAAATAATTGACATGCTGCGGGAAAAAAAAAGGTGCTTTTCTGCACGTTTTTTCCCGCAGCGTGTGTACAGCGGCTTTGCAAACCCATAGGCTTACATGGCAATGTACACTGTCTGCGGAACTGCAGCGGATCCGCAGTACCAAAACCGCTGCGGATCCGCAGCAGAATCCGCAGCGTGTGCACATAGCCAAAAGCCTCATATATCCTTGGCAGTGGGATCGTTTCTAATTATACACATTAAAGCATATTAGACATTGTATTATATACTCACCATTTTCCCTTCTATTTTTTGAGGGGTGGGGGTAAAACTTTACTAATTGGTGATTTCTTTTATACCTTGTTTTGCAAATTAAATAATTTTGATTTTTTTTTTTTATTAGGATCAGCTTGGGGATTACTACGAACTACTGTCCATTGGGACTACTATAGGTTGTTTTGTATTCTCAGGTCCTTGGTTTTTGCACTAGGTTTTTGTCCTTGTTGCAATTACTGATTCAAAATAATTTCCTTATATCGCGTATTTATGAAATAAAATAAAATGTTGATATTTTTATAAACTGTATAGTGCTCCAACTCTTTTCTGTGTTAAATAATAACAGCCCGCAGCTGTCTGTTTAGCCTTTGCTGGTTAGAATTTTTTGAGGAACCCTTCCTCATATTTTTCTGGGGTCCCCCTGTAAACTAACTAGTAAAGGTTAAGAAAACAGCTGTGAGCTGATATTACTAGCCCCTTTCCCAGATTATTAATACCAGCCCCCAGCTGTTGGCTTTCACTTTGCTGGTTATGAAAATTACTTGAGAATCCACTCCATTTTTTTTATTTATTTAAAAATAAAAAAAAAACAAGTGCAGAAAAAAACACACAAAGCAATGCTTATATAGCACACTGACCTTTTTCTTTCTTTCTATCTATCTATCTATCTGTCTGTCTATCCATATATCATGCTCCTTATTACTATCTCTGTCTTTGAACATCTTTATTAAATAACACTCTTTAATTTCCATGCTGCATTTCATTCCATATGTGTCACACTGACAGCACACTGATGTACGACACAGATATCACACGTTTGTCACACGGACATACGGATGTCACACGGACCACGGATCACATCGGTACTGGTTTTTCCTGTACAGGAATCACCAGGACATGTGTAAGGGGCCTTAGCTTGATTGACAGCGCTCACTTGACTAGAGCGAGAACTAAGAATCAGATTTTTGTGTTCAGGTTTGTGCAGTCCTTACAATGCACAGCAGTGGGATTTCTTTGTAGTTTATCTATGGGATTTCTGCTTTTGTCCAGTAAGATATTGGCTGTAGAGATCAGCACATTAGTATACACAGCAATCTCTGCAGACAATGCTTTGTTCTTTCTCTGTAGGGGAAGTGAGAAATTTACACCTACTGGAAATGCAAATAAAACTAAAGAGCTAATTAGCAGCTTATCCTCCCAAGGGGTCATTGAGTGGCCTTTATTCCATTACCATACAATAATGCTCCCTATGCCTTGGTCACACAGCACATCCACCACTTCTGTGCAGCAGGTAAACGCCATTCATAGCGGACACCAATGGGCTTTCTTCTTCCAGCCACCTGTCCACACATCCAAATGGAAGCAGATGTTTGTTCCACCTTGTGAAATCCACTCACTTTTTATCTAGATAGCACTTCTTGTTAAACATCATTTGACATCTGGTGTAATTTTCCCACCCACCTTTCATGTCTACCTCTTTCCTCATAGACTGTAAGCTTGCGAGCAGGGCCCTCACTCCTCTTGGTATTTGTTATAATCTACTGTATGTGATTATTGTTATGCTGTAATGTCTATTGTCTGTACAAATCCCCTCTGAAATGTAAAGTGCTGCGGAATATGTCGGCGCTATAAAAATAAAATTTATTATTATTATTATTATTATTATTATTATTATTAATTTTCAACCTCAAACTGAGAAGTAAATGATTTACTAGAGTATATGTGTCAATTGAAAAATTCAGACCAATACCGCCACTTAAGGTGTATCAAGTATAAAATTGGAATAATTAACCAAACAATAATCTTTATTACAAAAAAAATCCACACAGCAGAAATAGAGGACAGAACATCGAGTATATCGGTACATAGCCATGTTAAAAAATACCAGACAATGGAATCAGTGTAGAAAACAAAAACTAATAGATGCTACTGGGTGTAGCATACATAGCTCAATAATACAGACCATGTGCCATTGGCCCCCTGATGAAGCTACACGCGAAACGCGCGTTGGGATGCTGGGCAGTGTGGTTCTACTAACCAGAATGGCACATGGTTTTTGTATACTTGATGTATTGTCTGTAACAAATTGTAAATTTTAATGTGTACATGCCAGTTGCACTTTGTTTAAACCACGCTGTCCCAACTGTTTTTAAGGTTGGGGCAGCCTTGCAGCGATGGAGTCCTGGGTTCGAATCCCACCAAGGACAACATCTGCAAGGAGTTTGTATGTTCTCCCCGTGTTTGCGTGGGTTTCCTCCGGGTACTCCGGTTTCCTTCCACATTCCAAAGACATACTGATAGGGAATTTAGATTGTGAGCCCCATCGGGGACAGTGATGAAAATGTGTGCAAACTGTAAAGCGCTGCGGAATATGTAGCGCTATATAAAAATAAAGATTATTATTATTATTATTAAGGTTCTCTTAGGGGCTTGTTTGTACTGTCCTCTCTTTCTGCTGTGATTTTTTTTTTTTCTGTAATAAAGATTATTTTTGATTAATTGTGATATCATTCCAATTTATACTTGATATACCTTAACCCCTTCGCGCCGGAGCCCATTTTCATTTTTACGTTTGTTTTTCGCTCCCTTTCTCCCAGAGCCATAACTTCTTTATTTTTCTGTCAATATGGACATATGAGGGCTTGTTTTTTTGCGGGATGAGTTGTACTTTTGAACAACACCATTGGTTTTTACCATATCATGTACTCAAAAGCGGGAAAAAAATTCCAAGTGCGGTGAAATTTCAAAAAAAAGGGCAATCCCACACTTGTTTTTTTGTTTTTTTTCACCATGTTCACTAAATGCTAAAACTTGACCTGCCATTATGATTCTCCAGGTCATTTCGAGTTCATAGACACCAAACATAACTAGGTTCATTTTTATCTACGTGGTAAAAAAAAAAATTCAAAACTTTGTTAAAAAAAAAAAATTGCGCCATTTTCCAATACCTGTAGCATCACCATTTTTCATGCTCTCGGGTTGGGTGGGGGCTTATCTTTTGCGCGCCGAGCTGATGTTTTTATTAATACCATTTTGGTGCAGATACGTTCTTTTGATCGTCCGTCATTGCAGTTTAACGCAGTGTCGAGGCGACCAAAAAACTGTAATTCTGGCATTTTGAATTTTTTTCTCACTACGCCGTTTAGCGATCAGGTTAATTCTTTTTTTTTATTGATTGGGCAATTCTGAACGTGGCGATACCTAATATGTATATGTTTGATTTTTTTATTGTTTTATTTTGAACGGGGCATAACGGGGGGTGAATTGAACTTTTGCATTTTTTTAATGTTTTTAAAAACTTTTTTTTTTTAAACTTTTGGCATGCTTCAATAGTCTCCATGGGAGGCTAGAAGATGCCATAGCCTGTTCGGCACTGCTCCATAGAGGCGATGCTCAGATCGCCTTTTTGCAGCTGAACTACTGCATTGCTATAAGCGCCGACCACAGGGTTTCGCTCGTAGCAATCCGGCATCAACAACCATAGAGGTCTCATGCAGACTTCTGGTTGTTTTGCTGATGCACCGATGACCCCCGATCATGTGACGAGGGTCAGTGGTGCGCATATTTCCGGCCCTAGTACTAGTACGGCGCATGTCGCAAAGGGGTTAAGTGGCGGTATTGGTCTTAATTTATCTCTATAGTGGTTACCCCCACATGTTATTATCTTTTGATGTACTGTGAGTCTGCAAATCCTTTTCATTATATTATATATGTCAATTGGATGGTGCTGTGTAAAGAGGACAGAAAGTAGGACAAAATAATGGTTCCGATATGCATCTGTAGAAAGACAAACAGCAATTCTGGCTATTTTTATTTATTTGCTTTTTATTTTTTATTATGTGTGAGATAATATCAGATTTTTTATCAAATCTGTTATGGACACTGCAATATTTTTACCTTTTCTGTTTTTTGGTCTTTTTTATATTTTTTAACCCCTTTACTCCCAAGGATGGTTTGCACATTAATGACCGGGCCAATTTTTACAATTCTGACCACTGTCCATTTATGAGGTTATAACTCTGGAACGCTTCCATGGATCCCGGTGATTCTGACAGTGTTTTCTCGTGACATATTGTACTTCATGTTAGTGGAAAAATTTCATTGATATAATTTGCGCTTATTTGTGAAAAAAAAAAAAGAAATTTGGCGAAAATTTTGTAAATTTTGCAATTTTCCTACTTTGAATTTTTATGCCCTTAAATTACAGAGATACGGCACACAAAAAACTTAATAACTAACATTTCCCACATGTTTACTTTACATCAGCACAATTTTGGAACCAAAATTTTTTTTATTGGGGAGTTATAAGGGTTAAAAGTTGACCAGCGATTTCTCATTTTTACAACACCATATTTTTTTTAGGGACCACATCACATTTGAAGCCACTTTGAGGGGTCTATATGATAGAAAATACCCAAAAGTGACACCATTCTAAAAACTGCACCCCTTAAGGTGCTCAAAACCACATTCAAGACGTTTATTAACCCTTCAGGTGTTTCACAGGAATTTTTTGAATGTTTAAAAAAAATGAACATTTAACTTTTTTCACAAAAAAATTACTTCAGGTCCAATTTTTTTTTTATTTTACCAAGGGTAACAGGAGAAATTGGACTGCAAACTTTATTGTGCAATTTGTCTTGAGTATGCTGATACCTAATATGTGGGGGGGGACCACTGTTTCGGCGCATGGCAGAGCTCAGAAGAGAAGGAGCGCCGTTTGAGTTTTTCAGCGCAAAATTGGCTGGAACTGAGATCGGATGCCATGTCGCATTTGGAGAGCCCCTGATGTGCCTAAACAGTGGAAACCTCCACAAGTGACCCTATTTTGGAAACTAGACCCCCCCAAGGAACTTATCTAGATATGTGGTGAGAACTTTGAACCCTCAAGGGCTTCACAGAAGTTTATGATGTACAGCTGTACTATTAAAAAATCATATTCCACAAAAATGATCTTTTCACCCCCAATTTTTATTTTCCCAAGGGTAACAGGACCCCAAAAGCTATTATGCAATTTGTCCTGATTACGGTAATACCCATATGTGGGGGTAAACCACTATTTGGGCGCATGGCAGAGCTTGGAAGTAAAGTAACGCCATTTGACTTTATTGGCTGGAATTGAGATCGGATGCCATGTCGCGTTTGGACAGCCCCTGATGTGCCTAAACTGTGGAAACTCCCCACAAGTGACCCCATTTTGGAAACTAGACTCCTCAAGGAACTTACCTAGATATGTGGTGAGCACTTTGAACACCCAAGTGCTTCACAGAAGTTTATAATGCAAGGGCGGGAAAATAAAATCATTTTTTTTTCTACAAACATGATCTTTTAGTCCCCAATTTTTTTATTTTCCCAAGGGTAACAGGAGAAATTGGACTCCAAATGTTGTTGTCCAATTTGTCCTGAGTACGCTGATACCCCATATGTGGGAGAAAACTACTGTATGGGCACATAGAAAAAACACAAAAATTGAGCTTGGTTTGAGTAGGTAAACATGCAGCATATAAATGCATGTTCACATGGCCAAAAAAGCATACAAAACCTACAAAAGACAAAATGAAAAAAACCCTGCTAAAATTAAATAAGTAAAAAGCAAAAGTGCATTTAAATCATACAGGATTCTTAGTAATACTGTATTTGATCAAACATAGCATAAAAGCCATCCCACCATCGACAAGGTGACTCTGTGGTCAGGGCGGTCATACACTTTCTAGTATTAATAACCTTATCATGTGTCAAATTTGACGTCTGTGTGAATAAGGGCAGACAAGGACCGGGTACCAACCACCGGACACCAGTCAGGGGAAGCTTCTAAATACAATTTCCAGCTCAGGAGAGGGAGGCCACACCCCAGCTTGCACAGAATGCAAAAATACAAAGAAAAAACACTTGGTTGAGCTTGGTTTGAGTTGGTACACCTTGTCGATGGTGGGACGGCTTTTATGCTATGTTTGATCAAATACAGTATTACTAAGAACTCTGTATGATTTAAATGCACTTTTGCTTTTTACTTATTTAATTATAGCAGGGTTTTTTCATTTTGGCTTTTGTAGGTTTTGTATGGGCACATGTTGGGGCTCGGAAGGGAAGTAGTGACGTTTTGGAATGCAGACTTTGGAATGGTCTGCATGTGTCATGTCGCATTTGGAGAGGCCCCTGATGTGCCTAATCCGTGGAAGCCCCCCACAAGTGACCCCATTTTGGAATCTAGACCGCCCCAAGGAACTTATCTAGATGTGTGGTGAGCACTTTGAACCCCCCCAAGTGCTTCACAGAAGTTTATAACATAGAGCCATAAAAATAAAAAAAATCATATTTTTTTCCACAAAAATGATATTTTGCCCCAATTTTTTTAATTTCCCAAGGGTAACAGGAGAAATTGGACCCCAAAAGTTGTTGTAAAATTTGTCCTGAGTAGGCTGATACCCCATTTGTGGCGGTAAACTACTGTTTGGGCGCATGGCAGAGCTTGGAAGGAAAGGAGGACCGCTTGACTTTTCCAACGGCTGGAATCGCGTTTGGAGAGCCCCTGATGTGCCTAAACAGTGGAAACCCCCAATTCTAACGCCAACCCTAACCCCAACACACCCCTAACCTTAATCTCAGCCATAGCCCTAACCCTAATGGAAAAATGGAAATAAATACATTTTCTAAAATTTTATTTTTCCCTAACTAAGGGGGTGATAACGGGGGTTTGATTTACTATTTATGGCGGGTTTTTATGTTTGGCAGCTGTCACACGCTAAGACTCTTTTTATTGTAAAAATAGTTTTTGCATCACCACATTTTGAGAGCTATAATTTTTCCATATTTTGACCCACCAAGTCATGTGAGGTCTTATTTTTTGCGGGACGAGTTGACGTTTTTATTGGTACCATTTTCAGGCACGTGACATTTTTTTGATCGCTTTTTATTCTGATTTTTGGGTCACTGAATGAACAAAAACCAGCATTTTATGAATTTCTTTTGGGGGGGCGTTTACACCGTTCCACGACTGGTAAAATTGATAAAGCGGTTTTATTGTTCAGGTCAGTACGATAACAGCAATGCCTCATTTATATAATTTTTTGATGTTTTGGTGCTTTTATACAATAAAAACAATTTTATATAAAAAAATAATTATTTTTGCATCGCTTTATTCTGCAAGCTATACCTTTTTTATTTTTTTGCTGATGACGCTGTATGGCATCTGTTTTTTTTTGCGGGACAAGATGATGTTTTCAGCGGTACCATGGTTATTTATATCCGTCTTTTTGATTGTGTGTTATTGCACTTTTTGTTCGGCGATATGATGATAAAGCATTGTTTTTTGCCTTGTCTTTTTGTTGCTTTTTTAAGGGGTTAACTAGTGGGACAGTTTTGTAGGGCGGGTCATTACGGATGCGGCGATACTAAATATGTGTATTTTTATTGTTTTTTTTAATTTATTTACAAAAAAAAGAATTAGGGATTTTTTTTAACTTATTTAGGAATTTTTTATAAACTATTTTTACATACTGAGGAAGCTGCATCCCTGCAGGACCCCAAAGGCCCCCGTGGCCATTATGGATCCAGGGGCTTGCAGGGAGGAGACCCTTGGAGCAGTGCGAGAACATTGCGCTGCTCTGAAGGTCTTAGGGAAGTGCGCAGGGATGTTAGGGCTGGCAGAACGCACCAAATAATAAGATAATAGTAAGGTGCGTTCGCAGCCCTGGGTCCACCGTGCAGGGGTGGTAAACTGCTGCTTAGTAATGGCAGAAGTATAAAGTCAGAATCCTACTCCACACTGATGAGGGGCAACACCCCAAAACAGCTGTCTGTGGATGGATACCTGGCCTTGGTATTTCCCTTGTCATATCTGTAAACTCGTAAAGAGCTGGATATTGACTTAAAGGGCCACTTAATATGGTGGTAATGGTGGTTTCCGAAAGGAGCCACCCCTTGGCTGGGTCCTTCCCTGGAGGAAGATCTGGCTAGTCCCGTGTTTGAGACTCTTAAATGAGGCTCCACGGACTTTATTTGCATGGAAGTATAAAGCGGTATACAAGAGGTCACACGTGGGTTAACGTCACCCATTGTGAACAGAAGCGAACTCTGTTACGACACAGAGCTGCGCCACCGCTGAACATAAATGCCGGAGCCTGTTAAAATCACAGCACTCGGCAAGAGAGCGCACAGTATGCGGTCACAGAACTCAGCCCCAAGGACACGAGGTCTGAGTCCCTCTAGACCTACTGAGCGTGCGGCGTTGCACCTGCGGACACCACTATAGATGCTGACTATGGTGGAGTGTCGAGCACGTGCACCGTGGCGTACAGAGCCACCGGTGGACACTGATGTCAGTCTCAGACTCTGCCTCTACCTACACCTAAGCCTGGGCGCTTAACAGGCTAGGCTGCACAACACATGTGTACCAAGGGTAGGGGTTTCAAATGAGTCAGTCACCAGAGACATTCATACTTGCATGCAACACTCACTCCTCATAGTCTGGTAATGCAGTCTATACTAGCGCATGGCCGAGCAGCCATGCAAACCTTTTATAGCCGCGTCCTTCCGGGACCTTTCTGATGGTCCAATCCGAGCTGGAGAAAGACCTGAGCATGTGACCTCCGATCTCCAATGAGAGATCATCCCGCGGGCATGCTCAGTGGACAGAAAGGAGGACTTAGTCCCTGGAGGAGCTCGCTGCTGACCAGCATGCGTTGCTATAGCTGGACTAGAGGTGGCAACAGCAACCAAACCCACGGAGCTAGTCTGGGCAGAGCGCCGGGACAGACGAGTCTGCTGAGCAGCCTCCTCTGCGGCTGGAGAGGAATGGGGGACGCCGGAAGCAAGACTCGGGATTCCCGCTGTGCAGCGACAGGAACCCGACGCCTAACAAGGGAGCCCTCTCCCTGCGCGATTCTTCCCTATGCCCCGATGTTTGATCGCAGTGTGCTAGTGTCAGGTGTCAGCTGTGATAATCAGCTGACATCCGGCTGCAATCAGCGGCACTCCCACCGGGAGCGCTGCTGATCACTTATGACATACTATTCTGTCCATGGGACTTAAGTCCCAGGTCACATGGACAGAACAGTACGCCTAATGTAGGAAAGGGGTTAAACTTATTACTTTTTTTTTTCTTTAGTCTCAGTAGAGGACTTGAACCTGCAATTATTAGATCGCTAGTATAATACGCTGTTTGCAGAATTATTAGGCAGTGAATATTTTGACCATATCTTCATTTTCATGCCGATTTTCCAACTCTGTGCTATATACACCTGAATGCTGATTGGATGAAGCCAGTCAGATGAGGTGTATTTGTGTAATGGTGAGGTCTGAGGATGCAATGCCCTTTATCAAGGTGTGCAGAATGATTAGGCAGCTTGTTTACCTCAGACAAAATCGACTAAAAAAGAGATTTAATAGACTCCGAAAAGTCAAAAATTGTTGCAAGTCTTACGGAGAGCTGCGGCACTCTTGAAATTGCTGAGATATTGTGGAGCGATCACCGAACCATCAAAAGTTTTGTTGCAGTGAAAATAAAAAGAGATGCACATTATCTGCCAAGGATTTGAGAAGAATCAAATGTGAAGCGACCAGGAATCCATTATCCTCCAATGCTGTCATATTCCAGAACTGCAGCCTCCCGGAAGGCACAGAAATACATTATAGGGTGTTCAGTGCTCAGAGACACGGCCGAGATGAGGAGTCTGAAACCCGACCACCACTGAACAAGATACAGAAGTGAAAACCTCAAGACTGGGCCAAGAAGTATCAGAAGACAGATTTTTCAAATGTTTTATGGACTGATGAGATGAGAGTGACTCTTGACGGACCAGATGGATGGGCCCGAGGCTGGATCAGTAACGGGCACAGACCTTGCCTTCGACAATAGGTGGGATTCTGTTATGGGCCGATATTATTAAAGTTAAGTGAGCTGGATATTTCAAGTTGAAGATGGACACAAAATCAACTCCAAAACCCACTGCCAGTATTTAGAAGACACCTTTCTTCAAGCAGTGATACAGGAAAAAGTCTGCATCCTTCAAGAAAACCATGATTTTTCTACAGGACGTTGCTCCATCACAGCATTGAAGTCTCCGCTGCTCGGCTGTCAGTAATGGCCTTACAGATGAAAGAATAATGACACGGTCCCTTCCTCACCGGATCTAAACCCTATTGAGAACTTACGGACCTTCTTATACGACAGATTTACGGTGAAGGAAAACCGTCACCTCTGATTAGTGTCTGGGAAGATGTGGTTGGTGTCGCCCAAAAAAGTTGATCGTCGCCAGAATAAGAAACTGACAGACCCCATGGATGGAGTTTATGACTGTTATTGATAAGAAGAGGGACTATATTGGTCACTGATGTTTCTTTGAAATGTCAAAAATGTATTTTTGTACATTTTGAGTTGTTAGTGATTATTCTCACTGTAACAGATGAAAATAAACAATTGAGATGGAAAATTTAAATGTTCTCATGTAGTTGCATAATAATCTCATACACTAATAGTTGCCCAATAATTCTGCACACACAGATATTCTCCCAAGAAAGACAAAACCTCACTTTTGTCACAATCTCCACTCTGATCCTGTCTGATATGTTACTTTTTGTATTGGTTGTGCTGGGTCTGTGCTGCAATCATCTGTGTTCACTTTCCTTGATTAGTCTTCTACTTAAGCAGACTAGCTCCTCCACCCAGTGTCAATCGTACACTTGCTGTTGCCTGTGTAACATTGATCCCTCTGTGCCCCGTGCCTGTGCCCCGTGCCTGACCCAGCTTGACTTTATTCTCTTCCTGGACTCTGACCCTTTGCTTGTGACCTGACTTCTCTTGTGCCTGCTCCCTGTAAACTGTTTTGTCTCTCTGGCTTTCCTGACCTCTGCTCGTGAATTGGATTTTGTCTCTGACTTCCCCTTTGTTGTACTCTGCCTTTTCCTGGACCTGACATCGGATTGTTTGACCTCCCTTTACTTATACTGTAAGTAGTATATATTTTTATTGTCTGCTATTGTAGTCTTTTTCTCCACTTCTGGAACTAATATTTTACTATATTGACTCGCGTCACACTGCCTTTTTTTTTTTAACTTTCTAGTATCACTAACATTGTCATTCACACTGCAGACAAAGGAAGAGTAGTAGCTATCCAAGATTACCTACCTACAAGAGGTTTTTCCTATTCCATGCCACTCAGTGATCCAACACCCAGCTACATGAAACAGAATCTGTCAGCAGGATTTCACCCCCCAAAACTATAAATATGCATATGGTTCTTTCAAAGACAAATCCACCAATATCTTTACATGGCCAGTCCGGTCCTCCGTTACTGAAAAATCAATAAATGTGGCTGAAGAGCTATTTGTAGATCTGATGCCTCTGTCACTCCAGCTCTGTTCCCCACCCAGCACCACCACCTCTAGCCCAGCTTGACTGACGGCCTCTATGTTGTATGTCTTTAGGCAAAGGAGCTGTCAATCAAGTAGGCAGAATAGAGCTGGAGTGACAGAGCTACATGCACAAATAAATAGTTTCATTTTTTTTTTTGGGGGGGGGGATACAGCCAATAAATTCTCTTTAAATATTTTAAAGGGGTTGTCAATTCTTGCACTACAAGTCTGCAGTCACTCTGTGTCTGTAGACTTGTGAATCAACACATCGCGCGTTGTGAGGATTCTCCGGGGTCTGCGGCAGGAACGGTGGTCATGTGACCGCACCCATGTGATATACATGTTCTCGACTACATTTTGACTAGATAGGCACCACCTCGCTCAATGCAAGGATTGACAAGTCCGCAGTCACATAGACTATGTGTAAAAAGCAATGTGTGGGGATATTAAAACATAACCTTTATTAGGTCATCTAAAATATTAAACCTGGAAGCAAAAAAAAAAACAACACTAAAACAATAGACTAAACCTGACATATAGACGTGAAAGAAAAAGCACACCAATATCCAATATCCAAACGGTGCAATAAAAACATAAATTCAACCCCTGCTGTGCTGCACTTTTACATGGTGTATCCGGGTGGTATATCCAATTTCTATGCACAAACAAACAGGGATGGTTTTTCTTTCTTCCCATTCCATGCCCTCAGCATCGCTATTTGTTTCTCCTGGACTATTCCCAGCGTTCACTAGCTCTCTCAGCCCCGGGAATTTGCAGACTCTTAGCAACCCACTGCACTTGAACTTGACCTTGGTTACTGTACTTCATTATCGGAGTCTCTGCCCGGAAACAGTCCCTTTTTATTGGGTCTTGTGCCTCCCACTATGGGCTAGTCCCAACCTTTATCTATGTCTGTCCCTACAATATGTAGCTGACAGAGCTTCCCCAGACATGATACACTAAACATAGTAACTATAGGATAAGCAATATAAGTATAATATCTCAACAGTATGTACTAAGACTATTGTTCGTATCTTTTGTTCTAGATCCTAATGTATATCTCTATCCTATGCTGTGCACTACCACAATTCTGATTACTATCTTGCGTACATACATATTGGCATCCATCCTTTCGAAAGGTGACTTTAGTTGTCACCGCATATACAACAATATACAGCAGAATAGCATCCATAGCAAGATTTTTCCAGAGGGACAAACTATTTCCAGTTATAAAAAATAAATTTTTGATAATATGAACTTTAAGGCACAAAACCTTGGAGATTGAAGAGAAGTCTGACCCCACAGACAAAAGGCACCGCCATGGGAACACATTTTACTCCCTCCTTTGCTAATCTTTTGCCTTTGAAAAGGCAAACAATTTGTCAGCACACGCATGGTCTGATAATATTGTGTTATATAAACGCTTTATCGATGACCTAATTCTGATATGGAAAGGTACGTAATAGGAGACTGTTGATTTCGTAAAATATTTTAACAATAGTGATCGGGTTCTCGAGTTCACAAACTCTAACTCGGAAAAAAGTATGGAGTTTTTAGATCTAGATGTCAGGGAAGAAATCAACTCAATACTCACTAAATCTTCAATTCACAAGTAAATTGTGACCTCAGTGAATACATTTTCCCATTACTTAGATATGACAGTTGGTGCTCATAGAATTCTATAGAAAACTGTAACTGTCGTAAATGTATGAATATCAAGCATCACATCACCACAGTCACTGGCAAAGTGACCACTGAAGTCTCCAATAAAACATAATTATTAATCTGTACGTCCAGTTTTGTCATCTATTCCCTCGAGTGTGAATGTGACCTCCAATATGTAGGCAGCACCCCTGGCTGAATGTTGGTGTACACTAATGTTCATTTATATCTAAGTTTTTTATACATTTATTTACTCATTTATTATATACGGTATCTCTGGTCTCATTCACACCCGGTAAGACACTGATGATACGGACATGGGATAGTGAGCGCGCCTTCTATTTTATGCTGCAGAGTGTACGTGCACTCATAGCGCAGCACATTGCACACTGCTCGTCTATGAGCTGGCTTTTAACAATGTACTTCTCCATACATTGAAAAGCAGTGAGATGACTGAGGCATGAGGCACATTCCTGACAATGCATCCTCCTGCTATGAGGCCGTCATATCTGTGATTCATGCCTCAATTATAGTGACCTGTACCCTGTAATTTAATTAATTTCTAGGAACAGTTTCAGGTGTTGACATTTTTCCCATGGACTTTTCGGTCCCTGAGGATGTTCTTGTATGTCAGTAATGACACTTCCACCTGCTCTGCTTTATAAATGACGCCTCATTATTCTATGATCTTCTCATATTGGGGAATTGCATAAATGGTCACACCCTACGGCTGAGTGTAGGGCAGGCGATTTCTATCACTGCTGTGTTTTATTGTTGGGACATGGCTACTCAATTGACCATAAAACTTTTGCTTCCTGATCTGCTCTCGTACTGATATGTTGAGTGATAATACACCCTGGACATCCGGTAACAGCAATGTGCTACCTGTAGAAGTCAATGACCTCCAGGGCAATTTTTTTTTTACCTTAACTTGAAAATAGGACAGAAAGAATGTTACAAGCCTTAATGGACATGAAACAATAGTTTAGATGTAGAAGTGAAGGTAGCGTTTAGGCTGCTTTCACAAATCTAGGTTTGCAAGTACAGAACACAATGAACGGACTGGGGTGTAGTTATCCTGACCCGAACGCCACAGCTTCATAGGAGACCCACAGATGGTCCATGCATCGTGGTCCATGCATTGTGGTCCATACTCTGATGTGTGAAAACAGCCTATAGTGCAAGAAGCCACACATGTAAAGGGTTATTCCCAAAATCACAATATGGCCCTATAATAATGTACACATATATTTAGTCATCTGTGCCAATATAACTCATTTTAAATCTTCCAAATCTTCCCCATTTTGCACATTTCACCCTCCAAAAGATGCCCTTTCAGGCTCTAGCTATTCTCCAGTTGCCTGTAGTTGTCCCAGTGCTTCTGGTCGATCATGCTCAGTGCAGTCTCTCGTCTGGCTTCTTGCTACCTGTATTCTGCTTTGCCTCCACCTCTGTATTTTAACTTTAGAATACAATCTATGTTCCTCTACACCAGTGGTTCCCAAACTTCAGTCCTCGTGGACCCCAACAGGTCATGTTTTCAGGATTTCCATAGTGTTATAGTGAGAGAATTCCTGATGCCTTGATGATACTTCCATCACCTGTGAAATACTAAGGAAATCCTGAAAACATGACCTGTTGGGGTCCACGAGGACTGGAGTTTGGGAACCACTGATCTACACTCTCTGCTCCTGTACAGTACTCTGCCAACCTGATTTTCCCTTCTGCCATCTGCATCATTATAGCTGTCTGTGTGGTTTTACATCATTGTTAACTGTTTTTTTTTTGTTTTTTTAGCAGAGCTCCTCTCTTGCATTCTTTCACATAAGAGATTGTAATTACTAGGCCGTACAGAGCTGGGCTATGTTTGTTGCTTGCTGCTGGCAGATGATCGATGTCAAACTGCAACTGTTGCTCTGTTGATGCATATGACAAAAGATAATCTTTTTCCATATGCATCAATAAAGATGCATTTGTAGTTTTACAGCACTGATCTATCATCAGCATGCAGCAAATACAACTCTGCACTGACTAGCTATTAAAAGCTCCATTGTGGATGAGTGCAACAGGATTGAGCTCTGCTAGAAAGCTAACAATTATGTAAAATCACAGTTATAATGATATAGATGGCAGAGGATAAAATTTGACGTTCAGGGTACTGTACAGGAGTAGAAGCATAAGGTGAATTCTACACTTAGCTTGATTATAATTCAGAGAGTTGAGACGAGTCAGGAACACTGCAACAATGAGGGGAAGCAGTTGCTACTGGGAAATGTAGTTTTAGCGATAAGAAGAAGACTACCCATTCATCTATATGAAGCTGGGCGCCGAGAGAGGCAGATAGAGATGAAAAAAAAGACACAAAGGTGCAAAAATAATCTTTATATTGGGCTCACTCTGTATAGTAACATTAAATATGCATTTACTGTTCTTCTGAAAAAAGAAATGTGATTGTGGGAATAATACTTTTAAATAATTCAATATTTTTTTGGCTGTCACCACCACAAGGGGGAGCTCCTTACATGAAATGTTATACAGGTAGTAATGAGATTAGTGATACAAATCATAGCTGGGCTTTCCTTGAGTTTGCCACCCTTGCCCTGTATTCAATCACCATGGCCAAATCACAGCCTGTTGGCACGTCTCCCCCCTATGGCATATACGCCAGCAGACGCCACCTTGCTACACCCATGTTTTCTACCTGTGCTGACTTGTACTGGTACCAGAGCTGGGAACTTATAACAGGCAGCAGGTGCCAAGTTGAACCTTTGTAATTGGCACCGGATATGTAATCTGGCACAATCCTCCACAATGAATACCTGTGCGTTACACAAGTAAAATATCATTGTTTTATTTACACATGAAAGCAATGTCCATAAAAATATCCTCAATGTTTTCCTTTCGATATTTCATGTATCTATAATTTATCTTTCAATATATACATACAGTATAAATACATCTTCTGCGCCTCTCCGCACGATAATCATGTCTACACATCCTCAATGGTTAGGTAGTAATGTCCTCGGCAGCATATATGTGACGCCAGGCATTATCGATGACTTTTACCATGGTATGACCATGGTGGCATGGATTTCTAGGTAGTGATATCCTCGGCAGGATATATGTGACGCCAGGTATTATCGATGACTTTTACAAAGCATGGTATGACCATGGAGACTATGATTTCTAGGTAGTGATGTCTTTGGCAGGATATATATGACGCCAGGTATTATCGATGACTTTTACAAAGCATGGTATGACCATGGAGGCTAGGATTTCTAGGTAGTGATGTCCTCGGCGGGATATATGTGACACCAGGTTTTATCGATGACTTTTACAAAGCATGGTATGACCATGGAGGCTAGGATTTCTAGGTAGTGATATCCTCGGCAGGATATATGTGACGCCAGGTTTTATCGATGACTTTTACAAAGCATGGTATGACCATGGAGGCTAGGATTTCTAGGTAGTGATGTCCTCGGCGGGATATATGTGACGCCAGGTTTTATCGATGACTTTTACAAAGCATGGTATGACCATGGAGGCTAGGATTTCTAGGTAGTGATATCCTCGGCGGGATATATGTGACGCCAGGCGTTATTGATGACTTTTACAAAGCATGGTATGACCATGGGGACAAGGATTTCTAGGTAGTGATGTCCTCGGCAGGATATATCTGGCGCCAGGTATTATTGATGAGTTGTACAAAGCATGGTTTGACCATGGGGGCAAGGATTTCTCCCTTTGCTGACACTTAGTGCCAATTTTTTTTTAATTCTTCCCAGATACTGGTGCGTTTCTTCCAGATTCTTCTCAGCAAGACACTGATAGTGAATCATTCTTCTCATTCTTCTACAGCGCAAACGAGTCGATCAGTCTCTTCCCCCAGAAAGGCAGAAAACTCAGTGAAACTGTCGGCCATGGTTGCGGGGCCTGATGACCAATCCAGGCAGGAACAATCTTCTTGGATGTTGTGGATTTCCTTCTAACGTCGTCTGTGTCCTACGGAAGAAGAGACTATTAGATATCGAAAAATTAGTGCCATCCGGTGCTTATATTGAGCACTTTTTCATGTGGATGGTCCATTGCTGTACCTGTGTGCTTCTACGGTCTTGCTGCTCCCATGAACTGATCCTGCACCTTTCTTTGCTAACTTAGAAAGCATATCTTTTACTTTATACCACTGCGAAGATTCGCTCTGCGGAGAACAAGAAAGTTCAGTGTTACGATACATATCTGTATATCGAAGTTTTTCTTGTTCGTGACAAGAGGACTTACTGGAAAAATATTCATTGCACCCAAGTAAAAGCATCTATCGTCCCCACTGGCTACAAATTTAGGAAAGACCACATGGATTGTTTCAAGTCCTGCAAGAACCGTAATCGAAGACCCCCTATTATGTCTCATCCAACTCATGCCATTTTCCTTTATACTGAGGATGACTCCTCTTTTACAAGTTTAAACCCCCAGTTGTAGATATACCGTTCTTCTGAAACCTCGAGTATTACAGATCATATGTGGCGATCTCCAAACGGTGACTCTTCAACTGTTGTAAAACTACAACTCCCAGCATGCTCTCAAACAGATCTAGGTTGTAAGAACTTGTAGGGAGTTGTAACTTTATAATCATTAGAAAGAAACTGGTTGCAAAACCACAACAGCAAAAGTGGTCATTCCTATCAGTATCTAAACAGTAGGAAAATGCAGATGCCATTTAGGGTCACCACCAATGAAAAGTCTGTGAAACCCTATTTAATGTATATATAATTGTTCTGCAAGGCTCATTTATAGGAGTTTCGTCCCTAGTACAATCATTATGTAAATATCTTTGCCTTTCAGTGTCTTAGAACCCCTGGACAGGTTGACTACTTACTTTGCAGTTTCGGTGTGGTCTTGGTTTCTCCCTTTCTTGCAGGTTGGGTACACTCACATATTGGGGGTCCATTTTATCTGTCTGTTTCAATCCATTATCTGTAAAGGAAGCAGAGATTTAGAATTTCCATCATAGAGTAAAGGCCATCCATTAACCTAGACTTATATTGGACAAACCAGACAATATCATTTGTTTAATGATAGTGGCGGCCCAAACTCTCCCCTGACAGATACAATAGCTACCGTGTCCCGGAGAGTCAGACAAGATAACCGCCAAATGAACAGACAATCTAAAGTGAATATGGGACTTGAAGACCTGTCACTTGCTCCAAAAACTGGAGATCAATACCTTGTAAAAAAATCACCACCCTCCACTGAATATACTACTCTTTTCCATTTTTCTCTGCGTCCTTCCATTATGGAGAGATTCACTTTTGCTGCTTTTTGGAATGCAGTATGTGAAATCTCTGCTTGTAGTGCAGCTGGACCTTTCTTCAGAGTCTTTTCTTGGGAGCATATGCTTTTTTCACTCACTCCCAGATGCTGCCAATCACAACTCGGCAATGTCTGAGACTGCTAGACCAGCTTGGAGAAATACCCAGCTATACTACAAGCAGAGATTTCACAAACTGCCCTCCAAAATCAACAACTGTGAATATCTCCGCAATGGAGCAACGCAGCGCAAAATTAAGAAAAGCTGAAGAATCGGGAGAGGTAACAAAATTTTTTATTGAGTAAGTGACAGGGCATCTTTAAAGTTCTACAAATTATGAGATCCATTCCTGAAAAGACTGTACCTTTAGCCATGGTGGGTCTGGCTACGCTGAGAAGCACCCCAGCATGGGAGCTTGATCTCTTTCTATAGTGCTTTGGTTCCCAGATCTTCTTTATTGGATGAGGGTTATCTGTTAGGTCATTATCTGAGTCCCGAGAGGCGCCACATACACAAGAATCCAGAAAGAGCACCTGTAAAAGAAAACAGGTCACGAATGAGCACCACCATAAATCAACTTGAGTATTGAAGAGGAGGGTTAAGATGACATTTGGAGAAGTTATCTATTTTTAACTTTTCTAAATGACAGCTACTCAGTCACATTACCCCGGAGGGAGGGTTATTTAAGTAGATGTGAAAAACTTTTCCTTGTCCTTAGAGTTAATGTAAATAATTGGGGGAAATTCAGTATTCACTTCAGTATATCCTCATACCGGTAGTTGCAGCTTTCCTTCAGCTTCTTTTTTCTCTTGCTGAAGTCTTTGATTCTTCTCTTGCAGCTCTGCAATTTGCTCTAACATTTGACATAAGCTTTCCAGGTAGCGAAGACCATCTCCTGGGAGAAGCAGGGGGTCCTGGTCCTAGCAAAGATAAAGGAAGAGCAATAAGCAATGTTACACATGAATTCTAAGACACTTGTGTTCTTAGGTTCCTTCCTTGTTTGCATGAATTTCTTCCATCTCTACCATCCCCAACACACACATATGTTATGGATAATAGATTGTGCATTTATTCTGGTCCTGAGATACTGTGATTTTTTTTTTTAGCCTTTCTATAGTTTTCATAAAACTTCCCTGTAAGTTGGGAGCATATGTGTTATCTAAAGCTCCCTGATGGGACTTACCTTATTTACCTGGCTTTGACGTGTGGGACTTTTAGTTTGATGGTTGATGGTTTTCCCTCTGCGTTGCTCCTTTAATGATCCCACATACTGACGGTGATACCTTGATGTTTTGTTCTGAATGGACTCTCTACTAGTGCTCCGTCTCCTGCTTCGGAGGATGGCCTGTTCCAGCTTTTGGGGCACACCTGACAGGTCTCGTTCCCGTTGCTTGGTGAAAAAACATTCCATCGTGTCTATATCCTTGTCTGGATGTATATTAAAGCTCCCTGTGGTCTTAACAGACTGATGATCCAATATGACAATCTCCTCAGATTTTGCTAAGCTGCCTTGGCTTTCAATATTTGTGCTTTTTGGACTTTCAGGAACCTCGGGGGTGGGGTCATCCACACTTTCAGAATACTCAGGGGTGGAGCTTTCCAGACTTTCTGATTCATCAGGATTGTAGCTACTCTCAGATCCAAAAGGAGATGGTGGTGGTAACTCCACACCAGAGTCCTCTGACTCTGACTTCTCAAAGCGTTTATGTACAACTGTACATCCAATACTTCCTCCATGATTATTCGTTAATTGAGCATAAGGAGAAACTGTGGGACCGGAACAAAGTGAGGTAGGATCCATGAGGCGCCGATATACAGCAGTTTGTCCCAGAAGTATACAGCCCTCTGTGCGACCTGCAAGTTTACAAAACATGTATGAGATATATTGTACAGGTAGTTGTAAATATATATATATATATAATATACCGCATATATATGTGTGTGTGTGTGTATATATATATATATATTACAGATTAGGCTAAGCTCAAGCAACTTTATAAAAAATTCTGTCTGATTTACATCCAGAAAAGTGGAACAATTTTTTTTCTCACTTGTCATCTGTATGCAATCCGTTTTTATTACTCAACAGCTGTTAATTATTTACAGGACCATTTAGTTTCCTACGTTACAGAGGTGCAGTGTATATCAATAAGAAAAAATAACAGTAAAGTTATATGTTCAGAACAAATAAGACTACAAAATGTGTTAAAAAGCACAATGTAAAGGATCGGTGGGGTGTCCATAGCTGCATAGTTGTTAAATATACATAGAATTACTGTCTAGAAATATTAGTATATTTTTGATTGTGACTGAATGGGTCAGGATAATAATTACAGCGAAAGTGACATCTGACTGCATGTAAAAAGTATTATTCAGGTTAAAATATATCTAGATATTGTAGAATATGCAGGAAAATGGGTGTACAGACCTGGGTAAAGAACAAAACAAACACTGTAAATCTGCAATATGATCACATAAATGTGTAATAAAACAAGTAAATTAGATAGAAAAAAAATCCAGGTAAAAAAATATGACTAATTGGTCAAGATGAGAACCATGTGTGATAATTCAAGAAAGTGACTTATGCCTTGTAGGTAAATATTAGCAATGAATGAACGTGCTGGGATAAAGTGTAATCTGAGCATGCTCAGGTGCTAACTGACTGTCTTGCGGCTGTTCGACCGCAGCAACACATGAAGGGATTGGCTGTTTGCTAGGCTATCCCTACATGTGTTGCGGATGTCCAACATCCACGAGACATGCAGCTGCGGGGACTCGAACATATTATTCAAGCACGCCGAAGTCACTCACTTAGCACCCGAGCATGCTCAGATAACACCTTATCCCAGTATGCTCACTCATCACTAGTAAATATACATGGAAAGTATCTGTAATAGTCACATTATGCCACAATATTTTAATAAAAAGTGTAAAGAATAGCAAATCTGCAGTACAGTCACAAGTGTGTACAGACTCCGCAATCTATCATGTGAATAAACGAGTAAGTAAATATGCAGCTTATCTGGGATAATACATGCTGTATATTAAAAAAATCCAAGTGGGCGCAAACCCAGTACCCAGATCCGGGACCCAACGTGCGTGTTGCCGATGGCTTTGATGAGTGTATCCATCGGATGTTCTACCATGGCTCCGTCTGCATGTGACTTTTTTTTTCAGATCCATAGACTTAAATGAGCGAGTTTCATCAAATTTTCGGATAAAAATCGTGCATGCTGCTATTTTTTTTAAATTTTTTTCAGTCAATGAAAAAAAAAAAAAACCCTCATCTGCACTGCCCTATTGAATAATATTGGTCTGGATAGTACGTGGACTGGAAATATGGTCGACGTATTGCTAGGTGGCGTAACTATATTGGGGGCATCGACTGCCGTTGCCCTAAGCTCTGTTTGAACCATATGACAAGACCCGTGATATTTGGGGGTTCTGGAGATTTTACATTGGGGTCCTCAAGCTTCACGTTCCACCACTGCCAGTGTGCATGGTACTGGAGTCCTATCCATGGGTTCCGCAGAGTCCGAAAGTTTCTCGTCACTTCCAACAAAACCCTATAGCCGGAATGTACAATAGTTGACGTGCAAATAAAAAAAAGTACAAAGTGGTAGAAAAACCCGATCAATTTGGTAGCCTTCTAGAATATAATCCCCTGCAGCGCACACTGCGGAGACCGTCACCTACCTGGCAGTGGACGAGTGCAGTCTGAGCGTTAGGACAGGTCTATCCAGGTATTAGACACCTTCCTCTACACCCCTGGATGTGCCCAACAGAAACTGAGCCGTCCCAGCTGAATCCGTGTCATACCTGCCCTATCTCACCTGGGCTCGCTCCTCCCCGCTTCCTCCGCACCTTACATGGCCGCTTATGACCAGTCAGATTCTTGCCATAGCACACACACACTGACACTATCCACAGCCGCCGCTCTGGGATGTGGGAATGTAGCACAACTGGCACTGCTACATTCCAATTTTTCATCTGATAGGAACCGGAGAAAATTGCAAAATTCAGACAATGGAGCACATGCCGGGCAACATGTAGATGAATACTGCTCTCCTGAATGCCCAGGACTATATAGGCGTCTGTCGTCACATCGCATTGCGTTACCGGTATGCAGATGTAGCAGAGCTGAACCGGTCATTGAACTGTCAGCGCATTATAATATATATAATCAAAGTTTCCCCTTATTCTTTTACATCTTCTGACAGATCAATCATAAAAAAAATAATTAATTGCTAGCAAAATAAAAGGTCAATGAAAATTAGTGTCTGGGATCCATTTTTTTTTTTTTTTTTTTTTTGCTCTGCCACCAATTGACTCATTAACACTATAGATGTGAAATTACAATTATATTGCAATTTATTATGCATCACACATTAAACCAGATGTATTAATAAAGGGCTCGACCAAGGTCTCGAAACAGCGCCACTCTTGTCCAAGGGTTGTGTCTGGTATTGCAGCTCAAAGGTTGAATTGTAATATCAGACTCAACTTCAGGACCTGAGTGTCATCATTTTTTTTTAATTAAATGCTGTACGACCCCCTTAAGTTCCTTTACCCCGGGCATCGTATCTCAGTACGGTGACATTGGTATAGTGGTGGGGAGTCATAAATATGACATTTGGCGCAATAGACGTACGTATGAATAATTTATTAAGGCCAGAAAACGTTCACATCTCTGAACATCTGACGTCCTATAAATTGTTGGGGAATACATTGCCTGTTCTTTAAAATTTACCCCATTTTCACAGACCAAAGAAAATTTCCAAGGTCATGTATGAAGACGACTTTGTACGGTAACGAATCCAAAGCCTAGATTTTATAAGAGACCCCTATGTCCAAAATTTGCATTTCAGCTGGGGTCATAACCGTCCGCTCCATCTCCATTACCCCTGGAAATAAAAAAAAAATGGACGGCGCTACACAACACTCTATGGCATATTATAACCGTCACACAATGCCCTTTTTTTCTGCCCCCTTTATCAGACACCCACAAAATGTTCTGCTCCATCTACCAAGACGTTCTTGTATGGAATTGATCAGATTCCGGGAAGCCACATTCCACAAGCATGACTCCCCTAACCGGATGTGAGACAGATATTTGCTCAAATGGGGACAGAAGTATTTCAGATTGTGCGCCTGGGATCTGAGAGATGGATCTATATCGTCCGGGGACAAGGGTTGCTGAAATATTGATCTTAAAGGACCAGTAAATAGCAGTCAGTTTAGATAAAAGAGCTACTAGTAATAGATGAGATTGGCAAACAAATTAAGGTAAATGTGAAACTTACTGTCCTAACTAATACTTGGAGATTGTTCACATTTCTCCAAATGCTTCTATTACAAGGACAAACATTTTCAATTTAGGAAGAGAGAACAAAGCAAGTGCCCGTTAAGCCTAAAGTGCCCCGTACAGGTTGCACACGGGTCTATTGGCACCCAGTTGGGCTGATCATTGCAAAATATCTACAAATGGTTAGGTGATGGAAAGTGGTTCTGATCAGTAAATGCTTCAATCCAAGTACAAAGAGTGCGACGTCATCCAGGAGGAAAAAAAAGTGCTGCAAAAAG
Source organism: Dendrobates tinctorius (assembly GCF_039654945.1). Lineage (NCBI taxonomy): Eukaryota > Metazoa > Chordata > Amphibia > Anura > Dendrobatidae > Dendrobates > Dendrobates tinctorius. The sequence goes on from NW_027361772.1 coordinate 20,135,440, forward strand.
TGAGCAGAATACACAGCAATGTCAGCACTTCAGGGTTCGGAAACCCTAAAACGGTGAAAAAAAAGTAACATGTTCATTCTTTGGGAGGTTTGAAAGTACAGAGTAAAAGATACCGGTGGTGGGGCCGCCGTAAAAACGACTCAAAAGTCATCCAGCAAGACGTTTCAGGAAAATGATCGCCAGAATTTTCCTAAAGCGTTTCGCCTTGAAAAACTCCTCCAGTGTCTTACGAACCCTTTCTTGGTTGTTGTGGGAACCAGGTGCGTTGGTTGGAACCGATCATTCAAGAACTCTTCTGGTGGCATAAGTACAACTATATGCGCACCTAAAAAGGTACACGATTAGTGGTAAGTACCAGATGCCTACAAATTTGATCAACACGCCCCTGTGAGACGTCTGAAATAAGTACAGGTATCTGGATGGAGACTCTTGAGATTGAGAGATTGATCATCTATAGGACAGTTTCGTCTAATTGACATGTAGGATTAAGGCAGTCTGCCATCCAGGGCCAGTTATCCTCATATCTCTAACCAGTCTCAGGTCTTCTACTACTCAACTATTGTCACTGACTGTCCCTCTAGCACACCCGTCTCTAGCAGGCCGCAGTGGTCTCTCCAGCAGTCTACAGACATGTGTCTGCCTCTTATTTCAAGGTCAGTCTGGAGATTCCAGTTATGGACAACCAAAGGGGTTGTGCTGCCGGTCATAAAAGGCAAGTTTGATCTGATGGCTGGCCGTACCTACAAGCTTTGCAAAGATTTTCCATCAAGATAGTCTCGCCTTTTTTTTTACAGATAGGGCTTTACATCTGGTCGGCATGAGAGTTTCATTCCACCAGAGGGAAGAGAACGGAAAGTCGTATATTGTGTAAAGAGATCAAAAGGATTTCACTCCATAATTTCTATTCATTTCAAAATTCCTTGTGATCGGAACTATTTAGAGAGTTATTTCCAAATTTTTCTGGTGGTCTAAATATAGTTGTACACTTTCGATAGCTATTCCTCCTGGGTCCCATATACAGTGAAGGAAATAAGTATTTGATCCCTTGCTGATTTTGTACGTTTGCCCGCTGACAAAGACATGAACAGTCTATAATTTTAGGGGTAGGTTAATTTTAACATTGAGAGATAGAATATCAAAAATAAAATCCAGAAAATCACATTGTATAAATTATATAAATTTATTTGCATTTTGCAGTGAGAAATAAGTATTTGAGCCCCTACAAAACATTGAGTTCTGGCTCCTACAGACCAGTTAGACGCTCCTAATCAACTCGTTACCTGCATTAAAGACCGCTGTCTTACATAGTCACCTTTATAAAAGACTCCTGTCCACAGACTCAATTAATCAGTCAGACTCTAACCTCTACAACATGGGCAAGACCAAAGAGCTTTATAAGGATGTCAGGGACAAGATCATAGACCTGCACAAAGCTGGAATGGGCTACAAAACCATAAGTAAGACGCTGGGTGAGAAGGAGACAACTGTTGGTGCAATAGTAAGAAAATGGAAGAATTACAAAATGACTGTCAGTCGACATCGAGCTGGGGCACCATGCAAACTCTCACCTCGTGGGGTATCCTTGATCATGAGGAAGGTGAGAGATCAGCCTAAGGGTACCGTTACACTTAGCGATGCACCAGCGATCCCGACAACGATATGGATCGCTGATGCATCGCTAAGTGGTCGCTAGTGAGCTGCCACACAGGCAGATCTCATCAGCGACATAGCAGCGGTCGGGGGTCGCTACTTGTCAGACGCGGCGATCCTGACGTCTTCCCTCCCGCGTCCACACGTCGCTCGTCAGTGCCAGAGGAAGCCCAGCAGGAAGCGCCCGACGAAAAATGGTTCAGGACCTTCTCGCGCAATCAGCGATAACCAGCAGGGGAGCCGGTCAGACGTAAGTGTCACATGTAGCGACATCGCTGCTGCGTCACAAAAATAGGTGACGTTACAGCGATATTGCTAGCGATATCGCTATGTGTAACGGAACCTTAAAACTACACAGGGGGAACTTGTTAGTGATCTCAAGGCAGCTGGGACCACAGTCACCAAGAAAACCATTGGTAACACATTATGCCGTAAAGGTTTAAAATCCTGCAGTGTCCACAAGGTCCCCCTGCTCAAGAAGGCACATGTGCAGGCCCGTCTGAAGTTTACCAATGAACATCTGGATGATTCTGTCTGTGATTGGGAGCTGTGGTCAGAGGAGACAAAAAAATGAGGTCTTTGGCATTAACGCAACTCGCCGTGTTTGGAGAAAGAGAAATGCTGCCTATGACCCAAAGAACACCATCCCCACTGTGAAGCATGGAGGTGGAAACATTATATTTTGGGGGTGTTTCTCTGCTAAGGGCACAGGACTACTTCACCTCATCAATAAAAAGGAGTAGACTTTATGAATTTTAATGTCCAGTACCTTTGTTTCCAAGGTAGATAAGGAGAAGTAACTGGTAACGTTAAAGCGGTATTGTCAAGTTTACAAGTTATTCTCCATCTATGGGATAGGTGATCATTTCCTGATCGCTGGAATCTGACCATTGGGATGGACTGTTGAGCCCCCGCATGAACGAAGCGGTGGATGATCATGCACACTGCTTCTCCACTGTTTCATTCATTGTTATGGAGTGCCGAAGACCAGCCGAGCGCAACACTAGGCTTTCTCCAAAAGCCCCATTAGAAATGAATGGAAAACCAGTGCGCCTGGATCAAAGCACTGGATTGATGGGAGTCCTAGCGGTCAGAGCCCCAGCAATCAGGAGATAACATATAAACTTGATAAAACCCCTTTAAGGTGCATTTACACTGAGAAATTATGCTTGTTTGATGATATTCTAGCAGTGGAAACAGTTCTAAATATATATTGCATCCTCCACCAACACAAAACATGCTTAAAATGTTTTCCTGACAAGTGATCATTATCGTGTCATCCGCAGCGAGTGATAAAAATCAACTGAGAATGTCCTATATAGGGGTAATGTTCTGCATCGCTGTGTGTATCGGTGTATGTATACTGTCCAAACATGTCCGTTCCTGTAGCACAAGAATGCGTGAAGTCTCATCAGATCATGGAAAAACGATAAATTTACACCTCGCATTTTATTTTATTTTTTTTTGCTGGTGAAAAAAAATAAGCGGTTTCCACATGTCTTCACCCTTTTTTTTTGCCCATAAACCTAAGACTTGTCCAAGATTAGAAGGATATGCTAAATTTTCTCCAGACACAGTGTGACTCTTGTCTGGCTAAACTGTAATACCAAAGACAACCTGTGAGCCAGGGTGGTGCTGTTTCTGAAAAAAAAAAATCTAAATCTGGGCCAAATGAGGACAAATAATACATAGAATAATGCTAATTTGTCTCTGTTATTCCAAAAGAAATCACCAAGCTTTTCAAGACTTCTTAAAGGGAACCTGTCACCATGAAAATGTGGTGTAATCTGCAAGCACCATGTCATAGAGCCGGGGAAGCTGAGTAGATTAATATTTAGTTTTGTGAGAAAAGATTCAATATAACCCGTGTTTTAATCATTTTAAGCTCTGCTCTTTGTGGTCCTGTGGGCGGTCCTATCACTGACTGACAGCCATCTTCCTATGCACTCTTATAAATAAAAGCTGTCAGTCACTGATAGGACCGCCCACTGGCCCAGAAAGAGCTGAGGTAAAGTGATTTAAACACGGGTTATACTAAATCTTTTCTCAGAAAATTATACATCAATTCGCTCCGCTCCCCCTGCTCTATAACATGGTGCTGGCAGATTGGACTGCATTCTCCTGATGAAAGGTTCCCTTTAACAATGGCGCTCATCAATCAAATCCTAAACCGAATCAGGAAACGTATCATGACAGTCTGAAAAAAAAAAATCCCTATGGGAGTCGTAATGGCGGCTCTATTGATTGCACTAATGTGGCGGGATGGTATCTAAATAAGATTAATAATAATAATTAATAATAAGATCAAATTAGAAATTCATTTAATTTAAATGATTACTTTAATTTGGATAAATTTAATTTTTAATTCATTATATTTTTATTTTATATATATTTTAGTCCCCCCCGAAAAATTTTTTTTTTTTTTAAAACTCATTTTGGGATGTTTAAACAATGGCAGCTATGACATTCACAATGAGACTTGGCTTTAGTTGTGATTTTCCCACCCACCCGGCAGCTTAGCATATAATGATATTTTACTGTATCGCGTTATCTGTCAGGGACAATCCCTGTTTGTACTCAAATCCTCTTACCATTGTATAAAGGGCCACAATCTCACCGTCACAAGGACACTCTGGGGTTTGGGCATAAATAAATATATATAACTAGCTGTAGAGCCCGGCGCTGCCCGGGCATAGTAACTAACTGTGGTTAGTTATAGCAAATTATAATTATCCTCCATCCCATAGTCCCGTGCCCATATACCCATCATACATATCCACCATCCCATAGTCCCGTGCCCATATACCCATCATACATATCCACCATCCCATAGTCCCGTGCCCATATACCCATCACACATCCTCCATCCCAAAGGCCCGTGCCCATATACCCATCATACATATCCACCATCCCATAGTCCCGTGCCCATATACCCATCACACATCCTCCATCCCATAGTCCCGTGCCCATATACCCATCATACATATCCACCATCCCATAGTCCCGTGCCCATATACCCATCATACATATCCTCCATCCCATAGTCCCGTGCCCATATACCCATCACACATCCTCCATCCCATAGTCCCATGCCCATATACCCATCATACATATCCTCCATCCCATAGTCCCGTGCCCATATACCCATCACACATCCTCCATCCCATAGTCCCGTGCCCATATACCCATCACACATCCTCCATCCCATAGTCCCGTGCCCATATACCCATCACACATCCTCCATCCCATAGTCCCGTGCCCATATACCCATCATATATATCCTCCATCCCATAGTCCAGTGCCCATATACCAATCATACATATCCTCCATCCCATAGTCCCGTGCCCATATACCAATCATACATATCCTCCATCCCATAGTCCCGTGCCCATATACCCATCATACATATCCTCCATCCCATAGTCCCGTGCCCATATACCCATCACACATCCTCCATCCCATAGTCCCGTGCCCATATACCCATCACACATCCTCCATCCCATAGTCCCGTGCCCATATACCCATCACACATCCTCCATCCCATAGTCCCGTGCCCATATACCCATCATATATATCCTCCATCCCATAGTCCAGTGCCCATATACCAATCATACATATCCTCCATCCCATAGTCCCGTGCCCATATACCAATCATACATATCCTCCATCCCATAGTCCCGTGCCCATATACCCATCACACATCCTCCATCCCATAGTCCCGTGCCCATATACCCATCATACATATCCTCCATCCCATAGTCCCGTGCTCATATACCCATCACACATCCTCCATCCCATAGTCCCGTGCCCATATACCCATCATATATATCCTCCATCCCATAGTCCAGTGCCCATATACCAATCATACATATCCTCCATCCCATAGTCCAGTGCCCATATACCAATCATACATATCCGCCATCCCATAGTCCCGTGCCCATATACCCATCATACATATCCTCCATCCCATAGTCCCGTGCCCATATACCCATCATATATATCCTCCATCCCATAGTCCAGTGCCCATATACCCATCATACATATCCTCCATCCCATAGTCCAGTGCCCATATACCCATCACACATCCTCCATCCCATAGTCAACCATTATGACATCATAATGAGCGGCGGGGCTTGCAACCTATGATGACATCAGCGTCGCCATGGCAACCATTGTGACATCATAATGAGGGGTGGGGCTTGATACACACACTTTTTCCCCATTATGTAGATAGGGGCAAAATTGGTTAACTGGAACGCGCGGGGTTAAAATTTCACCTCACAACATAGGACGCTCTCGGGGTCCAGACGTGTGACTGTGCCAAATTTTGTGGCTGTAGCTGCGACGGTGCGGATGCCTATCCCGGACATACACACACACACACACACTTGAGCTTTATATATTAGATATACAGATGTCATTCCTCCATCCACCATTTACAGTATGTCTATTATATTCTATAATGCGGATTGTTAGATCATCATTATCATATAAACTAGAATTATTACTGTATAGATACAGCAGAGCTGAATTTGTCATTAAGCTGTTAGGCTAATCTGTTGTGCTTGCCTGCAGTCCTATGCAAAACTAAAGGTTCGTTTACGCCAGCAGATGAGCGTTTAAATGATGAACAATGACGAGCAAAGGACAACAGAAAAGTGTTTATACAAAACAAGAATTGGTTGAATAGCGATTGTCAGGGCTGGTGCAGTCCAGGCCACCATTTTTTTTTCTCCACCTGAGAAAATCGATCTGATTGCTCTAATCAGACTATGATCAGAGTGGTATTCTGATTTTCTCAGCGGTGGAGAAAAAAAAAGTTTCTCCAGTGTCTCTATTATATTAGTCCGTGGAAACCGGACTACGCTTGGATGATATCCGAGTGCAGTCCCAATTTTTTTCTACGAATCGATAGACATGAATGGGGGAGTGCCATCCGATTCTCAGAGGCAAATAATGATGGTGAAAAATGCATAAGTGGTGACGGGTTTCTATTATACTTCTCCTCTGATTGCTCCACTCCTTATTTTGGCTTACAGATACTGATGTAAAATACTGAACATATCCTAAGGGCAGGGCACAGAACGCTTGCCCAAAGATTGCCCTGTGCCACTATTACATCACAGCACAATGCAGCTGAACCGCGACCAGTAGGATGTGACGACGATCAAGCAGCAAAAAAAAAAAAAAAAAATATATATATATATATATATATGAAAAATATGAATTCAATGTGTTCCCATGTGTGAGAAGCTTGCACATGCTCTTACCTTCATTGCATAGTGTCCCAAAGGTCAGCTTCCTATGGCGGCCCAGCATCTTGCGGCGTAGGATCGCTCAGCTAGCTGGAGACTGCTTGTGTGCCTCCAGACTATTCCAATAATGTGGGACAGAGTGTGGGAGACTCAGATAAAAGCCCCTCTGTGTGCGTCCATGGGAGGGGTCTGTCCTGTCAGCTGGCTGAACATGGCAGCTATGGGGGTGTTAAGCAGTTAATGAGTTCTGTTTTTCTTTGAGAAAAGTCTTTTGTTCTTCTTTTCACACTCAAGAAAAGACTAAAACTGCCAGGACTTACTGTATGGGAGCTATTAAATACTCTGCTACCGTTCTCACACACTCCGCCTACAAAACTGACCCTCTACAGGCACACAACATTAAGTCAGAAGATCAACATATCTGTCTGCAGAAAGTCACAGAGATTAGATGCAGAAGACTAAAGACCCCCATACACATTAGGCTGACGTTGGCTGATCCTTCTGATATTGGTGGGCTCGGCAGACTGGGTCCTGTGTGTTTGGGCCTCCTGACGCTCCACCAACAGATCATTCATCTGACAGTGATTTGTCAGGCAGATCGTTTGTCCCACAGTTATCGTGTATGGGGGGCTAAGGCCGGTATCACATATCTGACTTTCACTGTCCGATATGGACCATGATGTCCGGAGTGGCCACAGGTTTCCGGAGTCAAATACAGAAGCCTTATAAGCTTCTATGAGGGTAGAGAGGCCCCCATGGCCAGTCCACACATGGCCGTCCGTACCTGGACTATGAAACTCAGATGTGTGACACCAGCCTTACGTGGGGTTTCCACGGACAGATTTTCTGCCCATAATGAATGCTTTTTTATGGGCCGAGGCAAACACTTTGGGTGACTAAACGATCGTTATTACAGTTCACATATTGTCGGCATTACATTGTCTGATGACACAGGGAGATGGGCTGCCCACAATAATTATTTTAGAGTCTGCATAAACGAGCCAATCAGCCTATAAACAACTGCTTTGCTTGTTCGTCGACTGATCGACGGCTTGCTTGCACGATGGTCAGAAATAGTCTTCTTATGGATACTTGTTAGGCCAATTATTGGCCCATGTAAGGGATTAAGGCCCTCATACCCATTAAACTAAAACTGGCCAAATCCGCCCGTATAGATGGGTTCGGCGGATTGTGTATCGGTTCCCCCAACAGATGACTGTTGTCAGTGGTATAACTAGAGTCTAATGTGCCCCAATGCAAAATTTGGACCTGGGTCCCCTCACTACACACCCTCACTTGCCCCCATGTTGGCCAAAATGTATGAACCCTTGTAGCCTTCTAAATTCTATAAGGACATACGAGTTGCCCCCCTCATATTATGTAGAAATGTCCCCAATCCTGGTCTCCTTTCTGGTATATATGTTCCCCATCCTGAGTACATCCTGGTATATATGACCCTCATCCTGTCCCCAACCTGATATATATGTCCTTTATCCTGGTATATATGTCCTTCATCCTGGTATATATGCCCCCCATCCGGGTATATATGGCCTTCATCCTGGTATATATGTCCCCCATCCTGGTATATATGTCCCCCATCATGGTATATATGTCCTTCATCCTGGTACATATGTCCCCCATCCGGGTATATATGTCCCCCATCCTGGTATATATGTCCTTCATCCTGGTATATATGTCCTTCATCCTGGTACTTATGTCCCCCATCCAGATATATATGTCCTTCATCCTGGTATATATGTCCCCCATCCTGGTATATATGTCCTTCATCCTGGTATATATGTCCCCCATCCTGGTATATATGTCCCCCATCCTGGTATATATGTCCCCCATCCTGGTATATATTTCCCTCATCCTGGTATATATGTCCTTCATCCTGGTATATATGTCCTTCATCCTGGTATATATGTCCTTCATCCGGGTATATATGTCCCCCATCCTGGTATATATGTCCTTCATCCTGGTATATATGTCCTTCATCCTGGTACATATGTCCCCCATCCTGGTATATATGTCCCCCATCCGGGTATATATGACCTCCGTCCTGGTATACATGTTCCCCATCCTGGTATATATGTCCTTCATCCTGGTATATATGTCCTTCATCCTGGTACATATGTCCCCCATCCTGGTATATATGTCCTTCATCCTGGTATATCTGTCCTTCATCCGGGTATATATGTCCCCCATCCGGGTATATATGTCCCCCATCCTGGTATATATGTCCTTCATCCTGGTATATATGTCCTTCATCCTGGTACATATGTCCCCCATCCTGGTATATATGTCCCCCATCCGGGTATATATGACCTCCGTCCTGGTATACATGTTCCCCATCCTGGTATATATGTCCTTCATCCTGGTATATATGTCCCCCATCCTGGTATATATGTCCTTCATCCTGGTACATATGTCCCCCATCCTGGTATATATGTCCCCCATCCGGGTATATATGACCTCCGTCCTGGTATACATGTTCCCCATCCTGGTCCCATCCTGGTATATATGTCCCCCATCCGGGTATATATGACCTCCGTCCTGGTATACATGTTCCCCATCCTGGTATATATGTCCTTCATCCTGGTATATATGTCCCCCATCCTGGTATATATGTCCTTCATCCTGGTATATATGACCTCCGTCCTGGTATACATGTTCCCCATCCTGGTATATATGTCCTTCATCCTGGTACATATGTCCCCCATCCTGGTATATATGTCCCCCATCCTGGTATATATGTCCTTCATCCTGGTATATATGTCCTTCATCCTGGTACATATGTCCTTCATCCTGGTATATATGTCCCCCATCCTGGTATATATGTCCTTCATCCTGGTATATATGTCCTTCATCCTGGTACATATGTCCCCCATCCTGGTATATATGTCCTTCATCCTGGTATATATGTCCTTCATCCTGGTACATATGTCCCCCATCCTGGTATATATGTCCCCCATCCTGGTATATATGACCTCCTTCCTGGTATACATGTTCCCCATCCTGGTCCCATCCTGGTATATATCTTTCCTGAAGTCTGGAGATACTTCGAAGAAGTGAAATGCACGTTTCCCACCAGGTGTTTGTCAAAATCTGAAACAGAGATAAAAAATGCCCAGAACATTCAAAGTGGTTGTACAATAAAATGAATTGAAAGAGTCTTTCCAAGGATTTAAGGTGATTTTTATGTACTTTATGAGTCTATCAGTTCAGTTAAATGCGGAACTAAATTTCTGAAAACAATGATTAGTGAGTCTTGTGGTTCGATAGATATGCATTTATATGTAAAAATAATTGGACATGGTTTTTATCACTTTTATTGTTTTTTTTAATTCATTATCACTTTTAATAGCAGCTCAACAAATGATAGATTTTAAACCATCATAAAGGTTTTGATTATCTACAAACAAATCCATTCTGACTAATGACATTTTCACCCCCTTTGACCTGGGCTCCAAGTTGCAGGAAGCATGGCAGATACTGTGACAGGGAGCCAACACTTTGCTGCATCCTCCTTTTCATATGAAAATATCCGCTCCGCAGAACAGGTCCTATCTATGAAAAGAATTGCCAGCAGGCCATTGTGTGTGTGCAAATGACGCATTCACCTGCTGAATCAGTGAGAACAGTAGCTCAGCTATCGCTTCTGTAGATATGTACATGCGCTTTATTCTCTACAGCAGGGACTTTGCTAGAGTTCTTTGTGCCCCGGGGCAAGTTTTGGACCTGATACCCCACCCCAAAACCATCAGGTCTTTGCTTTGAATTATGGGCCTCTGTTAATCTTCTAAAGAAATCTGTTTTGCCCACTCAAAGAAATACAAAACAAATACGGATATATAAGCAACACCGATACCACCACACTGATACTGAACACAACCTACGATACGAAAACCAATACTACCAAAAATACCGCTATAGGTGGAACAAATAATTCCGCCACACAGTGACCACATATCACTATCATAATAATACCCACCATACAAAGCCACTGTCCTACGACCTATTACCACCATACAGTTACCATATAGTGGTAGACAGCAGTTGTATATCGCACTGTATACCATACGTTATACACAGATCTATCGCAGTGGACATCACCTGGGAGTTACTGGATACAAGTCATTTATTTTCCCTGCTCTTCTCCATCCGTCACAAACCACCATGACAATTCCTTCTATCCGCACCTTGTTTCTGCAGTACGTATCACACAGAAAAGTTTGACTCATCGCTTCTAACCACCTTTAATAAACAAAATGGCGAACTGCTCAGTAATAATTTCATCCCCCATTGCAAGTCCCCAGTTTTGTGTCGCCCTACAACTAACACCATAGTTATAGTGCTCTCTATGCCGCCACACAGTGCTGATGCTTTTTTGTGCCCCCATACAAAAGGCATGTCCCCTTTCCAATGTCCCACTTTGTGCCCCATATAATATATATGTCTTGCTTTTGCACCTACATATAATAATTATGTCCACCATTATGACCCCATACAATATTTATGTCCCCCTTTGTGCTCCACGCAATAATTATATCCCCCTTTGTGGACTCATAAAATATTTATGTCCCCCTTATTGGACCCATACAATATTTATGTCCCCATTAGTTGTCTCATACAATATTTATATCCTCTTGGTGGACCCATACAATATTTATGTCCCCATTAGTTGTCTCATACAATATTTATATCCCCTTCATGGCCCTATACAATATTTATGTCCCCGTTAGTTGTTTCATACAATATGTGTGTCCCCTTTGTGTCCCCACACAATATTTATGTCTGCCTTAGTGGCCTTACACAATATTTATGTCCCCGTTAGTTGTCTCATACAATATTTATATCCCCTTGGTGGACCCATACAATATTTATGTCCCCCTTCGTGGCTCTATACAATATTTTTGTCCCCATTAGTTGTCTCATACAATATGTGTGTCCCCTTTGTGTCCCCACACAATATTTATGTCCCCTTAGTGGACCCATACAATATTTAAATCCCCTTAGTGGACCCATACAATATTTATGTCCCCTTAGTGGACCCATACAATATTTATATCCCCTTAGTGGACCCATACAATATTTATATCCCCTTAGTGGACCCATACAATATTTATATCTCCTTTCGTGTCCCTGTGAGCAGGTTGCGGGATGCAGTGACAGACAGGAGACAGATCAAGGGATAACGTATTTACTAATACTGGGATATAATCCACGCAGGGAGTTAGTAAGTTTTGAACGATTACTGCAGTAATGGGGGGGAAACAACAAGGAAATAGGGTGCACAGAGCAACACTGGTGATGAGGTAGAAGCAAGATCTTATAAACGTATCCAGTTAGTGGACTTCCAGGTGCTGGATTCAACGATGTGGAGCGGTGACGCCGACAGCTGTCAGCGAAGGCTTGTGTCGGTGGAGTGCTGAGGGAAATGAGCATCCATTGGAGTCTGTACGGCAGCAGTTCGTCTCTGGTACCCTATGTGGGGGTCTGAATTCGGGGCTTGTGGTCGCGGGTAAAGTGTGGGCCGCAACACAGTTCAGACCCACCGTGGCTCAGCAGATGTGGACTGGGCAGTCAGGGCACAGTTCATGGTCACGTACCTGGCATTCCTCTGAAGCAGTACAAGCGCGGCACAAGCAGGATCAAAGTGTTCGGGCACCCTGGTATGGGAGAGCCACGGAGGCACTCCAAGTCTCTGTCCACAATCCCGGCGGTTGGCCGAGGGTATTCTCAAGCTAGGGCCTGCGCTGCTCTGGTGCTGCGGGGACAGATCACTTACATCCCCCTGCCGTGTCGTGCGCTGTCTCTTCCCGCCAAGTCTGCCCACTTCTGCACACGCTCCGCTGCTCTTCCCGAGCTAACCACGACCCCTGCTGCTAGGTGCAGAAGTCGATCCGGTTGTTTTAGCGTTCCCTGGGCAACAGAGGAGACAGTCCCGACAGTTCCGGACCCAGCGCCACAAAAGTACCCCCAGCCCGGTCCTTCTGCTTACAGCCCGATACAATATTTATGTCTCCCTTTGTGGCATCATGCATTATGTCCCCATTAGTTGCCTCATACAATATTTATATCCCCTATCGTGGCCCTATACAATAATTATGCCTCCATTTGTTGTCTCATACAATATTTACAGTTGTGGCCAAAAGTATTGACACCCCTGCAATTTTGTCAGATAATACTCAGTTTCTTCCTGAAAATTATTGCAAACACAAATTCTTTAGTATTATTATCTTCATTTAATTTGTCTTAAATGAAAAAACACAAAAAGAATTGTCCTAAAGCCAAATTGGATATAATTCCACACCAAACATAAAAAAGAGGGTGGACAAAAGTATTGGCACTGTTCGAAAAATCATGTGATGCTTCTCTAATTTGTGTAATTAACAGCACCTGTAACTTACCTGTGGCACCTAACAGGTGTTGGCAATAACTAAATCACACTTGCAGCCAGTTGACATGGATTAAAGTTGACTCAACCTCTGTCCTGTGTCCTTGTGTGTACCACATTGAGCATGGAGAAAAGAAAGAAGACCAAAGAACTGTCTGAGGACTTGAGAAACCAAATTGTGAGGAAGCATGAGCAATCTCAAGGCTACAAGTCCATCTCCAAAGACCTGAATGTTCCTGTGCCTACCGTGCGCAGTGTCATCAAGAAGTTTAAAGCCCATGACACTGTGGCTAACCTCCCTAGATGTGGTCAGAAAAGAAAAATTGACAAGAGATTTCAGCGCAAGATTGTGCGGATGTTGGATAAAGAACCTCGACTAACATCCAAACAAGAAAAGAAATACACCACGCTATACTGGGAAATGAAAAAATAATATAACTGAGTACTCACTTGCTGGTGTGTGAAAAAATCACATGGTGGTGGATGTATAGCATGTTTCGAGAGATAGCTACTCTCTTCATCAGGGTCAACCCTGATGAAGAGAGTAGCTATCTCTCGAAACATGTCGGTATTGTGCTGCCTTTGAGCCACCGTCTTACCCCCAGTGTGACGTCACGCTAGCCCTGCCCCCATCACACGCCGAGTCCCTCAGCGTTGCTCTCGGCCGGAGCGCGCAAGGTAGCGGCGGTCTCCACTTCCATACGGATTAGCAGCAGCAGCCCCAGCCCCCACGCTGAGCACCCAAGCCTGCCTCACTGAGCACTGGCCCTGCAAGTAAGTGCACCAGAATCAAGCACCCCGTTCCACTAGTGGGCACAAGCTGTCACTAACGCTCATTCACTTTGCAGGAACTGTGCCATCATTTGTTTTGCACAGGATTAATCATTCTGACCTCACCTGTTGAAACTGGCATGCAGTAAGGTCAGCATTCAGTTATCATCCCAAACATCTATTTATCCCCTTCTTTTTTTTTTTTTTGATGTTTCATTTTATTTTTCAACTATTATATTTTTTTACATCAGAAACAGGCTGCAACATTCCAATCTTAATACCTAGCAATGGCTACATTTACAGCATGTATTTTATATGGTTCTGATTTACTTAAGTGAGTAAATCAAGATTAGTTGATATTTTTTTTTTTCCTCTGAAACACACTAACGGGCTCACCCCCATTTAACCCTATATTATCTACTTAGCAGTTTTAGCATCCAAATGCAAGGCAATATACATCTATGACAAGGTGAATAGTCTCAGGATACTGCTATACATCCACCACCACGTGATTTTTTCACACACCAGCAAGTGAGTACTCAGTTCTATTATTTTTTCATTTCCCAGTATAGCGCGGTGTATTTCTTTTCTTATCAGCTTTAGCTCTTTTAAACAGGCATCAGCACAGAGCCTGTTATTCACCAGCTGCATCTGGGAATAGTGGACCTTCCTTCTCTGTCCAAGTGGATTGGCGCCAGTGTGTTAATCTTAAACTAATTTATAACATCCAAACAAGTTCAAGCTGCCCTGCAGTCCGAGGGTACAACAGTGTCAACCCGTACTATCCGTCGGCGTCTGAATGAAAAGGGACTGTATGGTAGGAGACCCAGGAAGACACCACTTCTTACCTCGAGACATAAAAAAGCCAGGCTGGAGTTTGCCAAAACTTACCTGAAAAAGCCTAAAATGTTTTGGAAGAATGTTCTCTGGTCAGATGAGACAAAATTAGAGCTTTTTGGGCAAAGGCATCAACATAGAGTTTACAGGAGAAAAAAAGAGGCATTCAAAGAAAAAAACACGGTCCCACAGTCAAACATGGCGGAGGTTCCCTGATGTTTTGGGGTTGCTTGCTGCCTCTGGCACTGGACTGCTTGACCGTGTGCATGGCATTATGAAGTCTGAAGACTACCAACAAATTTTGCAGCATAATGTAGGGCCCAGTGTGAGAAAGCTGGGTCTCCCTCAGAGGTCATGGGTCTTCCAGCAGGACAATGACCCAAAACACACTTCAAAAAGCACTAGAAAATGGTTTGAGAGAAAGCACTGGAGACTTCTAAGGTGGCCAGCAATGAGTCCAGACCTGAATCCCATAGAACACCTGTGGAGAGATCTAAAAATGGCAGTTTGGAGAAGGCACCCTTCAAATATCAGGGACCTGGAGCAGTTTGCCAAAGAAGAATGGTCTAAAATTCCAGCAGAGCATTGTCAGAAACTCATTGATGGTTACCGGAAGCGGTTGGTCGCAGTTATTTTGGCTAAAGGTTGTGCAACCAAGTATTAGGCTGAGGGTGCCAATACTTTTTTTCTGGCCCATTTTTGGAGTTTTGTGTGAAATGATCAATGTTTTGCTTTTTGCTTCATTCTCTTTTGTGTTTTTTCATTTAAGACAAATTAAATGAAGATAATAATACCAAAGAATTTGTGTTTGCAATCATTTTCAGGAAGAAACTGAGTATTATCTGACAAAATTGCAGGGGTGTCAATACTTTTGGCCACAACTGTATGTCCCCCTTAGTGGCCTCATACAATATTTATATCCACCTTTGTGGCCCCATATAACATTTATGTCCCCCTTACTAGCCCTGTACAATATTTATATCCCCCTTTGTGTCCCATACACTAATTATGTCCCCCTTGGTGGCTTCACACTATCATTATGTCTCACTTTCCAACCTAATACAATGTTTATGTCCTCTTTGCCCCCATACAATAATAATTACGCCCTTAGCACAGTAATATACTCTCCGACACTCCAATTGGGTTCATACTCACCTCATCTTGCACTTAGGATGAGTGACGACTTTCTCTCTCTTCTCCACAAGATAGGTGATAATTGTTGATCAGTGGGTGTCTGACCGCTGGGGCCAGCACAGATCGGCAAAGCTTTTATAACTATTAGACCGGCGCAGATATGCTTTATATATTCCCCATGGAAGGTCGAGCTCTGCATTTGGCTTTTGTGACAGCCTCACAGAGAATGAATGGTGTGGCGTTCGGGCATCATTATTATTTATTATGCTCTGCTTACATAGCACCATCATATCCCACAGTGCTTTAGATACATCCTCCCTGTCCCCATTGAGGCTCACAATCTACATTCCCTATCAGTATGTCTTAGGAGTGTGGGAGGAAACTGGAGACCCCAGAGGAAACTCAGGCAAACACGGGGAGAACATACAAACTCCTAGCAGATGTTGTCCATGGTGGGATTACCTCCGATTAACAATTTAGATGCCACTGGCAAACACCGATGGTGGCATATATATGGCTGCTAATTGGCTGCGCAGCTTCGCGAGCTGCCTATGTCTTACCATGGCAGCCAGGGGCCAAGACCCACATTGTCACCATTTTGGCTATAAAGCCCCCTCTAGCATGTACTACAAGCAATCAAATAATCCCAAGTTCAAGTTCCCTAAATAAAAAAAAATAAATTAAATGTACTAAAAAAAAATGTTTTAAAAGCTAAATAACAAAATCTAAAAGTTCAAATCCTTTTTCCATATCCAAAAGTAAAGAAATTTAAATTGAGACCATCACTCCTGTAAAAGTCTGATCTATGAAAGTATAACGTTATTTAAGCAATGCAGTAAATGGCAGAAGGAAAAAAAATCAAAATGCCAAAATTGACATTCTTTTTACAGACCGTCCTAAAAAAATGCAATATAAAAGCCGTCAAAACTTCCTATGTACCCCATGTACTGGCTCGTCGGCGCCAGCAGGAAGCGGCCGACGAGAAACGGCCCAGGATGTTCTCGCGCGATCAGCGATAACCAGCGGGGGAGCCGGTCGGAGGTAAGTATCAGACACAGCAATATCGCTAGCGATCTCGCTTAGTGTGACGGGGCCTATACTCTTGAGATCTTGATGCCTGTAATCTAGATCCATTTACCTTTCCTCCATTTCTCGCTCACTATGTCTGACTATTATTAGCTTTACCCTTTGTCAATTCCAATGTGTGCCTCTCATCAGGGTGCATGTCACCTCCTAATGATCTTAGTGTCCCTTAACCAGGTGATTGTCCGCAGGCCACAGGGGGTACTTTTCGGAACAGTGTCTTGGCGCCCCTGCATGGCTTGTATCTGTAACTGTAAGTGACTTGTTTTTCTTGACACTTGTTTTAATCAGGACACAACTCATTCTAAGAAATTATATAGATAACGTGTCGGCCAAGTTGTCACTGTGAAGCAAGAACGACATAAAGATTGGATTGCAAAATTAATTGTAGAAAATCCAATTACAGTTGTGGCCAAAAGTATTGACACCCCTGCAATTCTGTCAGATAATACTCAATTTCTTCCTGAAAATGATTGCAAACACAAATTCTTTGGTATTATTATCTTCATTTAATTTGTCTTAAATGAAAAAACACAAAAAGAATTGTCCTAAAGCCAAATTGGATATAATTCCACACCAAACATAAAAAAGAGGGTGGACAAAAGTATTGGCACTGTTCGAAAAATCATGTGATGCTTCTCTAATTTGTGTAATTAACAGCACCTGTAACTTACCTGTGGCCCCTAACAGGTGTTGGCAATAACTAAATCACACTTGCAGCCAGTTGACATGGATTAAAGTTGACTCAACCTCTGTCCTGTGTCCTTGTGTGTACCACATTGAGCATGGAGAAAAGAAAGAAGACCAAAGAACTGTCTGAGGACTTGAGAAACCAAATTGTGAGGAAGCATGAGCAATCTCAAGGCTACAAGTCCATCTCCAAAGACCTGAATGTTCCTGTGTCTACCGTGCGCAGTGTCATCAAGAAGTTTAAAGCCCATGGCACTGTGGCTAACCTCCCTAGATGTGGACGGAAAAGAAAAATTGACAAGAGATTTCAACGTAAGATTGTGCGGATGTTGGATAAAGAACCTTGACTAACATCCAAACAAGTTCAAGCTGCCCTGCAGTCCGAGGGTACAACAGTGTCAACCCGTACTATCCGTCGGCGTCTGAATGAAAAGGGACTGTATGGTAGGAGACCCAGGAAGACCCCACTTCTTACCCCAAGACATAAAAAAGCCAGACTGGAGTTTGCTAAAACTTACCTGAAAAAGCATAAAACGTTTTGGAAGAATGTTCTCTGGTCAGATGAGACAAAAGTAGAGCTTTTTGGGCAAAGGCATCAACATAGAGTTTACAGGAGAAAAAAAGAGGCATTCAAAGAAAAGAACACAGTCCCTACAGTCAAACATGGCAGAGGTTCCCTGATGTTTTGGGGTTGCTTTGCTGCCTCTGGCACTGGACTGCTTGACCGTGTGCATGGCATTATGAAGTCAGAAGACTACCAACAAATTTTGCAGCATAATGTAGGGCCCAGTGTGAGAAAGCTGGGTCTCCCTCAGAGGTCATGGGTCTTCCAGCAGGACAATGACCCAAAACACACTTCAAAAAGCACTAGAAAATGGTTTGAGAGAAAGCACTGGAGACTTCTAAGGTGGCCTGCAATGAGTCCAGACCTGAATCCCATAGAACACCTGTGGAGAGATCTAAAAATGGCAGTTTGGAGAAGGCACCCTTCAAATAGTGGCCTGGAGCAGTTTGCCAAAGAAGAATGGTCTAAAATTCCAGCAGAGCATTGTCAGAAACTCATTGATGGTTACCGGAAGCGGTTGGTTGCAATTATTTTGGCTAAAGGTTGTGCAACCAAGTATTAGGCTGAGGGTGCCAATACTTTTGTCTGGCCCATTTTTGGAGTTTTGTGTGAAATGATCAATGTTTTGCTTTTTGCTTCATTCTCTTTTGTGTTTTTTCATTTAAGACAAATTAAATGAAGATAATAATACCAAAGAATTTGTGACTGCAATCATTTTCAGGAAGAAACTGAGTATTATCTGACAGAATTGCAGGGGTGTCAATACTTTTGGCCACAACTGTAGACCTGTCAGAGTTAATAGGTGGATAGACAGGCATATGAATAGGCTGAAACAACAGGAAAAAGTGTCTGTCTCTCTTTGGAGGACCCAATAAATGAGAATTATGTAATGCTCCATTTCCCCTGTGGGGGCGCTGCGGGAAATGTAAATACTTTGCTTCCATTATTGATTGATGGGGGTTCCGATTACATAGCAATTTGTAAAGAAATATGGTCCAATACTAAAGATGCAGAATGGAGGCGCACATGTTCTCAAAAGGGGGCTACGCAAAGGAAATAACCCATGGTCACAAAGATGGACATCTGGTTCTGCAAAATTGGCACAGAACAGCTGAAGTTATACTGAGAATAAACTACACATAGGTGGAATCAATCAATTTTTAATTGTGACGTCTGGAGACAATTGGTTACTCAGGTTTTTATTTAGGGGTATCAGACTACAGGGGGCTGAATACAAATGCACATCACAATTTTCATATAATACCTTTAAAATAAATAGAAAACCCAAGGTATCGCTTCATAAATACTGGCTACTTAGTGTTGGTATAGTACACAAAATCCCATTAAAATATATATTATATATATATATATATATATATATATATATATATATATATATATATATATATATATATAAGTTTGTGGGTGTAAATTGAAAAAAATGTGGAAAATTTCATAGGGGTATGAATACTTTTTCAAGGCATTGTATTGTCCTCCAGCCAGCTCTGTACACAAGCCTACGCTCAGCTTTATTATTCAGCGTGCCCCTATATTGTTCGATGTGTACGGGCCACAATGTGGAGGGTATAAGACACCCAGTGAAAGCTGATCTTATTCTTCCCTTATCCCAGGGCGCTTGAGATCCCTTCCTCTTATACAATGAAATATCAATTTAGAGGGAGGTCTTAGGAAGAGAGCCATTATCATGAGATAGGGCCAGTACAATGGCCAAGAGCCAACCGCTCCTCCTCCTGATGCTCTCCAAACTTGAGGATGTGCAGCTAGTCATGTTCTCCAGATCCCTATACCCCCCATATAGCATTATCCTAATCCCACTCTAAGCCCTAATGTCCACAGACATTTCTATTGAGCAGCTGATGGTGGGACAATCTGGATGGATGAGTACATTTACATCAAAACCAATGCACATAGGTAGAATATGGGGCTGAGACCTCAAAAAGGGTTGTCCAGTGATGGGTGAAAGTGCTCAGATAAGGTGTCGAACAGCCGCGAGACATGCCGGTGTGGAGACTCCACCATATTTTTCGAGCACACCGAAGACACTTGGTTAGCACCCGAGCATGTTCCCTCATCGCTAGTTGTGTCGTTAATATACCTTCTGTGCCCCATGATGGGTCAATCATCTCTTGACTAGTTGTAAGAACCTCCAGCTAAAATTGTGTTTTTTTTCCTGAAGGTTGCTGCAAAGGAAATGTTCAAAATGTTGAACATTCAAGCGATGGTCGACCCAAAAATCGAGATATGTCCTCTCCTTCGATACCGATTACAGCTGATCGGTAAAAGTGCCAGGAGTTGTATCCTAAGGAAAGGTTGTCATCGGTGAAAGATTAGGCTGTGTGCACACGCTGCGGAAAAGGTGCGGATTCATCCGCGCGGATTTTGTACAATCCGCAGGTGAAACCGCAGGTCAAAAGACCTGCGGTTTTACCTGCGGATTGCTCTGCGGTTTTGCCCTGCGGTTTTTCATCTCCTCAATGGAGGAGATGGCAAACCGCAGGAGAATCCGCAGAAAGAATTGACATGTCAATTCTTTCTGCGGATTGAAAACCGCAGATAATCCGCGCGGAAAATTCCGCACCGTCTGCACTGCGGTTTTTGATTCCCATAGGGAATCATTGTACTGTACACCGCAGCAGAAACTGCTGCGGGTCCGCAGCGGCCAAAACCGCTGCGGAACCGCAGCAAAATCCGCAGCGTGTGCACACAGCCTTAGTGGACACCACCTTTAATATCCATGCATGCCCACAGAGAGAGGCATACTTTCCAATTTTCAAAGCCAATTTTTTTTTTTGAAGAGGAGCACGAGTGTGACACGTGAAGTTCAATGACTAAAGTTTTTTCTGCTGCCCTCCCCATCCGGAGGTATGATGATTAAACACCAGGTCTCTAACAAATGACAAAGCATCCTAGAGTAAGGACTCGTACAAGTGGTCGTCTTTTTCACTTTTGGAAAATCGGTCCGATTTCATCAGCGATTGCGTTTTATCAGTTTTTCTCTGATGAGAAAAATAAAAGTTTCTCTACCCTTTCCAGCCCTCGGATGGCATTCCCGCGTTTTATCGTTTTTTTTCACACTCTTGTTGCCGATTTTGACCCGACTCTCAAATAACGGATAAGTCTCCATGAAGGTGCGCTCACCGCTCGGTCTGCAAAAAAATAAATTGGCCGTGTGAACAAGCTACGTAGACTCTACTAAGTATGAGTTGTATCCATGAGAAATACGGATGGAACTCGTAAGCGAAAAATGGACATCTCTGAAGGAGCCCTTAGACACAGGAAACGATGGTTTCCTGGAAAGTTTAGGCTACACATGATAGATTTGGCACCTCTTTGGGATTTCTCCCCTCTCTCCAGGTGTGGCAGGAGTACGGACAGAGGGCAGGCGGAAGATGGTTTCATCCTGCAATCAGCCATCAGTCACACTGCGTTATAGCTCTTAATTTTGGGAAATAAAATGTTGGCGCGCCGGATTAATTTATGTCAATGGGAACGGAAGGGTCACTACATATCTTCCGTTTGCCTCCTTGCTTTCTGCTATCCGTTTTTCAGCTGAATCAGAAAACATCGTCTGCACAATATTTTTAGCCGGACAAAAATTAGTCTCCCTCAAAAAATAGTTTGGGTGAAATGGTGGAAGAGCATGGGGGAAAGGCCAATCTGCTAAACTCCTTTTTCTCTGCAGGATTTATGGAAGAAAATCCCATGACAGATCACAGACGACATGATCAGGGATACTAGAAATTATCCATTAAATGTCTCCCAGTAGGAAGTACAGTACTGCCTCAAAATTACTAAAGTAGGCCAATCACCGGGTCCGGGTGGCACTCACCCCCGAGTACTGCAGGAATTAGGTACTGTGATAGACAGAACATTATTTCTAATATATAAGGACTCCATGATAACAAGGTCTGCGCTACAGGACTGGCACATGGCAAATGTGGTGCCAGTATTCAAGAAGGAGACAAAATGTGAGCCTGGAAATTATAGGCCGGTAAGTGTAACCTCAGCTCTGGGTAAAATCCTGGAGGGTTTCCTAAAAGTATCCCAATAAGAATAGCCTCATTATCCAGTATCAACATGGATCAGTCCTGTCCAACTAAAGGGTATTATTGGTTACTAGTGGGCCCCCAATAACAGTGTTACTAGTCAGCCCACAGCATCGGTGTTACTAGTAGACCCCCAGTACCAGTGTTACTAGTCAGCCCACAGTATTGGTGTTACTAGTAGACCCCCAGTACCAGTGTTACTAGTCAGCCCACAGTATTGGTGTTACTAGTAGACCCCCAGTACCAGTGTTACTAGTCAGCCCACAGTATTGGTGTTACTAGTGGACCCCCAATACCAGTGTTACTAGTCAGCCCACAGTATTGGTGTTACTAGTGGACCCCCAGTACCAGTGTTACTAGTCAGCCCACAGTATTGGTGTTACTAGTGGACCCCCAGTACCAGTGTTACTAGTCAGCCCACAGTATTGGTGTTACTAGTGGACCCCCAGTACCAGTGTTACTAGTGGAACCCCAGTATCAGTATTACTACTTGGCCCCCAGTCTCAGTATTACTAGTGGGCCCCAGTTACAGTATTACTTGTGGTCCCCCAGTATCAGTATTACCAGTGGGCCCCCAGAATCAGTATTTCTAGTGCTCCCTCAGATCCAATATTACTAGTGCGACCCCCGGTATCAGTATTACTAGTGGGTCCCCTGGTATCAGTATTACTAGTGAGCCCTCGGTATCAGTATTTCTAGTGCGCCCTCAGATCCAGTATTACTAGTGGGGCCCCCGGTATCAGTATTACTAGTGGGCCCCCCGGTATCAGTATTACCAGTGGGCCCCCCGGTATCAGTATTACCAGTGGGCCCCCAGAATCAGTATTTCTAGTGTGCCCTCAGTTCCAGTATTACTAGTGGGCCCCCCGGTATCAGTATTACCAGTGGGCCCCCCGGTATCAGTATTACCAGTGGGCCCCCGGTATCAGTATTTCTAGTGCGCCCTCAGTTCCAGTATTACTAGTGGGCCCCCCGGTATCAGTATTACCAGTGGGCCCCCGGTATCAGTATTTCTAGTGCGCCCTCAGTTCCAGTATTACTAGTGGGCCCCCCGGTATCAGTATTACTAGTGGGCCCCCCGGTATCAGTATTACCAGTGGGCCCCCAGAATCAGTATTTCTAGTGTGCCCTCAGTTCCAGTATTACTAGTGGGCCCCCCAGTATCAGTATTACCAGTGGGCCCCGGTATCAGTATTTCTAGTGCGCCCTCAGTTCCAGTATTAGTAGTGGGCCCCCAGGTATCAGTATTAATAGTGGACCCCCCGGTATCAGTATTACCAGTGGGCCCCCGGTATCAGTATTTCTAGTGCGCCCTCAGTTCCAGTATTATTAGTGGGCCCCCAGGTATCAGTATTAATAGTGGACCCCCCGGTATCAGTATTACCAGTGGGCCCCCGGTATCAGTATTAATAGTGGACCCCCCGGTATCAGTATTACCAGTGGGCCCCCGGTATCAGTATTTCTAGTGCACCCTCAGTTCCAGTATTATTAGTGGGCCCCCAGGTATCAGTATTAATAGTGGACCCCCCGGTATCAGTATTACCAGTGGGCCCCCGGTATCAGTATTAATAGTGGACCCCCCGGTATCAGTATTACCAGTGGGCCCCTGGTATCAGTATTTCTAGTGCGCCCTCAGTTCCAGTATTAGTAGTGGGCCCCCAGGTATCAGTATTAATAGTGGATCCCCCGGTATCAGTATTACCAGTGGGCCCCCGGTATCAGTATTTCTAGTGCGCCCTCAGTTCCAGTATTACTAGTGGGCCCCCCGGTATCAGTATTAATAGTGGGTCCCCCGGTATCAGTATTACCAGTGGGCCCCCCGGTATCAGTATTAATAGTGGGTCCCCGGTATCAGTATTTCTAGTGCGCCCTCAGTTCCAGTATTACTAGTGGGCCCCCCGGTATCAGTATTACCAGTGGGCCCCCCGGTATCAGTATTAATAGTGGGTCCCCCGGTATCAGTATTAATAGTGGGCCCCGGTATCAGTATTTCTAGTGCGCCCTCAGTTCCAGTATTACTAGTGGGCCCCCCGGTATCAGTATTAATAGTGGGTCCCCTGGTATCAGTATTACCAGTGGGCCCCCCCCGGTATCAGTATTAATAGTGGGTCCCCGGTATCAGTATTTCTAGTGCGCCCCCCGGTATCAGTATTAATAGTGGGTCCCCGGTATCAGTATTTCTAGTGCGCCCTCAGTTCCAGTATTACTAGTGGGCCCCCCGGTATCAGTATTACCAGTGGGCCCCCCCCGGTATCAGTATTAATAGTGGGTCCCCGGTATCAGTATTTCTAGTGCGCCCTCAGTTCCAGTATTACTAGTGGGCCCCCCGGTATCAGTATTACCAGTGGGCCCCCCCCGGTATCAGTATTAATAGTGGGTCCCCGGTATCAGTATTTCTAGTGCGCCCTCAGTTCCAGTATTACTAGTGGGCCCCCTGGTATCAGTATTAATAGTGGGTCCCCCGGTATCAGTATTAATAGTGGGTCCCCTGGTATCAGTATTACCAGTGGGCCCCCCCCGGTATCAGTATTAATAGTGGGTCCCCGGTATCAGTATTTCTAGTGCGCCCCCCGGTATCAGTATTAATAGTGGGTCCCCTGGTATCAGTATTACCAGTGGGCCCCCCCCCGTATCAGTATTAATAGTGGGTCCCCGGTATCAGTATTTCTAGTGCGCCCTCAGTTCCAGTATTACTAGTGGGCCCCCTGGTATCAGTATTAATAGTGGGTCCCCCGGTATCAGTATTACTAGTGGGCCCCCTGGTATCAGTATTAATAGTGGGTCCCCCATATCAGTATTACCAGAGCACTGTCACATATAACTGCACTGAGGCGTCATGTTACGGTCCTCACAGTGTACAGGTTACTGTAACCTGCAGGAGGCCTAGTTTTATATATGATTCATTGCATTAATTTCTGTCTCTCTCAACTAATGGCAGAAGTGAAGGCGGGGAGCTCCTTGTAGCTTCACCCTACTATGTCCATCCACAGAGTATGATCAGACTTGTCGCCTGGTGGGAGGGGCTAACCTGCCAAATAGTGGAATGCTGAAGCCTCATTGGCCGTATCCATACAGGCCCAACGGAGGACAAAATCAGCCAAATATACGTCAGTATTCCATTTTTTTATTGCATAGAAAACAAAAACACTTATGTCATGCAATGAGATGAACATGGGAGTCTGATGTTGGATCCTGTGTTATCTGCTGTATTATTAGGTATTATTAGTGATTTTACAGGGGGAGGAGGTGAGCTGTGACATCACCTACTGTGAATGGTGGATCCTGTTTTACCTACTCTATACAAAGGTGTTATAAGTCACCGCACAGTAGGGGTGAGATGAGCTGTGACATCACCTATTGAGAATGGTGGATCCTACGTTATCTACTGTATACAGAGATGTTATCAATCATTGCACAGGAGGAAGAGGAGGTGAGCTGTGACCTCACCTTTTGAGAATGGTGGATCCTATGTTATCTACTGTATATAGAGATGTTATCAATCATTGTACAGGAGGAAGAGGAGGTGAGCTGTGACATCTCCTATTTTGAATGATGGATCCTGTGCTATTTACTGTATATAAAGGTGTCATCACTCAGTCATTCAACAGAAAAAGAAGGTGAGCTGTGACATCACCTATTGTGAATGGTGGATCCTGTGTTATCTACTATATACAGAGGTGTTATCAGTCATTGTGCAGGAGGTGGAGGACGTGAGTTGTGACATCACTTATTATGAATGGTGGATCTTGTTATCTACTGTATATAAAGGTGTTATCAGTCAATGTACAGGAGGAGAATGAGGTGAGATTTGACATCACCTATTGGAAATGGTGGCTCTTATGTTATCTACTGCACATAGAGGTGTTATCAATCATTGTACAGGATGAAATGAAGGTGAGCTGTGACATCACCTATTGTGAATGGTGGATCCTGTGCTATCTACTGTATATAGAGGTGTTATCAATCATTGTATAGGAGGAGGAGGTGAGATTTGACATCACCTATTGGAAATGGTGGCTTCTACATTATCTACTGTATTTAGAGGTGTTATCAGTCATTGAACAGAATAAAGAGGAGGTGAGCTGTAACATCACCTATTCTGAATGGTGGATCCTGTGTTATCTTCAGTATATAGAGGTGTTATCAGTCATTTTACAAGAGGCAGAGGAGGTGAACTGTGACTTCACCTATTGGGAATGGTGGATCCTACTTTATATACTGAGTATAGAGGTGTTAGTCATTGTAGAGGAGGAGGAGGTGAGCTGTGACATCACCTATTGTGAATGGAGGATCCTGTGGTGTATACTGTATATAGAGGTGTTAATAGTCATTGTTCAGGAGGGGGAGGAGGGGAGCTGTGACCTCACCTATTGTGAATGATGGATCCTGTGTATATAGGGGTGTTATCAGTCCCTGTAATCTGCATGTGATAATAGTGAGACTGCTGAAAAGACCAGTACAGAGCGGGCAGTATTAGCGCTGGTGGCCAATGTGAAAATTTCAAGATTTCGTAATTTGCTTAGATATACGGTAGATACTGAAATGGAAGATTGAAGAAACGTTAACAACATTAAAAAAAAAAAAAAAGACAAACATTTAAAATTAAAATCTGCTTTAAACAATATGTAATTTTCTAATTCTTTTACGCTTTAATGCGACTCCTAGGGTTCCTCGGAATGATTATGTCTCTTCGGTGACCCACGGACAGAACATGTTGTGCACCCCTACTGCTGCGGCATCTAGCCGTACATTCGCATATTTCCGCAATCTGTTTCCCACGCACGGTGTAACACTTTATGTTTTCATTTCTGCCACGTTTCTGAAAATGTAGGGACTTTCCTCTCGTGGTTTATTCGCACGTGAACTGTACCTGGATCAGCCGGTTCCTTCTCACTCGTCTTCCAGCTATAAATAAAATGACTTGTATTTTAATTTTCCAATGCCTGAAGGTGCGGGAAGGATAATGTCTTCCATTATACATGAGACAAGTCTTTATTGTTCTTTCCGGGGATTTTCATTTTAACATCAAGGCTCATCACACATAGATTTCTATCTGACTCGTGAGCTCCAGGACCATGTGTTCACTTACTACTCTGTGGTTTTTGCACATTCTGTTCTTCATTGTAGCTGCATTTTACACTATTATTGAACTGCACATCCATCCCTACCCAAAACAATGAGCAGTACCCCGCCGCCGCAAGCACTATACAGTGGACAGAGATTTGCTTTTCTGCTCCGCAACTGGTAACATCTAGAACAGCTGAACGGTGGGGTTGCCGGATGTCGGATGTCCACCGATCTGATATTGATGACCTATCCTAGTGACAAGTTTGGGACAACCCCTCTAAGTACGAGTACAGCGACATTAAAATTCCATGTGCTTTATTGCTAAAAACAAATCCATTAAAAAATAAATACAGGCAGTCGAGTTCTTAACGCTCAATATCGACGCATTTCGGGCCGACGTGTTTCTTTATAATGCTTGATAAAGAATCATGTCTGTTCGAAAACGCACCACATATTGAGCAGTAAGAACACAATGTTTACAAAGCAACTAGGTCTGGCTTCACTATGTCTGTACTTGTGTGTCTGAGTTACGTTAAGTCATACCTTCCCTGAACATCTAAAAAAGAAGCTCTCTCAGCAGAATCACCAAATCCCTGAAACCTCCAGGAAATCATCAATTCTAGAACGCTACTTGTGCCTGGGCTCCTCGAGGGCAAAGAATGGGTGTGGAAGAGGCTTCTAGAGAGGGTATGGCTACATACAAAAGTTTCAAAAGTTCTGCTCCTTGATGCAAAATCAACTAAAGTTATCTTTTATGGTTTCCTCTCAACACAATGGGGGTTTTGGACAAATAGCCTAAGCCTGGGCTCCTCGGGGGCAAAGAATGGGCGTGGAAGGGGCTTCTAGAGAGGGAATGACTACATAGAAACATTTCAACAGTTCCTCTCCTTGATGCAAATCAACTAAAGTTATCATTTATGGTTTCGTCTCAACACAGTGGAGGTTTTGGCCGAATAGTCCTCTGCAACTGGCAAGGGGTCAGACATAGACTTCTAGAGTATTACAAAATAGGTGGTACTTGAGAGCCAAATTTCTTCTGCTTTGAAAGACATCACTACAGGAGAAAAAGAAGCCCTATCTTAGCTACGGGACAGAGGCGTTGTATCGGTGCAGAGTAGGCAGCATCTTGAGGAGGTCTAAAGACCCTTCAAACATCTGAAGACCCTAGTATAAGTGTTGACTATCAATCTCCCACTCAACAGAAGTCTCTAAAATGTTGTTGGGATGAATTCTGGTCACATTTGTTAGGAGCTCCTGCCACAGATTCCATCATGTGTGATGGGAAGAATGCCTCAGAAGTTTTTAATTTTTAATTATTCTCCCTATCAAAATGATTGACACCACAAAGAAACCCTACGGACTCCAGGATGAGACAGTGGGATCCGTTGGGCATATGTAAGAGTCCGTCAAAGTGAAGGACCCGCCACTCCAATTTTGTTGTGTTGTTTTTTTTTAGCTCCTGTTTGGGAATGCAGACTTATCATTGTGTGAACAAAGACTAAGTTCTATACATTGAATAATGCCAAAGTAAACTGTGCATCCACTTAACCAGCAGGAGGTGATGGGAGATGTGCGCTCTGTAAGAAGTCTATAAAATAGTAAATCCGTGCCGGATAAAAGTGTAATATAGGGATGAAATCCCAAAACTAGATATGTACAGTAATGAATTCACCTTTATTTTATGCAGTTTATCTACAAGCGTGGTGTAAAAGATGAGCATACAAATAACACTGCCTCTACACTACTATTCAGCCAAGCTAATTTTTAGGCTGTGTGTGGATTTGCCAGGTTATAATGGAAGCTATAGTCCTGCTCACTTTGCTGTTTCCGGAGCAGGGTCTTTCCCGTGCCCCCATTACAAGGTTCACTGCACATATATACACCTTTTGTACCTCTTTATTGAAGGCTTCCTTGCACACAACCCTCCAGTGTATACCAAGTGTAAAGCTATTTCTGAGCTTTACAATCAGTACTGCAGGTCTTACCATTTTTAGGGGGAGGATGGTCATAATCAGCTTTGCATTAAACGATTGGTAAACGTACATTTGTTATAATGGTGGGTATCAATCTATTCACCAGGATATACACAGCTTCCACTAGCCCTGACTAAAATAATCATATAGCCACCCCAACAAGTTTTGCCATAACTTTCTTCCTCAGGGGACTGGGGCTATAATAATAATTATCTATTATGCTTTGTTTATATAGTGCAATCTTACTCTGCACTGTTTTACATACATTATCATCACTGTCCCCATTGGGGCTCACAATCTAAATTCCCTATCAGTATGTTTTTTGAGTGTGGGAGGAAAGTGGAGAACCTGGAGGAAACCCACTCAAACACACAGATAACATACAAACTTGTATTATAGCCTAAGCCCCCTGAGGAAGCCAGTCATGGCGAAACTTGGGGTGGCCTCTGATTAAGCCGTTTCCAATCCATGAATTGCAGCCATGGTGGAGACAGCATAGCTTTAGCAATGTAAATCAGACTGATCAGCGAATCATATAGGTCCAAAGAGATTATAATTGTTATAGAAAGGACAGTGGCACACTGGTGTAATTTTCATTTGATTCACCACTTTAAAAAAAAATAAACGATAAAAGTCAAGTTTTAATGCATCTTTTATTAAAGGCTTATTTACCCTCTGGATAATTTGCTAATAGAAATGTTTCATCCCTAAAGGGGTGTATACACTTACTGGATAAATTGGAATAATCTTTATAGTGCCTCGAGGCAGGGTCACTCCACATCTGAGAAAAATGGTCCAATTATTCTCTGCAGACTGTGATCAGAGGTTGATCAGAGTGGTATCAGTTTTTTTCGAACCTTGAGAAGAAAAAAAAGTTTCTCCATTCTGTCTGTCCGTGAAAATCGGACCTCACTCAGATGTCATCCAAGGGCAGTCCGATTTTTTTTTTCCAAGGACCCATAGACAATTGGATCAAAATCAGTAATGTTTGCAAATTTGTTCCATGGACCTCTCGGTCTGAGAAAAAAATCAAACATGTCCCTAGCTCCATAGAATATCGTGGGTACTCGTGTCTGTGCCTTCCATGAAAACCACGGATAGCACTTGTCCGAGAAAATCTGTTGTGTGCATGATAAAGTAATAACCACAGGAGTAAAAAAAATATTTTGGCCTGGGAAAGGGGCATTAGGTCGTTCACCTAAAGTATTTGTTGAAAAAGCCATTCATTCAACCTATTTCCTTGTGACATTGCCCTAACACCCATTACATTCCTATGACATTGCCTGTCACTACATTATTCTAAGTGCACGGTGACGCAGCGTCCCAAAACTTCACAGAATCTTCATTCAACCCCTTTAAGAACAAACCGCAAAGCTTTTTTAGGTTAGATACGTATGACTTGTATTCTCTTGATGCATTCCTCAACATCTGATCTTTTCGACATTTTTACAATAAGTACCCCATGGCTCAGAATTTTTTTCACGCGCCAACGATTTTTACTATTGTTTAGTGAGAACAAACAATTAGCTCTTCTCTTAGAACTTTGTACTTTTATGAGAAGTCTGATGAATGGTGGGGTTGGGGGGCCGTACATTATACGATTTGAGAATTGGGACCATAATTGGGACTTGCGTGAACTAGTCTACTTGATGGGCGGATCTCTTGTTGCCGGTGGTGCAAGAAGTGTTTACCGTACGTTCAGGAGTGCAGATCCTAACTGTCTGGGTGGTAGAACATCGGCCATGTACAGGCAGCTTTCTTATAAATAAGAACTCCATGACTGGCAATGGTTTGGGCCTCATTCACTAATTGCGTGAAAATGAGGCTGTGTGAAGCTTTTTCCGAAATTTACCATGGGTATAGTTAAGAGAGAGTTTTTATGAAATGAATGCCAAATGAAGCACCGATAAGTCCCTCTTCCTTGGCTACTCATTACTTGGTTATTATTATATAATATATCTAAAGACTTACTAAGATCCATCACCAGTTGACTTACCACTGTTTTTGGAATCTGGAGGAAATTCCAAAATAGTTCCAAACAGTGAGAATTAATGATTTGCCCTCCATGAAGACTTGGATGCTTTCCTTCCTCTAACATATTTGTTGGAAACAAAGGCAAGAGCAGAGTAAGTACAGCAGCCTGGAGAAGTGAGAGTCTGATTTATTTTATTAGCTTCAACAACACAGCCAGCTATGTGGAGCAGTTACACAGGCTCTACAGTAGCAAAATGGTACAAAATGTTAGTTTAAGTAAGACTAATTAGAAAATTGTCTAATCCTGGTTAATTTATCTAAACATCTTTCAGCCGACGGTTTTCTAAAACTCGATAAAATACAGTCCTTTTTTTTTTTTCAAAACTGCAGTTCTCCTGCCCATGTGTTGTGTCAGATATTGGACCTCAACGTCATTGAAAAAATTAGGGCATAGTTGCAGTACCGCAATCAATCTGTAGACAAGGATGACACTGTTTTTCAATTGAATAAATTTTATTTTACGGATTGAGGACAACTCCTTAGGGCTTCATTATTTGTCAATGATTGATGTGAGTTTAATCAGTGTGTTAGTCATCAGAGCCTGGTCAGTGTATCAGTTTTCACCATCAGAGTTTGGTCAGTTTTCCTTTGATAGAAGAATCTTGAAAAACCTTCATTTAATGCTTTTCATCAGTCAGTCAATGAAAAATGGATAGCAGATGGATGGCATCCGAGTGCTGTCTGATTTTTTTTCACAGATCTATAAACTTGCATTAGCGACTTTGATCTGACGCAAAGATCAATATTGGACAGGTCTCTGATTTTATGCGGATCACTCCGTCAGAGGAAGAAATCACAGACATGTGAACTAGCCCATAGACTATGATAGGTATCCATGAAAACCTGAATATGTGAAGGAGCCCTTACACTGATTATAAATGACTGACTTTAATAAAAAAAAAAAGTAACCATCAATTAATCTCCAATAGAGCTTGTTCACATGGAGTGCTTTTTACATGAATTTTTGCCACTGAAAAAAAACCCGGCATTTTACAGAACCAGCAAAGTGGGTCGATGTCAATTCTTTCAGCCCGTTCGCAGCATTTTTCACCCATTCAAATAAATTGTAAAAAAAAAATGCATGTAAAATGCATCAAAAATGTACACAAAAAAAGTAGTAAAAAAAACCACACATATTTTACACAGCTTTTTTCCTGTCAACACATTGGTTTTTGCTGCAGAAAAATCTGTGGCAAATACTCAACTTGTACACAGGATATGTTCTATTGTCTTTGACATCTACTTATCTGCTTAAAATCTCACTATAGACAATAGATTTACATCATTCAATTTCACCAGCACCTGCTGGCTTTTTAACTGTGTCCTGACTTCATCTGAAGGCAGAGGTCAGGCAAGGGGAGGATTGGGCAGGTTGGATTTTAACATGTCCACTACTTTGTTTACAATGAAGGCAAGCCACCAAAGGTGTCTAAAGAGGTCTTCTACTATTTTATCATTGATGACCTTTCTTTAGGCTAGATCATCATTGTCTGATCGGTTGGGTTCCGGTACCCCTGCCCATCAGCTGCTCTTGGTGCCCAATTGTGGAGATTCTCCATCTTCTGATAATGGCCGTGCCTGGGTACTGCACATCCATCTCCTATTGATTTGGATAGGAAGCGAATGTACAGTACCCGGCAGCGACCAATATCATAAGTCGGAGCAGTTCTGCAATTAAGCATCTCCTGTCGACAGCTGCTGCCGCCAACACCAAAAATACCTGAATGGCGGGGTTCCTGGGTGTTGGACCCTGACCAATGAGACATTGATGACCTTTCTTGAGGATGGGTCATCATTGATAAAGTAGTGGACAACCTCTTTAATCCCCTTTTCCGATTGATACAGGAAAGATGTATATCTTTGTACCGTGTTAGCCAGTAGATAGAAGAATATTTAGAATTGAGAGTCCTCAGTGGTTGATACCTTTTAATGGCTAACTGAAAAGAACCATCTTTTCAGTTAGCCATTAAAAGGTATCAACCACTGAGGACTCTCAATTCTAAATATTCTTCTTTTCCGATTGAAAACACATATAAGCTCAGGCAAGCCAAGTGACTATGCGGATGGGGCTGTCGGGAGGAATTACTATCTGCCAAAAGAGCGTTCCGCAGCCATCTATCTAATGTGTATGGCCAGCTGTAAACCAAGCGACATCTTATCTGTTAAGTTGTAGGTGACACGTTGACTTCCAGGTCCGCTGGCGCCCTTAAGCCTTTCCGTTGTCTTCGAGACATGCCTGACATACATGGCATAGTTGTGTTGGACATCTTTGTGGATTTTGTATGACTTAATGCTCCGATGAAAGTTCAGTATTTGTTGTCTGCAGCAACCAGATAATCTGGATATTCTGGGAAGGACCAGCAGGATATGTGAGAGGTGTCACGGCACGTACAAGCCCAAGGGTTCACAGGGGGCTATGTGTGTGCCCTCATGTAACAATGGCTGGCATGAATGCACGTTTACTAACAGTGTGGCTGGCGCCCTTACAGGGCCGACGGGGAATGAATAGGGGTGAGAATTTGGGAAAAAGCCAGAATAGGCAATTATTTCTAGAGTAGAATGGATAGTATAGAAAGTGGATCAGTTCACAGATGTCAATGAAACAGTGACAAAGGACCACACAAGGCGCATGGCAGGGAAACCAAGCAATTTACCGCAGTGCGCCTCAGTCACAAGAGTGGGTCAGCTTTCTACGCCATTTATTTTTGTACAAAGCCTTTCCTAAATTCATGATATAATGAATTTTTTCGGGAATTTTCTAATATAATTTCTATATTCCTTACTTTCACAATCTCTGCTTGCACCTTATATTCTGGCTTGGATCTAGAGGCGGAAAATTGGTCTAGGTCACGCGATGTTCCCTGACTCGGGCCAAATTTAGGCATCTGAACTCGACAACCACATATATGCCTATGACTAGAGTTGAGCGACTTTTGGTTTTTTAGGGTCGCGTTTCGTTTCGTGAAACCCGACTTTTCCAAAAGTCGGGTCGAGCAAGATCGTCCGATTATAGGGAAAAGTCGGGGTCGTCCCGAAACACGAAACCCAATGTAAGTCAATGGGGAATAAAAGTCGGCAGTGAGAGGAGGACAGGAAACACCTACAGTGCCCATTTGAATGCCAAAAGCATCAATTCTTCTTACTTAAGCTTGTCAACCTTAATTAACTTCATAATACAAGTTACGCACTTAAAAATGGGGGTTATTTGGCTAAAGTTGTGGGGGGGGGGGAGGGCTGGCTGCAGGTTTTCATGTGCCCTGGGCGAAAGAGCGCCCCTTTAACACATACCACAACTCATCATGCTCCGATACGGCAGAGAAATAGCGGTATAGTACAATGAAAAATACCTCACTTTTTACATCTCATCATGACGAGGCCCATCTATTTCTCCATACAGAATCATTGGTCCCATATAATGTTTGAAACAGTATATGATGAGCTCCACATAATGCTACAGTATATGTTGGTCCCCATGGATGAAGCTCCACTGTCTTATGGGCCCAAATAATGCTCCAAACATAATGGGCCCCATTTCTAATGCTCTAGTGTATAATGGGCCCTGTAAATGCTGCTCCAGTGTCTGATGTCCACCTTTGGAATGTTCCAGTGTATGGTGGGCCCCATCTATCATTCTCCAGAGTATAGTGCTCCCCAAAAATTGCTGTCCCAACATTGAAAACAATCAAATAAGTCTCCTCGCTAGGGAATCCCTGTACTTGTCTGGACAGGTGCTGTAGCTTGCTTAACAGCTCGCCAGCCGTTCTCACGCCCAGTATGGATTGCACGTGATTGCACAAAGGTTAGAAAGGGTACCGTATCCCTGGATAACATGTATGGATAGCGTACACATTCAAAATATATGTCTATACAGCATGAGGCAGGCTCAGACGGTGTTAGGCCCAGTATGGATTGCACGTGATTGCACAAAGGTTAGAAAGGGTACCGTATCCCTGGATAACATGTATGGATAGCGTACACATTCAAAATATATGTCTCAGGAGGCAGGCTCAGACGGTGTTAGGCCCAGTATGGATTGCACGTGATTGCACAAAGGTTAGAAAGGGTACCGTATCCCTGGATAACATGTATGGATAGCGTACACATTCAAAATATATGTCTCAGGAGGCAGGCTCAGACGGTGTTAGGCCCAGTATGGATTTGACGGCCCAGATTACACAGCGGAGGAGCAGGGAGAGGTAAAGATTGCAAATGCTGGGGCCCTGCCCAAGCAAGGGGGGCCCACTCGTGGGCATCGGTACTGGCACTGGGCCCCTCATAGTACAGCGGTGTGTCTGACGGCGGGTGTGCACCACCACCGTCAGAGACACTTGATTGCACTATGAGGGACCCTGTGCCAGTGCCCGCGCCCAAGAGTCGGCCTACCCACCTGTCCAGGGCAACGGCACTCGCACGGTGTCGTGCGCTAGGTGTTGACCCCGGCCATGGGGGGGGAGGCAGCACAGTTAGGGAGTTTTAGAAAGTGGCATATGTTGATGTTGGACATTCAGCTGATGCAAAAGGCGAAATAAGTGAAGTACCAGGAAGAGGTGGACCAAAGCAAGCCATTTTTCTGTCACCCTATGTGTCATCAGGGGAAGGTGGGACAAAATCCTTGGAAACCCATGCGTGGTTCATTTTAATGAAGGTTAGATCATCCACATTTTGGGTTGACAGACGGGTCCTTTTTTCTGTCAGGATTGATCCAGCTGCACTGAAGACTCTTTCCGATAGCACACTTGCAGCTGGGCAAGCGAGCTCCTGTAAGGCATATTGGGCCAATTCAGGCCAGGTGTCCAGTTTAGCGGCCCAATAGTCAAAGGGGAATGACCTGTGTGGGAGAACATCGATATGGGAGGAAAAGTAGTTTGTAACCATAGTTGACAACTGCTGTCTCCTGTCACTTTCCATCGATGCAGTATTACCAGTTGTGTGAGCGGTATTTGAAAAATCAGTCCACAACATTGTCATGAAACCCATGTCTCCAACGCCACTTCTGCTGTGTGCACCACGAACACCTCTGCCAAGCTGCCCCGGCCCGTACGGCTCGTGTGAGAACCATCACCGCTGCTGTGTGCTGGGAATGCCTCAAGCAACCGATTTACCAGAGTTGCTTGTTTATTAGCCAATATTAGGTCAAGGTTCTCCTGTGGCATGATGTTTTGTAATTTGCCTTTATAGCGTGGATCCAGGATGCTGGCCAACCAGTAGTCGTCATCGTTCATCATTTTGGCAATGCGGGGGTCCCTTTTTAGGATCCGCAAGGCATAATCTGACATGTGGGCCAATGTTCCCGGTGTCAATGATGCACTGCGAGTGCTGGGTGGAGGAGCACTTTCTGGCAAATCCACATCCCTCCAGTCACGCACAAACCCTGTACCAGACCTTGCCACGCCAACATTTTCACTTGCCCCACGAGATGCATCCTCCTCCCCTAAGTAATCATCCTCCTCCTCCTCCTCTTCTTCCTCCACCTCGTCCAGGAGAGGTCCCTGAGCAGACAATGGCTGAATGTCATCAAGGATTCCCTCCTCCTCTTCCTCCTCATCAACATTGGCTGCAGACGCCTGCTCCTTAAGGTGCGTCAAAGTTTGCATGAGCAGACGCATAAGTGGGATGCTCATGCTTAGGATGGCGTCGTCTGCGCTTACCTGCCGTGTGCATTCCTCAAAACACTGAAGGACTTTACAAAGGTCTTTCAGCTTCGACCACTGCACGCCTGTCAACTCCATGTCTGCTCTCAAAGTGCCTGGCCGTGTATCCTCCCACAAATGCATTATGGCCTGCCTCTGCTCGCACAGCCGCTCCACCATGTGCAGGGTGGAGTTCCACCTTGTTGCAATGTTGATAATGAGGCGGTGGTTGGGAAGGTGGAGCAATCGCTGCAGCTTCTGCATACGAACGGAGTGTACAGGCGACCGGCGGATGTGCGCGCACAGTCTTCGCACCTTCTGGAGCAGGGCTGTTAACTCCGGATAATTTTTGAGGAAGCACTGCACCACCAGGTTCAAGGTGTGAGCCAAGCAAGGTATGTGGCTGAGTTTTGAAAGGGCTATGGCTGCCACAAAATTACGGCCGTTATCACTAACTACCTTGCCTGCCTCAAGATGTACACTGCCCAGCCATGACTCAGTTTGTCGCTTCAAGTACTCGGCCAGCACCTCGGCGGTGTGTCTGTCGCCCAAACACATCATCTGCAACACAGCCTGCTGACGCTTTCCACTAGCTGCTCGATAGGGGGACACATCGTGTGCAACAGTGGCAGCTGCAGATGGAGTGCTCGTACGACTGCGCTCTGTGGACGAGCTTTCGCTTCTGGAGGAGGAGGAGGAGGGTCGAACGCCTACAGCCAACTGTTTCCTATACCGTGGGCTAGGCAGCACTGTCCCACCACCGCTGTCCCCTGTGGACCCTGCATCCACCACATTAACCCAGTGCGCAGTGATGGACACGTAACGGCCCTGGCCATGCCGACTGGACCATGCATCAGTTGTGAGGTGCACCTTTCCGCTCACTGACTGCTTGAGTGCATGGACAATGCGGTCTTTCACATGATGGTGGAGGGCTGGGATGGCTTTGCGAGAGAAGAAGTGGCGACTGGGTAGGTCATAGCGTGGTACTGCATAGGCCATGAGTTCGCGGAAAGCTGTGCTTTCCACCAACCGAAAGGGCATCATCTCAAACGAGATTAGTTTGGCAATGTGGGCGTTCAAACCCAGTGTACGCGGATGAGAGACTGAGTACTTTCTTGACCTACTCATAGTGTCTGGGAGGGTGAGCTGGACTTGAGAGCTGCATATGGTGGAAGTAGCGGTGGACAGGGCGGACTGAGAGAGGGTTGATGATGGTGATGGAGTTGGTGTTCTTTCTGATGGCCTAGAATCAGTCTTTCGTTGATATAACAGTGGGATTCCCTGACTGCTGTGGTCTTGCAACGACACCTCAACATTTGCTGCTGTGCTAACCGGTGGGCTTACAGTGGGGGGGAACAATGTAGCGTTGCTGACTACCTTCGTTGTGATAAGTTGCACATGTGGCACTTGAGGTTTGGTGTTGTGTCCACGCTTGCAAGTGCATGCTGGTTAAATGTCTAAGCATGCAACTGGTATTCAAATTTTTCAGATTTTTCCCTCGGCTAAAGGTCTTTGCGCACTTCTTACAGATAACCTTGGCCTGATCATGAGGATTTTGTTCAAAAAAGTGCCACTCTGCACTCTTCCTACTTTGGCAGACATTTTGCGGCCTAGCACGCTGTGATCTTTTGACCCTCTGGACAAGCTGTCCAGCAACTCTTTTGATGTTTGGAACCTGTCTTTGGAGTGCTCCGGGCCTGCCAGATAACAGCTGTTGCGATGTCGATGTCTGCTGTGGATGCTCCTCATCTGAGCTATTGGAAGCAGCACACTCTTCCCCCAATGGATGCCAATCTGGGTCAACAACTGGGTCATCCATCACCTCCTCTTCAATGTCATGTGCACCTTCCTCTGTGTCACTGTGTATGGTGGTATAGTGTGCGGGAAGGGGCACCTGAGTCTCATCAGGGTCAGAATCTGGCTCTGTACACTGCGAGGACAATGTAGTGCTCTGAGTGAATGTACCAGCAGAATCATCCATCAGCGGCTGTGCATCAGTGCACTCCATGTCAGATTCATCTTGGCCTGGGTAATTCACCATTTCACTTGATAATCCAGGCATGGTATGTGAAAACAGCTCCATGGAGTAATCAGTAGTATGGCCTGCGTCATCCTTCAATCTTGGTTGGGGTGAAGGACACAAGGAAAGGTGTGGTTCATGAACATGAGCCTCCAATGACGACTCAGTGCTTTTACTTTTTACAACTGAAGAAGAGGAGGCGATAGAGCTGGAGGATGAGTCAGCAATGTAAGACAAAACTTTTTCCTGATGCTCTGGCTTTAAAAGCGGTTTGCCAACTCCTAGAAAACTAAGCGTTCGAGGCCTTATGTAGCCAGACGATGACGCAGGGTCAGCACCTCCTGCATTCGGTCCTATTTTGCTCTTGCCACTACCATCAGATCCACCACCAACACCATCATTACCAGCTGCCAACCCCTGCCCAATTCCACGGCCTCTTCCACCAGCCTTCCTCATTTTTGGTAGAAATGTAGACAAAATCCAACAAACTATATAGTAATGTAAAACAAGGTACAAGGTGTCTATAGGACAGGGGAGATTTAGAATTTCTGCACACACTTGTGGACAGTGGACACTTTTGGATTGTGTGAGGCCCACTGATATCTGAGCGCTATGTGACAGGCTCGATGGCACAGCTGTGACCAAAGTGACGAGAGGATAAGGGAGATTTTGAATCTCTGCGCACACTTTTGGACACTGGACACTTGTGGATTGTGTGAGGCCCACTGATATCTGAGCGCTATGTGACAGGCTCGATGGCACAGCTGCCTGTGACAAAAGTGACGAGAGGATAATGGAGATTTTGAATCTCTGCGCACACTTTTGGACACTGGACACTTGTGGATTGTGTGAGGCCCACTGATATCTGAGCGCTATGTGACAGGCTCGATGGCACAGCTGCCTGTGACAAAAGTGACGAGAGGATATTGGAGATTTTGAATCTCTGCGCACACTTTTGGACACTGGACACTTGTGGATTGTGTGAGGCCCACTGATATCTGAGCGCTATGTGACAGGCTCGATGGCACAGCTGCCTGTGACAAAAGTGACGAGAGGATAATGGAGATTTTGAATCTCTGCGCACACTTTTGGACACTGGACACTTGTGGATTGTGTGAGGCCCACTGATATCTGAGCGCTATGTGACAGGCTCGATGGCACAGCTGTGACAAAAGTGACTAGAGGATAAGGGAGATTGGATTGCTTTTAAAAAAGCAGTTTGCGGAGCAGTGGGTAAACAGCAATGCCAGCGTGTCAGGAAGCCTTAGAAGGCAGCCCAACAACCAACACCACTGATACACCACTATATAGCCTCCCCTTGCACTGCACACACAGTGACTTGTGTGTTGTGCAGGCCAAATCGCTAGCAGCAGAAGCAGTTTTTTTGTCTTCTTCCCTGCCTAACGCTCTCCCTACAGAATCAGCAGCAACCTCTCCCTATACTAAGATCGGCAGAAGTAAGATGGCGGTCGGCGTGCACGCCCTTTTATACCCCCTGTGACGCCCACCAAAGCAAGCCAATCACTTGCATGCCCTTCTGAAAGATGGTGGTGACCCGTGCCTAGGTCATCATGTTGCCCACAGTGTCCGTGGATCCTGATTGGCTGAAAAAGAGCGCAAAACAAACTTTTGAAACGCGACTTTGGCGCGTAAGTCGCTGACCTCGTGGCCGACCTCATCCTAGGGTCGGGTTTCGTTTCATGAAACCCGACTTTGCCAAAAGTCGGCGACTTTTGAATTTTTTCGACCCGTTTCGCTCAACTCTACCTATGACGGCTTCGCGTTTGGGTCCGGAGACCCGCGGCCACTCTAGATACAGACGTCTGAATTTGGCTTTATCATCAGCTGTGTCCCAGAAGAGGTTGCTGAACTTTTTATTATACTACTATTATTATTATTAGTAGTAGTATTATACCTTTTATTATTATGGTATCCAAAAGTTTTTTTTATTATGTTTTTCACAGCTTTTGTTAGGCTGATGTTAGCTGTAAATCAACAGGGAAATGTTAAAGGGGTTGGCCATATTCTGACCCCATAAAGTTGCTGCAAGTTTGCGGTTCTTGAGACAGCGTTTCTGTATGTCTGTATTGTACCAGTACTCAAACCAGGAATTTTGACAGATAGCTTGGCTCGACTGCAGAGACGTGTAAAGATTACAGAAAAGGTTTATTATCAGGCTGAATTCTTGTATTATACACAATAGTAACAGCTGCAGTAGGTAAAAAGGTAATTCTGAATCAGAGATGAACCTAGAAAGATGGCTGACAAACAGTAACTGGGGAAAAAGGGAGCGGTTACTTACAGTTGTGCTCAAAAGTTTACACACCCCGGCAGAATTTTTGCTTTCTTGGCCTTTTTTTTTCAGAGAATATGAATGATAGCATCAAAACTTTTTCCCGACTCATGGTTATTGGTTGGGTGAAGCCATTTATTATCAAACTACTATGTTTTCTCTTTTTAAATCAAAATGACAACTCAAAACATCCAAATGACCCTGATCAAAAGGTGATTTTGACCTGATAACATTCACAGAAATCCTACAAACCATAAAAGCCAACGCCTAATTTTTAATACAATAATCCATCTTTATTCAAACAAAGTTTTCATTTAAAAAATTGACAATGGAGATACATGTGCAAAAAGAAACTGTTTAACAAAGGTCATAAAAATACAGCATATCTCTATTCATGGTGTTTGTAAAACTCTCGCAGGGATGAAACACTATTTTAATGTGGAACAAAAAAATCACATTCCTACAACAAATATGGACTAATCCCTATTGAACACAAACACACAGGTGTCCACTCAAAAATTATTTCGCTATTAATACAGCAATAATTTGCTAAAAGATAACACACTATAAAAAATGGATTTACAAGGTGCAAAATATGCCTAGCAGCTGAGAAGGTTTTTTCCAATTGCCATATGCTAAATTATTTTATAAAGTGCACTTATTTCAATATAAATTTCAATGGCAATAATTTTCTCATTAATCTATTAAAGAGCAATAGTGTAAGACTAAGGCTGAGTTCCCACGTGGCGTTTTTTTCGCGTTTCCGCGGCGGTATTTTCCGCGCAATTTTGCCGCGAAAACGCGAAAAATAAGCATCCCATGCATTCCTATGGGATTCCGCAATGCTGTGCTAATGCTGCGGTTTTTACCGCGGCGGAATCGCTTGGCGGTAAAAACCGCAGCATGCTCATTAATTTTGCAGAATCGCGGCGATCCCGCACCCATAGGAATGCATTGTTCCTCTTACTTCCCGCATGTGGCTGTGCACACCATGCGGAAAGTAAGCAGAACATTTGCGGATGGTACCCACGGTCCGGAGGAGAGGAGACTGTCCTCCGGGCTTTGGGTGCCATATCCCTGTAAAAAATAGAATTTAAAATAAAAAATATTGTTATTCTCACCCTCCGATGTCCAGCGCAGTCTTCCTGCCTCTCTCCACGCTCCCGTTCCCAGTAGTCCTTTGCGAAAATGCCCGCGATGGCGTCCGTTCTTGCGGGATCGCGAAGTCTCGCGGTCATTCGCGCGACGTCATCGCGAATGACCGCGAGACTTTGCGATCCCGCGAGAACGGACGTCATCGCAGGCATTTTCGCAAAGGACTACTGGGAACGGCTGCGCGGGACGTCGGAAGGTAAGAATAACACCATTTTTTTTTTTTTACATTCTATCTTTTACTACTGATGCCGCATAGGCGGCCTCAGTAGTAAAAAGTTGGTCACACTTGTCAAACACTATGTTTGACGAGTGTGACCAACCTGTCAATCAGTTCTCCAAGCAATGGTACAGATCGCTTGGAAAACGCTAGCATTTTGCAAGCTAAATACGCTTGCAAAATGCAAGTTTTTCCACGGGAAAATCGCGGGAATTTAAAATGCGATTTTCCCGCGGAATGGAATTCCGGAATTCTCGCGGTAATTTCCGCGAGAGTTCCGGTACGTGTGCACTTAGCCTAAATATAGAGAAAAAAATATAATGAACTATTCATCAATGTGCAAAGAATAGCATTTGTATGTGCAAAATGCAAAACATGCCCAGCAACTTGAAAAATAATGGAGATTCTAGTGGAAAAGTAGCACCAGAAGAGCTGTACCTGACCTGTGAACAGTCTTCATCCCTGCAAGAGTTTTACAAACACCATGAATAGAGATATGCTGTATTTTTATGACCTGTGTTAAACAGTTTGATTTTGCACATGTATCTCCATTGTCAATTTTTTAAATGAAAACTTTGTTTGAATAAAGATGGATTATTGCATTAAAAATTAGGCGTTGGCTTCTATGGTTTGTAGGATTTTTGATTAATAGGAAGTGCCTCTTTTTAGGCCAGGTTTTTCTTTTTTTGACTATAACATTCACAGAAGTTGACACAACTGTATTTGAATGGCTACTGTGACTCTATCACTTCAGTACTAGTCATCTTTCCTTCTCTAGTACACATTTTCTACTTTCTTCTAAGTGACACCTGTGATACCTGGTTCACCAATTACATTTCCATTTCTTTATTCAAATCTCTCATTCCTGTTCTATATAAAAGCCATTTCCTACAGTCATATGTTAAAGTTTGGGAACCCCTATTAATGTTAACCTTTTTTCTTTATAACAATTTTGGTTTTTGCAACAGCTATTTCAGTTTCATATATCTAATAACTGATGGACTCAGTTATATTTCTGGATTCAAATGAGGTTTATTGTACTAACAGAAAATGTGCAATCTGCATTTAAACAAAATTTGACCGGTGCAAAAGTATGGGCACCTCAGCATAAAAGTGACATTAATATTTCGTAGATCCTCCTTTTGCAAAAATAACAGCCTCTAGTCACTTTTTGTAGCTATTAATGAGTTCCTGGATCCTGGATGAAGGTATTTGTGACCATTCCTGTTTACAAAACAATTCCAGTTCAGTTAAGTTTGATGGTCGCCGAGCATGGACAGCCCGCTTCAAATCATCCCACAGATGTTCAATGATATTCAGGTCTGGGGACTGGGATGGCCATTCCAGAACATTGTAATTGTTCCTCTGCATGAATGCCTGAGTAGATTTGGAGCGATGTTTTAGATCATTGTCTTGCTGAAATATCCATCCCTTGCGTAACTTCAACTTCGTCACTGATTCTTGCACATTATTGTCAAGAATCTGCTGATACTGAGTTGAATCCATGCGACCCTCAACTTTAACAAGATTCCCGGTGACGGCATTGGCCACACAGCCCCAAAGCATGATGGAACCTCCACCAAATTTTACTGTGGGTAGCAAGTGTTTTACTTGGAATGCTGTGTTTTTTAGCCTCCATGCATAACGCCTTTTTGTATGACCAAACAACTCAATCTTTGTTTCATCAGTCCACAGGACCTTCTTCCAAAATGTAACTGGCTTGTCCAAATGTGCTTTTGCATACCTCAGGCGACTCTGTTTGTGGCGTGCTTACAGAAACAGCTTCTTTCGC
This sequence comes from Dendrobates tinctorius, assembly GCF_039654945.1. Classification (NCBI taxonomy): domain Eukaryota; kingdom Metazoa; phylum Chordata; class Amphibia; order Anura; family Dendrobatidae; genus Dendrobates; species Dendrobates tinctorius. The sequence continues at coordinate 20,180,073 of NW_027361772.1, forward strand.
TTCACTCTCCCATACAGCTTCTCCTTGTGCAAAGTGCGCTGTATTGTTGACCGATGCACAGTGACACCATCTGCAGCAAGATGATGCTGCAGGTCTTTGGAGGTGGTCTGTGGATTGTCCTTGACTGTTCTCACCATTCTTCTTCTCTGCCTTTCTGATATTTTTCTTGGCCTGCCACTTCTGGGCTTAACAAGAACTGTACCTGTGTTCTTCCATTTCCTTACTATGTTCCTCACAGTGGAAACTGACAGGTTAAATCTCTGAGACAACTTTTTGTATCCTTCCCCTGAAAAGCTATGTTGAATAATCTTTGTTTTCAGATCATTTGAGAGTTGTTTTGAGGAGCCCATGATGCCACTCTTCATAGTAGAATCAAATAGGAGAACTACTTGCAAGTGGCCACCTTAAATACCTTTTCTCATGATTTTATACACCTGGCTATGAAGTTCAAAGCTCAATGAGGTTACAAAACCAATTTAGTGCTTCAGGAAGTCAGTAAAAAGTAGTTAGGAGTGTTCAAATCAAGAAAATGATAAGGGTGCCCATACTTTTGCACCGGTCAAATTTTGTTTAAATGCAGATTGCACATTTTCTGTTAGTACAATAAACCTCATTTGAATCCAGAAATATAACTGAGTCTATCAGTTATTAGATATATGAAACTGAAATAGCTGTTGCAAAAACCAAAATTGTTATAAAGAAAAAAGGTTAACATTAATAGGGGTGCCCAAACTTTAACATATGACTGTAGTTACTAATACTCTCATAAGATACATCATTATCAAAAACATTTCACATTAAAACTTTCAACAGTTATTCTTGTAAGTGCTGGACACCGCTCCCAGCCAGGATCTCTTGCAGTGTCCTTTGAGGTAGACATCATCTTCGCAAAGTGTCCTTATGTAAAATCTTGACATCAGGCTACTTTCACACTTGCGTTTTTTTGCGGTGCGTTTTTTGCACACACAAACGCATGAAGAAACGCATCATGCGTTTGTGTGCGTTTTTTGCGGGTTTTGGTGCGTTTTTTTAAAAAACACATGCTTTTTTGCGCATACGTGACTATAATGGGTGTTTTGCTGTAAAAAAACGCATTGCGTGTGCATGCGTTTTTGGGGCTAGTCGGACGCACAAAAAATGCAACAGGATGCATTTTGTGTGCCCGAGCGCACACTACAAAAAAAATACAAACGCGTACAAACGCATGTGTATGCGCACCTATGCGCACCCATGTAAAAGATAGGGGAAAAAACGCATGCGTTTTTTTGCGCAAAAAAACGCAAGTGTGAAACCAGCCTCATCTTCGCAAAGTGTCCTTATGTAAAACCAAGAGAGGGCACCTAAAGAGGTGCAACTATTTACAAGTAAGAGTTTTTGGATCACTCCAAGTTCATGATCGCTAGTTCACTTTGAAGAACGCTGACAATCCAAACTGGGCAACTCTGGAAAAAACAAAAAGGCACAACTGTGCTAAACTAACCCTCCTGGGTCATGAGAGTTACAACTTATTTACGGTGATCCCCTCCTGGGGTGAAAAACAAATTGACTTTCTGCAGGTACTCTTCCTCCCAAGGAGTGAATTTGGCGGCCTCGTGTACCTTTGACTTAGGCTGCTTCCAGGGGAGATGCTCTGGGTTACCACCTCCTAGTGGGTTGATGACTTTCCGATCCACTGCTGCCTGAGGTACAACAGGGGTGGCAACAGGTACCAGGGAAGGAACACGCGCTTTCTCCTTCAGGTAGGTGGACAGTAAGTCTTCGGCGGATGTTTAACGCGTACCAGCCGCGGAGTCCTTCATGCCGGGTGTAGGTGACATATTCCCCTGGCTGCAGGTCTCTCGCTGGGTGTCCCTTCCGGAGGTGAGACTCCACATCCCTCTGGCTGAAAAACAAAACTGAGATCCTCTGGGGGTCTGCAATGAATCCAAACCCCCGTTCCCGGTTCACGCTGAGGACCTGTCCCCATCCAGCCGAGTCCCGGGGACCGTAGCGGGCCTTCTCCTTCCCATCCAGATCTGGGCCTAATATCGCTAGTCGGCGCTGCTCCCTCTCCCGGTGTTCAGCTGCCAGTTGTCGGATGGTCCGCTGACAGTAGGCCTCAGTCCTCTATTCTTCCTCCCGGGACCTGCTCTTACCCACTGGGGCCCGCGGCACCACCGTTAGGGGTTCAGATGTCTCCCCCTTGGGACTAGCATCCCGGTCCCAGACAAGATCCAGCACGACCTGTCCCGCCGCTACCACAGGCATATGTGGCGCCCCTGAGGCTCAGTCGCCACAGAGGTACTGCACCTTCTCTTAAGGTGTAGTGCCCCTCCACCTAGGTAAGTTGGGAGCTCCTTTCCACACTCCAACACTCGCATCCCACACATCAGGGTAGTTCAGCATAATCACATTGAGGGCTCTTTCTCCTCCTAGACATTGGGAGTGCCTCTGGTGGTTCCCTGCATGGAATACTGGATGTGCTGGGAGGTGGGTGGAGTTGAGATCCATATAAAAGGTTGGGAAGGTTTAGAATTACAGTTTTAGTCTGGAGAGTCAGTCAGGAGGGTCTGAGGACGGGTCCGAGAGGAAGGAGATCCCTAGAAGAGGGAGAGAAGAAGGAGTGCTGCAGCTGCCTCAGTGATCTGAGCCAGCTGGCACGGGAGAGGAACAGAAGGAGAAAGACGTAGAACTGCAACCTAAGCTTCCATAGGAAAGAGGAGTAGAGAGAACAGAGAGGAGTTGTGGGTCGGAAGAGGAACCCTGCCTATAGGTTCTCAGCGCAAGGCCGGGGCCGGTCCCCGAGGTTGTATGGACGCTTATGGTTCTGCAGCATACATCGGTGGAATAGTTGGCTGTAAATGCACTACTCCCATCTAAGACTTGGGGCACAACAGCAACTGAATAGAGAGCCAGGACTCCGGAGAAGGGAGTCCCTGAGAGAGGCTACAGCTGTCTGCCATACGAGTAGAGTTGTTAGGAACATCTGACGGGAGGAACTTCAGAGTACCACGGTACTGGAGCTCTTCACACCTTAAGGCACATTAGAGGAGTCATTGAGGAAAGGTACATTTTGGCGGAGTGTTGGAGAGGAGAATCCTGACTTGCCCGGGAGGTTGATTGAGTCTCTGCCCCGGAGGACACAGCACGGAGGCAGGCACCAGTGTGTACCATGAACTGTGAGTAAAGCTTTGGAACTGCAAGCCCTGGTGTCTTCCATTCATTTGTGCGCTAACACCGTCAGCACCGTTACATCTGGGTACCAGCATTCCTCACACCGCCTTCGCCTATTCTCATCTATTGCCATTACACTGCCCTGGGGTTACAGCTTCCGTCAATGGTGGAATGTATATGTAGTTAATGGAATGGAATAGTTCGTGACGCCACCTGTGGTGTTCGGCAAGTGAGATGTTAGGCCGACGCTGCATGCGGATCCTCTGGGGCTGGTGGTGTGTTGCAGTATAGATGGTGTAGCTCCCCACAGGTGAAGCTGTAGCCCCAGGGCCGTGTAGTTGTAATGGTTGAGGAGAGGCACAGGCAGTGTAAAGGATGGTACCCAGATGTAGCAGTGATAAGCGGGTTGGCGCAAGAATGAATGGAGGACACCGGGGCTTGTAGTTCCAAAGCATTACTCACAGTCTGCGGTACACAATGGTGCCTGCCTCCGGGCCGTGTCCTCCGGGTCAGAGACTCAGCCAACCTCCAGGCAAGATGGAAAGCTCCTCTCCAACACTCCGCCAACATGTACCTTTCCTGAACGACTCCTCTATTGCACCTTAAGGTGTGAAGATCTCCAGAACCGTGGTACACTGGAGTTCCTCTTTACAGATGTTCCCAAGAACTCTACTTGTAAGGCAGACAGCTGTAGCCTGCTTCAGGGACTCCCTTCTCCTGAGTCCCGGCTCTCTATCCGATTGCTGTTGTGCCCCAAGTCTTAGACGGGAGTAATGCATTTACGGCCAACTACTCCACCGGTGTCTGCTGCAGAACCATAAGTGCCCTTACAACCTCGGGGATCGGGCCCCGGCCTTGCGCTGAGAACCTATAGGCAGGGTTCCTCTTCTAACCCACGTCCTCTCTGTTCTCCTACTCCTTCGTTCCGTACTTGTCTCTCTCTCTCTTATGGAAGCTTAGGTTTCAGTTCTATGTCTTTCTCCTTCTGTTCCTTTCCTGTGCCAGCTGGCTCAGGTCACTGAGGCAGCTGCAGCACTCCTTCCTCCATCCCTTCTTCCAGGGATCCTCACTCCTGTCTGAGTGACTTCCTACCCGACTGACCTGTCAGACTGACTCCGTCATCCTACACTTTACCACTCTTTTATGTATCTAAACTCCACCCACCTCCCAGCACATCCAGTGTTCCAAGCAGTGAGCCACCAAAGGTGCTCTGCTACCCTCTAAGCACTGAGCCGCAATGTGGTTGTGCAGAACTACCCTGTTGTGTGGGGTGCGAGTGTTTGAGTGTGTTAAGGAGTTCCCACCTTACCTGGATGGTGGGGCACTACACCTTAGGAGATGGTGCAGTACCTCTGTGGCGACTGAGCCTCAGGGGCGCCACACGTCTGCAGTTAATTTAAAGCTATCTGATGAAGTTCTTTGTGTGAGTACTGGCACATATAGACATCCATATAAACGGTGTCTCAAGAGCCCCATACTCGCAACCTAGTTGTGGAGTCAAAATATGGTCAAAAACATGACATATGAATTTCAGACTTGTTAATGTAAAGTAATGCACTTAATTTTCATTAAATATAATTTAATGTGCATTAATGGGATCCTGTCAGCTTTTCAAAGTATGTTTTCTCTGAAGTTCTGCTGCATTTCAGAGTAATAATAAAGGTAATCCTGGTGGGGGAGGGGGGGAGTTGGGGTCGGGACTGACTGTCATACTGAATAACCCTGTCTTCTTTTGAATCTTTCAAGTTACACTTTCTGGATATTGTTACGTCCTTCTTTGTCTTTATATGCTATGTATGTTACTGATTCTTATCTTGTTTGCAGAAGGTTATAAATAAATATTAAAAAAAAAATAATGAAGGTAATGTTTAATTCATTCTGCTCATGGTTCTGGCAAAATGACTCTTACTGTTTTATCAGTTTCCCTTTAAGGCTACTGTCGCACAAGCGATGATTCTGTATTTTGAGAGAATCGGGTCGATTATGGTAATGACACTATGCTCAAACTCTGATCTGAGTGTCAGTTCACTGTGATCCGAATCTTTCAAATGAGAGAATCGCAGCAGAGGTGCGGAGAAAATGGAGAACTTAGCTTATCCATTGTCTGAGTTTGGAGAAATCAGACTGCAATCGGATGACATCTGAGTGCTGTCCAATATTTTACATGCACCCATAGACATGAATGGGTAAGCATGATCCCATTTAGACCGATTTGGTCTATAGTAAAAAAACACAGATCTGTTCTGCCCCATAGTATAAGATTGGTCTGAGTGCAACAAAACATCGTATAGCATTAATCCGAGTTATGCGCTAATGTGAGCGGCAGGCAGCAGCTGCAAAAGCAAAACAGATTTAAAATGTATATAAAGAGATACATTAACTTGTTGTTTCATTGTAATATTACCCCTTTATAAACCCCTATAAGGCTACATCTTGAATATGGATCCTGTTTTCTAAAAGCAGGGCCCTATTTATAACTAGGTACAGGAGGGCACGTGCCTAGGGCGGCAGCAGGAATGTGGCGTCACTTTACAGGGAAATTGATCATTTTCTTTCTCTCGTGTAAGCTGCAGCCAAAAACTGTTTTACTCTCTGGCAGCAGCAGGGAAAGGAAGTGGCAGGCTCTTGGCATAGTCTGTCTCAAAAGAAAGATGAAACCTCAAGAAAGAAGAGAAGAAAAAAGAGAAAAACAAAAGGGAGGGGCGATAAACAAGAAGAAGAAAAAGAGGTAAGGAGGGGGAAGAAAAGGGAAAAGAACCAGCATCCTAAATATTCCATCACAAGCCCAACAGCACCAATCCAGGTCCACAAGACCCCAGAATCTTGCAAAATATTCTATGAAAATCTGAAGAATCCTGGAACAGAATCTAAACACTCGGTGTTCTGCCCATTCATGTGCAGCAAGAAATTCCTTAAGTGCTGTTCCAGCTATGGCCATTAGATGTCATAGTTGTTCTCTTTTTTTGCCTGTTCATGGTTTTAGAATCCTTTCCCTTTAATAGTTGTTCTGTTTAGAACCGTCCCTTCAGGTTTCCTGGGTTTGGAAGCTTGTAGCCATTTTCTCCCGGATCTCTGAGCTACTCACATGTGTCCTGTTCTCTGCAAATTACTGCTCCTGCAAAGCAGATTCCGGTGAGGGTTAAATACAGTGAAGTGTTGTGCTATGTATCTGTGTTAAGTTAGCCATAATGCAGCCCCCGTGATATGTGCAATATATTTCCAGCTCGTTGTAATGCTCTTACACTGCATGTAGTTTAGATGCATTTCTGTTCATGTTAGTGCAATGCTGGCAGCTTTAAGTTGCTTAGATATCTCTTTTCACTGCATTGTGTGTTGTATTACTCAATCTCTGTAATAATGCCTGCTACTGATATAACAGCACTCTGTATCATTGCCTTTACTGTTATAATAGCACCTTGTATTATTGCTGTGTTGTTATCTGCCAGTACTGACATACTGTACTGTCTGTTTCTTTATAGTTTTTACCCGATCTCATCCACTATTGTGTTCACCAATCTCCTCCACTATATCATCCGTTATCATCTACCATTGTTGTTCATATCATCTCAATAAATTTAGACTTAAGCACCCATACAGTCTTGTTTCTGGGAGTGGATGAAGGGTTTAGCCGTATGCTGGAATCCACACAGCGTCATACGTGGAAGAAGGCAGAACACTCCGTGTCCTCCTAAACTAGGATGAAGTACTCATACTATCAGCAAAGTTCCTCCATCCTGCAAATATTCACCATCTCAGTACACCAATCCACCATAGTGGTAGTCTGGGGCGATTTCCAGTATCGAGGATATGTTCAGTCTTTTAAACAATTTTTCCACTTCTTTGAAATGGCTCTGGAAAGAATCTACTTCTACCTAGGCTCTGTCCAATTAAAAGGCTGCAAAAACACTTCAGGAAAAAGCAAATCTTCAGGAAATGGAAAAACTCCTCAAAGAAAATGCATTTCCTGAAGTGGTTTCCACTAGAAAAACTTGTAATTTTTGACCTTCTCTTTCTTTGACTCAGCCCTGAGGGCAGGGGGAGGCAAAACACTTGTGCAAAGGTAGGTATCGCAGGTACGCAGGATGCAGTGACGAGACAGGAGTCAGAGTGAACTCAAAATGTAACTTTTATATATATATTTGTATCTATAAGGGCTATCTTGAGTAACCGAAAAGCTAACAACAGTTATCCTCGCAGGGATCAGAACAATAATACACAGGTAACTCGAGCACGACTACCCAGTCGGAACCGGTAACTATGGGGGCCGCAATGTGGCCGACTACGGGTCCAGTAACTACAGGTTATCAACTACCACGTGTCACTTATTCTCCTCTGATGTCTGGCAGAATGGTGGTCGTTATCTCTTCGGCGTTTCAGCCGCTGGGCCCAGCCGATGAAGATATGACACAGGCTTCTGGCGTTCCTATGCACAGGTGGAGTGTGGGCACAACAGGCCCCTGTAGAGTTCCTCTGCGTTGCGCCTCCCGGCGGAGGCGGGATGGCGGTAGCCGGGGCCCGAGACGTGTGGGCCGCAGCCGCGGGCTGGGGCTGGACAGTGGCGGCCGGAGACTGGAGCCGGACACGGGTGGCCGCGGGTTGTGACGAGCAGGCCGCAACCGCTGGCCGGATCTGGGCAGCGGCGGCCGCGGGCTGGATTTGGGTAGCGGAGGCCGCGGGTGGCGACAGGCAGGCCGCAGCCGTGGGTAGGACCTGGACAGCGGCGGCCGTGGGTGGCAGCAGGCAGGCCGCAGCCGCAGGTTGGAGTCGGGCTGTGGCGACCGCGGGTGGGCCGCAGCCAAGGGCTGGAGTCGGGCTGTGGTGGCCACGGGCAGTAGCGGGCAGGCCGCAGCCGCGGGCTGGAGTTGGGCAGTGACGGCCGCAGGAAGCGTGGTCGTGCAGGCGGGATCCCTCTGCTGATCGGCTTGGTGCCGCCTCCTTCCTGCCCGGGATGAGTCTCTCTCTAGTCCCTCTAGTCGTCTCCTTCTAGCTCTGGCTCTCTGGCGCCCTCCAGTCTTCCTGCTCCTTCTCCCTCGCTCTGTCAAGTGCCCCCTGCTGGCGACCTCAGCTCCTTTTATATTGGCTCCGCCCCCACTCCTTCTGAAACCCTCTCCGACCCATCCTCTAATAGTGTCCCCCGGAAACAGTCTCCCTAGGAACCTTGGTGACAGTCCCCTTGGTTCCGGCCCGGTTATACAGCGGGGACTCTCCCTCCTACACAACCTGTGAAACCACAAAGAGGCCCAAGAAGTAATGGGGTCACTACTACCTCCAAAGCAACAAGCAGTTTATGTTTAAGATCCAAAGGGGGGCCCTCATCTCTCTGTGTCCACCATTGCCTAAGTGCAGGGTCGGCGTCAGCACTCGGGTAAGTGACATGGCCCTGAGCAGATGAGGGGCCCACTCGCTGTCGGTGACACCGATGACCTATGGGGCCAGCGTCAGCACCCACGAGTGGGCACCCCCACATGTACTCAGGGCCCCAGTACTTGCAATACTTACCTCTCCCCATTCCTCCGCAGCTGCGGCATCTTCTGTGTCTGTGAGGTTTCAGGTCAAAGGGCGCGATTACATCACTACTATGTGTCCTCTGCTCTGAACAGTCACAGTAAGAGAGCAGGAAGACAGCGACCATTTTTTAATATGTTTGGAGTAATATATGGGGCCTATTCTGTATGGAGCATTATATGGGATCCATCATATACTGGAGAATCATATGAGTCCCATTGTATATGGAGCAAAATATGGGGTCCATGATACATTGGAGCATTATATAGGGCCCATCATATACTGTATGGAGCATTATATGGGGTCCATTCTGTATGGAGCATTAAAAGGGGTCCTGTTATGATTGGGTCACCGAGGAGGAAAGCAAGACCAAGCTAAGCCACAGAAAACCAGATAGGTTGGTAACTAAGCGGATTGCAGACCCCTGATCCTATCCACACAACTAGCAGTAGCCGTGGAGCGTACCTACGATGATCCTAGATGCCTCGACACAGCCAGAGAACTAAATAAACCTAAAGCAAGAAAGGGGAAATCTAAACTGCCCCAGAGCAGACCCCAAAGGAATAGATAGCCCCCAAACATATATTGTCGGTGAGACAAGATGAAAACACAAACGCAGATAGGAAAATAGACTGAACAAATGATGGGGCCCACACTAACTAGACAGGACAGGAAAGGAAAGACCCTGTCTGCAATCACGCAAAAAACCTTGCAAAAAATGCCCAACACGTCTGATAGAAAAATACTGAAGTTACTAGACTTTGCCCACTATATCAGCACTCTGGTATATTCTGAAAGCAGAGCAAAAAGAGGCCAATCTAATAAGGGACAAAAACAAACTGGCACAAGCAGTAACATAAGAATGGAAATCCAGCACAGCCCCAGCCGGAGCTGGCTGAACACACAAAACTGAAATAGACAAAACCAGATCAAATGTGAACAATAGCAAAAGAACACTTAGCTGAGCAAGACCTCAGGAGGCAGGAAAAAATCACCAGCAGGGATAGAGGGAGTCGGCTGTTTTAAATCCAGTCAGGAACTCCAGATCTCCAGTCATCCTCCTCATTATCAGGTGGCAGGCCTTTGTTAAATAGATCTGCTCCATTACCTCCAGTAACCACCAGAGGGAGCCCGGAAAGAGAACTCGCGACCCCTCTGTCAATATAACCAGCTCCACTACCTTCACTAGTAACCAGAGGAAGGCCAGAAAGTGAATTCACAACAGGGTCCATCATATACTGGAGCATTATATGGGGCCCATCATATACTGGATCATTATATGGGGCCTAATATATATGGCGCATTATATGGGGCCCATCATATACTGTATGGAGCAATATATGGGTCCCATCATATACTGGAGCATTATATGGGGCCCATTATGTATGGAGCAATATATGGGACCCATCATATACTGGAGCATTATATGGGGCCCATCATATACTGGGGACCATTATGTATGGAGCAATATATGAGGCTCATTATACTATATGGAGTATTATATGGGGCTCATTATACTTTTTGAAGCATTATATGGGACTCATTATTCTGTATGGAGAGCTATGTGGTGTCCATAATACTGTATGAAGAAATATATGCTGCTCATTATTCTGTATGGAGTGATATGTGGTGCCCATAATACTGTATTGGAGGACTATACTCTCCGGTTTCTGAGCTAATGATATCACTCATGTAATGTAAGAAGTGAAATCTTTGTCACTGAACTATACCTATATTTCTCTGCCGTATGTATGCATCATAAATCGTGGTATGTGTTAAAGGGACCCACTGAGACTCTTTCGCCTGGGGTCCACGAAAATATAGAGCTAGCCCTGCCTAAATGTATATGCACATAACATCTTTAAGACACTGGTGCACCCACTGGGGTTTTCCTAGACCCCTGATGATGTATTTCCTGAAGAAGCTTCACTGACAGTCTACCCATCGTTCTTGCAGAGGGTCCACCGCTGGTGTCTTTATTTCTTTAGCTTAAGCTATAACTAGCAAGCAGCTTCCTAACGAAAGCCACCAGAAGTATGACTATGCAACTTTATGGTTTCCAACCCAGAAAGTGGTTAAAAGAAGCAACCAGGGTCGAACTTGCCCATCAGGAGAACTGGAGGATTCTCCGCTGGACCCAGACACTGACACCTGCTGGAATACAGGGCCAGCAGCTGCCTAGGGCCCCCGCTGCTCCAGGGGCCCCCAGCCAGTGATGTGTCACTAATAGCGGCACACCATGCAACTGCTATGGGGCCCGTGAGTCAGGGGGGCCTGCCTGATGCCAGCAGAGCAGCAGCGGGTGACTGGAGGCAGAAGCCGGCTGCTGTGGCTAAAGTCTGTCCCCGCTGCTAAAGAGAAATGAATATTCACTCTTCCCCATGGACGTGGAGAGGATCTGAATGTTCATTTCACTTTAATAGCGGGCAGTGCTAGCCGCAGGCTGCGGCTAACACTGCCCATTAACAGGGCTGGCAGACCAGGGCCCCCGATACCCCAGCCCATGCGCCTGTTATGGGGCCCATAAGTCAGGGAAGCCCGATGCCAGCGCTGCCCCCCAGTGCGCACCGTATTCAACTGTATCGGCATCATAGATACCGATACAGTTGAAAGCAATAATGGAGGAGTTGGCGTCAGATGACGCTGTATCTCCCATCATCGTACCCCCTGTGTGTCGGGCAGATGGCAGTGCAGCTGCTGATACTGGAGCAGAGCCGGAATCAGCAAGGCAAAAAGGAGGAGAGGTGCTGCATCATAATCTATGAGGGTCTACATTATATTCCGTGGGGGGGGCTGCATTATATTCTGTGGAGAGGAGGCTGCACTATACCCTATGAAGGGGCTGCATTATATTCTGTGGGGGGACTGCATTATACACTATGAGGGGGGCTCCATTATACCCTATGAGGGGGGCTGTATTATACCCTATGAAGGGGGCTGCATTATACCCTATAAGGGGGGCTGCATTATACCCTATGAGGGGGCTGCCTTATATTCTGTGGGAGGCTGCATTGTACTGTAAGAGGGCTACATTATATTCTATGGAGGGCTGCATTATACTCTGAGGGGGCTGCATTATACCCTAGGAGGGAGCTGCATTATACCATATAAGGGTGGCTGCATTATACCCTATGAGGGGGCTGCCTTATATTCTGTTGGAGGCTGCATTATAGCCTATGAGGGGGCTGCATTATATTCTGTGGAGGGGCTGCATTATACAGTAGAGGAAATAAGTATTTGATCCCTTGCTGATTTTGTAAGTTTACCCACTGACAAAGACATGAACAGTCTATAATTTTAAGGGTAGGTTAATTTTAACATTGAGAGATAGAATATCAAAAATAAAATCCAGAAAATCACATTGTATACATTATATACATTTAATGCATTTTGCAGTGAGAAAAAAATATTTGATCCCTCTGGCAAACAAGACTTAATACTTGGTGGCAAAACCCTTGTTGGCAACACAGCAATCAGACGTTTTTTTAGATGATAATGAGGTTTGCGCACGTGTCAGGAGGAATTTTGGTCCACTCCTCTTTGCAGATTATCTCTAAATCATTAAGGTTTTGAGGCTGTCGCATGGCAACTCGGATCTTCAACTCTCTACGTAAGTTTTCTACGGGATTTAGGTCTGGAGACTGGCTAAGCCACTCCATCGCCTTAATGTGCTTCTTTTTGAGCCACTCCTTTGTTGCCTTGGCTGTAGGTTTTGGGTCATTGTCTTGCTGGAAGACCCAGCCACCACCTTTTTTAATGTCCTGGCGTAGGGAAGGAGGTTGTCACTCAGGATTTTACGGTACATGGCTCCATCCATTCTCCCATTGATGCGGTGAAGTAGTCCTGTGCCCTTAGCAGAGAAACACCCTCAAAACATAATGTTTCCACCTCCATGCTTGACAGAGGGGACGGTGTTCTTTGGGTCATAGGCAGCATTCTCTTCTTCCAAACACGGCGAGTTGTTAATGCCAAAGACCTCAAATTTTGTCTCATCTGACCACATCACCTTCTTCCAATCACTCACAGAATCATTCAAGTGTTCATTGGCAAACTTCAGACGGGCCTGCACATGTGCCTTCTTGAGCAGAGGGACCTTGCAGGCACTACAAGATTTTAAATCTTTAAGGCTAAGTGCACACGTAGCAGAAAATTTCTGCTCAAAAACCTGACTCCCTTCCCAGAAACCGCGCTTTTTTTGTCTGCGCGTTTTCTGTGCGTTTTCGTTGCGGTTTTTGCATGGTTTTGATGCGTTTTTTTCCGGCGTGTTTTCAAAACGCATAGAACTAGCCAGAAGTGCGGAAAAATCCGCAAAATTAATGAGCATGCTGCGTTTTTGACCGCGATGCGGTCTTTTCGTGGTAAAAAGCGCATCAATATGCACAACAAGTGCAAAATGCATAGAAATCAATGGGAAGCTTATTTTTAGCGGCTTTATAGCAGTTTTATTGGCAAAACCGCTAAAAATACCGCAAAAAAAACGCTGTGTGTGACTGTGGTCCCAGCTGCCTTGAGATCATTAACAAGTTCCCCCATGTAGTTTTAGGCTGATCTCATCACCTTCCTCATGATCAAAGATACCCCACAAGGTGAGATTTTGCATGGTGCCACAGATCGATGTGGATTGACAGTTATTTTGTAGTTCTTCCATTTTCATACTATTACACCAACAGTTGTCTCTCTCATCCAGCGTATTACTTATGGTTTTGTAGCCCATTCCCCAGCTTTGTGCAGGTCTATGATCTTGTCCCTGACATCTTTATCAAGCTCTTTGGTCTTGCCCATGTTGTAAAGGTTAGAGTCTGACTGATTGAGTCTGTGGACAGGAGTCTTTTATAAAGGTATCTATGTAAGATGCCTGTCTTTAATGCGGGTAACGAGTTGATTAGAAACATCTCATTTCTGGATTTTATTTTTAATATTCTATCTTTCAATGTTAGCGTTAACCTACCCTTAAAATTATAGACTGTTCATGTCTTTGTCAGTGGGCAAACCTTCAAAATCAGCAAGGGATCAAATACTTATTTCTCCAATGTACCTTAGAGGGTTGTATTATACTCTGAGGGGGCTACATTATATTCTGTGGGGGGGGGGCTGCATTATAGCCTATCAGGGGACAACATTATAATCTATGGAGGCTACATTATATTCTATGAGGGGGCTACATTATATTACATGAGGGCTGCATTATATTCTATGAGGGGGGGCTACTTTATATTCTATGAGGGGGATACCGCAACCCCTGCTACATAATTAAGACTTGTACTACCTTATATTATAGAAAAAAAAACACAAAAATTGAGCTTGGCTTGAGTTGGTACACATGCAGCATATAAACGCATGTTCACATTGGCCATAAAGCATACAAAACCTACAAAAAGACAAAATGAGAAAAACCCTGCTGTAATTATATATTATACCCGGATATTAGCGTGTTTTACCGCACAATTGATGGTCTTGTATTTATTTCTATTCAGCTACATAGTGGGCCCCAAGAATAATTTTCTCTGGTGGGCCCAAGGTGCTTCATTCCGAAGCTGGACGCAACTGCTGTGTACTTTGTTCACTTTTTGTGTCGGTTTTGCAGCGGTTTTACAGGCGGATTCCAGGTGTCATATCCATAGTGAGGGCAGATATTGGAGGTAGTGCAAAAATTAAAGCTCCATGTGCACATACCTATATATTCTCACTGGGTTGTCAGTGGAGGGAAGACGTGTCTTAGCTGATGCCCCAGGCTAAATGACTCAAAGTTCTGTATTCAGGATGTGTGACATCAAGTGAGGGGCAGGGATACAACACACAGTCATTACTGTTTCTACTAAGTGTTTATCTACATTTCTTCTGCCTACTTTCTAAGAAATTGCTTCTCCATCTGCTGCATACTTAGGCTGTAGGCTACTCATAATATGAGTTATTCGTGGATTTGGGCTGTAAATAATCTTTTCGAATAGTCTGGATTGTTTCTTATTTTATGGCCAAAAGTATGTGGACATCTGACCTCCGCACCTACACATGCTTGGTAATTCCATTCTAAATCCATAGGCAGTAATATGGAGTCAGTCCCTTTTCAGCTATAACAGCGCCCTCTGTTTTGGGAAGGCTTTCTACAAGATTTTGAAGGTGTCTAAGGGCATTAGTACACGTTCCTCCAGAGGAGCATTTGTCAGGTCAGACTCTGAAGGTGAGGGAAAACATCTGGCTCGCAGTTCCAATTTATACCAACAGTGTTGAGGTAAAGACTGTGCAGGGCGAACCACAACAAGCTCAATACACAAATGGAGCGCCCGACCAGGGCTATCGGGGATACTCGGCATCGGGCCCGTTGATCTCAATAAAAGTTGTCACGGAAGCTGTGACCCGGTCCGTGGCCCTGGGGCTCCATGGCAAAAGGGGGTGAAAGAACAATGAAATAGAATTGATGAATAGTTCGTGACTAGAGTTGAGCGATACCGTCCGATACTTCAAAGTATCGGATCGGAATGGATCGGCCGATCTTAAAAAAAAGTATCGGTATCGCCGATTCCGATACCGGAAGTCCCATTCAAGTCTATGGGACTTCCGGTATCGGAATAAGAAAAATCCTGTTTTTCCCTTGTACAGCCTCTCTGGGGTCTGTACGGGCCTTTCGGGGGGCTGTGCCAGCCTGCCAGGGGGTCTGTGCAGGCTCCGGTGGTCTGTGCCGGCCTGCCGGGGGGCTGTGCAGGCTCCGGTGGTCTGTACCGGCCTGCCGGGGGGCTGTGCCGGCCTGCCGGGGGGCTGTGCAGGCTTCGGGGGGCTGTGCCGGCCTGCCGGGGGGGCTGTGCCGGCCTGCCGGGGGGCTGTGCAGGCTTCGGGGGTCTGTGCAGGCATCGTCCGATGGGACTACAAGTCCCATCGGGCGATGCCTGCTACCATGACAGTGATTGACACATTAGCCAATGATGGGACAGTAGTAGTCCCATCATCCGGCTAATGTGTTGAATGTAAAAAAAAAAAAAAAAAAATTACATGCTACATACATGCTACATACATTCAACATGCATACTACATACATGCTACATTCATACTACATACTACATACATGCTACATTCATACTACATATATACTACATGCAACATACATACTACATATATACTACATGCATGCAACATGCATACTACATATATACTACATGCAACATACATACTACATATATACTACATGCAACATACATACTACATATATACTACATGCATGCAACATGCATACTACATATATACTACATGCTACATACATACTACATATATACTACATACATACTGCATGCTACATACATACTACATGCTACATACATACCACATACATACTACATACATACTACATGCTACATATATACTACATATATACTACATGCTACATACATACTACATATATGCTACATACATACTACATACATACTACATGCTACATACATACCACATATATACTACATACATACTACATACATACTACATGCATGCTACATACATACTACATGCTACATACATACTACATATATACTACATGCATGCTACATACATACTACATGCTACATACATACTACATATATACTACATACATACTACATGCATGCTACATACATACTACATGCTACATACATACCACATACATACTACATGCTACATACATACTACATATATACTACATGCATGCTACATACATACTGCATGCTACATGCATGCTACATACATACTACATACATACTACATGCTACATACATACCACATATATACTACATACATACTACATACAATACATTCATACAATACATACATAGACATACAGTACATATAACATAGAGTAACATACTTACCAATACTTGTCACATTGTTCCCCGAAGCCATTGTCTTTTACGGAATAAATATTAACATAACAAACCACAAAAATACTCACCCACGATCCGAAGCAGTCCACGAGTGTGTCCCACGACGATCTTGGGTAGAGAACTGCAGCATCAGCTGTTGCTGCCGTTCTCTACGGGCTGCAGGAATCCAATGACGGAAGGTAGGTATCCTTCCGCACTGTATTCCTCCGCCACTTAAAAAAAAAAAAGTCCCTAGTCTCACTTTATGCCATTGCTGCGTGGGAATTTCCCACACACCGCGCATCATGATGACGTCAGGCTGTCAATCAACTTTGAACTTCCGATTCCGATGCCGACTTCCGATATTGAAAAAATATCGGAAGTCGGTATCGGAATTCCGATACAGCAAGTATCGGCCGATACCCGATACTTGCGGTATCGGAATGCTCAACACTATTCGTGACGCCACCTGTGGTGTTTGGCAAGGGAGATGTTAAGCCGACGCTGCATGCAGATCCTCTGGGACTGGTGGTGTGTTGCAGCCAAGATGGTGAAGCTCCCCACAGGTGGAGCTGTAGTCCCAGGGCAGTGTAGATGTAGGGGTAGCTGAGAGGTGCAGGCAGTGTAGAAGCTGGTACCCAGATGTAGCGGTACCTGGTGTGTTGGCGCAGGAATGAATGGAGGACACCAGGGCTTGTAGTTCCAAAGCTTTACTCACAGTCTGTAGTAAACACAGGTGCCTGCCTCCATGCTGTGTCCTCCGGGTCAGGGACTCAGTCGACCTCCAGGCAAGATAGGACGCTTCCTTCCAACACTCCGCCAACATGTGCCTTTCTGAACGTCTCCTCTATAGCGCCTTTAAGTGTGAAGATCTCCTAGTACTGAGTTACACTGGAGTTCCTCCTGACAGATGTTCCCAAGGACTCTACTTGTACGGCAGACAGCTGTAGCCTGCTTCGGGGACTCCTTACTCCTGAGTCCCGGCTCACTATCAATGTTGCTGTTGTGCCCCCAAGTCTTAGATGGGAGTAGTGCATTTACAGCCCACTACTCCACCGGTGTCTGCTGCAGAACCATTAGTGTCCCTACAACCTCGGGGACCGGGCCCCGGCCTTGCGCTTAGAACTTCCAGGCAGGGTTCTTCCTCTAACCCACGTCCTCTGTTCTCTTTTACTCCTACGTTCCATACTATTCTTTCCTTCTTATGGAAGATCAGCTTTCTGTTCAATGTCTTTCTCCGTCTTTCCTTTCCCATGTCAGTAGACCCAGGTCACTGAGATCTGCTGCAGCACCTCCTTCCTCCATCCCTCTCCCTGGGATCTTCTTTCCTCACTCCTCTCTGAGTGACTCCGAACTTACTGACTGAAATTCTAAACCTTCCCACTCTTTTATGTATTCTAAACTCCACCCGCCTCCCAGCACGTTTCGTGTTCCAAGCAGGGAGCCACCGAAGGTGCTCTGCTACACTCTAAGCAGGGAGCCGCAATGTGGCTCTGATGAACTACAGTGTTGTGTGGGATGCGAGTGTTGGAGCGTGGTTAGGAGCCTCCAACTCACCTGGATGGTGGGGCACCACACCTCAGGAGGAGGTGCAGTACCTCTGTGGCAACTGAACCCTCAGGGGCGCCACACAACATCATATGGACCCATTTTTCGTGCAGTGCACAGTCATGCTGGAGCAGAAAAAGGTACAAAATGTTGCCATAAACTTAGAGACAAAAATCATATAAAATCTCTATATACACTATAGGAATAGTTGTAGAAATAAGGGGCGTGGGCCCATTGTGGCAAAAACGACTAATGAATACAGTGTTCTTATCAGCATGGCTAAAATACTCCGTAACTCATCAATCAGGAGTTTTGACCAAATTCTTTTGATGTCATACGCCCCATTTCATCAAGACTGGAGTGAACAACGCTGACCTTGATGAGAAGATCAGGGCGAAACGCGCATCAGGGTGAGGGGAACGCCCGGTCTATCCTTTCTTCACCTGCTGTCTCATTTGCACTAGGTAAGGTGACTTTTATGCATTGTACCACTACAGCCACCGAAACTTTGCTATATTCATGACAGCCACTTACCTGGCATATTAGTCTTATCTGCCGCTCGTCTCTGCATATTCTATACTCAGTATTATACAGGTCCTTATTGTGTTAATCATAGCCACTTGCATATATCATTATATTGGCACTTTCTATTATATTTATTATTATTATGCATGGTGGGTGATCTTTTGCAAGGGACTTAGGTATAGGTTAGATATGTACTATTGTATATCAACTTTTTAAAAAATGTTGGGGTTCCCCCTACAGGGTACTTTCTGTGTTCTACTGTCATTAGCTATTTTTAATAATTTTGTGTAATTTTAATAAAAGTTTTCTGATTTTAAATAATTTTCTGATCTCTTCTTCTGACTACAGTGGGGAAAAAACTATTTAGTCAGCCATCAATTGTGCAAGTGTAAGGTTATAGCAGGAACGTGGCATGCATTGACGAGCAGGAGGCAGAACAAGCGTTAATTGGTATTTTATGCAGAGATTAATTGGCAGACAGTACTCCACCCAGTGAGAACACAAAAGCAAAATAGTACAAATACAGGAAAGATGAAAGGTGTAGCTCTAACGCTAACAACAATCGGTAAAGGAATGGATCAAAATTATCAGTCTGTAGCTCCCGGACGGTCAGGGTTACACGATTCCACAGTGTCGACGCAGGTGACAGGAGAAGTCTCGGAAGCGATCCCAGATGACGTCAAAGCAATGTCTCTTAAACGAAACGGCGGTTCCTGACTTTTCCTGATGCGGGGTTTCGGTCCTGGTACACAGGATTGCTTGGGATGTAGAAGATGGAAGAAAACATGGGACACAAAGTTCCAGGGAGGAAGCCGAATAGGGGACCTCGTAGTAAGCGTGTTGCGCATGGTCCGTTTGATAATGACTGTCCGGCACTGCGAGGGGTGCTGTCCAATCAGAGCGCTCAGGTGTGGAAGTCTGTTGGGAGCTCAGCTCTGTCTGGACACAGGCTGTGCGCGTAGAGGCGAGTAAGCCGCGGCGTCGGCCTGCTGATAGGCGAGAAACAGTGGAGACAGAGTCAACCATCTCCTTGCGTGTTCTCTATCTTCCCGCCAGAAGCCCTCCTTTCGCACGTTCAGCCCCTTTTATCCCGAGCCCGCCCCCCGCAGTCAGGTGCAAAGGTCTGCTCCGGTCAGAAAAGTACTTCCCCCCACAACAATGGTGACAGCCTCATGGTTCCAGCTCAGACTCACAAGAAGCTGCCCTAACCCTGTCCATCACCCTACATTCCTCCACTCCTTTGACTTGCCATTCCACTGGCGAGAATTCTCGAGAACTGCGTGGGGGTTTGCTTCTCTTCTGTATTTTCCATTGCCAGATAAATTGATCTTGCTCATAACGTCATAACAATTGGGAGGTTTGCCGGCTGTTGTATGTTCGGAGCGTTGTAAACTGGAAGGAGTAGTGGAGTCTTCTGGGATGGTAGAAACTGTTCGCACTGACCGAGGTCCGGACATGGCTGTACTCTCTGAGACATCTTCCTGGGGAAACCCGAGTCCCTGTTCTGTACCTTCCTCATTTTCTTCTTTTATAACAGGAACCGAATCAATGATTTCTGGCACCTCTTCCACTTGTACTGGGTCTTTAGACAAGCAAGGCCAAAGCATGTTCCGGTGAACTATTCGAGTAGCAGAGCTTCAGTGCCGCTCAGATTGAATCTCATACACAGGGCCTTCAGAGCTGACTCGCCTTTTTACCCGATAGGGGTATCTTTCCCAGCGATTTTCCAGTTTGTCTAGTAATAGGATGCGGTCTCCAATTTGAAGGTCTGTCGCCCGTGATGTAGTTCTCTCAGCATGCTCCAATTCTCGGAGTCGAGTCTGTACTATACGATGCAGAGTCTGTAGGCGATGTCGATGTTCTCGGTGTAGCAGAGTGTATCTTTTGTGAATCCACCAGTACACAGGAGAACTTCACTGAGCAAGTTATCTTGAGTAAACAGCATTTACTTCTTATGGGTAAACATGAGATAAGAATTCAGAAGCACACAGCCCGTGCTGCTGCTGTAACACAGTCAAAAGTGAAAGTAAAACTAACAATAACAAGAGAGCTTCCCTCCCCACAATACAGCAAACATATAACTTCACACTATCGCCATCTGCTGTCAGGCTAGTGTAAAGTCCTCCTTTACATAAACAATAAGTCCATTTCTGTTGCATATGCCAACACTCGGACCCAAGAAGACACTCCTACCCGTGAGCCACTTTCCTCTGGATCTAACTCTAAGTCAATGATTCCTTTACCATCTCTGCCAAAGAGGAGTGAATAGGGAATGTAACCCGTGGTACTATGCACTCGATTGTTATAGACCCAGACCAACTCTGAAATGAATTCAGGCCACCGGGCCTTTCGATCTTCTTGTAAAGTTCTCAGCATTTGGATCAATATCCGGTTAAAGCGTTCACAAGCGCCATTATCCTGTGGGTGATATGGTGTGATCCGGGACTTATCAATTCGGTACACGCGATGCAGCTCTTCCATTACCTTCCCCAAAGAACAGGCTCCCTGATCTGAATGAATCCATTTTGAACAGCCATAAACCTGGATAAAATTTTTACAGATGGCATACGCAGCGGATTCTGCAGTTTGGTCTGTGGTGAGGGTCACCACCGCGAACTTTGTAAAATGCAATGTTCGTATACCTGGTGAGCTGGTGCGATGGTCAAATAATCTACCATTAACAACTCAAAGGGGGCGGATGTCACGATGGATTGTATCGGGGCCTTCTGCTCAGGTGGTTTCGCCAGTTCACACATCCGACAAGCTCTGCATGTCTCTTCAACTACCGGCTTCAGATGAGGGTGATAAATGAACTGCTGTAACCATTGAAAAGTCTTTTCCTGGCCAAAGTGCGCTCCTTTTTCATGGGCCTCGGAGGAAATCTCGCTTAACAAGGACTTTGGAACACAGACCTGCCAAGTGACCCCCAACTCTGCTTGGAGTTTCACTTTCCGATACAGTAACCCGTTTTTCATCTGAAGGCGTTCCCACTGGCGAAGGATCCGCAGAGTTTCTGGAGACTGAGTGTTCCTTTCTGCCGAACTGGGGAGTCTCTTGGAAGTTACACATCGCCTCAATAGCGCAAGTTCTCCATCTTCTTGTTGCAAGCGGATTCATTCATCCCGGGATCGCCCTAAGACTCCTCCCGGGAACTGTGTTTGTATCTGGCCCTGCGTTGCCACCACCGTCTTGGCGGGCTCTAAAAACCTGGGAATCTCTTCACTTTCCAGTTCCTCATCTCTATTCCTTCCAGGCTCCCGATGTTTTATCCTAGATAGAATGTCAGCATGAATGTTCTCTGCTCCTCTCTTGTACGTGATTCTATATCGAAACTTCGCCATTCTGGCCACCCATTGTTGTTCCAGGGCTCCCAGCTTCATGTTCTCCAGAAGAGCCAGAGGGTTATTATCAGTGTGCACTAGAACTTCAGACCCGGACAGATATTCCGCGAACCTCTCCATCATAGCCCACACCAACGCAAGCAGCTCCAACTTGAAGGAACTGTAGTTGTCCGGATTACGTTCAGAATCGTGAAGGGACCGACTCGCATAAGTGTAAGAGGAGGGCAGGACGGTAGTCGCAGCCGAAGACACCTGGGCTCTGGTGTCCTGACCTCCTCCCAGAGGAATATCTTCAGCATCTACCGGTGTACCTGTTCTGGCTGCTGGTCCACAGTCAGGGATTCCACTGCGGTGCGACCCAGCTCCTGCACACTTACTTCCAGTGCATGTGGATTAAATAACGGACACAGATAGCGGTTCTGATGCATAGCTAATGCTTTTACTTTCTTCTGCAATGGTCCGAGACACTATAGTTGCATCACAGTCCACACAGCCTTCCTCCTGCTCTTTTCCTTTCTGACTTTCTTCACCCTCACATACATTAAGCAGGTGCTTTCCTGCTTCTTATCAACGTTGCGTAGTTGCTATGGCGTCCTGGGCTTAGAGCCCTTGTGGACCTGTCGGGCGTGCTCGTCCTTCTGAATAATTCCTACTATCTAAGCTAGCTTAACCCATAGCAGCTCCTCCTACAATTAACCCTTATGCAAACTTCCTAACATCTCTACCTAATAAGGCCCACTAGTATGCCCCCATCTAGTAGCCCGTTTCAGAACTACGCTTACCCATTCTATGAATACTAAACTGCTCAAAAAAAATAAAGGGAACACTTAAACAACAGAATATAACTCCAAGTAAATCAAACTTCTGTGAAATCAAACTGTCCATTTAGGAAGCAACACTGATTGACAATCAATTTCACATGCTGTTGTGCAAATGGAATAGACAACAGATGGAAATTATTGGCAATTATCAAGACACCCTCAATAAAGGAGTGGTTCTGCAGGTGGGGACCACAGTTCACATCTCAGTACCAATGCTTTCTGGCTGTTTTGGTCACTTTTGAATGTTGGTTGTGCTTTCACACTCATGGTAGCATGAGACGGACTCTACAACCTACACAAGTGGCTCAGGTAGTGCAGCTCATCCAGGATGGCACATCACTGCGAGCTGTGGCAAGAAGATTTGCTGTGTCTGTCAGCGTAGTGTCCAGAGGCTGAAGGCGCTACCAGGAGACAGGCCAGTACACCAAGAGACATGGAGGGGGCCAAAGGAGGGCAACAACCCAGCAGCAGGACCGCTACCTCCGCCTTTGTGCAGGGAGGAACAAGAGGAGCACTACCAGAGACCAGCAAAATGACCTCCAGCAGGCCACAAATGTGCATGTGTCTGCACAAACGGTTAGAAACTGACTCCATGAGGATGGTCTGAGTGCCTGACATCCACAGATGGGGATTGTGCTCACAGCCCAACACCGTGTAGGACGCTTGGCATTTGCCACAGAACACCAGGATTGGCAAATTCGCCACTTGCGCCCTGTGTTCTTCATAGATGAAAGCAGGTTAACACTGAGCACATGTGATAGACGAGACAGAGACTGGAGACAGAGTGATCTGCTGCCTGCAACATCCTTCAGCATGACCGGTTTGGCAGTGGGTCAGTAATGGTGTGGGATGGCATTTCTTTGGAGGGCCGAACAGCCCTCCATGTGCTCGCCAGAGGTAGTCTGACTGCCATTAGGTACCGAGATGAGATCCTCAGACCCCTTGTGAGACAATATGCTGGTGCGGTTGGCCCTGGGTTCCTCCTAATGCAGGACAATGCCAGACCTCATGTGGATGCAGTGTGTCAGCAGTTCCTGCAAGATGAAGGCATTGAAACTATGGACTGGCCCGCCCGTTCCCCACACCTGAATCTCATTGAGCACATCTGGGACATCATGTCTCGCTCCATCCACCAACGTCACGTTGCACCACAGACTGTCCAGGAGTTGGCGGATGCTTTAGTCCAGGTCTGGGAGGAGATCCCTCAGGAGACCATCCACTGCCTCATCAGGAGCATGCCCAGGCATTGTAGGGAGGTCATACAGGCACGTGGAGGCCACACACACATTACTGAGCATCTTTTCCTTGTCATGAGGTATTTAGACTGAAGTTGCATCAGCCTGTAATTTGATTTTCCACTTTGATTTTGTGTATCATTCCAAATCCAGACCTCTGTGGGATATTCATTTTGATTTACATTGCTAAATGTTATGTTTTATTGTTCTGAACACATTCCACTAGGCAATGAATACAAATTTGCAACTGGAATATTTCATTCAGAGATATCTAGGATGTGGTATTTTAGTGTTCCCTTTATTTTTTTGAGCAGTGTATATACTACAAGTGTCCTCCTCTAATGTTCCCAAATGAAGCACTATATTACCCTAATCTGTACAGAAATACAATGGCACAACATGACATACAATACAATATAATACAAATTCACAACAAAGCATAATATCTCACAGTTTGGTAACACATAATCGTGGCAGTACCAAAAAGACCATAGGTAATACAAAGCCGTGTAGCAGTACCGAAACACAATAGCATATTTACATGAGAACTCTTAAAGGAGAGAAGGCTGATGTTCAATTCCAATCCCCTACATAAGCAATCACCTTCTCTTTTCCGCCCTGTATCTGCGACAACACAGCCTTAAGTCCATACAAACTCCCGTCAGTGTGGAGAATAAACGGTTGAGAAAAGTCTGCATAAGCCAGCACAAGAGATTCAGTCAAGGCTTTCTTCAAGTCTTGAAAAGCTTCCTCTTGTTGTTCTTTCCAACAAATCTTCCAGTTCTTTGCGCCAGAGGACACTCCTTTCAACAGTTCTTGTAGCGGTCTGGCCCGGCGAGCAAAATTTTTCACAAAGCGGCGATAGTATCCAGCCAGTCCTAGGAATGCTTGAACGTCCTTTACTGTGTCTGGAGTGGGCCAAACTTGTATCGCCGCAATCTTCTCCCTCAAAGGTTTTAGCCTACACATCATGACCCAGGTACTCAATCTGATCATGGAACAGATGACATTTTTGGGGTTTCACTTTCAGCCCGTATTTCTGCAAGCGACTCAGCACTTGTTCTAGACGTTGTAAGTGTTCCTCAAATGACGCAACAGAAACTATGATATCGTCTAAATAAATCAGCATAGCTTCAAAGTTCAGATCACCGAGACATCTTTCCATGAGATGTTGAAAAAGTTCCAGGGGCATTAGCCAATCCGAAAGGCATTCGGTTGAATTCAAATAAGCCCATTGGCAGAATGAAGGCAGTCTTGCTCGATCTTGTTCGGATATCGGTACTTGCCAATAGCCGCTGGCGAGGTCTAATGTTGAAAAGAATCGGGCCTTCCCGAGTACGGACAGCGACTCCTCAATCCTGAGTAGTGGATAGGAATCTTTCACGGTACAGGCATTGAGTTTCCGATAATCCACACAAAAACCCATCTTTCTTTCGTATCAAAACTACTGGGGTAGCCCAGGGGCTCAGGTTTTCTCTGATGACCCCTTTCTGCAACATCTGTCCCAGCATACCTTTCACCTCCTGATATAATTGTGGTGGAATTTGTCGATAGCGTTCTCTTATAGGTGTGGTATTTTCTGTGGGGATCTCGTGAGTGATGACTGTGGTACAGCCAAAGTCATCTTCATGACAAACAAGCACATCCCTATATATTCCTAATAGGGCTTCCACCTGCTGCATCTGTTTCTGGGTGAGGTCAGCCAATTCTGCTCGCATTTGGTCCAGGATAATTTGCACCTCTTGAATATGCTGAGGCTCCGATGACACCGAAGAATTTACTGTTACGGTCCAGAGGTCTTCATGATGTACTTTCAACTGCACGGGTTGAGGTGGTAGTATCTCTTCAGGCATGCCCACAACTTGGGCCACTTCACTTCTGGGGCAAACTATGATGTCCTGGTCCTCTAGATTAACACATCGTATGGGCACAGCCCCATCCCGTACAGTGGCCATCGTATGGGCTACCAAAAATCCCGAAGGGAATTTCTCCGACCAGGAAGGCTCAATCTGAATCTCCACTCCCTCCAGCCGAATATGAGCTCGAACAAGCAGAGACCCCACCATTTGTCCTGGGGGCAACACAAGTTTGTCAGAAGAGGGCACAATAACTTTTCCCAATGCTTCTCCCTCCTGGTATGTCTCCTGCGCTTGAGCTACACAGATTAACTGTTGGAATATTCTTCTCTGAGGTGTGTGTGTGAACGCCACTTTATCAGAGTCTCATTGGAGGGTTCATTCATAAGTAGACTTCCAAATTCTATTAAGACGCTCATACCCAGAGTAACGGTGTGTCCATTGTTCACTTCTCCGCGGGTCAGCACCACACCCCTACGCCCCAGGTCTTTGCCACACATGGAGATCTGCATCCACACCACCCCTGCGACCAGAATGGGCAATTGATTGGCAGCCATCAACTTCATCACCGGACCCCCCTCAGGTCGGCCAATTCCAAAAAAATGTTGCCGGAAATAGGCCTCTGGCATCGTTGTCACTTGGGGGCCTGTATCCATTAGGCAGCGTACTGAATGACCGTCAAACTCAGCCCAGACCAGAGGGCACATAGACACTAACTTTGCGGGAATTCCACTACTCCTTCCCATCTGACCTGGCTCCGGCCGGCGTCCCCCCCGACTCGGAGCCCTCTAGTTTAACAGATGTTGGGGATGAACTCTTCCCTGGCGCATGCACTCCCGCGCCATATGTCCGGGTCTGCCACAGTTAAAGAACGTAAGGCCTTTGCTGGCTGAACCCTCTGGGGTCCCGCCGAGACTCCGGGCCTCCACTGACCCCTGAAGCTTCTGCAACAGTCTCAGTCTTTTTATTAACCTCAGCCAACTCTCCTTTCAAATTCAGAAGTACTTTCCTTAATTCCTCCACCCAGTGAGGTTCAGCGTTTGTATTCATGGACACTTCTGCACCCCGAACCTTCCCCACCGGGACTGTCACCCCCTGCTCTTGTTCTCGGGTGCGCGCTTCGCTTCCTATTTCGGAGAACGTCAAGCGAGAGTTCACCCGCACATACTCCCGCAGGGCCTGCTTCGTCTGCGTGTCTCACAAGCCCGTCACTAAAAGATCTCGCAGCATTATGTCCGTAGGCCCTACGCCTATGCCATTTTTCCTGACAAACGCAGTATGTAACTCCTGCAAAACGTTCATATACTGTGTCACAGTCTCCCTTTCCCTCTGCATGCGGCTAAAAAGACGTGTCCTCAGTTCCCCTATGTCAGTGGGGTCTCCTTGAGTCTCCTCCAAAATCTGCAACACTTTATTAAAGGTGTCTATTTCCCTGGGGGTCCGTACCATCACTGAGTCTCCCGCTTCTCTAGCCAGCAAAGGATATGTAACAAAACATTGAGATGAATTTTTGTTAATGACCAAATACTTATTTTCCACCATAATTTGCTAAATAAATCTTGCCAAATCAGACAAGGTGATTTTCTGGATTTGCTTTCTCATTTTGACTCTCATAGTTGTGGTCTACCTATGATGTCAATTACAGCCCTCTGTCATCTCTTTAAGTGGGAGAACTTGCACAATTGGTGGCTGACTAAATACTTTTTTCCCCACAGTATACGTATATGTATGGAGGCCTTCAAATCCCCCCCCCCCCCGGCAGATGACCTGAGGGTAAAGAAGGGTGGGGAATGTTAAATTTCGACATGTCTGATTTTTAGTTTTCAGGCAGGATAAGCCACAGCCAGAGGTATTTGACTGCATTCTATTCCTCCACATGCCCTTCATTCTGCTAATTGGTAAGGGTCCTGGGGTTGAGTGCCAGTGATCACACATTGATATACAGCCCTCCCTGGTTTACACCCGTTTTTCAGTGCATACGCCCACACAATATCATTGATCACTAAAAATCTGCCCAGGCATTAGAAAAACACAAGGAGTAGCACAACCCCCCATAGTATGGAAAAATAGGCGCTAAAAGCCCATATAGCAAACAAAGCAAGTAAAACAACACACGAAAAAAGAAAAAGGCCCCTATATAAAATGGGTCACGCACACCGAATAACAATTAATATAGTTTATTAGGTGAATCAGTACAAATAATCCATTAAAAGTTGAATAACAGGACAAATCTAAATACAAATACCGAACAAAACCACATTGTAGGTGTTTGGGTAAAATAAAAACCCTTATGTCAGACTCATCATATAAGACGGAAAACCCGCTAGCATAGAAAATACAACATATCACATACTGTGTAAAGTGCCAAGTGCCACGAAAATCTGTGCAAAATATAAAGGTCTAATATAATAGATAAACCAGAGTATTCCGATAAATAATATAGCAATCAATGTATCAATAATGATAGATAATACTAATAGTAAAAAAAAAAAAGCCAAGGAGGAATGAGGAAGGAGAATAAGGGGGTATGAGGTAACATCACCAGTATCGTCACAAATGCAACTTCCTTGAAGAGTCTCTCCAGGCGATCATTTGTGGTCTTTACTGGAAAACCAGTTTATCAGCCAAACATAAGTGTGTAAAAAACTGGAATGGTTGTAATATTCTATAGGGTCAAAAGACAGGAATTACCATGTCACCTTTGAGCCTATAATTACACACTGATCTGAAAAGAGTGTAAATTTTGCAATGACACAAAATCCCTGTGATTGATAATTTTTCTAATCAGTGATTCTATTTTGTTACTCTTGATGGCGCTGCGCTATGTTTGTTTTTTTTTGTTTCACTTTGTTTTTTAACACAGCCAGTCTTGTCAATAGTTGTGCCTGGTATTGATTCTACAGAACAGTCATTATACATATCAACACCAACTTTTTTTAAATTTAATCTATTAAGTAGTGCAATGATTTACATTTATCGTGTCAATAGGATCTCCCACCCCTATCACATGTACAAGGGTCCTATCCCTTTCTCAGGCTGTGAGGGCCGCCATACACAATAGACCAAAGTTGTCCGAACCAGCTAATATGCGATGATAGTCTAATGTGTAAGGAGAGGCCAGTACCCTGGGCTCGCACAATGGGCAGAAGCCGGCATGACAAGGGTTAATGTGGGAGGTGCTAGCGAGAGGGTGGTTGGGGGGAGGAGTTTATCACTTTCCCGCTCTCTGGGTCACATAGCCCCGCCAGCCCTCCCTTATGTTTGTTTAGTTTCTTAAGGGAAATTTGTTAAAACTGGGTCATGATGGCTAGTGGCATGTCTCGGGGTCTTTGAAGTTGGTTTTAAATTAGTATGGGGGATTCATCAGGACATGGAAACCTCTGTTATAAGTTGGATATTTGCTCTGTTGATTGGTGGGGCTTACAGCAAAAGAATGTTGGGTTCCGGGTTAGCGGTTATCCGTTTAAGAATCCTTTCGGTTTTTGGTGTTCCTGAGCCTACGAGTTGCGGCTGGGAGTAATCGTGGCTTTGTTTATGGTTGTTTTGGGTGAACAGATCTCTTAGCTTCAAGGACATTACACAACGCTTAACAAATGGTTTATAAATGCTTTGTATTGTTTACAACAAAGGCCACTGTGGCCAATATTATCCAAACCTTTTGTGTCTGTCGTTATTGTGGATACGTTGGTTTGTTGGTAAGGATAAGGACATTCTCTAAGGAGGGGGTGGATAGTTGGACCACCGGTGAGTTGACAATATTGGCGTCATGAGAACCTCCTGACTCCACACTGACTGATCATGTTGGGGAAGATAAGGATCACAGAGTTAGAATTTTAACACCAAATCTTTTTGTTATTAAGGAGATAAGATACTGCCAAAGACACTGCCAAAACTAGCGATTTGCAAACGTAATTAGCTTGCAGAATGCTAGTGTTTTCCAAGCGATCTGGAGCATCGCTTGGAGAACTGATTGACAGGTTGGTCACACTCGTCAAACATAGTGTTTGACGAGTGTGACCAACGTTTTACTATTGATGCTGCCTATGCGGCATCAGTAGTAAAAGATAAAATGTAAAAAATAATTAAAAAAATAAAAAATATTGTTATTCTCACCTTCCGGCGTCCCGCGCAACTTTCCCGCCTCTCTCCACGCTCCCGGTTCCAGTAATCCTTTGCGTGAATGACCGCGAGACGTCGTGCTCCCACGACGTCATCGCGAATGACCGCGAGACGTCGCGCTCCCGCGAGAATTCTACGTCATCGTGGTCATTCTTGCAAAGGATTACTGGGACCGGGAGCGTGGAGAGAGGCGGGAAGGCTGTGCGGGACACCGGAAGGTGAGAATAACAATATTTTTTATTTTAATTTTATTTTTTACAGGGATATGGTACCCAAAGCCCGGAGGACAGTCTCCTCTCCTCCGGACCGTGGGTACCATCCGCAAATGTTCTGCTTACTTTTCGCATGGTGGGCACAGCCACATGCAGGAAGTAAGCGGAACAATGCAATCCTATGGGTGCGGAATCGCCGCGATCCCGCTAAATTAATGAGCATGCTGCGTTATTTACCGCGAAGCGATTCCACCGCGGAAAAAACCGCAGCATTAGCACAGCATTGCGGAATCCCATAGGATTGCATGGGATGCTTATTTTTCACAGCAAAATCGTGCGTTTAAAACCGCTGCGAAAATGCGAAAAAACGCCACGTGTGAACTCAGCCTAAGGGGTGAATAGTTGTGCACACTGAAGTGTTCAATTATTTTGCCTTATTTGTTGCTGGCTTCACAATAAATATAAAACCAAATATTCACAGTTGTACATGTTCTTTACATGAACTGATGCAAACCCTCAAGAAAAAAAAAAAGTGAAATTCAAGGTTGTGAGGAAGTGAAACACGATAAAGCCAAAGAGGGTAACTCCATTCGCAAGCCACTGTATTGAATTTAGCAGATCATGTGATGTGTATTTGTGTAATTTGGAGGCGAGACCTAAAGATACAACAGCTTGTTTTCCTCAGGTAAAATGGGCCAAAAACAAGATTTACTTGTCTCAGAAAAGTAAAAAATTGTTACAATTCTTACAGTGGCATGCAGCACTCTTGTAATTGCTAAAATATTATTGGGGTGATCACAGAACCATCCAAAGATTTGTTGCAAAGAGTCTACAGGGTCACAAAAATCGTGATGAGAAAACAAAACGCATTAACTGCCAAAAATTAGAAAGAAATCATCGATGAAAAGATAATATTCATAATAGTCTATATTTATATAGCGCCAACATATTCCGCAGCGCTTTACAGTTTAACAGTTTCAAAACACAAGTCATAAGTAACAACGTTAACAATACAATAATTAAAGCAAAATAAGACGACCCTGCTCGTGAGAGCTTACAATCTACAATGATTTGAGGGAGATACAGAGTACAGGTGCGTATTTACAATGGTGTATTTACAATGATGGTCCAGCCATCTTGAGATGGTGGGGGATAGAGATAGTGAATGGGCTACACATGCATACTTACACATAGAATGACTTTGATTAGTGAACATGATAGGCCGCTCTGAACAAATGCGTTTTGAGGGAGCGCCTAAAACTATGCAAATTGTGGAAAGTCCTAATTTCTTGGGGTAGAGCATTCCAATGGATTGGCGCAGCGCGGGAGAAGTCTCGGAGTCGGGAGTGGGAGGTACAGATTAGTGCAGAGGTTAGTCAAAAGTTGTTTGCAGAGCGCAGCGGTCGGTTAGGCCGATAGACAGAAATGAGGGAGGAAGGAGATACTGTATGTAGGGGGGTGCCGCACTGTGTAGAGCTTTGTGGGTGAGGACAAGTACTTTGAATTGGATCCTATTATTTATGAGCAGCCAATGTAAGGACTGGCGAAGACCGGATGCTTCCGAGTATCGATTAGCCAGATGGATGACCCTGGCTGCTGCATTAAGTATGGACTGGAGAGGGAAAAGTCGAATAAGAGGGAGGCGAATTAATAGAGTGTTGCAGTAGTCCAGGCGAGATTGGATCAAAGCCCTCTCTTGACCCATCCTCTGTATCTAGCTATCGCCCTATATCACTTCTCCCCTACGCCTCCAAGCTCCTGGAACAACACGTCTACCTTGAACTGTCCTCCCATCTCTCTTCTTGCTCCCTCTTCGACCGCTTACAATCTGGCTTCCGGTCACACCACTCCACTGAAACTGCCCTTACTAAGGTCACCAATGACCTCTTAACCGCCAAGAGCAAGCGACACTACTCTGTCCTCCTCCTCCTGGACCTGTCGGCTGCCTTTGACACAGTGGACCATTCCCTATTATTACAGACCCTCTCATCCCTCGGCATCACAGACTTGGCCCTATCCTGGATCTCATCATACCTAACAGACCGAACATTCAGCGTCTCCCACTCACACACCACCTCCTCACCTCGCCCCCTATCTGTCGGAGTCCCACAAGGTTCAGTCCTTGGGCCCCTGCTGTTCTCTATTTACACCTTTGGCCTGGGACAGCTCATAGAATCTCATGGCTTTCAGTATCATCTCTACGCTGAAGACACACAGATCTACATCTCTGGACCAGATATCACCTCCCTACTAACCAGAATCCCTCAATGTCTGTCCACTATTTCATCCTTCTTCTCCGCTAGATTTCTGAAACTCAACATGGACAAAACAGAAGTCATCATCTTTCGGGGGGCGTGGTCTGGATCGCTTGTGGGGAGGACGTGTTGTGCTGTTGCTCCCGCTGCCAGCCACGAAGTGAGCCCTGTTTTGACCCCAACGGGGGTGTCTGTGTGCCCCCCGGAGAGAGCTGGACCAGGAGAGAGTGGTGGAGGACTGCGTGGAAGGAACCGCGGCTCTCTGAGAGGAGAGCGGTCGCGGGGAACGGGCCTTGGCGCCGGAGGTGGACAGGCGCCATCTTTGCTGCATCTTCCTGCTTCTTCCTGAGCTGCGTGGGCCAGAAGACTGCGGAGAGCCGTTGGAGGGGGTGGAGGGCCGCGGCCTATGCTGGAGGAGAGACCGCTGACCGTTACAGAAAGGAAGGAGAAGGTCTGCTTACAGGAGAAGGTCTGCTTACCGGAGGAGAGGGAGGTGAGCTGGTCGCAGGAGCCTGGCTGGTGATCAGAGGGTGGCCGCAGTGCTGGGTGCTCCTGGTGACTGGGACGGGCGCTCCTGCTGTATATAGTGACTGGGGGTTTGGGGGTACTGCTCCCCCTTTCCAGAGACGCTAAGACCGGCCTGATCCCATACCACAGCAGTGAGAAACTCTATATATAGGGCACCATATCAGGGCCTTATCTACTAATGCCAGCGCTCCACCTTTTAAGACGCATGAGGTTATCTTCACCTATGAACATGCATTAATAGACTTTCCCTGAATGCACGAGGAGTGATTTAAATGCACGCTTTAATTCAACATTATGGTCAAATCTAATAAAGAGCGTGCAAAACCGCTGGATACTAGGGTACATCAAGGCAGGCAAAGCGAAATGGAGAAATTTTTGAAAAATAAACCTGGGTCGGCTAGGCCCACACCAAAAAAGCTACATACAAATGCTGAGGTAGAGGAACAGGTCGAGGACTCGGACTCAAGTGAAGATGTCTCAGGCAGTGACATTACCCACTCAGACTCTGGGAAGTTCTCTAGATCAGTATTTAAAAAACTTCTGACCCAAGCATTAAAACCTTTGGTTACAGAGATATCCGGTATGAGAGCAGATCTGTCACATATTGGTAACAGAGTGGAGTCCCTTGAATCATCTCAGTCCTCTCTCATTAGCCACTCTAATGCCATGAGGGACCATTTGGACTACCACAGAGCACAGCTTAATAACTCTCTTCTGGCCTTGGAAGATCAAGAGAATAGAAGTCGCAGAAAAAATATAAGGATTAAAGGATTGCCTGAAAGTGTTGAGTTATGTGGACACCAATGTTATTTTGTCTGCCTCAAGGGATGTTAAAAATCTCACCTACGAAGGATCTGCTATCCAACTCTACCAGGACATTGCGCCGTCGACCCTTGCAAAGAGAAGAATCCTGAGACCCTTATTGGAAATACTACGCTCGCGTAAAATTCTCTATAAATGGCTGTTTCCGTTTGGAATATCGGTAAATGGGGGTGGCAAACAAGTAACAGTGAGGAGTCCCGAAGACTTAAGCAAAATATGGGACACTTTTGACATTGCTTCTATTGATATTCCTTCATGGTTACCTTTGGGTATGGATCTTCGCACGCCTCCTCCTATCAACGCTTATACAGGAGGTCAGGGGGATTGGGCCTCAGTGAAGAGACGCATGCCCCCTAAGCGAGGGAAATCTGGGGCAAGAAAAGAGATGCCCCCCTGAATTCTGTTTTATTCGGTCTAGTCGTATTTTCCTGAATTGGGACCCAGTAGTTTTGGTTTAACTTTGCAATGTTTTGGATCGCTTTGGTTTGCCTTGATTGGCACCTGCCTAGGTGTTGATGCTTTCATTTAACTGCCGTATAAGCTAACATGTGCTACTCGTGTGTTGGGGATGTGATTCCCTGCTCTGTCATGGGGGGCATGTTGGACCCCCTGCTCCTGCCGCAGGCAGGTAGTTGGTTATTGTTATCTATCGGTTACTGTTATTTTACCTTGTATTTTGTATTTTTTGTAGCCCGTCGGCATGGGACACTTTATCATTTATTTTTTCTTTTGCTACATCTAATTTACTATGGGTGACAAGGAAAATTTTGCCACTATAGTAGTGGCTTCGTATAATGTTAAGGGGCTACGCTCCCCGTGTAAGAGAAATCAGGTATTGAACCTTCTGCATGCAAAGAAGGCTAGTGTGGTCTTTCTACAGGAGACACATTTTAAAGCGGGGAGAGTACCAGACATGTCCAGATCTCGTTACCCGACCTGGTATCATAGTACAGGTGGGTCGGCGTCTAGAGGAGTGAGTATTGCTATTAAAAAAAATGTTCCTTTTGTCTTGCATGATTGCCTTTCAGATTCCGAAGGAAGGTATATTATACTGAAGGGCCTTATTGCCAATACCAAAGTTACCCTATGTAACTTATATGCCCCAAACAAGAATCAGATTGGATGGCTGTGCAAAACAATGAATACCTTAAAACTATTTACTGAGGGTTTATTGCTGATGGGGGGAGATGTTAATGTACCACTTAATCCATCTTTGGATACTTCCACGGGCAAGGCGACCCTTTCTCAAAAGGCACTGAGAAAACTACACCTTTCTTTCCAAGAGTTACACTTGATAGACCCCTGGAGGACACTCTCTCCTTCGGGCAGAGACTACACTTTTTATTCCCATCCGTGTGGTAGCTATCATAGAATTGACTATATATTGATACAAACAACCAACCTCTCATTAGTCAAAAATGCGACCATAGACACTATCTCACTATCGGACCATGCTACTATTTTTTTCGACATAGGCATAGAAACCCTTCCGCGACCAGCCAGGTCATGGTCGCTTAATGAGACATTATTAGATTCAGATTCCCACATTACGAAACTGACTGACACTCTTGAATTATTTTTTCAGACAAATTTGCACTCTGGCCCACCCATACCTGTGGTGTGGGAATCACAAAGCGGTAATGAGGGGAGAATTTATAGCTTTGAGTTCCCATCTCAAAAAAGAAAGGACAAAACAGGTTGTGTCTATTTTGCACCAAATGAATTCCTTGGAAAGATTGCATAAGAGATCTCAAGTAAATAAGATACAAACTGAACTGACGGACCTAAGGAATTCGCTAAAAAATCTTTTAAATATCCAATCGGCCAAAACCTATATGAGATGCTAACAGAGGTTCTATCTCCATGGCAATAAAAGAAGTAAGCTTATGTCTTCATTGCTTAAAAAGCAGCAGGAAAGGACGTTTATTAGGCAACACAAAACTCTGGATGGCTCCTCAATTTTCGAGACCGCTGACATTGCTGAGGAGTTTAGATCCTTTTATGACAGCTTATATAATCTAAGCATACCAGATAGTATGCAAGATCCAATAAAAGCTATAGAAAAAATTAGAGAGTTCCTGACTCCACTAGTTTTACCACTTTGTTAACTGCTCCGGTTACCCCTAAAGAAATTTTGGATACTCTTTCCGCCATTCCAAATGGAAAGGCCCCAGGCCCGGATGGTCTCCCCATTATATATTATAAAAAGTTTATAAAATCATTCTTACCTCAATTGGTGACCTTGTTTAATTCCTATTTGAAAGGCCAGCTTCCCCCTAAGCAATCACTGGAGGCATATATTACAGTTCTCCCGAAGGAGGGTAAGGACCCCAACTTGTGCACCAGCTATAGACCAATCTCATTACTTAATGCGGACATAAAACTGTGGGCTAAAATACTAGCGGGTAGAATAAGCAACTTTTTACCCAAATTGATTCATGCGGACAGAGGCGTATCTAGGCTTTCTGGCACCCGGGGCAAGAATTTGGTTCGGCGCCCCCCCCTTCCCCACCGAGTACATATGCGACTTGCACACTTAGCCATGTACCCACGAGCTGCTTTCCCTAATGCTCTCAATGTTCAGTAAAAAACTGAAAGCAGGAAGAGAAGCTCGTTGTCACAGGACCATAACTATGAGAATCGCATATGAGTGACGTGTCCATGTGATGACTACTGGAACCTGCAGAGCTGAATCCTGACATTGCAGCTTCTGAATTCTCACAACGAATGCACTGCACACTTTTAGGATTCTCCCTGGCCGATGTACAGTCATGTCAGCACAAGTATGTGATTTATATACTTCTGGCCACATTCCGACTAGACGTGTCCAGCCTCGCTCTGTTCATTATCATTGAGTGAGGCCACACATGTCTAGTCAGCATGTGACCGTATGTATGTAAATTACCGGCATGAGAGAATCCTGACAGCGTTCAGTGTGCACTGTGAGAATTCAGAAGTCTGCAGTCACATAGAATGTCTGCAGACTCAGCACAAACCTGGACAACCCCTTTAATGTTCCTAACAAATAAAAACATGAGAATTAGTCAGTATCACAAATATTTACATCCAGGTACCTTATAGATGACGTCGTCTCTGCAGTCGGTCTCCTTTTCTTCTTCTTGTCCAGACCCCATGATGAGTTTTCTCATCCACAGCTGTCTCTGCAGACTTCCATCTTCTCCGGTCTTCTGCAGCAAATCCCCACACGATGCCCTTAAAGATAGAAGTGTCATTATAATGCCCCTAAATACAAATATCTGCAATATACTGTCGCCTCACGCTATTCCCCTCCCTCCTCATATATTTACCCCCTCACTCTCTATACTGTCTGCTCACACATATCCCCGACTCCCCATACTTTGTCCACATGCATTCACCCGTTCGCACCCCTTACTGTCTGCACCCATCCCCCATACTGTTTCCTCATACATACTCTTCATTTTGTGTCCTCAAATCTCCCCACATACATTAAATACCATCCCCACTCCAAATCCCCCCCATC
Source organism: Dendrobates tinctorius (assembly GCF_039654945.1). Lineage (NCBI taxonomy): Eukaryota > Metazoa > Chordata > Amphibia > Anura > Dendrobatidae > Dendrobates > Dendrobates tinctorius. The sequence goes on from NW_027361772.1 coordinate 20,217,315, forward strand.
CCCAATCCCCCACACACATTAAGTACCCCCCATCCCCACTCAATAACCCCTCGTCTCTACTCCCAAATCCCCCCACACATTATGTACCCCCACTCCAAATCCCCCCACACATTAACCCCCATCCCCACTCATTAACCCCTCCACACATTAACCCCCATTTCCACTCATTAATCCCCCATCTCCACTCATTAATCCCCCATCTCCACTCATTAACCCCAATCCCCACATTAACCCCCCACTCATTAACCCCCACATTAATCCCATCTCCACTCATTAACCCCCATCTCCACACATTAACCCCCCACTCATTAACCCCCATCTCCACACATTAACCCCCACTCATTAACCCCCATCCCCACATTAATCCCATCTCCACTCATTAACCCCCATCTCCACTCATTAACCCCCCACTCATTAACCCCCATCTCCACACATTAACCCCCCACTCATTAACCCCCATCTCCACACATTAACCCCCACTCATTAACCCCCATCCCCACATTAATCCCATCTCCACTCATTAACCCCCATCTCCACTCATTAACCCCCACACATTAACCCCCATCTCCACATTAATCCCATCTCCACTCATTAACCCCCGCACATTAACCCCCATCTCCACTCATTAACCCCCACCCCCACATTAACCCCCATCTCCACTCATTAACCCCCATTCCCACATTAAGCCCCATCCCCATACATTAACCCCCCCCATCTCCCATCTTCGGTGGTTCTTCAGCTCCACAGAGGAGCACATTTACCACCAGCGTTCGCTCTGGGCGCCGGGAGTGACGTCAGCAGCGTGATCACATGACCTGATCACGCTGCTGACGTCTCTCTGACTCGGCGCTCTAGTCAGAGCTTCAATTTTACTGGCGTCTATATAGACGCCAGTACAATTGCTGCCTGGGAGTCGGCGCGGCCTCCTTCTCTGCGTCGGCTGTCAGCTTGACAGCTGACACAGAGAACCGCCGACTCCCAGGATTGGTAGCGGCAGAACGCAGCCGCCGGGGGGGGGGATACTGGCATACTGCGGACCGCTGCATTAGGCGGCCGGGCGGCCCGACTGCGCCCCCCTGCTGCCTGCGCCCGGGGCAACTGCCCCGGCTGCCCCCCCTGGATACGCCACTGCATGCGGATCAGGCGGGCTTTGTGAGGGGTAGGGAAGGGAAAGATAACTCCACTAGGGTCATACAGTCTATAATGTTTGCCAAAACCCGGCAGGTCCCCTTGGTACTCTTGTCAACGGATGCCGAGAAGGCTTTTGACAGAGTGTGCTGGAGATTCATGGAGCAGGTGTTGATTAAATTCGGCTTCCCTCCTCAATATATAACAGCAGTCTTCTCTCTCTACTCCCAACCGACGGCCAGGGTCAGGATAAATGGCACCCTATCAAAAAGTTTGGAGATTCACAATGGGACTAGGCAGGGATGCCCTCTGTCCCCATCTTTGTTCATTTTAGTTATAGAAACTTTGATACAAAGCATCAGACAAGAACAACGCATAGAGGGGTTGTCGGTGGGCCCTGGGACATTTAAAACGCTAGCTTTCGCAGATGATTTGCTTTTCCTCATATCCAACCCATCTCGGGCATTCCCGATCATCCTCCGAATTTTTCAACAGTTTGGCTCCCTTTCCAATTTTAAAATTAACCTAGCTAAATCTGAAGCGTTAAATATCACTCTCCCTCATTCCCAACTTTCCATTCTTCGTACGCAGACTCCCTTCTCTTGGGCTAATGGCTCTATTAAATATTTAGGAATATTCATAACTAGGGACCCCACTAACTTATTTCAAAGTAATTTCATACCCTTATTGAAGAAAGTTACCAATCTGATGCATAAATATAACCTACCCACTTTATCTTGGTTGGGTCGCATCAACGTGTTTAAGGCATATATCATTTTGTATGCCACGAATATGGTACCGATTCAGATACCCCTGACCTTTTTCGGGTCATTAAAGTCACTAATAGGAAAATTTATCTGGAAATCTAAACCGGCTAGGTTGCCTTATAGGCTTCTTACTTACCCAGTCTCCTCTGGTGGATTGGGAGTTCCAGACCCCCTATTATATTATAAAGCAATCCACCTTGGCAGATGGTTAAAGGTGGTGTCTTGCTCTGAGGGTGGGGAGGGAACTTGTGTCGATCTGGCTTTACTGGGCCCGAGGGGTTTGCCTTATCTCTGGACTAGGGCTAAACCACCGGTTACTCTTAGACTGGACGAGATAACTTCTACTACATTACGTATCAAAAGATCGATGTTGGGGGAATTACCGGAGGACACTTTTCCTTCGACATTAACGCCGATTAGTTCAATACCGTTTCTATTGGATCTTGATTTTCAGGATCCTTATAATCTATGGTCTACCCTCCCTAGAGATACATTGAATAGCTTTTACGGTAATAAAATATTACAGGGAGGAGTTTGGCCATCAAATGCAATGAGTCAACCAACTAATTTTCTTCAGTGCCAGCACATTCGACATACGCTTCTGCAATTTAAGAATAAATTCCCGACCAAATCGAACTGGTCCTGGTTAGATATCATGATCAAACTCCTGCTTCCACGGCTAAAAATCTTGTCTCGTATTTACTCACATCTGATCTCTCCGGGAGTACATTTTAAGCCCTCATTTATTTACTCCTGGGAAATGGAACTTAATACTACGTTCACAGAGAAACAAGTATCTAGAATGCTATCTAGTGCACGGGGATTCTCTAGGTGTGTTCTTTTGCAAGAAAATTCTTATAAAATATTGACCAGGTCGCATTGGACTCCCGCGAAGCTCTTTCAGAGGGGTCTTGCTGATAATGATGCTTGTTGGAGATGCCTCAACTCTGGAGGACATCATACACACATATTCTGGGATTGTCCCAAACTGAGACATTTTTGGGACGGTGTCGAGCTAGTTCTCAAGAAATTGCAATTAATAAAGACTAATCTCAGGGCTACGGAGGTTCTTCTTTCGTGCCCATCAAAGGATTTCTTACCAAAAAAACATGGCCTACTCCCATTGATGCTAAGTGCTGCAAAACAACTGATAGCTGTACATTGGAAAGATGCTGCTCCCCCCACATTGGAGGAGTGGCATGTTAAGATAAATCAGATTTCTCGTCTGAAGGAGCTGTCTAGCTGGGAGATCTTCAATCACAAATCTTATGTGTCGACCTGGGCCCCGTGGGCTAGATATCTGGGGGATAATCCTCGAGGTGAGAGATCGGATAATACATGAGTCTTACTTAGACCTGATGGCCTTTATTTTGGGGTAGCTGGTTCCAAGGTTACTTATAGAACTGTTCACCTACTCTATTTTCATAATACACTCATTAACTGCTAGTGTCGATGCCGACGACTGCTTTGTGTTGATGTTATTGTTATTGTTTGTTATTATGTATCCCTCTTTTCCCTTTTTCCCACCCACTTTTCCCTCCCCCCCCCTTTATTTTCCCCCCTTTTTTTTTTTTTTATCACCTTGGACCGACGTCTAAGCAATAATTAACCATCTGTATTTGTAAAACGGTGTTCTGTCTTATGGTGTGGTTTAAACCTGAAAATAAAGAATTTAAAAAAAAGAATTCATCATCTTTCCCCCATCTCACGTGACCCCCCCCTACGAACCTATCAATTACAGTAAATGACTGCCCTCTCTCCCCAGTCCCACAAGCTCGCTGCCTCGGAGTAATCCTTGACGCTGATCTCTCCTTCAAACCACATATCCAAGCCCTTTCCTCTTCCTGCCGACTTCAACTCAAAAATATTTCACGAATCCGTTCATTCCTCACCCAAGAATCTGCAAAAACCCTGGTCCATGCCCTCATCATCTCCCGCCTTGACTACTGCAACCTCCTGCTCTGTGGCCTCCCCTCAAACACTCTCGCACCCCTCCAATCTATTCTAAACTCTGCTGCCCGACTAATCCACCTGTCCCCCCGCTATTCCCCAGCTTCTCCCCTCTGTCAATCCCTTCACTGGCTCCCCATTGCAGACTCCAATACAAAACCCTAACCATGACATACAAAGCCATCCACAACCTGTCTCCTCCATACATCTGTGACCTCGTCTCCCGGTACTTTCCCGCACGCAACCTCCGATCCTCACAAGATCTCTTTCTCTACTCCCCTCTTATCTCCTCTTCCCACAATCGCATACAAGATTTCTCTCGCGCATCACCCCAACTCTGGAACTCTCTACCACAACATTTCAGACTCTCACCTACCCTCGCCTACTGTATTATCACCCATCCCTTGTAGATTGTGAGCCCTCGCGGGCAGGGTCCTCTCTCCTCCTGTACCAGTTATACTTGTATTGTCTAAGATTATTGTACTTGTTTTTATTATGTATACCCCTCCTTACATGTAAAGCGCCATGGAATAAATGGCGCTATAATAATAAATAATAATAATAATAATAATAAAGTGACAATGAGGGTTTTAAAGGATGAGGAAGCCATTATCCTCCACTGCCGTCATATTCAAATACTGCCCAGAAGTACAAGGTGTTCAGTGATCAGAGACATGGGCGAGGTAAGAAGGCTGAGCCTGACCACCACTGAACAAGACGCAGAAACATCAAGACTAGGCCAACCTTTTCAAAGGTTTTATAGACTGATGAGATGGGAGTGACTCTTGGCGGACCAGCTGGATGGGCCATGGCTGGATCAGTAACAGGCAACTGTTATGGGCTGGTATTATTAAAGATGAGTTGGTTGGACCTTTTTGGGTTGAAGATGGACTCAAAATCAACTCTTAAACCTACAGACAGTTTTTAGAAGACACATTCTACAAGTAGTGCTACGGGAAAAAGTGTATCTCTCTCAAGAAACTGATTTTTCTACAGGATCGCAGCATCGAGGTTTCCACTGCTTGGCTGCCAGTAATGGCCTTAAGGATAATGACACTGCCCCGTCCTCACTGGACCTAAACCCTATTGAGAACTTGTGGGCCTTCTTATATGAGAGTTTTACAGAGAAGGAAACAGTCACTTCTCTGATCAGTGTCTGTTGGGCATGGTTTGTGCTGCCCAAAAAGTGGATCGTCAACAGATTAAGAAACTGAGAGACCCCATGGATGGAGCTTATGACTGTTATTGATAAGAAGGGCGGCTATAATGGTCACTGAGATTTTTTGGGGAAAAAAATCACAAATACTGTATATTTTGTACATTTTGAGTTGTTCAGATTTCAGGTTTATTAACCTTTTTGATTGACCGACAGCACTTTAGTTGTTCAATCATAACATTACCAGAAATACATATTGCCTGATAATTGTGCACACAGTATATTTACCCCTCTGGGATGAAGGATTCCTCACGTACATCAATGTAATGATGGAGAGCGGCTGGAACATGCCCCATCCCATCACAAGCTGAGATGCAGTAGCTCTCGTGACTGGGAGTAGATGGCGCCTCTGGTTGATCCTGATGTTTATGTTGGATGGAGAAGACTTGTTGAGTCTTTGTCTGGAACCCATCATTTATCTTACCTGCAGGGTGTTTACTTTGCCCAGCCATCAATAACATACCTATGACTGCTCTCCCTGTCTCCCCGACCTCAGGCACGTGAGGTGTGGAGGAAGTCACATCAGTCAGACCCATGTACACAGTGACAAACCCTGACAAGACCTAGCTGACCCCTCTCCTCCTCTTCACTGGTGGGCAGACATGTTTATCTACTGATGATAAAGAACCATAATGACAAATGACTTCTAACAAGTAGCTCATTGTGTCTGCCTGGTGCAAATGTGATAGTGACAGTAGATGCTGATTGGCTGCTTGAGAATTTGGGCACCTTTTCACCTTTGAGAGGTTTTGGTTAATCACTTTAATGGCCACAACAAAGATCTATGGGCACAGGTCACTTTTAATTTTGGGGGAATGGACACTGATCTGCTAATGGGTTTTACATTGGCCGTGTCTGCAATGTATTACAAATATGCAGGCTGCCATAAACAGCACCGTCGCAAATTCATTCCCTGGCGCTGAGGGCGACGCATGCGCAGACTGAGGTTAATGATATCTCTAAAGAATCCTCAAGCAACACATGCGCCAACCCAGGCAATATTTTATTGAAGACCAGCCAGAAAATGAATAAGCGCACATGCCGCCCGCGGCAAAGATGGCACCGGCGCAAAATTTGAAACAGAAGGCAGGTCACTTACGAAGCAGCGACATGTCATTCAAACACTGGAGACAGGCGGCGGGGCAGGAGGAGAAGACCCAGTGCACAGTCCGGCCCTGCACATCTGAATTTCAGAAAACAACACATGTACTTTAGCCACAATGAACAGGCACCCAACCATATCTTTTGTATTCAAGCATCTAATGAGCATGTGCAAAGGTCATTGTGAAGAGAGGGGGAGTGGGTTCATAGCAACATAGTGATTGGTGGATCTCGTGTAATCAGATGGGTATAGAGATGTTACCTGTTATTGGAATCCTGACTGTGATGAAGGACAGAAGACATATATCTAAAAGATTTATGGAGGCTAGTGTGAAAATTGAAATATTATTACTGGGTTTTTAATAAAGATCATGATACAACAAAAAAAAACAACTTGCTAAAATAAAAAAAAAAAATACATGTAGACCAAAAACCTGATGTAAACAATAGGTCATTTTCAAAAGATAGCTCCCTTTAAGGGCTGGGATCAGAGTTGGCATTACAAGAAACTCTGAGCCCTGAATTTGTACCTCCACATGATGCAATGGGAGCAGAAAAAATCAACTACATGGGGCTGAGCTGCAATACCAAAAACAGCCCATTAATAAGAGCAGGGGTACATAATATTTTTAGACCAATGGCCACATTACCATACTGAAGCAATCCCAAGGGCTGCAAAAAAACTTGAACCAAGTTTTCAGTATTTGAGGATTTCTAGAGTTTCTGCTACAAAAACAAATCAGTATGAATACACACCAACTTAAACTGAGTTTTTGCAGCAGAAACTCACCAAATCCTCCTCATAATCTCAAATCTTTTTGCGTTGAGGATTTTAAATTTTAACATAGCCATGAAGCACGATATAGATAGCTACGTGAACAAGATCAGAACCACTGTCAGCACATACTGTATATGCAGTGCCAGAACCACCATTAGCAGGGCCGGCGTTATGGGCAGGCTCCCCCAGGGGCCCCCAGCTAGTGGCACATCACGCAGCCCCTATGGGGCCCGCCTGCCGCCAGCGCCAACTCCCCCCGCCGCTGCATGGAACTATACCGGCGTCTGTCTGCTGGTACAGTTCAAAGCAATGATGGAGGAGAGAGCATTAGCTGACACTCCCTCTCCCATCATTCCCCGCTCTGCCACTGACACTGACTGCGGGTGCACGATGATGTCATCGTGCACTCACTGTGTGCCAGGCAGCACAGGAGACAGGAGTCGGGAGCAGCGCGGGCACGAGGAGAGGTGAGGATTGTGTTTTTTTATGTAATAGTGAGTACTAGACTATGGGGCCATTCTCAGGGAAGGGGGGGGGGAAGATGTGGGCTGTGTTATATACTATGTGGGCTGTGCTATATACTATGTGGGCTGTGTTATATACTATGTGGGCTGTGTTATATACTATGTGGGCTGTGCTATATACTATGTGGGCTGTGCTATATACTATGTGGGCTGTGTTATATACTATGTGGGCTGTGTTATATACTATGTGGGCTGTGCTATATACTATGTGGGCTGTGCTATATACTATGTGGGCTGTGTTATATACTATGTGGGCTGTGCTATATACTATGTGGGCTGTGCTATATACTATGTGGGCTGTGCTATATACTATGTGGGCTGTGCTATATACTATGCGGGCTGTGCTATATACTATGCGGGCTGTGCTATATACTATGCGGGCTGTGCTATATACTATGCGGGCTGTGTTATATACTATGCGGGCTGTGCTATATACTATGTGGGCTGTGCTATATACTATGTGGGCTGTGTTATATACTATGTGGGCTGTGCTATATACTATGTGGGCTGTGCTATATACTATGTGGGCAGTGCTATATACTATGTGGGCTGTGCTATATACTATGCGGGCTGTGCTATATACTATGCGGGCTGTGCTATATACTATGCGGGCTGTGTTATATACTATGTGGGCTGTGCTATATACTATGTGGGCTGTGCTATATACTATGTGGGCTGTGCTATATACTATGTGGGCTGTGCTATATACTATGCGGGCTGTGCTATATACTATGCGGGCTGTGCTATATACTATGTGGGCTGTGCTATATACTATGTGGGCTGTGTTATATACTATGTGGCTGTGCTATATACTACGTGGGCTGTGTTGTATACTACATGGCTGTGCTATATACTATGTGGGCTGTGTTATATACTATGTGGGCTGTGTTATATACTACGTGGCTGTGCTATATACTATGATACTATGTGGGCTGTGTTATATACTATGTGGGCTGTGTTATATACTATGTCGGCTGTGTTATATACTATGAGGCTGTGTTATATACTATGTGGGCTGTGTTGTATACTACGTGGCTGTGCTATATACTATGTGGGCTGTGCTATACACTATGTGGGCTGTGTTATATACTACGAGGCTGTGTTATATACTATTGAGCTGTGTTATATACTATTGAGGGTACATTATATTCTATGGAGGAGGCTGTGTTTTATACTATGTGGCTGTGTTATATACTATGGGGTACATTATACATTATATTCTATGGGGAAGGCTGTATTATATACTATGGGGGTACATTATATTCTATGGGGAGGCTGTGTTATATACTATGGGGAGCTGCATTATATTCTATGAGGGGCTACATTATATTCTATGGTGAGCTGGGCTGTATTATATTCTATGGGGGGCTACATTATATTCTATGGGGGCTGTATTAGATTTTATGAGAGAGGATTGCATCATACTCTTTGATGGGGCTACATCATATTCTATGGGGAGGTGGGCTGTATTAGATTTTATTACGAGCTACATTATATTCTATGGGGGGGGCTGTATTATATTTATTCTATGAGGGGTGATTGCATCATATTCTATGAGGGGGCTACATTATACTATATGAGGGGGATGTATTATATTCCATGGGGGGGATTACATTATAATCTGTGGGGTGGTTGCATTATACACTGTGGGGTAGCTGCATTATGCTCTATAGGGTGGCTGCATTATACTATATGTTGGCTGCATGCATTACACTGTATCGAGGACTATGGGGGGAATACATTATACTGTACTATATGAAGAACTATGGGGTGCATTATACTATGGGAAGTGATTTGTACTACATGGATGACTATGGCAATGCATTATACCTTATGGAGCACTATGAAGAGTGTATTATACTATATGGAGGACTATAGGAAGTGTTTAATACTATATGGAGGACTGAGGAGTGTATTTTAATATATGGAGGACTATAGGGAGTGTATTATACTATATGGTGGACTATAGGGAGTGTATCATACTATATGGAGGACTATGGGGAGTGTATTATACTATATGGAGGACTATGGGGCATATTATATTATATGGAGGACTATGGGGTGTGCATTTTACAATATGGATGACTGTGGTGCACATTATAATATATGGAGGACTATGGGGTGTATTATACTAAACAAGCAAAATGCTGCCTATTCATCGAGTGATTGGATTGTTTATGCCGGAACAGAACTCATTGTTCTCAGCAGCACATCGCCTGTGTAAACTGTAGATGTGCTGCTGATAACATAATACTGTATGGTGATCTGGGTCGCCCACCAGGGCCGTGGGGTACTCGGAGCCGGGCCCGTTGATTTCAATAGGAAGTGTCACAGTAGCGGTGACCCGGTCCGTGGCCCTGGGCATCCATGTAAAAGGGGTAGAGTGATGGGGAATAAAGTCATTGAGAGGATTTGTGACGCCACCTGTGGTTTCTGGTCAGTTTGACAAGCGCTGCAGGGTTGCTTCTCTGGGACAGATGGTGTGGTGCAGCTATGATGTTGTAGCCCTCCACAGGTAGGGCTGTAGTCCCAGGGAAGAGTAGATGAGGTTGGCAAATGAGGAGATAGTGAGAAGTAGATGGTGCAGTGTTAGGCACAGAGATGTAGCAGTGCTGAGTGAGATGGCGCAGGAAGAAGGCAAGGAGACAGATGAATGCAGTTCCAGTTCTTTTACTCACGTTCTTGGCACAGACAGGTGCCCGCTTCAATGCTGCGGTCTCCAGATTAGGGCTCAACCAACTCCCAGGCAGATGCAATCAACCCCTCCAGCTCTCCCTTTCGTGTGCCTGTTCTGAACGTCTCCACCCTAGCGCTTATACTGAAGTACTGGTGGTTGTGTGTTAAACCCAAGTTCCTCTCAGATGTTCCTTGGAACTCTACTTGTACGGCAGACAGCTGTAGCCTGCTTCGGGGACTCCTTGCTATCAAGTCCCGGCTCACTCACGTTGCTGTTGTTCCCCCAAGTCTTGGGTGCGAATAAAGTGGTGACAACTTCTATTCCTCCGGTGTCTGCTGCAGGACCATCAGTATCCATACAACCTCGGGGACCGGACCCCGGTCATGCGCTTAGATCTTGAGGAAGGGCTTCGCTCCGACCCTAATCCTTAGTTCCCTTCTTCTCCTTACGTTCCGCACTAATCTTTCTTCCTTCTGGAGAATCAGGCTTTCTAGTTCTCTTTCCCGTGCCAGCAGCTCCAGGTCACTGAAGTCTGCTGCAGCACCTCCTTCACTCCATCCCTCTCAGGGGATCTTCTCTCACAGACTGACCTAGTCCTAATATTCTCCCACTCTCATGTGCAGTCTAAGCTCTACCCACCTCCCAGCACTCTTCGTGTTCCAAGCAGGGAGCCACCAAAGGTGCTTTGCTACACTACTATGTTGTGTGGGATGCAGGTGTTGGAGGCTGGTCAGGTGTTACCATCTTACCTGGAGAGTGGGATACTACAGCTCAGGAGGAGGTGCAGTACCTCTGAACCCTCAGGGGCGTCACAGATCTATTAGTGATCCATTAGTGATAGAATGATGATGTCAGAACATTCTCAGATGGTGGAAAGAGACCGGGAAACAAGTGTTGAACGATTTCGATTTTGTTGATCACGCTTGTTTATCGGCCTGAACTCAGCGCATGTAAATACAACCGAAATGCTTCTGTGTGATGTGCAGTATGTTAGCATTTGGGGCCCCATTTTAAACTTCGCCTAGGGCCCCACTTTGCCTAAAACCGGTCCTGACCATCAGTACATGAATGCAGTGCCAGAATCACCATCAGTACATGAATGCAGCACCAGAACCACCGTCAGTAAATGTATACAGCACCAAGCTTAGTACAGAGATCAATTGTAATGCCTAGTCAGTCGCATATACAGTTGTATTGCTTGAACCTGCAATTCCCAGTATGTCCTTACCAATGGTAAGGAGATGCTGGGAGTTGTTACCAGCCATCATCAGACTTCCAAATACAGGAACCATAGCACTGAAGAGACGTAGTATCACAAATAAAGGTTTGCGTCCGGGTACCTTATAGATGACATCTTCTCTGATTCAAGTTGCTTCCATTTCTTTTGTCTCCGTGTAGCACTGACACCCTGAGATTTTCCACCCATAGCATATCACTGCAGGCTTCCCTCTTCTCTGTCTTCAGCAGCACATCCTAAATTGGTGTGTGGCGCCTCTGAGGCTCAGTCGCCACAGAGGTACTGCACCTTCTCCTAAGGTGTAGTGCCCCATCACCTAGGTAAGTTGGGAGCTCCTTTCCACACTCCAACACCTGCACCCACAGGATAGTTCAGCAATGGACCAGATTGCGGCTCCATGCTTAGAGGATAGCAGAACACCTTTCGTGGGTCCTTGCTTCGTAACACGAGATGTGCTGGGAGGTGGGTGGAGTTAGATATACAGTGCCTACAAGTAGTATTCAACCCCCTGCAGATTTAGCAGGTTTGATAAGATGCAAATAAGTTAGAGCCTTCAAACTTCACACAAGAGCAGGATTTATTAACAGATGCATAAATCTTACAAACCAAAAAGTTATGTTGCTCAGTTAAATTTTAATAAATTTTAAACATACAAGTGTGGGTCAATTATTATTCAACCCCTAGGTTTAATATTTTGTGGAATAACCCTTGTTTGCAATTACAGCTAATAATCGTCTTTTATAAGACCTGATCAGGCCGGCACAGGTCTCTGGAGTTATCTTGGCCCACTCCTCCATGCAGATCTTCTCCAAGTTATCTAGGTTCTTTGGGTGTCTCATGTGGACTTTAATCTTGAGCTCCTTCCACAAGTTTTCAATTGGGTTAAGGTCAGGAGACTGACTAGGCCACTCCAACACCTTGATTTTTTGCCTCTTGAACCAGGCCTTGGTTTTCTTGGCTGTGTGCTTTGGGTCGTTGTCTTGTTGAAAGATGAAATGACGACCCATCTTAAGATCCTTGATGGAGGAGCGGAGGTACTTGGCCAAAATCTCCAGGTAGGCCGTGCTATCCATCTTCCCATGGATGCGGACCAGATGGCCAGGCCCCTTGGCTGAGAAACAGCCCCACAGCATGATGCTGCCACCACCATGCTTGACTGTAGGGATGGTATTCTTGGGGTCGTATGCAGTGCCATCCAGTCTCCAAACGTCACGTGTGTGGTTGGCACCAAAGATCTCGATCTTGGTCTCATCAGACCAGAGAACCTTGAACCAGTCTGTCTGAGTCCTCCAAGTGATCATGAGCAAACTGTAGACGAGCCTTGACATGACGCTTTGAAAGTAAAAGGTACCTTACGGGCTCGTCTGGAACGGAGACCATTGCGGTGGAGTACGTTACTTATGGTATTGACTGAAACCAATGTCCCCACTGCCATGAGATCTTCCCGGAGCTCCTTCCTTGTTGTCCTTGGGTTAGCCTTGACTCTTCGGACAAGCCTGGCCTCGGCACGGGAGGAAACTTTCAAAGGCTGTCCAGGCCATGGAAGGCTAACAGTAGTTCCATAAGCCTTCCACTTCCGGATGATGCTCCCAACAGTGGAGACAGGTAGGCCCAACTCCTTGGAAAGGGTTTTGTACCCCTTGCCAGCCTTGTGACCCTCCACGATCTTGTCTCTGATGGCCTTGGAATGCTCCTTTGTCTTTCCCATGTTGACCATGTATGAGTGCTGTTCACAAGTTTGGGGAGGGTCTTAAATAGTCAGAAAAGGCTGGAAAAAGAGATAATTAATCCAAACATGTGAAGCTCATTGTTCTTTGTGCCTGAAATACTTCTTAATACTTTAGGTGAACCAAACAGAATTCTGGTGGTTTGAGGGGTTGAATAATAAATGACCCTCTGAATAAACTTTTCACAATTTAAAAAAAAATTAAACAAAGAAATAACATTCTTTTTTGCTGCAGTGCATTTCACACTTCCAGGCTGATCTACAGTCCAAATGTCACAATGCCAAGTTAATTCCGAATGTGTAAACCTGCTAAATCTGCAGGGGGTTGAATACTACTTGTAGGCACTGTAAAAGAGTGGGAAAGTTTAGAATTACAGTTCAGTCTGGAGGGGAGTCTGACAGAAGGTCAGTCAGAGGAGGCTGGAGGAGAGGAGGCTGACAAGAGGTCAGCCTGAGGGGAGCTCAAGGCGGAGGAAGGCAGTCAGTCAGGCGAGGCTGAGGACTGGTCTTAGTGGAACGAGCTCCCTAGGAAAGGAACAGAAGGAGAAAGACGCAGAACTACAACCTAAGCTTCCATAAGAGAGAGAAGGAACAGCGTGGAACGAAGGAGTAGGAGAACAGAGAGGAGTTGTGGGTTGGAAGAGGAACCCTGCCTATAGGTTCTCAGCGCAAGGCCGGGGCCCGATCCCCGAGGTTGTATGGACACTTATGGTTCTACAGCAGACACTGGTGGAGTAGTTGGCAGTAAATGCATTACTCCCATCCAAGACTTGGGGCACAACAGCATCTGTATAGGGAGCCGGGACTCAGGATAAAGGGAGTCCCCAAAGTAGGCTACAGCTGTCTGCCATACAAGGAAGAGTTGTTAGGAATATCTGACAGGAGGAACTTCAGAGTACCACAGTACTGGAGCTCTTCGCACTAAAAGCCGCAATAGAGGAGTCGTTCAGGAAAGGTACATGTTGGCGGAGTGTTGGAGAGGAGAAGCCTGACTTGCCCGGGAGGTTGATTGAGTCTCTGACCCGGAGGACACGGCACGGAGACAGGCACCAGTGTGTACCAAGAACTGTGAGTAAAGCTTTGGAACTATGAGCCCTGGTGTTTTCCAGTCATTGTGCGCCAACACCGTCAGCACCGCTACATCTGGGTATCCTCCTTTACACTACCTGTGCCTATACACTGCCCTGGGGTTACAGCTTCACCTGTGGGGAGCTACAGTTGTGGCCAAAAGTATTGACACCCCTGCAATTCTGTCAGATAATACTCAGTTTCTTCCTGAAAATGATTGCAAACACAAATTCTTTGGTATTATTATCTTCATTTAATTTGTCTTAAATGAAAAAACACAAAAGAGAATGAAGCAAAAAGCAAAACATTGATAATTTCACACAAAACTCCAAAAATGGGCCAGACAAAAGTATTGGCACCCTCAGCCTAATACTTGGTTGCACAACCTTTAGCCAAAATAACTGCGACCAACCGCTTCCGGTAACCATCAATGAGTTTCTTACAATGCTCTGCTGGAATTTTAGACCATTCTTCTTTGGCAAACTGCTCCAGGTCCCTGATATTTGAAGGGTGCCTTCTCCAAACTGCCATTTTTAGATCTCTCCACAGGTGTTCTATGGGATTCAGGTCTGGACTCATTACTGGCCTCCTTAGAAGTCTCCAGTGCTTTCTCTCAAACCATTTCCTAGTGCTTTTTGAAGTGTGTTTTGGGTCATTGTCCTGCTGGAAGACCCATGACCTCTGAGGGAGACCCAGCTTTCTCACACTGGGCCCTACATTATGCTGCAAAATTTGTTGGTAGTCTTCAGACTTCATAATGCCATGCACACGGTCAAGCAGTCCAGTGCCAGAGGCAGCAAAGCAACCCCAAACATTAGGGAACCTCCGCCATGTTTGACTGTAGGGACCGTGTTCTTTTCTTTGAATGCCTCTTTTTTTCTCCTGTAAACTCTGTGTTGATGCCTTTGCCCAAAAAGCACTACTTTTGTCTCATCTGACCAGAGAACATTCTTCCAAAATTTTTTAGGCTTTTTCAGGTAAGTTTTGGCAAACTCCAGCCTGGCTTTTTTATGTCTCGCAGTAAGAAGTGGGGTCTTCCTGGGTCTCCTACCATACAGTCCCTTTTCATTCAGACGCCGATGGATAGTACGGGTTGACACTGTTGTACCCTCGGACTGCAGGGCAGCTTGAACTTGTTTGGATGTTAGTCGAGGTTCTTTATCCAACATCCGCACAATCTTGCGTTGAAATCTCTTGTCAATTTTTCTTTTCCGTCCATATCTAGGGAGGTTAGCCACAGTGCCATGGGCTTTAAACTTCTTGATGACACTGCGCACGGTAGACACAGGAACATGCAGGTCTTTGGAGATGGACTTGTAGCCTTGAGATTGCTCATGCTTCCTCACAATTTGGTTTCTCAAGTCCTCAGACAGTTCTTTGGTCTTCTTTCTTTTCTCCATGCTCAATGTGGTACACACAAGGACACAGGACAGAGTTTGAGTCAACTTTAATCCATGTCAACTGGCTGCAAGTGTGATTTAGTTATTGCCAACACCTGTTAGGTGCCACAGGTAAGTTATAGGTGCTGTTAATTACCCAAATTAGAGAAGCATCACATGATTTTTCGAACAGTGCCAATACTTTTGTCCACCCTCTTTTTTATGTTTGGTGTGGAATTATATCCAATTTGGCTTTAGGACAATTCTTTTTGTGTTTTTTTCATTTAAGACAAATTAAATGAAGATAATAATACCAAAGAATTTGTGTTTGCAATCATTTTCAGGAAGAAACTGAGTATTATCTGACAGAATTGCAGGGGTGTCAATACTTTTGGCCACAACTGTATACCATCTATGCTGCAACACACCATCAGCCCCAGAGGATCTGCACGCAGCGTTGGCTTAACATCTTGCTTGCCAAACACCACAGGTGGTGTCACAAATTTTTCCATAAACTATATTACAAACCACCATTGATATTGGGCGCCCAGGGCCATGGACCGGGTCACAGCTGCCGTGACACATCCCACTGACACCGGCCCGGTACCGAGTACCCCACCGCCCTGGGACGGAGGGTGACCCAGGTGCCCTTAGGCTGTGTGCACATGTTGCGGATTCTGCTGCGTTTCTGCAGCGGTTTTGGCCCTGCGGAAACGCAGCAGTTCCGCAGACATGGTACAGTACCATGTAACCCTATGGCTTTTCAAAACTGCTGCGCTCACGCTGCGTTTTTTTCCGCGCGGTTTTGCTGCGGTTTACAAACCGCAGCATGTCAATTGTTTGGGCGGTTTCCGCAGCGGTTTCACACCTTTAACATAGTAGAGGTGTGAAACCGCAGGGCTAAACCACAGGAAAACCACAGGTCACTTTACCTGCGGTTTTACCTGCGGATCCGCACGGAAAAACCCGCAGGTGAATGTGCAACGTGTGCACATAGCCTTAGTAATAAAAGTATCATTATACTGCACCATAAATATAAATATCTCCCATGCTGCGTCCCTGAAAAATTGCCCCTCACTGTGCTTCCTGTACCAAATATTCTCCTCACAATGCCCTTCTCCATAGTATCCCCCAAACTAACACTTTTCATAATGTCTCCCCAAATTACACCTTTCCATAATATCTCCCCCACAATGCCTCTCTGCATAATGACCCCGTTCACGACCTCCCTAATTGCCTCATAATGTCCCCCATTGCCTGATAGTGTCCCCCATTGTCGCATTCCCCATTTCCCATAATGTCCCCACTGCTCCATAATGGCCCCATAGTGTCCTCCATTATGTCACCAATTACCCCATAATGGCCCCATAGTATCCTCCATTGCTCCATAAGTTTCCCCACTGCCTTTTAATATCCCCCATAATGGCCCCCATAGTGTTCCCCATTGCTCCATAATGGCCCCTGGAAAGTAACACCAAAAACAAAACAAACATTTCATTTTCGTCTCCTGGGGCCCCCAGCATACTCTGCGGCCCGGCGTCAGTAGCAGTGTGATGCCGTCAACAGCATGCCGCTGCATGTTGGGACAGGGACAGACGAGCGATGTTCTTCTCCAGTCCCGGCACCGCAGTTTTCAAATATATTCTCGTCACTGTGTAGAAGGTTCCTAGGGGTTCCTAGGGGGTCTGTTTCCGGGGGACAGAATTAGAGGACAGACGGCAGAGACTTCCAGAACGGTTGAGGGAGGAGCTAATATAAAAGGGGCGGAGGACGCTAGCGAGGGTGAGTCAGCAGATCGGCAGAGGAGGACCAGGAGATCTCATGCGCGCCAGAGAGCAAGAGCCTCCAGCAGCCACCAGAGAGGAAGACAGAGGCAGGAGAGACGGGAGGGAGACTCGCCGTGGGCCGCAGGGAGACGGCACCAAGCCGACCGACCAAAGAACACCGCTTCACTCCAGTCCGTGGCTGCGGCCTGTCCGCTGCCGCCCGCGGCCGTTGCCGCTCCACTCCAGCTCGCGGTTGCGGCCTGCCCGCTGCCACCCGCGGCCGTTGCCGCTACACTCCAGCCCGCGGCTGCGGCCTGCCCACTGCCACCCGCGACCGTTGCCGCTTCACTCCAGCCCGCGGCTGCGGCCTGCCCGCGGTCGCCTCATTCCAGCTCACGGCTGCGGCCTGCCCATTGCCGCCCACATCCGCCACCACCCTGCTTCAGCCCGCAGCTGGGGCCTGCCCCTTGCCATCCTTGAGACTCTCAGCACAGCCCCAGGCTGTGCCAGCGGCCTACCAGCCCCACTCCGCATCACTGCGGCTCGTCCCTGCCCGGGGGCTGCGGCCTCCATCCTCCCGCTAACAGGCGGTATCCCGCTGCCCCCGCGGGGGGTTACCCCGCCAAAGGACTCTCCTAGGGCCTGTTGTGCCCCCGCCTCGCCCGAAGCCTCCGCCAGATCCTCAGCAGCTGGGCCCAGCGGCTGCGACGCCGAAGCATCATCGAACAGCACGCTGTGGGACGCCAGGACGGCTAAGTGACACATAGTAACTAAGGACCTGTAGTCGGCCATACCGCGGCCCTATAGTGACCGGCCCTCGCCGGGTTAGTTGTGTTCTCATTACCCGTGTTTCTTTGTGTTTGGTCCCTATGAGGACAATTGTTGTTATCTTGTTTGGTTGCTCAGGATAGCCCCGTCGGCATCTATATATATAAAAGCCACCCCCAAAAGTTACATCTGTCTCGTGTCTCGTCACTGCATCCTGCGTACCTGCTGTACCTACAGCTGTTTCTGGACATAAGTAGCTACGTTTTTCCAATTTCTTACTCCTCCTAACATTTAAGTGCTCCCCTCATTTCCCTTCACAATTTCTTTTGCGCCTGACAGGCACAGCACAGACATCATATTTTTCCATGACATCCAGCAGCTTTGCAGAAATAAAGAGAACACATGGAGAATAAGAATGTGTGAAATTTACTTAATTTACTCTTATCTATACAATTTGCAGGGATTTGCATATTTCATTTTCTTTTCCTGCTTACAGACAAAGTGAAGATGATTTTTTTTACTACCTCCTCATGACCTAAATTCCGTCCACATATATTTTGTATGTGATTGTGTTGCTTCTGGCATTGTTAATTGGTGATTTTTTTTTTTTTTTTTATAATAATCTTTATTTTTATATAGCGCTAACATATTCCGCAGCACTTTACAGTTTGCACACATTATCATCACTGTCCCCGATGGGGCTCACAATCTAAATTCCCTATCAGTATGTCTTTGGAGTGTGGGAGGAAACCGGAGTGCCCGGAGGAAACCCACGCAAACACGGGGAGAACATACAAACTCCTTGCAGATGTTGTCCTAGGTGGGATTCGAACCCAGGACTCCAGCGCTGCAAGGCGCTAACCACTGAGCCACCGTGCTGCCCACATTGTTGCCCACTGCTGATTGTTTGGGTGTTTGACACAAAGTACTATGAGATTAGACCTGATCAAGTAGGTGAGTTTAAAAGGAGCCTCCGTCAGCACAAAATGACTTCAAACCAGGCAGAGGCACTCGGTGACTCGGTGCACCCTTGGGGTGGTCCACCAGTTTAGTGCACCTTCTCACCTACCTGTTTTCCATCTGTGACTGTCCTCCTCTACCTTGGTTGACAGCTCCAGCTTTACAGGGACTGAAGGACAGAGACAGATGACTGGAAGGATCTGCCACCGCTTCTCCCATCCCCTTTTTTGGACAGTCCCCAACTCCCCAAACCAAAACCCTTTCTCAATAGCCGACAGCAAAACCTTTCTTCTTTGCGACAAGAGGCCATAAAATTCATCTTTCCTAAAACAACATCATAACATTTGAATCTTTCCATGCCCATCTTCTTTGACCATGCTCCGATGTCAGAAAAGACCAATTGTTGTTCTCAACGTGACCGTAGGCTCATTTCCATTAATAATTGACTCGCTATGACAAGTAGGTGGAACATTTTTGGCCATGCCAAGGGTGCACCGAGTGCCTGAGCTTTGTATGAATAATCACTTCCAACAAGATATAGTCCCATATTAAGGCTAGAGGGGAACCTCAACCTCTGCGAGAGTCCCATTGAATTCCGAATGTGTTTGGAAGTTTGCGGAAGTCTCACATTTGTTCTAGATCAGTCGAGCCGAAGTACATTTCATACATTCTTATACCCCATGTATTCTCTTTATTTCTGCAAAGCTGCTGGATGTCATGGAAAAATGTGATGTCTGTGCCTGTCAGACGCAAAAGAAATTGTGAATTGAATGTTTGATTGAAAATTACATTGAAACTTACCATATTAGGCCGGGTCACACTTGCGAGTGCAATGCGAGAAACTCGCGTGAGTCTCTCGCCTCAATACCCGGCACTCGCGACCGGAGTGTGCTGCTATATGTATTTCTATGCAGCTGAACACTTCAATCCAAAGTGCTGGCGGCAGTGCCGGGTATTGTGGTGAGAGACTCACAAGTTTCTTGCATTGCACTCGCAAGTGTGACCCCGGCCCTACGGTCACTGCTTCCCAAATGCTCCCTGACCTGTAGATCTGAAATTGTATCTGGTCTGTTTAACAGACTCCGATCCAGCTGATGGTTCATCAGTGTGCCATCTGTGATTAATTTTGCAATGAATAGAAGAAGCTTTCTAATTGATCCATACTTGAAAATCACTGATGACCACAGTGATGGTAAAAATGGACACATGAACTAAACACTGATGAAACACTGATGACACCCTGATCAAACACTGATGACACTCGCATCCAAAACACTGCTGACACACGTACCGATTTTTTTGCATATGTGAAAAACACTGATGACTAAATGAGGCCTAAGGCCTCTTTCACACATCAGTATTTTTGATCAGTATTTCATCAGTATTTGTATGCCAAAACCAGGAGTGTCTCCAAAACAAAGAACAGACATCAGTCTTTCAATTATATTTTTTTCTTGGTAGATTCCATTCCGGGCTTTGGCATACAAACACTGATGCAAAATACTGACCAAATACTGACGTGTGAATGAGCCTTTACACTGTAAGATAATTGTGAACGAGCATTGTTAAAAACATCCATTTCAAGGTCATCTTGCAGTGTGAACGGGCTGCCGACCACACGATAAATGAGCAAAAGGCTCGTTCAACAGGTGAAAAAAGCAAAAATCGTTCTTGGTGGTGCATCATCCTAAGCTGATCTAAGGCCTCATTCACACTTCTGTATAAAACACATACATGAAAGACTCTTACCGCTATCATCAGTGTGTCATCAGTGTGTCCGTTTTTACCATGCGTGTCATCAGTGTTTTTCCAGTATGAACTAAAAAAAAATAAATGACAAAACTTCAACTATTCTTTACAGTGGACTGTACACTGATGCCAGCACTGTGCTGTACGTGTTTTTTACGGACTCATAGACTTGTATTAGTCCTTGTCATCCATGCTGCCAGATAAAAACTGACATGTCTCTGTGCATTTTGCCTGTACATAAAATCCGTGTAAAAACACAGACATGTGCATAGGGTATAATGGAAATACAGACGTGTGACAGAGGACTTAGGCCTCATTCACACATCAGTTTTTTGATCAATATTTCATCATTATCTGTATGCCAAAACCAGCAGCGTCTCCACAACACAAAACATGTGTCAGGCATTCAATGCAAGTTCTTCTCTGTAAGTTCCATTCCTGGTTTTGGCATACAAACACTGAGGTAAAATACTGAAGGTGTGAATGAGGCCTAGATTACTCAGTGGGCATGGTTTACTTTGGCCTGCCAGTAAACGACCACCGTTCAATGCAAGTTTACCAGTTGGCAGTGCTATCTTACCATCAGTCGATCCATGTAAACGAACCCTTAGGGTACCGTTACACTAAGCGATGCACCAGTGATCCCGTCAACGATACGACCTAGTAAGGATCGCTGGTGCGCCGCTAAATGGTCGCTAGTGAGCTGTCAAGCAGTCAAATGTACCCAACGACGCAGCAACGACTCGGCGGGATCGCTGGTGCGTCGCTTAGTGTCACACAGCAGCGATTCTGACAACTCCCGCCTGCATCCATGATTTCTGAGGCGCTAACGAGGTCGCTCGTCGGTTTCAAACACCGCGATGCATGCTGGCTAGTGGGACGCCAACGATCAAAAAATGGCCCAGGACATTCGAGCACGATCAGCGACATCGCAGCAGTGGCCTGGTCGCTGCTAAGTGTCACACGTAACAAGATCGCTGTCGCGTCACAAATCGGTGACGCATCAGCGATCTTGCTGCAATCTTGATTAGTGTGAAGTACCCCTTAAGCCCCCGTCGCTAGCGAGATCGCTGTGTGTGACACTGACCAGCGACCGGCCCCCCTGCCGGTTATCGCTGATCATCCTGGAATAGCCAGTACATTTTTTTGATCGCTGGTCTCCTGCTGGGCAGCACGCATCACTGCGTGTGACAGGCGGGAGACCAGCGATCAGCGCGCTGGTAACTAGGGTAAACGCAGGGTTTCTAAGGGGTGCTCGTCACTTAGAAACCCAATGTGTACGTTAGTTACCAGTGTGCTGATGCAGGGAGCTGGTAACCAAGGTACACATCGGGTTTCTAAGTGACGCGCGCTGCTTAGAAACCCGATGTGTACCTTAGTTACCAGCTCCCTGCATCAGCGCGCTGGTAACTAACGTACACAGCGACGCCGCGCGCTCGTCGTCGCTGTGCTGATCGCTGGTGAAGCTTCCTGTTTGACAGCTCACCAGCGATCAAGTAGCGACACACCAGCGATCCTGACAAGTTGATATCGTAGTCGCTATGTGTGACGGGGCCCTTAGAATGATAGGAGATGGTGGTTCAGTCAGTGAAACTCAACTTGTAAATCTCCCGGCCACATTATGATGCAGGTCTTAATAAATCACAATAAAATGCAAATTATCCCCCTGATTCAGTTGTCCCTCCAGGTTGTGTGGTATTATGCAAGGACTACTCGCTCATCATGGTCTTACGTGAAGAGGAGCAATTAGAGCTCTCTAATCTTACCAGGACAAAAGTGTCACCATCACCAGAGGACTTCAAAGAACAGGATCCCCCTCTCCTCTCCATTGTCACAGCTGAGTAAAGGGTGAGAAAGCCTGGAGGCCTCATCATTAATGGTCTGACATGTTCTCATCTACACCCTCCCTACCGGTCCCCAACCTTTATAGAAGACAAAACCTGTGATGACCCCATTGTTGGCCCTAATGGCACTGTATGAAGCAGTGATCATACTGTGATCTCTCTACATCTCAGGTGAGAAGTAGGTTCATCCAGAAATGGTCTCACCTGGAGAGCAGAAGTACAGATCATTGGACATTTCATGGCAATTGTCTTTTTTTTAGTTTTCACTTTGATTTCTGTTCTAGCAACACTTCCTCTGATTGACTGCTGTATACAGCTTCTCATTCCCAGTGGGTGGGAGAAAAGGCCAAGAAGCTTGTTTATAGACCTAGGTAAGGAACATAACAAATATATATTGAGCGACAGCCTCTCCTAGTGGCAAATAATCACATAACACAACACTGCAGCTAAATCAGCTTTTAGAGATTGCCGTCATGCTTCACCGCAGACTTGAGTCAGCATGCACTTAAGCCCCCACACACTTTAGGTACATGTCGGCTGTACCAGTCGGCCATCCACCAGCACCTATCTCACCCTCCGTTCCCATACACAGGAGCACTCGCCATGCCGAACGCTTCCGTGTTCTCATGAAAGAAGCGCTGCCAGACATATCTGGCGGAGGCTTATACCTTACATGCCGGATCCTTATGTATCCTGGCAATCATCTGTCATGTGCCCCCATACACACAAGTACATTAGCCAAAACTATCGATATCAGTATGGCGATCGCGTTCTTCAGTGGTGTAACTAGAGTCTAATGGGACTCAATGCAAGATTTGGAACAGGTCCCCTCACCTGATATACATATATGCCATGATGGAAGATTTTATACAGTATATGTCCCTCATTATGAATTACAAAAAAATGGTTAAAAAATAACCCAGAACGAGTATAAACCCTAAAAATAATTTTTATTTATTTATCTTTGTGGCGCCCCCAGGAGTATGGTCGCCACAATGGCATTGCCTTCCTCCAGGGAGGGTGATGTCATGCTTGGAAGCAATGAAGGGTCTCTCTAGCAGTTAACCATGTCATGCAACACAGTTTCCACTCCAGGTCAGCAGAGGGAGCTCTGAACCAGAATTGGGGGAGGAATGCTCTCTGAGGGCCAGGAAGGGGAGTGAGCAGTTAGTGAGAGGAGTGTAGATGTGTGGAGAGAAGCTGGAGGTTGAGCTGAGATGAGAGAGCTCCCTCCCAGTGATAGCGCATGATCTGGAGCCTGGTCTCCACGGTTGTATGGATACTGAAGGTCCTGCAACAGAAACCAGAGGAATAGGAAGCTGTAAATGCTCTATTCCCACCTAAGACTCGGAGGCACAACAGCGACTGGTGAGCCAAGAGAGATAGAGGGCTACAGCTGTCTGCCATACGAGGTAGATCCAAAAGGGAAGAAGGAGGAACGTCAGTGTAACACTGTACTGCATGTACCTCAAGCCAGCGCTAGGAAGGAGACTACACAACCCATCTGATAGAGAGATCCCTGAGTTGCTTCCAGGCTAGCCAGCTCCTGTGCCATCTGTAATCAGGACCCTGGACTGCGTCTGCCAAGTAAAGGTAAAGAAACTGCACCCTGTTGTGTCCTTGCCTCCTTCCTGCAACATCCTCAGCACTGCTACATCTCTGTGCCAATCACTGCACCCTCTTCCTAAACATTCCGCTACACTGCCCTGGGACTACAGCCAGGGCCAGACTGGGACTGAAAATCAGCCCTGGCAAACAAACCAAAGCAGCCCACATACAAATCGCTATTTTTAAATAGTAAATAAATGTATCTTCCATGCAACCTTTTCTGTACATCTTGTAGGTGAGAACAGTAAGGCCTCTTTCACACTTCAGTTGTTTGACGTCAGTCAAAATCCTCCAGGTTTATAAAAAAACGGATCCGCCTTTTTTTTGGTGGATCCGTTTTTTTTCCCCATAGACTTGCATTAGTGGTGGATTATGACTGATGGTCGTCCGTTGCATCTGTTTTTTGACGGATGTTTGTTTTTTAGCATCTGCCATCTGGAGAAGACAGACTAGGGAACGTTTTGTTCAATTATAAACTGCCAGAGCCAACAATACAACAGAAAAGTATTGTTTATAATTGAAGAATTGGGAGCCAGAGTTCGGCGGCTTACGCACCCGGATATGTTTGCCATCAAGGGCCCCAATACAATTAGGAAACTGGCATTCCTCCTCAAAGTCCCTTGATATCCTCAACCAGTCTTCCATCCTGGGCTCGGGCATGACGAGTTGATGGAGTCTTGACCATATTTCACTACATGTTGACCTGACTAAGCCAGAAATGGTAGATCTTCCAATGAGAAACTCATGGTGGAGGGCGGTATAAGACAGGCCAGTGGACAGGAAGCTGAAGAACAACAGAAATGGAACATTTTAGAATGCACAAATTAACCAAAAAACAGGTACATACATAACAAACTTGGTAGGATTTCAGATCTACTAACACACATATATTTGGTTGCACAATGAGTTAGTGATATTCAGTACATCTTACACATAACATTCTGGTCTGTAAGTTTCAACATATCTGGAGTAAGATGAGGGCATTAAAATTAGTCCATGAAGCAAAATACACATACTTTGGGCAACACATCATGAACATAGAGAATGTGGTTGTGTAGTACATACCGTATTGTGAGTAGAAGTCGCTCCTCTGCAGATATGGCTTTGCGCATCCTTGTATCCTGAAAGGTTATCCCAGGGCGCACGGTCTCCAAGAGTCGATCAAATGTTGCAAGGCTCATGCGACAGTATTGGTAGAATTTAGCCGGATGCTCCCGCAGAGAAGAATAGAGGGGATGAAAATGACCTCTTGTGAGTCGTTGCCTCAAAAGTGGATGGACCCACATGCGTCTCCTCCTCCGCGGATCCACTGTCACTGGGTATGGTTGGCCAAAGCGGCGTGACAAAAGCCAGTTGAAGAGAACCTGCTCAGTTGTGTTGAAACTCAGTCTGTCTGCCATGTTGCACATACAACAGCAACACACCTAGTGAAGGCAAGGTCACAAATGGACAGAATGGAGGCAGCCACCTGTTCCTGAGCCAATAAATAGCGTGCAGGCTAATGATTTAAATAGTTAGCAGGCCTCAAAACCGTTAAATGTCCATTTTGCAAGGCTGCGAGAAAATCTTGCCATACGGATTACATACGGATTCCATACGGATGCTGACATGCGCAAAATACGCGACCACACCTTGCTTACGAATGACCTACGGAGCACTATTTAGGGGTCATTCATACGTATTACGCATGTAAACTACGGACCGTATTTTGCGTCGGTTAGTGTGACCCCGGCCTTACGGCGTGCATAATGCTCACTGTCCGGCTTCAGCAGCCTGCAGTAATATGAAGTCACTGTAGAACTGTGTGTGGGTGCCAGAAAGCTCCTTTAAGAAAATTTGGGTTTAAAATGACAAGAGTATTCACAATGATCAAAATGGTCAAAGTTGATCATGTCTTACTGCCATATTACTTGCACGAGGATCCTATCGCAATGCTTGGACTGGCCGTCAACTCTTCTGACCTGAATGTGACAACTGCATAGAAATATATGCTGTCACGCTCAAATCAGGAGAGCCCACGGCCAGTCCGAGCATTGTGATAGGATCCTCGTGGAAGTAATATGACAGTCTAAGGCTATGTTCCCACATTGCAGAGATGCTGCGGAAATTTCCGCAGCATTTCTGCAACTACCGCCGCTGGAAAAACATATGTGAATTCGCATGCGTTGTTCCGCAGAAAACTTGCGCGTGCGGAATTCAAGCGCATTCCAAGCGATTTGAAGCATCGCTTGGAATGTGATTGACAGGTTGGTCACACTCGTCAAACATAGTGCTTGACTAGTGTGACCAACTTTTTACCATTGAGGCCGCCTATGCAGCATCAGTAGTAAAAGATATAATGTTGAAAATAATAATAAAAACAAATTGTGATATTCTCACCTTCCGACGTCCTGCGCAGCGTTCCCGATCCTCGTGATGTTCCCATTCCCAGTAATGCCTTGCGAGACCTTTGATGACGTAGCGGTCTCATGATACTGTAGCGGTCTCGCGAGACCGCTACGTCATCACAGGTCCTTGCCGCAACGCATTACTGGGAACAGGAGTTGGCAGGAGCATCAGTAAGGCTGCGCGGGACGCTGGAAGGTGAGTATAATCCGATTTTTTATTTTAATTCTTTTTTTTACAGGGATATGGTACCCAGGGCCCAGAGGACAGTCTCCTCTCCTCCGGACCGTGGGTACCATCCGCACATGATCGGCTAACTTTTCGCTTGGTGGGCATAGCCACATGCGGAAAGTAAGTAGATCAATGCATTCCTATGGGTGCGGAGTCGCCGTGATTCCGCAAAAAGAATGAGCATGCTGCGTATTTTTCCGCAATGCTATTCCGCCGCTAGAAAAAATCCGCAGCATTAGCACAGCATTGCGGCATGCCATAGGATTTAATGGGGTACGTTCTGTATGTGTTTTTGCAGCGTTTTCGCGGTGAAAAATGAGGCAAAAACGCATACAATCCGCAACGTGGGTACACAGCCTAACTACACCCTTAGGCTGGGGACACTCTCTGTCAGAGTTTGAGCCGAATGTCATTTTAGTGTGATCTGATTCCCTCGTATGAGTGAATCAAAGCATAAGTGTGGAGAAGTTGGAGAACTTAATTTTTCCATCTTGTACATTGTCTTTGTGTCCATAGTAATCAAACTGCACTCGGATGACATCCGAGCACAGTCCGATCTTTCACTCGCACCCATAGACTTGCGAATCGGCATGAGAAAAAAAAATCGCACCTCTGCAGTGCCCCATAGTATAACATTGGGACGAGCGCTAAGCAATAAAATATCAGGTGCCACTCAACTGTGTTATATGCCAGTGTGAGCGAGCCCTAAATAAGAGATTATCTGCCGCCACCTTGTGGTCATATTGTTTAATACAAGCTGGGTATCACTCTCCACTCCTGGCTGAGGTTGATTAAACTGGATAGACAGAAATGGTTGCATTATTTTGGAGAATTTTTTGACAACTAAGGGTTTCCAGAATTTACCATGCTTTTGTGTGCGTAAAAAAAGCCAAACACCACCAGAAAGGAGGTCAATTAGAGTTAAACGTTTGCCTCATTCAAGTGTATTGAACAGCCGAGCACCGTTTCTCGACTATTCATAGAGATTCTGGGACAGAGTACTTAGCAAGGGGCATACAATGTAATGTGAACATTCTCTAACTATCTCCCTCCTGACAGTTGGGAGGTGCAGCACATACCCGCTCTCCACGCTCAGTTGCAGGTTCTTCCTGGGTTTAGCCAGACCTCTGCATCTACCCTGTTCCTAATACATGATGCCCAAACCATCAGCTGTCAGGTTTCCTTTAACACCTTTGGCAAAAATTTAGCAATTTTCAAACTTACAAAATTTACCAAAGGATTTTTTTAGGCACCACATCACATTCGAGTGACTTTGAGAGGCCTATATGACAGAAAATATCTCAAAGTGACACTATTCTAAAAAAAAAAAATGCAGCCCTCAAGGTGCTCAAAACCACATTCAAGAAGTTTATTAACCTTTCAGGTGCTTCACAGGAATTTTTTGAATGTGGAAGGAAAAAATAAACATTTAACTTTGTCAAAAATTTTTACTTTAGACCCAAATTATTTTTATTTTTGCAAGGGTAACAGGAAAAAATAGACCCCAAAATTTGTTGTGCTATTTTCCCTGGGTATGCCGATAGCCCATATGTGGGGAAAACTACTGTTTGGGTGCACAGCTGGGCTTTGAAAGGAAGGAGGGCCATTTGACTTATTGAATGTAAAATTTGCTACAATAATTAGCGGACACCATGTTGTATTTAAAGAGCCTCTGATATGCCTAAACAGTGGAAAAAACACAATTTTGGATACTAGACCCCTCTGGAAATTTATCTAGATATGTGGTGAGCACCTTGAACCCCCAGGTGCTTCACAAAAGTTTATAACATCGAGCCGTGAAAATACAAAAAAATAAAAATTTTCCCACAAAAATGTTTTTTAGCCCCAAATTTTGCATTTCCATAAGAGTAATAGGAGCAATTGCACCATACATTGAGCCATGAAAATAAAAAAAATCTCATTTTTCAGGCAAAAATGTTACTTTAGTCCCAATTTTTTTTTTATTTTCACCAGAATAGCAGGAGAAAATTGACCCCAAAATTTGTTGGGCAATTTCTCCTGAGTATCGCAGATACATCATATGTGGGGATAAACTACTGTTTGGGCTCATGGCGGGGCTCAGAAAAGAAGTGATATTTTGGAACGCAGAGTTTAATGGAATGATCTGCCGGTGTCATGTCTCGTTTCGAGAGCCCCTGATGTGCCTAAACAGTGGAAAACCCCCACACGTGACACCATTTTGGAAGCTAGACACATCATGACTGTATCTAGATGTGTGGTGATCACCTTGAACCCCCAGCTGCTTCACAGAAGTTAATAATGTTGAGCCGTGAAAATCAAAAAAATCTAATTTTTCCCACAAAAATGTTATTTTAGCCCACAAATTTTTATTTTGCCAAGGATAGCTGGAGAAAATGGACCCAGTGATCATATTGACACTACAGGTGGGTCACAGAATTTTATACCATTGGGCAATGAAGAAAAAAAAAATTACATTTTTACCACTAAAATTTTGTTTTAGCCCCATGTTTTACATTTTCACACTGGGAAATGGGTAAAAATGGCACCAAAATGTGTCCCACAATTTCTGCTGAATGTAAAAATACCCCATATGCGGCTGTACAGTCTTGCTTAGCCAATAGCACTCCGTCCCTCCCGAGTCTCGCTATATGGCAAAGCAGTACTGTTATACAGGAGGCATCCTGGAGCGCAGAATTTTCTATAATCGTTTGCGGACTCCATATACAGAACCCCTAAGTGCTAGAAGAACAAAGTTTTCTCTCAAGTAACCCCATTTTGGAAATTATACCCCTTTAGGAATTTATCTACAGGTGTATTGATGATTTTGACTCCATAGGTGGTTTCCAGAATCAAGCGGCAGAGGATGTTGCTGAGTGAAAACTGCAAATTGCCATTGTACAAGTGCGTTGTAGAGCCCATACATTGTGCCCAGCTCATGCACCCCATAAATAAGGCGGTCTCTCATCGCTACAGAAATGCAAAACATGTGGACACTAACTGTGGTTTAGGCACACTAGGGCTCAGAAGGGTGGGGGGAATTTGGATTTGGGAGCACATAATTTGATTAATTTCTTTTGTGGGCGAGGGCCATTTCGCTTTTC
The DNA here is from genome assembly GCF_039654945.1 of Dendrobates tinctorius. NCBI lineage: Eukaryota > Metazoa > Chordata > Amphibia > Anura > Dendrobatidae > Dendrobates > Dendrobates tinctorius. The sequence goes on from NW_027361772.1 coordinate 20,247,260, forward strand.
CAGAGCCTTTGTGCTACCAGTAACGTGGAAACCCCCTATATTCCCGTTAACAGATGGATGGACCTGAGTGGAGACTTGCTTTTTTTGTGGATTGAGTTGAAGTTTTTCTTGGGAACATTTTACATGAAGTTTGGTATCACATTTATCCTGTGCTCTGCTCTGGGCACTTACATCAGAGTTTCCCTCCACGTGATATTAGAAGTTTTAGGGCACTTCCTTCAGAGGATCCTTAACCCATTTTGGAATAAGAGGGTTATATAGCCAAAGAACTAAGTATCTCTGATGTTGAATCGGATTATATTTTATTGGCTAATTAAAATGCAAAATTTTATAAAAGAAAATAAAAACATTAAAACAATTAAAAAAAAACCACACAACACGTTTCGGCCAGGTAGACCTTCATCAGGTGTAACCAGGCTACATGGTCGAAGCTCGTTATTTTTTTTGTAAATGTTTTAATGGCCGAAATGCATTTTTTTTTGTAAATGTTATAATTTTTTATTGTCTTTTATAAAATTTTGCCTTTTACTTAGCCAATAAAATATCACCCTTTGCAAACTTTTCCCAGTGTTGTGCATCCTTGCACAACCACACCTGGTGAGCAAAATTCAAGTTGTACTTTTCTCACCAGGTAAGATTGACTCATCTACTATGCTTAGATAGTGCTCTCCCTTTCTTTCCCCTCATCCTCTCTTTCCCAGGACCTCATTCACATCAGAGTTTCCCTATAAATCTCAGAGTAACGTAATTCAGATGAAATTACTGAGAGATCAATTCACTATAATGAGGCAGCAGAGTTAGTCTCGACTCTGGCCTCTGTTCAGCGGTGTCCTTTTCAGAATGGACCAAACTGTGGCCAACGGCACTTTTATGCACTCCTCATAAAAATATGGAAACCGCCGGATCACAGGCCCTATGGCATTCACAGTGCCTCCAGCTGCCTCATTATAGGGAGTCTTAAGCCAGAGGTTCTGTCTGAATTACTAATTTCAGAGATTTACAGGGAAACCCCGGTGTAAGAGCTCAGCGCAGAGCGCAGGATAAATGTGCTCCGAGCCTTACTGCGATCTTTGGAGGCAGAATAACAAATCAAAAGCATGGCAAGAATTGATTTTATTTATTTTTTACGCCATTCCTCGTGCGGTATAAGTGATTAGACGACTTTATTGTTCGAGTCGATGCGATTACAGCGATACCAGATTTATAACGGGTTTTTATGTTTGGCTGCTGTCACACACTAAAAGACACTTTTTTTTTCAAAAACAAGTTTTTGTATCACCATATTTTGAGAACTATAATTTGTCCATATTTCTGCTGACAGTCATGTGAGGGCTTGTTTTTTGCCGGACAAGTTAGCATTTCTATTGGTACCATTTTCGGGCACATGAAATTTTTTGATTGTTTTCTATTCCAATTTTTGGGAGGAAGAATAAACAAAAACCTACAATTCATGAATTGTTTTTTTTTGGTTTTTGTTTTTTTATTCCTTTTCGCGTGTGGTAATATTGATAGGGCAGCTTTATTCTTCGGGTCAGTACGACAGTACGATTACAGCAACAGCCCATTTACATTTTTTTATTGAAAAAAATTATTATTTTTCCATCGCTTTAGTCTGAGAGCTATAGCTTTTTATTTTTCAGCTGATGGAGCTTCATGGCGGCTTGTTTTTTGTGGTATAAGGTGATGTTTATAGCGATACCATTGGTATTTCCATTTGTCTTTTTGATCGCGTTTTACTCCAATTTTTGTTTGGCGGTATGATGATAAAGCATGATTTTTTGTCTTTTTTTTTTTTTTACTATGTTCACTAAAGGGGTTAGCTAGTTGTACAGTTTTATAGGTCGGGTCATTACAGATGCGGCAATGCCAAATATGTGTAATTTTATTGTTTTTCGTGTTTTTTTATAATATTTATTTATGGGTGCATGGTCTATGGTCATAAAGGGGTTCATGGATATGTTTGTACAGACTATTTGACAAAGATTCTGGAGCAGTTCTGCTCTCATTTCCATTTTAATAAAACCCACTTCAAATATTTTTTTAATAAGTTTCTTATTCATTTATCTTGGAAAACATGTCTAGAGTGCACATGGTGCTGTTTTACTCCATTTGCTTTTTCCAGCATAGGAAATAAGCAATAGGTCATTTCTGCCTAAAAATAAGTTTCAGATTTGGCTACTAAATATTCTAAAAGCAGAAACAAATACTCCCTACACAAAAGCAGCATAAAAATAGCATTAAAAACCACCAAACAATTTGAGCAGGCCTTTATTTTTAGGACATATAAACAATTCTTGAACCAACCTCATTACAAACAGTTCTACAACTGTTCATAGCATACATACAGAATCAACCTCATTACATATATACAGCACCAGAATAAATATTAGTACAACACTGAAGCAAAGCTCAGTACATTGCTAAAGGATTTGAACAAAGATCATTACAAGAATACAGTTCAAAACCAATCTCATAGCATACTCACAGAATCAAGGTCATACATATACATAAATACAGCACCACAACCAAGTTCATAACATAAGTACAGCGCTGAATCCAAGCTCACAATCTAAATACAGTTTTATAACCATTGCACGCCATTACACATATACAGCACCAGAACAACACAGAGCCATTACATCAAGCATCAAGCTCAGTATATAAATGCAGCACCATAATCAAGCTCAATACATAAATGCAGCACCATAATCAAGCACATTACTATGCTTAGTACATACATACAGCACCATAACCAAATACAGAACATAACTACAGCACCACTACCTACTTCGTTACATAAATATAAGACAAATCCAATGAACATAGTGGGTGGAGAGATAGAATAAAGTGATATTGGACAAAGCCACAATCTCACACAACCAACGAAATTAATGACAATAATTGACCAACTGTAATAGTACACAGACAATCAAGAGAACAAGAATCCAGTCATAAGGTCAAATAGCAAGTAAAAACAATTTTATTAGTATATAAAAATATACAGACAAACATGCACAAAGTAGGGCTAGGAGATGAAACATGGTCATTACAGCCACACACAGGAGTCCCAAGGTAGGTATGTCACAAGGAGGTATACATAAACATTATAATAGTGTAAACATATCACATCACTCATGAAATCATGCACAGTGGCAATATATTGCAGGGTACCCAAATCAGGCAAATGTGCCAGGAACAAACACTAGGCCCCATCCATCAAATAGGATAATAGCGCTAATAGCCCACCATAATAGTAGAAATATATACAGGTACCTTATAGAAAGTGGAGCGACCTTCCCGGACAGTCCTACCCATCCCGACGCGCGTTTTGGCGTACCTTCTACATAAATGTAGCACCATACCAAAGCACAGTAAATAAATACAGAACCATAACCAAGCTCATTGCATGAATGTAGCACAAGTACACATAATGTAGCACATAGTACATACATAAATATAGCAACATTACCAAGCTCATTACATAAACATGACAGCGTAACCAAGCACAATGCATAAATAAATCACTATAACCAAGCTCATGCATAAATACACCACCAGAACTAAGTTTGGTACATAAATACAGCACCATAACCAAATTTATTACATATACACCACACTAGAACCAATCTCAGAACATAAATACAGCAGCAGAACCACCATCAGCACATGATTTCAGAACCAGGATCACCATTAGCTTATAAACGGCATCAGAACCAGTCTCAATATATGTAAACAGGACCACAGCCAAGCTGGTACAGCATCTGAACCAAGCCTATTGCAAAAATACAGGAGAGATCAATTGGACTCATCCTCGCTTGTAAAGGGAAAATGGTGGAGTAAGTTATAAAGCAAGGTATGCTCCAATGTGTCAGGGTGATTAGGTTATTTTATCACTGGTACTTAACTGTGCCCCAGATAAATATTTAATACTGACTGTTGAAACTTATAGTCCAATTTAGAGAATCACAAGTCTAATGCAAATTCTAATGGGCTCTAAACAAAGCATGGGGTTCCTGTGCACACACCTGTTTCTACTTTGAGACAATACCTTGTATTAGCCACTAGGCGGCAGTAGACTATTAGTAGTAAATGTTCAATAGCGCCATTATTTTCTTACACTATGGCTCATATGTTCATGACGATGAGTTTTTGGGAGTGGATTTTTCACACAGAAAAGAATTGCTTTAAAAAAAAACCCACTACTTTAGGTGTCATTTTTTGTGTGTTTTGTATGAGGCATTTTTTTGCTTTCAGTTTGGAGTATTTTTTCAAGCAGACATGCCTCAAGAACTTACAAGTTTCTTCTGTGTTTCCATGTATATGTGTGTTTTCTCAAGATCAGGTTCTTCTCTAAATACGTAATTCTGGCATTTTATTTTTTTTCTCGCTTCGCCGTTTACCAATCAAATTAATTTATTTTATATATTGATAGATCAGACTTTTTTTTTACAAATGCACCGATCAAAAATATGGACCATCGTTCACAGGAGGATCGTAATGACAGGCATGGGGGTGTTCAGCAGGATCCAGGTTGTCATAACAACCCATCGGCGCCCCAAGATCACATTAAGGGTGCATCGATGGGCATGTTGAATGATGCGCCCCACTGCCAGCTCATGTTAAATCCTGCTGTCACAGATTGTCAGCGGGATTTAACAGGTTAACAGTTGCAGGTGGAGCTCCACTCCACCCGCGGCTGTTACAGGCACATGATGGCTGATTAAATTAGCCATATCTGTGTGGGGAAAGATGTGGGCTCGCCGTGCAAGTCTGAGAGACAGCATATGACGTAAGTTTGTGTCATGTGTCACATAGGGGTTAATAGGAAAGCACAACAGTGGTGCGCACGGTACTGCTTTTTTACAAGTTTTCTTCAGCATGGAAAAAGAAGAAACATGTAAATTCTTCAGGCATTTCTGCCTTAAAAGCAGACCTGAATTTGATCAGTGAATGAAAAGGGTGTGCTCACATTCAGTTTTTTTTAATATGGATATTGGAGTGGATTCTTCTTTAGAAGCCTCAAGCTGTTAAAAGATGCTTAAAAGCCTGAATATATGAACAGTAAGTCATTTTTACATAGAAATGCTTATCTTCATTCTTTTGAGTGTTTAGATAATAAATTTCCTTGTGCACACAACATTTTTTCTGGCAGGTTCCTCTCTGAAAGCCGCCTTATGCCTCTTTCACACGTCCTAATTCTCCCAGTGGTTCTCAGCCTGGATGGATGCATGTTAGCACCATCCAGGATGAAAACTGTTTCTCCCCCAGACATGGATTATGGTGTGGGACTTAACGACATTCAGATGAGAGATACTGTTGTTTTTTATTTTTGTCTTTTTACAGGAGACATTGGCTTCAATGGAATTGGCATTAGGTGAGTATAACTGTGTTTGTTATTTTTAAATAAAAAAGGAAAAGTGTGTTTTGTTTTATTTCTAATAAAGGACTTTATTCTGGCTGTGTCTTTATTCACAATGCAACTATAAGATTAGTAATGGATGGGTGTCTTATAGACTCTTCTCCATTACTAACCCATGGGCTTGATGTCACCTTACAATACAAAGGTCACATCAACCCTGCAAATATTAGCCCGAACTTGCCACCACTACAGGGCAAGTGGGAAGAGCCGGGCAAAGTGCCAGAATTGGTGAATCTAGTAGATGGGCCTTTTCTGGTGTGTTTTGTTTTTATTTTAAATAAAAGACTTTATTCTTGCTGTGAGTTTATTTACAATACAACTATAGGATTAGTAATGGAGATGTATTTTTTTAAAACCTGTAGTGAAAAAAAATGTAGCAAAAGAAAAAACACTCAAAAAACACTCAAAACACCGAATATAAGAACATTCAAAGTGATTTAACATGAATAGGAAGAGTTGTTCAAGTGTTTTTAAGTGACTTTTTTTAAAGCATTTTTTGGACAGATTCCCTTCCAAAAACACTTAAAAAAAGCTCTGTGCACATATTCTAATTTGATTTCCTAAAGATAACATTGGACAATTTTAAAAAGGGTATTTGGGATTGGGGTTTTCAGCTACACAATGAAACAAGCCCCGTTAAAAAAAATTCTGGTGATATTGGTGCTCCATCAGCCTGCCGCTAATGGGCTGCGGTGGTCACATCCCCGGACATCCCTGTTTTGTCTGAGGGAAGTGTAAGCAAAGACAAAGTGATAAAAGGGTATATGCACACTGAGGTTTATGTAGGAGTTTTGTGGAGCAGGTCCGCTTTAAACAACTGCCTGAAAATTGTTTCAAAAATTCTTAAAAGTCTTATCCTATTCATTTCTATTTGTACAAGAACTTTGCAGATGATTTGTTTAGTTTTTTGAGCATTTTTTTAGATTTCTTCAGGTTTTAAAAAAGCCTGGTGGGAAAAAAGAAAGTCACTTATTTGAAGTTTATCCCCCGTATGATTAAACAGCGTATAGTTTTTAACATTCCTTCAGAATCTGCCTCAAAGAAGTTTTTCAACAGCTCTTCAAGGAAACAAAAAAAATAGATAAAAGAAATTCCTTACATGGACAGCAAAATGGATTTCCTACAGAAATGAATTGCAAAAGTCTGATGAGTTTTTGAAGCAGTTTTTGAGGAGGGTTTTGGAGAGGATCCACTGAAAAAAACTCAGCGTGGAATCTGCCTGAGAAAAAAAAGCTGTGTGCACCTACACGATGGGTACGTGCACCACAATGTCTTTTACATGCAGGCAAATCCTCTGGGTTTCCCAAGAGGAAGTTTCTTCAGGAAACTCTGATGGATTATTTCCTTTAGCATCGTTTTGTCTTTTTATGGTCGTTTTCTGATAGCTTTTTTGTTGTTTTTGTCACCCTCGTTTTTTTGAGCCATCCAGTGCCTTGTATTGTAAAGTATAAGAGCATCTTCGGATCGGAAAACGGCTGAAGAACGGCCAGATCACTTTTTAAGCCTTGGACTGCATTCAGAGGACATCCGAGTGCAGTCCGATTTCAGCTCCTATACTAAGCACTTCTGGCCTCTGGCGGAAGCAGTAACAGTGATGCACCCCCACCAATCAGATATAGATGACCTATCTTAAGGACAGCACAATTTAACAGCCCCGGACAACTCTTTAATTACTGATTATGTGCTTCACACATAGTCATATGCGTTCTCTTCCATTTTTGTGAATACTTTAATCTGTCATTGGCAATCTTTTATGCCAGATTTCCTGCTAATCCATGTAATTATTCCTGCCCCTAGTGCTACTATAACTTTTAAGAGTTGGTGTCAAAATCCCCAAATAGATGCAGTGGGGAAAATAAGTATTTGATACACTGCCAATTTTGCTAGTTTTCCCACCTACAAAGAATGGAGAAGTCCGTAATTTTTATCGCAGGTACACTTCATCTGTGAGAGACAGAACCTAAAAATTAAAACTAGAAAATCACATTGTATGATTATTACATAATTAATTTGCATTTTATTGCATGAAATAAGTATTTGATACAATAGAAAAACAGAACTTAATATTTGGTACAGAAACTACAGAGGTCAGACGTTTCCTGTAGTTCCTGACCAAGTTTGCACACACTGCAGTAGGGATTTTGGCCCCCTCCTCCATACAGATCTCCAGATCTTTCCGGTTTCGGGGCTGTCATTGGGCAATATTGAGTTTCAGCTCCCTCCAAAGATTTTCTATTGGTTCAGGTGTGGAGACTGGCTAGGCCACTCCAGGACCTTGAAATGCTTCTTACAGAGCCACTCCTTAGTTTCCCTGGCTGTGTTTCTGATCAGTGTCATGCTGGAAGACCCAGCCATGACACATCTTCAATGCTCTTACTGAGGGAAGGAGGTTGTTGGCCAAAATCTCACGATACATGACTCCATTCATCCATCCTCACTTCAATACAGTGCAGTCGTACTGTCCACTTTGCAGAAAAGCTCCCGCAAAGTATGATATTTCCCCCCACTATGCTTCACAGTTGGGACGGTGTTCTTGGGGTTGTGTTCATCCCACTTCCTCTAAACACGGCAAGTGGAGTTGATACCAAAAAATTCTATTTGGTCTCAACTGACCACGTGACCTTCTCCCATGCCTCCTCTGGATTATACAGATGGTTTTTGGTGAACTTAAATGGGCCTGGACATGTGCTGGTGTGAGCAGGGGGATGTTGTGTGCCCTGCAGGATTTTAATCTATTAGTGTGTTACTAACGGTAATGTTTGAGACTGTGGTCCCAGCTCTTTTCAGCTCATTGACCACATCCTCCTGTATAGTTCTGGGCTGATTCCTGACCTTTCTCAGAATCGTCCTTACCCCACGAGGCGAGATCTTGCCCGGAACCCCAGACAGAGAAAGATTGGCTGTCATTTTATGTTTTTTCTATTTTCTATTAATTGCGCCAACAGTTGTTGCCTTCTCACCAAGATGCTTGCCTATTGTCTTGTAGCCCATCCCAGCCTTCTGCAGGTCTACTATTTTGTCCCTGGTGCCCTTAGACAGGTCTTTGGACTTGGCCATGGTGAAGAGGTAGGAGTGTGACTGAGTGTGTGGACAGGTGTCTTATATACAGGTAACCAGTTCAAACAGGTGCAATTAATACAGGTAATGAGTGCTGAGTAGGAGGGATCCTTAAAGACAAACTAAGAGGTCTGTGAGAGACAGAATTCTTGCTGGTTGGTCGGTGATCAAATACTTATTTCATGCAATAAAATGCAAATTAATTATTTAAAAATCATACAATGTGATTTTCTGTTTTTTTTACTCTTAGATTCTGTCTCTCACAGTTGAATCGTACCTACGATAGAAATTACAGACTTCTCCATTCTTTGTAGGTGGGAAAATGTGCAAAATTGGCAGTGTATCAAATACTTATTTTCCCCTCAGTATAAGATAGATGGATAGATTGATTGACATAATAAGAAAAAGTAGGCAGGACTCCAATTAGTGGCGCAAACGGTGGACTTATATTAGCCCGTGTAGCGATGTTTCAGTCCCATTACAGGACCTTTTTCAACCATTGCTTTAAAAAAGTTTCTAAAGGCCCTGAAACATCACTATATGGGCTAATAAAACTCTACCGTTTGCGCCACTAATTGGAGTCTTGCCTCCTTTTTCTTATTATATCATAGTGGACATTTTGGGTTTATGTCCAAGAGCCTTTGTACTCATCATTAATTATTTTTCGTGATGCTACATTGCATTGTGTTTTAGCTAGGTAGCTAGATATGGCAGAGAGTCCAGTGAGCAGTCTCACTTAGTGATTGACACTGAGTAGAACCGCCCACGGGACTCCTAAGCATGGATTTAAAGGTAAATACATTGACTGACCAGCATAGATTGATCTGTAGAGCAGCAGTCGGACGACCAGCACTAGGTTAGTATTGTAGCCTGAGGGATCACTGTATAAATGTGTGTGAATCATGGGCGGACATATTGCCTGTGCAGCCTATGCGGCTGCACTGGAGGTAGAGCGGCGCCTAATAATGAGGGCAATCTGGCCACCAATGATGGTGGTGGTGGAAAGGGCAATAATGTGGGTGGTGGGGAGGAGGAAATGAGGGAGGAGGTGGAATGGGCAATGATGGGGTAGTGGGGGACAAAGCAATGATGGAGGTGGTGGAATGGGCAATGATAGGATGGTGGGGAAAAAGCAATAATTGTGGAGGTGAAAAGGACGATGATGGTTGTGGTAGAAAGGGCAATAATGGCGTGGTGGGGGAGGAGGAAATGATAGAGGTCGTGGAAAGGGCAATGATGGGGTGGTGGGGGAAAAGGCAATGATGGTAGTGGAAAGGACAATGATGGTGGAAATGGCAATGATGGGGGTGATAGGGGAGGAGGAAATGATGGAGGTGGAGGAATGGGAAATTATGGGGTGGTGGGGGAGAAAGCAATAACAGATGTGGTGGAAAGGGCAATGATGGGGGTGCTGGGGGAGAAGGCAATGATGGGGGTGGGGAGAGGACAATAATGGGATGCGGGGGGAGGAGGACAGGAACAGGGGGAGGTGGAGGAAAACGTTATTATCGCTTATTATGTTTTAAAGGGAACCTGTCCCCCACTTTTTTTGCCTACCAGCTAAAAATATCAGTAAACTCGGTGTCACCTGTGCATTCCACAACTATTTCTGAAACCCCCTGACTCCCCATGTATCACCCATGAAAACCTTTTTTAGTGCTCCCGCACTGTATTGTAATCTGTTTGGTCCGGTCCGATGGGCGTTGCCTGTGTTCCCTCACTCCACCCCTCCTCGGCTTGCTGTACGCATTCTTTGCCATGAATATCAGAGATCGCATACAGATTTTGCGCGTGCGCATTGAAATGGTATCTCGCACGTGCGCAGTATGCTTTGCCCAACTGCAGGCAAAGCTGAAAAGCAGTAGTTCACATGCATGTCCTATGCCTTCTGTGGTGCCATGTCTAATCATTGGTGGCATTGTATACCATGTGAATCTATGCACTGGATATGAGGGGGAAGGGAGAGCGACAGCGCGTAGTAAAGCAGCCAAAAATAGGTTTGAGATGCTGAGGTAGCGGCACACACGCAGCAATGCCTATGTGACTGGGGTTCGGGCATGTGGGCAATGCGAGCGTTCAGGGAGAGGCTTGGAACACAAAACCGAGGCACATGCGCAATACTGCTTTTCGGCTTTACCCGCAATTGGGCAAAGCATACTGCGCACGCTCTGAGATACCATTTCAATGCGCACGCAAAATCTGTACACAATCTCCGATATTCACAGCAAAGAATGCGTACAGCAAGCCTAGGAGGAGTGGAGTGAGGGAACAGAGGCAATGCCCATTGGACCATACTGAACAGATTACCATACAGTGCGGGACAAATATAAAAAGTTTTTATGGGTGAAATAGGGGGTATGGGTGATACATGGGGAGTCAGGGGGTTTCAGAACTAGTTGCGGGATGCATATCTGACACCGAATTAACTGATGTTTTTAGCTGGTAGGCAAAAAAAGTGGTGATAGGTTCCCTTTAAAGGGAAGCTGTCAGCTATTTTGGCCGCTATAAGATGTGGCCACTGCCTTTCAGGGATTATTTACAGCATTCTGTAATTATACTCACCTGGGGGGTGGTCCGGTTCTATGGTTGTCGCAGGTCTGGGTCCGGCGCCTCCCATCTTCTTGCAATGCTGCCCTCCTGCTTGGTTCATGGCTCCCCGGCATCGCGCTCCGGCGCAGGCTTATTTATCTGCCCTGTTGAGGGCAGAGCAAAGTACTACAGTGCACAGGCGCTGGGCCTCTCTGGCCTTTCCCAGCGCCTGCTCACTGCAGTACTATGCTCTGCCCTCAACAGGGCAGATAAGTACACCTGTGCAGGAGCGCGATGCCGTGGAGCCATGAAGGAAGCAGGAGGGCGGCATCGCAAGAAGATGAGAGGCGCCAGACCTGCAACACCCATTGGACCGGACCGCCCCCCAGGTGAGTATAATAAAACTTATTTTTCTTATCTTTCAGGTTGGATCGGGGGCTTATCTACAGTCCCTTAGTACAGTGGTCCCCAACCTTTTTTGCACCAGGGACCAGTTTCAAGCAAGACCATTCTTCCATGGCCCGGCAGGGTGGGGATGGAGGTGTGGCAGGGGCAGGGCTTTGGTCATAAGGGGGCGGGGCTATGAACGCGGTTGTAGTGTAGCAGTGCATACTTATAATTAAATGATAACATTTATAATGTGACTCAACTCACCATAGGTTTTGAATGAGTGCTCCATCACCCCCATCCTTGCCTGCTCCATCACCCCATCATTGCCTTCACCCCATCACTCCCTTCTCCCCATCATTACCTTCACCCCATCACTGCCGTCTCTCCATCACTCCCACCAATGCCTTCTCTCCATCACCCCCATCATGGTCTTCTCCCATTACCCCCTCATGGCCTTCTCCCATCACCCCAGGCATCATGGCCTTCTCTCCCCATCACGGTCTTCTCTTCATGTCCCCATCTCCTCCAGGGCCAGGCTAACCTACACAGACAAACACACATACACAGACATACATATACACACACAGACAGACATACACACACAGACAGACATACATACACACACACATTATATATACACACACACCACCTCTCTCCTCTCACCTGTCCGCAGCATCGCCTGTTATGATTGAGTCACAGTAGGAGGCAAAAACAGAAATGCTAGCTAAGTCCAGAAAACCAGAGAAGTTGGCAGCTATCGGATTGCAGACCCCTGAACCTATCAACACAACTAGCAGTAGCCGTGGGGGGTTCCTACGATGCCCTAGACCCCTCGATCACAGCCGGAGAATTAAATAGGCCTAAAGAAAGAAAGGGGAAATCTAAACTGCCCCAGAGCAGACCCCAAAGCAATAGGCAGCCCCCAACATATAATGACGGTGAAGCAAGATGAAAACACCAACACAGACAGAAAGATAGACTGAGCAAAGACGGGGCCCAAGCTAACTAGATAGGAAAGGACAGGAAGGCTGCTGTCTCCAATCTGTGAAAAACCCTATGAAAATAAGAGCCAACAGACTGACAGTGAAAAAGGCCCTGAAGACGCTAGGCTTCAAAAAAGCTATGTCAGTACTCAGGAATATTCTGAAGACAGAGCAACAGGCAAAAGGAGATTCAGCTCACCCCAGCAGGGAATGACAGAATCCAGAAAAGCAAGGAAAACAAAAACAAAACACAAATGCTAACAGGCAAAGCAGAAAACTTTGCTTTAGAGGAGCAGGAATCAGACTGGTGTTCTAGAAGTCCACAGAGAAGTCACCTGCAGGGCAGAAGGGTGTTGGCAGCCTTATATCCAGTCCGTGACTCCACTCAGCCAGTCATCCTCATTAGGCTCAGGTGCCTGATAATCAGGCTCATTACCTTTCTTTACCAGAATAGGGAGTTCACCAGACCTCAGTGACGAAGGGAAAAATGAACTCACAACAGTACCTCCCCTCAACCACGCCACCAGGGCGATCAGGGTGAGCCCGATGAAAGGCACGCACCAATCTTTTGGCATGAATATCAGAGGCAGAGACCCAGGAATTATCCTCCTGACCATAACCCTTCCACTTAACCAAATACTGGAGTCTCCGTCTAGCCAAACGGGAATCCAGTATTTTCTCTACCTCATATTCCATGTTACCTTCAACCAATACAGGGTCTGGAGGTGCCACCCCAGGAACAACTGGTTCAACAAACCTCTTCAACAAGGACTTATGGAACACATTATGGATTTTAAATGTGACAGGAAGAGCCAAACGAAAAGAGACCGGATTAATAATCTCCAAAATCTTGTAAGGTCCAATAAATCTAGGCTTAAACTTAGGAGAAGCCACCTTCATAGCAATATTTTTTGATGATAACCACACCATATCACCAATCTTAAACTGGGGACCAATGGTCCTATGTCGATTGGAAAACCTCTGGGCCTTTTCCTGGGAGAGAGATAACTTATCCACCACTTGGTCCCAGATCTGGTGCATTCTCTCCACCACAGTGTCAACACCTGGGCAGGCAGAAGGCTCCACCTGCCCTGAAGAAAATCGAGGATGAAACCCAAAGTTACAAAAAAAAGGTGACATCAAAGTGGCAGAACTAGCTCTATTATTTAAAGCAAATTCGGCCAAGGGCAAAAATGAAACCCAATCATCCTGATCAGCGGAAATAAAACATCTCAAATATGACTCCAAGATCTGGTTTGTTCTCTCTGTCTGCCCATTGGTCTGAGGGTGAAAAGCAGAGGAGAAGGACAACTGAATTCCCAGCTTGGAACAGAAAGTCCTCCAAAATCTAGACACAAACTGAACTCCTCTGTCAGATTCAATGTTCTCAGGAATCCCGTGTAAGCGAACCACCTGTTGCAAAAACAGGGGCACCAACTCAGAGGAAGATGGCAACTTAGGGAGTGGTACAAGATGAACCATCTTAGAGAACCTATCACAAATCACCCAAATAACAGTCATTCTTTGAGAGACCGGCATATCAGAGATGAAATCCATTGAAATATGGGTCCATGGCCTCCTGGGGACCGGCAAAGGCATCAACAACCCACTAGAGCGAGAACAAGATTTAGACCGGGAGCAAGTCCCACAGGACTGCACAAAATTCCTGACATCATGAGACAAGGTGGGCCACCAAAAAGAGCGACTCACCAGATCTCTAGTACCAAAAATACCTGGATGACCAGCCAATGCAGAGCAATGAACTTCAGACATCACTCTCTTCTTCCACTGGTCAGGAACATACAACTTTCCACTGGGACAACGCTCAGGTTTGTCCTCCTGGAACTCTTGCAGAGCAAGTCTCAAATCGGGCGAGATGGCATAAAGAACTACCCCTTCGCCTAAGATGGTAGCAGGCTTGGTCACCACAGGAGAATCAGCAAAGAAACTCCTAGAGAGGGCGTCTGCCTTGACATTCTTAGTTCCAGGAAGAAAAGAGACCACAAAATCAAAACGTGTAAAAAACAAGGCCCACCTAGCCTGTCTAGGGTTCAAGCGTTTAGCCGAATCTAGGTAAATCAAATTCTTGTGGTCAGTGAGGACCACAACTTGATGTTTAGCTCCCTCCAACCAATGTCTCCACTCCTCAAATGCCCATTTCATGTGTAATGTATAATAATTAGATCTGTCTCTTTAAGCAAGCCAGACTTATGGGACTTGGGGGGTGGAGACAAGAGGGATGAGAAGGGAAGTTTCAGTTTCACTTCTGTGTAGCATGGGAATGCAAGTGTTATGCTGTGTGCTGGAGGACGAAGAATAAAACATATCTAAAGTTTAATACCTTGAATTCTTCATAACGTGTGGACATTACAACTGGCGACGAGGATGGGATATAATCACCTACTGCTGTGAGTACAGACTATATTTTACCGCTTCACACGCCAGCACCACTGAGAGACTCTATCATGGCTGACTACTTGCACACATTCCCACAATTTGATATGACTGATGTCATTAATCTCTCCCATAACTGGAGAAAATGGCTAAACAGATTTGAGAATTTCCTAGAAGCCATGGACATAAAGGAGGAGAAAAGAAAGAGAGCTTTGCTCCTGCATTGTGCAGGCACAGGAGTCTATGACATATACAGTACGTTACCTGCAGCAGAAACAGACACATACAGCAACTGCACTAAAGCTCTCACTGGCTACTTCAACCCCAAACAGAACATCAGATATGAAAGATATAAATTCAGGATTGCCAAGCAGCTTCCAGAAGAGTCCATAGACACTTATGTCACACGGCTGAAAGAGTTAGCACATGGATGTGCCTTTACAGATGTAGATGATGAAATCCTAACTCAAATAATTGTCACCTGCTCGTCTAATAACCTAAGGCGTAAGGCTCTGCAGCAGGATATCTCTCTACATGATTTGCTCAAAATGGCCCGTGCTATAGAAATAGCAGATCATCAGGCGACCGTAATGGAGAATGGGGATAAATTACATGTGCATAATCTCAAACAGAAAAATTTACCAGACAAACAAGCCCAGAAACAGAAGAAATGTTATAGATGTGGACAGGATTTCCCTCACCACCAGAACAAATGTCCAGCTATGGGACAAACCTGCAGTAAATGTGGAAAAGGGAATCATTTTGCAGCTGTTTGCAAATCAGCGCACTACAAGCCTCCGCTGCCTATGACAAAATCTGCAGATGTAAAAGTGATAAATCAGGACACAGAAGAAATGTCTGCGACTGAGAACTATGTGTTCACTACCTCTGTCACTGGTTCAGTACAGTCTCCCTGTGTTACACTCTCAATCTGCAACACTGACATTACCTTTACAATAGATACAGGAGCTTCAGTGGATATCATAGATGGCACTACATATGAACAATTGAAAACAAGGCCAGTCTTACAACAAGTGCAGACTAAAATCTTTCCTTATGGATCTAAAACACCTCTAGCTATAATGGGACAATTTGATGCTGAAATTAGATATAAAGAAAACAGGCAGAAAACCACTTTCCACACATTACAAGGATCGGGAGGCTGTCTTCTCAGCTGTCACACTGCCTTGGAGCTAGGGCTCATCCAGATTATTCATACCATAACTGACCCTGCGGATATGGATGTACAAACTATGGTGAACAGCTTTCCCTCCCTATTTAGTGGTTTGGGAAAACTAAAGGACTCTCAAGTACACCTTCATGTGGATGACAATGTTCGTCCAGTAGCCCAGCCTCACAGGCGTATTCCATTTCACCTGAGACAGAAGGTAGAAAAGGAACTCCAATTGCTCATGGATGAGGACGTTATTGAAACTGTTACTGGTCCCACTCCGGTCTCTCCACTTGTGGTAGTTCCAAAACCAAAGACTCCTGATCAAGTGAGACTGTGTGTTGACATGCGCCTGCCCAACACCGCTATCCAGAGGGAAAGACATATCTCACCTACGATTGATGACATTATTCATTTATTAAATGGAGCCACCATCTTCTCAAAGCTCGACCTCAATAAGGGATATCATCAATTAGAACTGAGTCCAGAGTCCCGATACTTGACCACATTTTCCACCCATGTGGGCCTCAGAAGATACAAAAGATTGACTTTTGGAGTCTGCTCAGCAGCAGAAATTTTTCAGGATGCAATAAGGAGTGTCATTCAACACATCCCAAATGCCTTTAATTACAGTGATGACATATTGGTTTTTGGTAAAACTCAAGCTGAGCATAATCGTGCTCTATATGCTATCTTCGAATGTCTGCTTTCTGCTGGACTCACTTTAAACAAAGAGAAGTGCGAGTTTGACAAGGGTTCATTAGAATTCTATGGTCACATCTTCTCGGCAAAAGGAGTACAACCAGACCCCAAGAAAGTGGAAGCTATCAGAACAGCCTCAATTCCACAGGATGCCAGTGAAGTGCGTTCTTTCCTTGGAATGGCAAGTTACTGTGCTAGATATATTCCGAATTTTTCAACAATCAGCAATCCACTACGGGAACTTACAAAACAAAGTTGTATTTTTCAATGGTCTCAAGACTGTCAGGCCTCTTTTGAAACAATTAAAAATGAACTCTGCTCGACAACCACTATGGCTTATTTTGATCCAGCTCTTCGAACTGAACTGATTGTGGATGCCAGTCCCGTGGGACTGGGTGCTATTCTAGCGCAGTACAAGGATAACAATCAAAATCCTCACATCATTTCTTATGCAAGTAAGAGCTTAACAAACACTGAAAGAAAATATTCTCAACCTGAAAAAGAAAGCTTGGCAGTTGTCTGGGGATGTGAACACTTTCACTTATTTCTCTATGGAGCTCCCTTCACCATTGTCACAGATCATCAAGCACTTCTTACAATTTTTGGAAATCCCAGAGCTAAAATGCCTGCACTTATTGAACGATGGGGCCTACGTCTACAGGACTACAACTTTAAAATTGTTCACAAACCTGGAAAATACAGCAATCCGGCTGATTATCTTTCAAGACATCCTACTAATGATGATATACCTGTGCATTCCTCCATTGAAGAATACCTACGTTTTGTTACAGATCATGCCGTGCCAAAAGCACTTTCTCTTGATCAATTTATAAATGAAACAACAAAAGACAAGACACTCTGTGCCCTAATACAAATCATCCAAAATCGAAGGTGGCATGAAATTCAAAAGGAAAAATTTCCTGATTCTGAGATTGATCTGAAAGAGTTAAAACTATTCTCAAACGTACGTGAGGAATTATCAGTCACTGAAGAACACCTCATTCTTCGAGGTACCAAACTAGTTGTACCTAAGACTTTGCGTAACTTAGTCATACAGATAGCACATGAAGGTCATTTAGGAATTGTTGGCACAAAGAAGTTACTCAGAGAAAAAGTGTGGTTCCCAAATATGGATCACTTGGTGGAAGAAAAGATTAGACGCTGTTCTACTTGTCAATTAGTCACTCCATCATCAACCTTAGAGCCATTACAAATGTCTCCGTTACCCACTGCTGTCTGGGAGGAAGTGGCAGTCGATATATATGGACCATTGCCAAATGGCCAATACATTCTCGTAACAATTGCTGAATATTCTCGATACCCTGTCATTTCATTTATCTCTTCAACATCTGCTAATAATGTTATACCAGAGCTGGACGACATTTTCTCGGCATATGGTATTCCAAGAGTGGTCAAAACAGACAATGGACCTCCATTCAATGGACATGTGTTTACACAATTTTCTGAATACTTGGGATTCAATCACAGGAAAATCACACCTTGCTGGCCGCAAGCCAATGGAATTGTGGAACGTTTTATGCGCACTCTGGGGAAACGTATCAAGGCAGCGAGTCTGGAGCACATCCCACTGAAACAGTGATTATACAAATTCATGCGTAATTACCGCAATACGCCACACTCCACTACTAATGCTGCTCCAGCTCATTTAATGTTCAGCAGAACCCTGCGTATACGTCTCCCTGATGTGACCAGCCATCCCCGACCGAGTGACTCCTCAGTGAGATCCACAGATTTCACCAACAAACAAGCCATGAAACGTTATGCAGACAGAAGGCGAAGGACAGTCAAGTGCCATCGAAAGAGGGGATGTCGTGGTGGTACGTCAAAGACCAACCAACAAGACCTCACCTGTATATGGTCCTGCAAAATATTATGTTACTAAAAGGAAAGGCAGCATGATCACAGCTGAACGAGATGGACACTCCATAACGCGAAATTCTTCATATTTTAAAGTCATACCGCAGAATGATGACAATGAACTCTCTTTGGTGGAAGATTTGGTATCCGATGGTGGAGAGGACCAACAAGAGGTAGCTGGTCCATCAATAATGAACCCTCTCAATGAGCCCAGACGTTATCCTACACGAGAGAGAAGAGCTCCATCGAGGCTTATTGAAGAAGTGTAATTACAGTTTTGTTTTGTTTTGTTTTTTTGTTTGTTTCTCTGGTTTTGGAATTGAACAAATAAGACAAAACGGACATATGATTTCTTTGGACGTTTTCATGTTGTTGCATTTATCAGTAATATGGGTTATTTATAAAAAAAAAAAAAAAAAAAAGGGGATGATGTAATGTATAATAATTAGATCTGTCTCTTTAAGCAAGCCAGACTTATGGGACTTGGGGGGTGGAGACAAGAGGGATGAGAAGGGAAGTTTCAGTTTCACTTCTGTGTAGCATGGGAATGCAACTGTTATGCTGTGTGCTGGAGGACGAAGAATAAAACATATCTAAAGTTTAATACCTTGAATTCTTCATAACGTGTGGACATTACATCATGGCCAACAGTTCCCGATTCCCCACATCATAGTTACGTTCAGATGGAGAGAACTTTCGGGAAAAGAAAGCACAGGGATTCATTTTAGATGTTACAGGATCCTTTTGGGACAAAACAGCTCCTGCACCAATCTCAGAAGCATCCACCTCTACCTGGAACGGGAGTGAGACATCAGGTTGCCGCAAAACCGGGGCGGAGGTAAATCTTCGCTTCAGCTCCTGAAAGGAAGCAACAGCCTCCGGAGACCAATTCAACACACCAGCACCCTTCTTGGTCAGATCAGTCAAAGGCTTGGCAACACTAGAAAATTTTGCTATAAATTTCCGATAAAAATTAGCAAAACCCAAAAACTTCTGGAGGGCCTTCAAAGAAGTGGGCTGAACCCAATCATAAATGGCCTGTACCTTGGCCAGGTCCATTTCAATAGTTGACGGAGACAAAATAAATCCCAAAAATGAAATCCTCTGTACTCCAAAAAGGCATTTCGATCCTTTGACATACAGGGAATTCTCCCTCAAGATCCGGAACACAGTCCGAATATGTTCCACATGAGAATCCCAATCCTTGGAGAAGATCAAAATATCATCCAGATAGATAATCAAAAATTTATCGACAAAGTCTCGGAAAATATCGTTCATGAAGCACTGGAAGACAGAAGGGGCATTAGTGAGCCCAAAAGGCATCACCAGGTACTCAAAATGTCCCTCCGGAGTATTAAACGCCGTCTTCCATTCATCCCCCTGCTTAATGCGGATAAGATTATACGCCTCCCTGAGGTCAAGCTTGGTAAACCAGCAAGCACCTCTAACTCTAGAGAATAGATCCGAAATCAGGGGTAACGGATACTGATATTTAATAGTAATTTTATTGAGGGCACGATAATCAATACAAGGCCTTAACGAACCATCCTTTTTGGCCACAAAAAAAAAACGGCACCTAGGGGTGAAGAGGATGGTCTAATATGACCCTTCTCCAACGCCTCCTTAATATAGGACCGCATAGCCTCGTGCTCGGGTACAGATAAATTGAAGAGCCGACCCTTGGGAAATTTACACCCCGGGCTTAGTTCGATTGCACAGTCATAACTCCTATGAGGAGGCAAGGACGCAGACTCATTCTCACTAAATACATCATAAAAGTCCGCCAAATAGTCAGGAACATCATGCAACTGAGGAGAGGTGGAAAAAACCGGAGCCTCACTAAAGGCACACCAACAACCCCAACTCACCACAGACACAGATTTCCAATCCAAAACTGGATTATGAATTTGCAACCAGGGAAACCCCAGAACAACGGCATCATGCAGACCATGCAACACCAAAAATCTGCAATTTTCTTGATGGTCTGGGGCGACCCGCATGACCACCTGGGTCCAAAACTGAGGTTTATTTTTAGCCAAAGGAGTAGCATCAATCCCCCTCAAAGGGATAGGCGTCTGCAGAGGTGTCATCGGAAATCCACAACGTTTAGCAAAATCCAAGTCCATTAGGTTTAGCGCTGCTCCCGAATCCACAAAAGCCTTGGCGGAAAATGTGGACAGGGAGCAGATCAGAGTAATTGCCAGAAGAAACTTAGGTTGAACACCACCAACAGAAAACGTGTGTGCAAAGCGTTTCTCTCGTTTAGGACAAACAGAAATAATATGCGAGGCATCTCCACAGAAAAAACACAGCTTATTACGCCTTCTGAACTCCTGGCGTTGCGCCTTAGACAAAACTCTATCACATTGCATAGGTTCAGACGTCTGTTCAACCGGTGGCAACACCTCTCGTGCAGCTCTGCGTTCACGTAAACGCCGATCAACCTGAATGGCTAATAACATAGAATCGTCCAGACCAGAGGGAACAGGAAATCCCACCATAGTATCTTTTACGGCTTCTGACAAACCCTTCCGAAAGAGAGCAGCCAAGGCATTATCATTCCAGGTAGTAAGGACCGCCCACTTTTGGAACTTTTGACAGTACAACTCTGCAGAATCTCGACCCTGGTTCAATGCCAACAGGGTCTTTTCACCCTGATCAATAGCATTAGGTTCGTCATACAACAACCCCAAAGCTTGAAAGAATGCGTTCACATTAGTCAGAATAGGATCATCTGGTTTCAAAGAAAATGCCCAATCCTGGGGATCGCCACGCAGCAAAGAGATGACAATTTTAACCTGCTGCGCGGAGCTCCCTGACGAGTTAGGCTTCAAGGCAAAAAATAATTTACAATTATTTTTGAAACTCAAAAAATAGATCGATCCCCAAAATATACATCAGGTGTAGGGATCTTTAGTTCAACAGCATGCGAACGAGCAAGGTAGGCGGAAATTCCCCGCGCTTCCGCAGCGAGCTGCTCCACACAATCAGACAATTGCTTTATCTCCATTGAGAGAAAAAAAATTTTTTTTTTTTTTAAACACAATTCTTTCCTGCTATTGAGTACCCTAGGATCTGCGGTATGGCGGGTGATTCTGTTATGATTGAGTCATCGTAGGAGGCAAAAACAGAAATGCTAGCTAAGTCCAGAAAACCAGAGAAGTTGGCAGCTATCGGATTGCAGACCCCTGAACCTATCAACACAACTAGCAGTAGCCGTGGGGGGTTCCAACGATGCCCTAGACTCCTCGATCACAGCCGGAGAATTAAATAGGCCTAAAGAAAGAAAGGGGAAATCTAAACTGCCCCAGAGCAGACCCCAAAGCAATAGGCAGCCCCCAACATATAATGACGGTGAAGCAAGATGAAAACACCAACAAAGACAGAAAGATAGACTGAGCAAAGACGGGGCCCAAGCTAACTAGATAGGAAAGGACAGGAAGGCTGCTGTCTGCAATCCGTGAAAAACTCTATGAAAATAAGAGCCAACAGACTGACAGTGAAAAAGGCCCTGAAGACACTAGGCTTCAAAAAAGCTATGTCAGTACTCAGGAATATTCTGAAGACAGAGCAACAGGCAAAAGGAGATTCAGCTCACCCCAGCAGAGAATGGCAGAATCCAGAAAAGCAAGGAAAACAAAAACAAAACACAAATGCTAACAGGCAAAGCAGAAAACTTTGCTTTAGAGGAGCAGGAATCAGACTGGTGTCCTAGAAGTCAACAGAGAAGTCACCCGCAGGGCAGAAGGGCGTCGGCAGCCTTATATCCAGTCCGTGACTCCACTCAGCCAGTCATCCTCATTAGGCTCAGGTGCCTGATAATCAGGCTCATTACCTTCCTTTACCAGAATAGGCAGTTCACCAGACCTCAGTGACGAAGGGGAAAATGAACTCACAACAATCGCCCGTGCTTCCTCGCTCTGACACAGCAGCGGCCGCTGAATGATGACGTCATTCAGCGGCGCCTCTCTGTGTCAGTCAGAGACAGGAAGCGCGGGCGGCGGGCAGGAAGCTGGACGGGTCCTTGCAGCTCCGCTCCTGCTATTCCCTCTTGCAGGCAGCGGAGCTGCTTGGATCGCTCCCTGGCCGCCGCTACACGAGGGCAGTCTAAGAATTGCTGCGCCCTGCCCCAGCCCCCGCTACACCACTGACCGCCCCTGGCTCCCCTTGTGTCCGCGGACCGGCAAGGGCACTGCAGCGGCCCGGTGCTGGGCCGCGGACCGGCGGTTGGGGACCCCTGCCTTAGTATATAGTGTACTCACTTATTATGTATGGTATAGCACAGTCCCTTAGTATATAGTGTACAAGCTTATTATGTATAGCACCATCCCTCAGTTTATAGTGTAGTTTTCTTATGTACAACACTGTCCCTTATTATATACCATCTTCTCTGGTTATATTGCGTTGCCCTCCCAGGACTGCGGGGTGCACGATACCGGGCCGGTATCAGTGGGGTGTGTCACAGCAGCGGTGACCCGGACTGTGGCCCTGGGCGCCCAAGTAATGGAGATAGGTTAATGGTGAATAGTTCGTGACGCCACCTGTGGTGTTCGGCAAGGGAGGTGTTAAGCAGACGCTGCAGACAGATCCTCTGGGACAGATGGTGTGGTGCAGCAGTGATGGTATAGCCCTCCACAGGCAGGGCTGTTGTCCCAGGGCAGTGTAGATGTGGGGACACTTAGATGGTGTACTTTAGTATCCGGCGCAGGGGATGTAGCAGTGTCAGGCGGACGGACGCAGGAAGGAATGGAGGACACCAGGGCATGTAGTTCCAAAGCTTTACTCACAGTCTGTAGTGCCCGCTTCTGTGCTGTGTCCTCCGGGTCAGGGACTCAGTCAACCTCCAGGCAAGATGGAAAGCTCCCTTCCACACTCCGCCAACTTATGTGACTTTTCTGAACGTCTCCTCTATAGCGCCTTTAAGTGTGAAGATCTCCTAGTACTGAGTTACACTGGAGTTCCTCCTGTCAGATGTTCCCAATAACTCTACTTGTACAGCAGACAGCTGTAGCCTGCTTCGGGGACTCCTCTACTCCTAAGTCCCGGCTCTCTATCCGTATTGCTGTTGTGCCCTCAAGTCTTAGATGGGAGTAGTGCATTTACAGCCCACTACTCCACCGGTGTCTGCTGCAGAACCATTAGTGTCCATACAACCTCGGGGACCGGTCCCCGGCCTTGCGCTTAGAACTTCTAGGCAGGGTTCTTCCTCTAACCCACGTCCTCTGTGTTCCCTTTTTCTCCTACGTTCCGTACTTGTCTTTCCCTTCTATGGAAGCTCAGGCTTCAGGTCAATGTCCCTCTCCTTCTTTCCTTTCCTTTCCCGTGCCAGCTGGCTCAGGTCACTGAGGCAGCTGCAGCACTCCTTCCTCCATCCCTTCTTCCAGGGATCCCCACTCCTCCCGAGTGGCTTCCTTACTCACTGACCTCCTGTCAGACTGACCTGTAATCTTAAACCATCCCGCTCTTTTATGTATCCTAAACTCCACCCGCCTACCAGCACGTCTAGTGTTCCAAGCAGGGAACCACCAAAGGTGCTCTGCTACTCTCTAAGCAAGGAGCCACAATGTGGTTATGCTGAACTACTCTATTGTGTGGGGTGCGAGTGTTGGAGCGTGGTCAGGAGCCTCCAACTTACCTGGATGGTGGGGCACCACACCTTAGGAGAAAGTGCAATACATCTGTGGCGACTGAGCCTCAGGGGTGCCACAATATATGGTGCCATCCCTTATTATATAGCATCCTCTGATGTTATGTACAGTGCTGTCTCTTACATAGTGTGTTTTTGCTATTTTTGTTATTCACAGCACCCTCTTTTATTACATAGTCCACTCTATATAAAATGACTGCTGATGGAGGAGCCGGTGACCAGACTACCAGTCCATTATCTCCTCCATTAGAAAAGAAGCTTTTCCATGCTTCATCAGCCATCATTGCATATATATCTAACAAGAGAGGATGGTATGTAATAAAAAAACAGGGCTCTATATAATCCAATTTGTAAGGGACGGTGCTGTACATAACAAGAGAGGGCACTGTGTAAGGGACAGCAATATCTAATACTGTATATAAAGCTCAATGTGTGTGTGTGTATGTCCGGAATTGGCATCCGCACCGTCGCAGCTACAGCCACAAAATTTGGCACAGTCACACGTCTGGACCCAGAGAGCGTCATAGGCTATGTTGTGAGGCGAAATTTTTACCCCACACGTTCCAATTCACCAAACAATTTTGCCCCTATCTACATAATGGGGAAAAAGTGTGTGTATCAAGCCCCGCCCCTCATTATGATGTTGTAATGGTTGCCATAGCGACGCTGATGTCATCATAGGTTGCAAGCCCCGCCCCCCATCATGTCATAATGCTTGCCATGGCGACGCTAATGTCATAATAGGTTGCAATGGCGAAGATGCTGTCACAATGGTTGCCATGGTGACGATGATGTCTTAATAGGTTGCAATTGTGACGGTTATGTCATAACGGTTGCCATGATGATGATGATGTCATAATGGGTATATGGGCACGGGACTATGGGATGGAGGATGTGTGATGGGTATATGGGCACTGGACTATGGGATGGAGGAAATGTATGATGTGTATATGGGCATGGGACCATGGGATGGCGGATATGCATGATGGGTATATGGGCACTGGACTATGGGATGGAGGATATATATGATGGGTATATGGGCACGGGACTATGGGATGGAGGATATGTATGACGGTTATATGGGCATGGGACTATGGGATGGCGGATATGCATGATGGGTATATGGGCACGGGACTATGGGATGGAGGATATGTATGATGGGTATATGGGCATGGGACTATGAGATGAAGGATGTGTGATGGGTATAAGGGCACTCGACTATGAGATGGTGAATATGTATGATGGGTATATGGGCATGGGACTATGGGATGGAGGATGTGTGATGGGTATATGGGCACTCAACTATGGGATGGAGGATATGTATGATGGGTATATGGGCACGGGACTATGGGATGGAGGATGTGTGATGGGTATATGGGCACTCAACTATGGGATGGAGGATATGTATGACGGGTATATGGGCACGGGACTATGGGATGGAGGATGTGTGATGGGTATATGGGCACTCAACTATGGGATGGAGGATATGTATGATGGGTATATGGGCACGGGAGTATGGGATGGTGGATATGTATGATGAGTATATAGGCACGGGAGTATGGGATGGAGGATAATTATAATTTGTTATAACTAACCACAGTTAGTTACTATGCCCGGGCAGCGCCGGGCTCTTCAGCTAGTACATAATAAAGGAGACTATGTCAGATATATACATGTATGTGTGTGTGGCTATATATATATATATATATATATATATATATACATATATATATATATATAATATATGTAGCTTTGTCGCCATAAAAGGAGGGGGCCCAGACACATTTCTTGCACAGGGACCCCAAGCTGTCAGTGTCCGCCCCTGGTGTGATTGTATTTAAGTGGATATTTTTGGTGTATATTTCCTATCTAACTCTAGTCACCAGCCCACCCTCCTCCTTCACAACATTCTGCATACCCCATTTGATGGTGTTTTCAGTGTGCAAGGTATAACAGGGGATTGGGCATAGTAAAATGTTATATGCTAGATCACTCCATCAAGTAAAAAACTGCCATTCTGGAAAAGTTTGGACACCCCCATAAAATCCATCAACTTTAAATACTTCTAATGTGTACGGGCACCTCGGGAAGTGAAGGGAGTTTTTCATTTTTCTTACATCCATTTCTAGATTTAGGATGGTCTCGGTACCCATCACAGTGACCTTTATTACAGAGAATTAACCCTTCCATATTTCCCTATTTAGATGACGATGTTACAAGGTTGTGTTTGATCCTGTTGTGTCCCAGGTTGCTATGGCGACGCTCCCATCCCATATAATGTCGCTATGTGAACTTTTACTGACATGTTTGTCAGAGTTGCCTCATTATAGATTAACCTGGATTTTCTGTTCGACAGCTGTCTACAGACGCCACGCTCAGGTCTGCTTTAAATAGATCTCTCTACAGAGAGCGATCAGGTTGCATAATTATTGCACAATGGTGGTTGTGACACACACTATATGGAAAAAAATATTAGGACACGAATATAGTGTCCTAATGGTATTCAGCTTTTTCATTCAGTCCTATTGGCCATGGTGTATAACATATGGCCCCTCCGCTCCGGTGTATAACATCCAGCTGCTCCACTCCAGTGTATAACATCCGGCCCCTCGCCCCCCGATGTATAACATCCAGTCCCCTGCCTTCGGTGTATAACATCTGGCCCCTCTGCTCCAGTGTATAACATCCAATGCCCCTGCACCCTTCCGATGTATAATATCTGGCCCTTCCCCTCTAGTGTTTAACATCCAGCCCCTTGCCCCCGGTGTATAACATGACCGGTGTATAACATCCGGTCCCTCGTCCCCTGGTTATAATGTCCAGCCCCTCGCCCACCGGTGTAGAACATCCATTCCCTCATTCCTTGCCTCCAGTGTATGACATCCGGTAATATCTGGCTCCTCACCTCCGCTATATAAAATCCAGTCATCACTGGCCCCACGGTGTATAACATAAGATTCCCTACATCCAGTACATAACATCTGACCCCTCACCCCCTCTGGTGCATAACATCTGACCCCCCCTGCACCCCTCCAGTGTATAACATCCGGTTCCAGGCCTCTGTTGTATGAAATCCAGTCCCCTGCTTCCGGTACATAACATCTGGCCCCTTCCCTCCAGTGCATAACATCTGGCCCCTCGTCCCCTGAATGCCCTCCCCTTAGTGAATACAAGGGGGGTCGCATGATAACGCGGCTCCCATAACTATTAATTTGATGGTGTTCAGTTGGTTTGTTAAGCTCTGGTTTACAAAGACTTAATGTTTCAGTAAGCTGTGATATTTCATGAGCAGGTTCCATGTTGTCAGGCAGATTTGGCTTCCCGCTCTTTTTTTGAACCTATTTTGATTGGCTGACAGAGTATGAGCAGGAAGAACTTGTTATATAATCAGCGGTGTGAGACAGTTACCTCAGTTTACCTCAAGAAAATTTCAAGATAAGCAGGATGGAGATCAATTCACTACTTCAGCAGTTACTTATGAGGCAACGCAAGAATTCCAGCGAAGCCGGTCCACTTCATCAGACACAGACGCCGGCACGTCAGTGAGGTGACGGGGAGGAGCACCCGGGGAAACAGCGGTGAATTTGAACTTACCGGAGACATCTACCCGCTGCAGCCGTAAAAGAGCTGCAGAGGCCCAGGGAACCCCAGTACAAGCCAGGCAGCGTTCAGCAGCGGTCTGTGCAAATGAAAACAGCGAGGCTGTGGCTGCTGCTTTATCATGGAGAGCAGTCTCAACGGCAATGGATACCGATGTATGCCAGGAATCATCTCCTCAGCAGCATTCACCTGCCGTGACAGGCTTGAGTGCCGAAGCTTCCTTGGACCCGGTCGACACACAGGATCAGAGGGGTGAGATTTTTAATGTCCCTTTATCTACCCCATTGTATGCTAATTTGAAGTGTTTGGTTAAAGAAGTTGTAACGGGGTCTACCAAGCTGGAGTACCTCTTTCAGTACCACCCCATGTTTTCGGAGGTCCACTCTGCGTTGGCTGGAGTCTGAATGAATGACGCTGGCTGGAATTCCTTGGTTACATGGGCGCATATAAAAGATCACTGCTTCTCCACGTATTTCCAGTCTGACAACCCTTTACTCTCAGGACACAGAATATATCACACAGATACAGAGGGCAGGCCAATAGAAAAGCGGCAGGCCAGACATGCATTACAAAAGCCGCAGGTGGCCGGAGCCTGCCGATGTTTACTGTGGGAATTACAAAGGTGGGGGGAGAGCGGACAAAAGGAGAATATCGTGTCCCCTGTGCCCAGGGGCGCAGCCTGTGGGCTGATGCATTAGGGACATGCATCTCACATAGAACCTATTATACATACATATAACTGCACAACATATTCTGGGTGCTGAGTGGTTCTGTAACACGGCTCCCCTTTTCAGCGACGCGGTTGGCATACACAGTCTGATCCTCAACGGATCGGTTTGGGGATGACCGAAGTTTATGGGGTTGGTACAAGTTCCGTTTGTCGACTTAGCCCATCGGCGTTACCGTTTTGTTTGCCGGGTCTGTGGTGGATGGTGAAGTCCAGAGGTTGTAGGGCTAAACTCCACCGCAGCAATCTGGCATTGTCTCCGGAGACCCGATTAAGCCAGACTAGGGGATTATGGTCCGTTAGGAGGGAAAACTGTCGTCCATACAAATATGGTTGCAACTTCTTGAGTGCCCATACTACCGCCAGGCACTCCTTCTCGATGGCCGCATAGCTTACTTCACGGGGCAGTAGTTTCCGACTCAGGTAAGCTACCGGGTGTTCTTGGCCGTCCGGCCCGACCTGGCTCAGTACTGCCCCCAATCCAAACAAAGAAGCGTCTGTATGAACAAGAAAATGTTTAGTTGGATCGGGTGTGGCCAATACAGGGGTATTGGTGAGGGCTTCCTTTAGTTGGCGGAAGGCTTCCTCACACTCTGAGGTCCAGGTTACCTGGCGGGGTTGGTTCTTACTGGTCAGATCAGTGAGGGGCTTGGCTACGCTGCTGTAATTGGGAACTAATTTCCTGTAATACCCCGCTGTCCCTAGAAACGCCATGACCTGGGTTTTAGTGTGTGGGATGGGCCATTTGGCTATGGCCTCAATCTTGGCTGGTTCTGGTCGCTGTTTCCCACTTCCCACCCAATGCCATAAATACTGAACCTCTGCTTTGCCCACGTGACACTGGTTTGGGTTCAGGGTTTTCCGGCGTGGTGGATCCTGCCCAATACTGTCTCTAGGTGATTTAGATGCTCTTCCCATGTCGCACTGTAGATGGCGATGTCGTCCAGGTAGGCACAAGCATAGTCCTGGAGACCATCCAGAAGCCGGTCAGCCAGCCTCTGGAAGGTCGCAGGGGCATTCTGCATCCCGAATGGCATAACTCAAAACTGGAATAAGCCGAACGGGGTGACAAATGCCGACTTGGGAATAGTGTCAGGACTAAGGGGAATCTGCCAGTAGCCTTTGCATAGATCGATGGTGGTCAAATACTTTGCCCCCGCCAGCCGGTCTAACAACTCATCCACACGCGGCATGGGGTATGCATCTGTCACTGTTTTCTCATTGAGCTTATGATAGTCTACACAAAACCGTGTAGTCCCATCCTTCTTGGGCACTAACACTACGGGGGATGCCCAGGGACTATCTGACTCTTCAATGACCCCTAAACGCAGCATCTCTTGTATCTCTTGTCGCATCCCCTCTCGTACAGACTCAGGGACGCGGAAGGAGTTTTGTCACAGAGGGGTCTGATCCTGGGTCTCAACCTTGTGTTGTGCCAGGCGAGTGTACCCCGGTCTCTCTGAAAACATCCTCTGTCGCAGCCTCAACAACGCCTCCGCCTGCTGTCTCTCCCGGGGGCCTAGGTCTTCACCCAAGTGTACCTGGTCCCATGTTTTAGACTGAGTCCTTTCCCCTAAGACATCCGGCAAGGGAAGTCCGGCTAAATCCTCTGCTTCAGGTGCACAGATGGCCACTACCTCTTCAGGGCGCTCCCGGTAGGGCTTCAGCATATTCACGTGGAACATACGGATAACCCTGGGGTCGTCACAATCGGCGACATTATAGGTTGTGTCGGCTATTTTCCCCACTACCTGGTAGGGCCCCTTCCATGCAGCTTGAAACTTATTCTGCTTAGTGGGCTCTAACACCAGGACCTTCTGTCCTATTTCCAAAGTGCGCTCTCTGGCCCTCCGATCGTACCATACGCGCTGGCGCCGCTGGGTCGCCTGCATGTTCTCACGTACAACCTGGGTCAGCTCCTGTAGGCGGTCCCGGAATTCCAGCACCTAGGGTACATTAGGTACCCCTTCTATGAGGCCCTCCCCTTCCCAGTGTTCCAGCACTAAGTCTAGGGGTCCCCTTACCCGTCTCCCGTATACCAGTTCGAACGGGGAGAACCCCGTGGATTCTTGGGGCACCTCCCGATAGGCAAACAGGAGGTGTGGCAAGAATTTCTCCCAGTCCCTGTAGGTCCTGGTAAAAGTCCCAATGAGCTGTTTTAATGTCCCGTTAAAGCGTTCACACAACCCATTGGTTTGTGGGTGGTACGGGGCACTTCTAATGGACTTTACGCCGCACAGCTTCCACAGTTGGTTGGTCACCTCTGCTGTAAACTGGGTACCCTGGTCCGAGATAATCTCCCGGGGAAATCCAACCCGTGAGAAAATCTGGAGCAGGGCAGCCGCCACCGTCTCTGCCAGTATGTTAGGTAACGCAACCGCCTCTGGATACCGTGTGGCATAATCTACCACTGTCAATATATACTTTTTCCCGGACGGACTGGGTTTGGCTAAAGGCCCTATCAGATCGACCGCTACTCGGCTAAATGGTTCCTCCACAATGGGGAGGGGGCGTAATTTGGCCTTGCATCGATCCACCCTCTTGCCAATGCGCTGACAACTGTCACAGGTCTGGCAGTACTGACGAACATCATAGGTTACCCCCGGCCAAAAGAAGTTTTGTGTCAGACGATGCCTGGTGCGACTGACGCCGAAGTGCCCGGCCAAGGGTATATCATGAGAGATTCGCAGTAACTCCTGCCTATACTTCTTGGGAACTACCAGCTGTTGTTTTATAGTGGGGCTCGTCCCTATGTGGTGCTGCTCTGTGATCCAGTAGAGGAGTCCCTGCTTCCATACAAACTGTTCCCCTTCCAGTACTCCTCTCCCCTCCTGTGCCTTCCCACGATATCCCTCTAATGAAGGATCCTCAAGTAACTCCCTCTTAAATTCATATGGGGTGGCCCAAGAAATGTGTCTGGCTATGGGAATACGTGTAGGGCTGGGATGTCTTACCTGGGCCTCCTCTGAGTGTGATTCCGCCTCCGCAGCTCGAGCTTGCCTTCGGGTGGTCACAGGATAGGTCTCAGCCAGAGGGGCCACCGAGAATGCAGACAACATGGGCCCCAAGTCATTTCCCAGCAAGACGTCTGCAGGCAAATCCTCCATCAAGCCGACCTCAACAAGGCCATCCCCGACTCCCCAGGTCAGGTGAATCCTGGCAGTGGGTAGTCGATGTATAGCTCCCCCTGCTACACGGACTGCCACTGTCTGGTCCGTCTTCTCTTGGTCCCAGATGAGATGAGGCTTCACAAGGGTCAAAGTTGCCCCGGAATCTCTTAGTCCCTGCATACGTTTCCCATTAACCCACACAACCTGTCGATGCTGTTGTCGATTATCTGCCCGGGCTGCCTGCACGGGGTCTACTTCATGCAGCACTTCCTCCATCTCTTCCACCCCTTGGTTAGTCGTAGCCCCCAATGCTGTGTCAGCTTTGCCTTGGTAGCAGTGTACAGCAGCCCAGCTGAAGGTAGCTGTTCCCGCCTTTGGCCACTGGGTATGCTGAGTCCGGTTGGGACATTGTCTTTGCAGGTGGCCCAGCTGACGACAGGTGTGGCATCGCGCCCCATGGGGACTGTGGTAGGCCGGGTTTCTAGCTGGTCCCCCTACAATCTTCGGTGGTTTGGGGCCCTCCAGGTCCATGGGCGGGCCCCTAGTGACCACCTTTGATCCGGACAACTGCGGCCTCCTGGCATCATGATGTTCATCGGCCAGACAAGCGGCTTCCTCAAGAGTCGTTGGTCGCCTGTCCCGAAGGCATTCCTGTGTCTCGGGGTTTAGTCCATTAAAGAATTGTTCTAACAGGAAGAGCTGGAGGACGTCCTTCTTAGTGGTTGCTTGGCTCCCTTGTACCCACTGTAGCAGTGACCGCCGTAATTTACAGGCCCATTCAGCGTGGGTATCGGTTACGCGTTTTATGAATCCGCGGAACTTTTGGCGTTATGCCTCTGGTGTCAGCGCATACCGGGTCCAAGATCACTTCTTTGATCCGCTCATAGTCCATACAGTCCTCATCAGGTACCATGCGATAGGCGTCCACTGCCCGGCCTGTCGGCTTGCTGGCCAGAATCTGAACCCGTTCCTCCGGCTTCACTTGATGAAGGGCGCACTGCCGCTCAAAGTCCTGCAGAAAGCCATCAATGTCTTCCTCTGCCTCCCCCAACTGTCGGAAGGCATTATACTGGATCTTTTTGTGGCTTACTGTTGAAGGTACCTGGTCGAAGGCCAGAGCTCCCCCTGCTCGCTGACTCTCCTCTCTCCGCTCTGCCATCTCCATCTTGGCCAGCTCCACTTTGGTCCGCTCTGCCATCTCCATCTTGGCTAGCTCTATCCTGGTCCGCTCGGCCATCTTTTCCTTTAGATCAGTACGCACATCAGCCATCACCTCTCGTATGATCTCTACTGCAGGGTTTGGGCCATAGAACACCAGTCTGTTCTTTACCTCCTTCTGGAATTCGGTCTCCTCCACATTCACATTGGGGGGCGCTGCACTGTCGTGTTCCATGATGGCTGCTATCAAATCCGCTTTTGTTTTGTTGCTGGCGATCAACCCTCGGGCTTTCACCAGATCTTTTAATGTAGTCCTCTTTAACTTCTGGTTGTTATTTTCCATTCATTCCTTTCATCCTGTAGATGGGGTATCAATCGCGCTGTCTGCCACCAGAGTAACGGGGTCTACCAAGCTGGAGTACCTCTTTCAGTACCACCCCGTGTTTTCGGAGGTCCGCTCTGCGTTGGCTGGAGTCTGAATGAATGACGCTGGCTGGAATTCCTTGGTTACATGGGCACATATAAAAGATCACTGCTTCTCCATGTATTTCCAGTCTGTCAACCCTTTACTCACAGGACACAGAATATATCACACAGATACAGAGGGCAGGCCAATAGCAAAGCGGCAGGCCAGACATGCAGTACAAAAGCCGCAGGTGGCCGGAGCCTGCCGATGTTTACTGTGGGAATTACAAAGGTGGGGGGAGGGCGGACAAAAGGAGAATATCGTGTCCCCTGTGCCCAGGGGTGCAGCCTGTGGGCTGATGCATTAGGGACATGCATCTCACATAGAACCTATTATACATACATATAACTGCACAACATATTCTGGGTGCTGAGTGGTTCTGTAACAGAAGTGTTAAGTGAATGTATGTGTTAGGCGTCGGATTCCTGGCACTGCACAGCGGGAATCCAGAGCCAGACATCCTGCGGTCTCCCATTCTCCGACCGCTCGGACTCCTGCTCAGCAATCACGGCGAACCAGGCATTCTCCTCAGACTCGTTCTGTGAGCCTGGATGTTGCTGCCACCTCCGGTGCAGCAATGGTAGCGCAACCTGCCTTGCAGGGAACTGTTCCAGAGGCTAAGTCCTCGTGCCGTGCTACTGGGCATGCCCGCAACGTGCCCTCTCACTGGAGAGCAGGGGTCACATGTGCAGGTCCTGTGTCGGATCTGATTGGTCCTTCCTAAAGTATTGGAAGGTCCTGGAAGTGCATGGCTATAAAAGCCCCGCATGGCAGCTCAGCCATGCGCTAGTGTAGCATATTATTCTGTGTGTGTATGGTGATGGATGCATGGACTGGTGTCTGACTCATTATGAAACACCTACCCTCTGATATTACGAGTGGTGACTGAGTGTGCATAGTCAGCTCCAGGGTTGTGGCAAGCTACACGCCACTTGCTCCACGCCTACACTAGCGTCCGTTGGCGCCCGGTCCTCGGCGCCGACGCTTGCGGCCTTAGCTGCCGCTGCGCTGCAATACCAGCAGCTATTGGTGTTCGCGGCTGCGACGCCACACGCCGGCTCTTGTGACGTTAACAGGGCCAGCGTCTTTGCATATATTTTTGCCAAGCGACTCTGTGTCTGAACAGAGCCGCTCCTAGCGTTCGGGTGACGTTAACCCGTGCGCACTACGGCACCTTCTGGTGCATCTGCCATTGTCCAGCAGCGGTCTAGTCACCTACCGCACGGTGGACCCCGGGCGGCGAATGCACCTCCTATTATTTATATTTGGTGCGTTCCGCCGTCCCTAACATTACACTAGCGCCAGGGTCTGGCTGGCAATGGCAGACGTGCAGCAGTTGCAGCGCTATATTCGGCAGCTGGAGAGCAGGTTGGCGGCTATTGAGAGCGCCAACTCAGCAGCGAATACCGCGCTAACTGCTGCCCAGACAGTCGCCGAGGCTGTCTCACGTGCGCCCGCTCTTTTGCCCATGCCAACACTTTCTTGCCTCCCGCTTCCCGACAAATTTTCGGGTGACAGCACCACCTGTAGGGGATTCGTCAGTCAGTGCTCAATTCAGCTTGAGTTACTGGCTGCACGGTTTCCTACAGAGCGGGCTAAGGTGGGGTTTATTGTGTCACTTTTGTCTGGCAGAGCATTACAATGGGCCACGCCATTGTGGGAACGTGATGATCCCGTGGTTCAGGGTGCTGCGCAGTTCCTCGCGACCCTGAAGCAGGTCTTTTTGGGACCACGGATCACGCACGACACCTCTTTACAATTACTCTCCCTAACACAGGGGTCACTCTCGGTCAGCCATTATGCCGTCCGGTTCCGGACATTGGCTTCCGAGTTAGAGTGGCCGGACAAAGCCTTAGTCCCGGTGTTTTGGAGAGGGTTGGCTGAGCACGTTAAAGACGCTCTAGCTACCAGAGAGGTTCCCACAAGTCTGGAGGATTTGATTGCCGTTTCCACCCGCATTGACCTCCGGTTTACGGAGCGCGGGCTGGAACGGGCACAGTCCAGACGTAGGGTTAACTTGGCTCCCACATTCACCGAACCACTAATATACCCCGCACAGGAGCTTTCACCATCTGAACCTATGGAGGTGTCTCGCACCGGCTCTAAGCCACGACCGATGCGAAGCTCTGCACGTTGCTATCAGTGCCGACAGTTTGGTCACCCGGCTAGCACGTGTCCTCTGTGGGCGAAAAGGCGTCCACGCCCAGTGGCCGTAGGTAGTGGGCAGTCCAATATAAAACCCTTCTCACCCAAACCGGTATTCCGGGGCACCTTAGACAGTGGGTCCTCCACCTGGGAGGCAGAGGTTACCGTGGACTCTGGGGCCGAGGGGAACTTTATGTCTTCTACCTTCGCCCAGAAACACGCCATTCCCCTGGTATTATTACCTCAGCCTCTGACCATCAGGGTGGTTAACGGAGCACCGTTACCCTCTCAGGTGACCCATCAGACAGCTCCACTAGGGCTCACTATCTCACCCTCTCATCATGAGACTCTGTCCCTGCTAATCCTGCCCGACGGCATCGATCAGGTGCTGCTCGGGGTTCCCTGGCTTCGGTGCCACTCTCCTCATAATGAGTGGGCGACAGGGAAGATACTGGCCTGGAGCAAGGACTGCGAGGGGAGATGTCTGAGGGGCAGTCTTCAGGTGGCTTCCACTGAAGTGCCTGCGGATCTCTCCGCACTACCTAAACCCTACCACCAATACGCGGACGTCTTCTCCAAAAAATCTGCAGAGACGCTCCCGCCGCACCGTCCTTACGACTGCCCGATAGACCTCATGCCAGGCACAGAACCTCCTAGAGGCTGTGTGTATCCACTATCTCTCCCTGAGACTGAAGCTCTGTCACAATACATCCGGGAGAACCTGGCTAGAGGCTTTATCAGAAAGTCGGTGTCACCGGCTGGTGCAGGGTTCTTCTTCGTTCAGAAGAAGAGCGGAGAGTTACGCCCCTGCATTGACTACAGAGGTATCAATGCGATCACGGTTAAAAACAAATACCCTCTACCGTTGATCTCCGAGTTGTTTGACAGGTTGCGAGGGGCCTAGATCTTTACTAAGTTGGATCTGCGAGGGGCATACAACCTGATCCGCATTCGCGAAGGAGACGAATGGAAGACAGCTTTTAATACCAGGGATGGCCATTACGAATATCTCGTTATGCCTTTTGGCCTTTGTAATGCGCCAGCTGTCTTCCAGGATTTTGTCAACGACGTTTTCCGCGACATGCTTTCTACCTCGGTGGTGGTATATCTGGATGATATACTCATCTTTTCGCCAGATTTGACTACCCACCGGAGGGACGTCTGCAGGGTCTTCGACCGTCTGCGGGCGAATTCCCTCTTTGCCAAGCTGGAGAAGTGCCAGTTTGAGCAGGAGTCCTTACCATTCCTGGGCTATATCATCTCGGCCCAGGGGCTGGCCATGGATCCTGCCAAACTGCAAGCGGTAATGGACTGGCAGGAACCTCATTCACTCAAAGCGGTGCAGCGCTTTCTGGGGTTCGTGAACTATTACCGCCAGTTTATACCACACTTTTCCACCCTGGTAGCTCCTTTGGTTGCTCTCACCAAAAAAGGAGCTAACCCCAACGCTTGGTCTGAACAGGTCTCCAAGGCCTTCTCGGCTATAAAGTCTCATTTTGCTGGCGCTCCCATCCTACATCGTCCCGATGTGAACAAGCCATTTATACTAGAGGTAGATGCCTCCTCTGTCGGTGCAGGAGCAGTTCTTTTCCAAAAGGACGCTCAAGGTCGGAAGCATCCCTGCTTCTTCTTCTCAAAGACCTTCTCACCGGCAGAGAAGAATTACTCCATCGGTGACAGGGAGCTGCTAGCCATGAAGTTGGCCTTTTCAGAATGGAGACATCTCCTGGAGGGGGCTCGGTTTCCCTTCCAGGTATATACGGATCATAAAAATCTGGTCTATTTACAGACTGCCCAGCGCCTGAACTCCCATCAGGCTAGGTGGTCACTCTTCTTTTCCCGCTTCCGCTTCACCCTGCACTACCTTTCTGAAGAGAAGAACGTCCGTGCGGATGCTCTCTCACGCTCGGTGGTCTCGGCGGAAGAAGGAGAGGCTGAGCCTCGATTAATTCTCCCGGCGGAGAGTTTTACGACCGTGGCTCCAGTCGCTCTCAAGTCAGTGCCACCAGGCAAGACCTTGGTGCCTCCTCAGCTACGGCCGGAGGTCCTCGCCTGGGCACATGCCTCCAGGGTGGGTGGTCATTTTGGCAATAAACGGACCACCGAACTCCTGGCAAGGTCATATTGGTGGCCACATATGGCTCGAGATGTCAAGGAATACGTGCAAGCATGCGTCTCGTGTGCTCGAAACAGACCCTCTAGGCAGAGGCCGGCGGGGCTGTTGTATCCCCTGCCAGTGGTGGATAGACCATGGGAGATTGGACTTCATAGTTGGCCTGCCCAAGTCTGGTGGCAGTACGGTCATCTGGGTGGTCACCGACCATTTTTCCAAAATGGTGCACCTGGTGCCACTCGCACGCCTGCCTTCCACTCGAGGTCTGGCCACTTTGTTTATTAAGCACGTATTCCGTTTGCATGGCATGCCGGACAAAATCGTGAGTGACCGAGGTCCCCAGTTTGCGTCTCGGTTTTGGAGGGAGCTCTGCAGCCTACTCAGCATCGAGCTAAATCTGTCCTCCGCCTACCATCCCGAGATGAATGGCTTGGTCGAGAGAGCCAATCAAACCTTGGTCACCTATCTACGGCATTTTGTCTCTGCCAGGCAGGATGACTGGGCATCCTTACTACCTTGGGCTGAATTTGCCCTAAACAATGCGGTGGCTGATTCCACTGGACAGACGCCCTTCCTCTTAAACTACGGTCAACATCCACGCGTCCCTGTCCCGATGCCAGTGTCCTCCACTGACTCCAGGGTGGCAGACTGGGCAGTGGAGGCCCGGGACATTTGGGATCGCACTCAGGATGCTATCCGGGCATCTAAAGAAAGGATGAGGGCGTCCGCCGACACGCATCGGCGGCCCGCGCCAAGCTTCTCCCCTGGCGACATGGTGCGCCTCTCTACCCAAAATATTAAACTCCGGGTCGAGTCTCTCAAGTTCGCACCGCGATACATTGGATCATTCAAGGTCCTCGAGCGACTTAGCTCGGTGGTCTACCGCCTGGCTCTTCCTCCACATTTGGCCATTTCGGACGTGTTCCATGTGTCCCTCCTCAAACCAGTTCACATGATCCGGTTTTCTGAGTCATCTGCCGGGTCATCAGACTTATCGTCTGACGAGTTTGAGGTTAACGCCATCGTGGGGTGCAGGTTTGTCCGTGGCAAAAAATTTTATTTGGTGGACTGGAAGGGTCATGGTCCCGAGGCTCGGACCTGGGAGCCGGTGGAAAACATTCATGCACCGCTCCTGATCGCGGCCTTTGAGCGCAGTGAGGCTCAGAGGGGGGGCCATGTTAGGCGTCGGATTCCTGGCACTGCACAGCAGGAATCCAGAGCCAGACATCCTGCGGTTTCCCATTCTCCTCCGACCGCTCGGACTCCTGCTCAGCAATCACGGCGAACCAGGCATTCTCCTCAGACTCGTTCTGTGAGCCTGCATGTTGCTGCCACCTCCGGTGCAGCAATGGTAGCGCAACCTGCTTTGCAGGGAACCGCTCCAGAGGCTAAGTCCTCTTGCCGTGCTACTGGGCATGCCCGCAACGTGCCCTCTCACTGGAGAGCAGGGGTCACATGTGCAGGTCCTGTGTCGGATCTGATTGGTCCTTCCTAAAGTATTGGAAGGTCCTGGAAGCGCATGGCTATAAAAGCCCCACATAGCGGCTCGGCCATGCGCTAATGTAGCATATTATTCTGTGTGTGTATGGTGATGGATGCATGGACTGGTGTCTGACTCATTATGAAACACCTACCCTCTGATATTACGAGTGGTGACTGAGTGTGCATAGTCAGCTCCAGGGTTGTGGCAAGCTATTATTTATATTTGGTGCGTTCCCCCGTCCCTAACAGTATGTCTGCAGGAACAGCCCCAGTGTTACGCCCTCATGAGGTTGCAGCCAGCAGCAGAGTAGTTGTACAAAACAGGGCTGCTAGAAGTCCTGTTAAAAGAATCTTTGTCATGTGAGATGTCCCCACTTGGTTTCCATATTAATATGTCAGTAAAAGAACAAATTTGGCACGGGGAATACATTGATATTTTCCCCCTTTTACCGTCAATTAAAGAACAATATCATAGATATGAAAGAAAAGATGAACTGGAAGAAAAGAAACGGGTGGTAATTCAGAGGTCATTTAATAATTGGTTTCAAACATTTGCTATCTATGCTGCTGTACTGGGTGAAAAACACCCTTCGTTATGTTCGGGGCTGTTTCAGCATTTAGATTCAATTTTGGATGCATATCGGAACTTTGGGGGCATGTCATGGTTACAATATGACGAAGCATTTCGTCAAAAATTAGCCATGCACCCTAACCTATCATGGGGTTAAAAAGACCTGGGATTATGGCTAACTTTGATGTTGCCCCAGAAGTTCCCATCATATAAGCAGAATATATCTACACCTAGTAAAAAAGGGGTGTTTTTTTAATTCAACGAATCAAGCTGTAAGGCCTCTTTCACACATCAGGTTTTCGCCGTCAGGCGCGATCCGGCGCTTTTGACAGAAACCGGATCCGGCGAAATGCAATGCCGGATCCGTTTTCCCCCCCATTGACTTGCATTTGCGCCGGATCGCGCCGGATGGCCATGCGTTTCATCCGGTTTTCGCCGGATCCGGCAATGTGTCGCGATCCGGCGTCTGGAAAAAACGGTGACTGTAACGTTTTTTGTCTCCGTCGAAAAAGCCGGACACGCCGGATCCGGCGCGTCCGGCTTTTTCACACAATGAAAGCCTATGAGCGCCGCAATGCGCCGGATCCGGCGAAAGCCGGATCCGTCGGCCGGATCCGGTTTTTTGGTCTGAGCATGCTCAGTAGCTCTGCCCACAAGACATATATAAAAGCAAGACAGTGGGACCCACAGCCACACCCAACATGCCACCCAAGACAGCAACCAGGCGCAGGAGAAGGCAGGAGACCACTGCAGCACCATCCGCACCACCACCACCCCAAATGGAGCAGCAAATAGAACATGCTGAGGAGGGGAGGCCAGCAGCAGATGAGAGACGGTAATTATCAAATAACCCATTCCTCCAAACTAGGGCTATTGAATATCAAGATATTCATTGGCCCTTTGTTTCTCTTTATTCAACAGCCGCCCAATAGATGCAGCAGCAGCAGCAATGGCAGCAGCTGGAACACCACCCACAGGCATGGAGTGTGGCCACCAGGAAGACAGCACATCATCTTCTGGGAGCCCTCCCTCGCATCGTCAGCGTTTGACGGTAAGTTTTTATTTCCAAAATCCATCTTCTCTGTAATATATGTCTATTCATTGCCTTTTATTTCAAAACAGGAATCACAAGATGAAGAGGAGCTCCCAGAAGAAGAAGGAAGGGGTGGACAGACACCTGGAGTGGGCTCACAATTCGTAAGTTTTTTGCATCAAACGCAGAAACACAACATCACACTACACACAACACATAGAAAACAATGTTCTGCAGACCACACACAGCAAACAAATGCCTACATCCAAAGACATAACATTTTTTGTTTTCTTATCTAGTCTTCCCAATCTGGTGCTTGGCCAAGAGGTCCTCGCAGTGCCTCCCAGGGTCGTCGGCGACAGCAACGCGGCGGTCACCAGCGTGTAAGTATAAATATTTTTGCTTTGTTTTTTTGCACTTTTTATTTCATTTCTTTTGTGGAGGCTAATTATGTTATTTTTGTCTTTTTCTTTAACAGCCTTCACAGCGTGCTCCCGACTCTGACGGTGAGGATGGAGGGATTGATGTGGACCGCCTCATCGATCTCGTCAGAGAAAGGGAGCCGCTCTGGAATATGGCTGACCGCCGCCACGCTGACCTGATCGTTACCCGACGACTCTGGGAGGAAATCTGTTCGCTCCTTGTTGGCCGCTGGGAGGACCTCGAAGCTCGGGCCCAGATTAAAGAGCGTAAGTATATACAGTACCGGTTGCTTGATGTAAACCAGTGTTTCCCGAACTCCAGTCCTCGTGGTCCCCACGGATCATGTGTTCAGGATTTCTATTTACTATAGAAATCATGAAAACATGACCCCTGGGGACCATGAGGACTGGAGTTTGTGAAACACTGATGTTGTATACTAACCACTCCTTTCTCGTTTCAGGGAACAGAATTGTGAATCGGTGGCGGTCTGTGAGGGATCGTTTCAAGAAGGAGTTCAATAAAGAGATGCGGGCCCCGAGTGGATCTGGAGGACGCAGGAGCAAGTACAAGTACGCAGAAGCCCTGTCGTTCCTCCGGGAAACAATGGTCACCAGAAGGTAAATATTACACACCACATGTGAAAAAAAATGTTATATGTAAAATTTTTTTTCAGCCAGGGCCATACCATGTCAGTATTTTAATTGTTTTTTTTTCTCTTTATTCCACAGCACGGTGAGCAGCACTCGGGAGCCGGCACGATTGGACCCTTCTGAGGCAATCCCTGAGGAGACCGGCACCGAGGGACACTTCGACCGCCCCGGTACATCTGCACCTTCCCAGCCTTCCCACACATTCGACCCATCTGTCCCATCCACCAGCACAGGAGCATCGTGGCCGCCTACATTACATGAAGCTGCTGGTGAGGAGATCGCTTTCCCTTTACCCCACCCTTCTGCCCCTGCCACCTCTAGTACACCTGCGGGTACTGGGCGGCAGCGGCAGAGGGGTCAGGAAAAGACTTATGCGCCAGAGTTCTTGCATCTGAATGCATCTTTCCAGAACTGTCTAAAAGTCTTGTCAGAGCAAATATCCGCAGGCTATCAGCAGATCAACTCCAGCATTCTGGAGGTGAAGACACTTCTGCAAACCATGCATTCAGAAGCAAGATCTTCGCCAAACCACACCTTTTTCAGGTCTGTTGTGGAGCGCATGGAAACGCTCTCTCCTGCCCAGCAGATGCATGTAATGCATTCATGCCACGCTGCTCTCCAGCAAGTTACCTCCCAACCTCCTCCTCCTCCCACCACAGTAGTTCCTCCACCTGCACCCCCTCCAGCCACTTTCCATCCTCCCCCTCCTATTACATCTACACCCCCTCCAGTCACTTTCCATCCTCCCCCTCCTATTACATCTACACCCCCTCCAGCCACTTTCCATCCTCCCCCTCCTATTACATACCATCCACCTCCAGCCACTTTCCATCCTCCCCCTCCTATTACATACCATCCACCTCCCCAGCACCATCCACCTCCCCAGCACCATCCACCTCCCCAGCACCAGCAACCTCCCCAGCACCAGCAACCTCACCAGTACCAGCAACCTCCACAGTACCTGCAAACTCCCCAGTACCAGCAACCTCCCCAGTACCAGACATCTTCCCACTTCCAGCAACCTGCCCCGTACCAGAC
Organism: Dendrobates tinctorius; assembly: GCF_039654945.1. Lineage (NCBI taxonomy): Eukaryota > Metazoa > Chordata > Amphibia > Anura > Dendrobatidae > Dendrobates > Dendrobates tinctorius. The sequence goes on from NW_027361772.1 coordinate 20,289,946, forward strand.
ATCTCCCCACTTCCAGCAACCTGCCCCGTACCAGACATCTCCCCACTTCCAGCAACCTGCCCCGTACCAGACATCTCCCCACTTCCAGCAACCTGCCCCGTACCAGACATCTCCCCACTTCCAGCAACCTGCCCCGTACCAAACTCCTTCCCCATACAACTTGCCATCAACATCATCTGCTCCTACAGTCCCTGCCCAACCCTCCACTCCACCACCCACCACCTCTTCTGCTTCCCACATGTCCACCTATTCTGTAGTTTTTTCCACACCTTCACCTCTAACTGTTCCTTCCCCACCACGATCCCAGTCCTCTCTCCACACTCCCAGTGTCGAAGTGTCCCGCAGCCCCTACAGCAGTATTTCCACCACACACTACACAGAATTATAATGTGTGTATTTAAATAAAAATGACCAGTTTTATGGTTTCAGTTTTATAGTTTCAAAGTTTTATTAAACAAGTTTATTAAAATTTTAAAAAAGTTTACTAAAAAAAACATTTTTCAATAAAAGTTAAATTATTTTACACTGGTTGTCTGTCATTTCTTTCTGCGGCGAAAAAGGTTAAATACAGGGTATTTAAAAGGTGAAATGGTATTCAAAACTAGGTATATAACTGTGGGTAAATTTTAGCTTTTTGCCACAGTTGTGTTCCTGGTTGAGTTTGAAGCAAAGTATTTCACCTAAAAAGTTGTGTTTATTGTTGGTGATTTCCTAACAATGTACAAAACTTTTGTTAAAAGGTGAAATACTTTGCATAAAACACAACCAGGTACACACCTGTGGCCTAAAGCTAAAAATAGAGACCATGACAAGATAGCCAACTTTGGTTGGCAAAGGTATATACTGTTGGTACAGAAGGTACACAAGTTTGGTTAGGGCACAAATCTTTCACACTCTGTCATCCTGCCAGTGTACTCTGCCTTGAGGTGACATAAAGTATAGTGCAAAATTGTCCCTCATTACTGAAACCGACACAGAACTTCTAGTGGTAATGTCATGGTAATCTTGCAAGGTGGTTTCTTCAGAGGTGTCCTCAATGGAAATGGGTTCCTTGCAGATAACAAAATTGTGGAGTACCACGCACGCTTTGATCACCTCGTCCACAGTTTCTGTCTTGAGGTTGATCGCAGTCAATAGGACCCGCCATTTGGCTGTCAGAATACCAAAGGTACATTCAACCATTCTTCTTGCTCTTGTGAGGCGGTAATTAAAAATGCGTTTTGGTCTTGTCAATCCTCTGCTAGAGTACGGTTTCAAAAGGTGTTCTGACAGCTGGAAGGCTTCATCCCCTACACAGACAAATGGCATAGGTGGACCAGATGTTTGCGGCAGCGGTCTAGGTGGTGGGAACTGGAAGGTGTTTCCATACAGTTTACGCCCCATGGCAGACAGTTTGAAAACTTGAGAGTCATTGGAGTGGCCATAGGCCCCAATATCAACCGCAATAAATTTGTATTCCGCGTCAGCGATGGCCATGAGGACAATTGAAAAATATTTCTTGTAATTGAAATATTCCGATCCCGATCCAGCTGGCTTTACAATGCGGATATGTTTCCCGTCCACAGCGCCCAAGCAGTTTGGAAACTGACATATCTGTTGAAACTTGTCAGCAATTTCAATCCACCTCTCTGTTGTGGGCTCTGGTAAAAACTCTTCAGCTAAGGAGTCCCACAGTGCACGGCATGTGTACTTCACAATTCCAGATATGGTGGAAATCCCGCGTCTGTACTGGAAATGCAGTGACGAAAGGGATTCTCCAGTTGCAAGAAATCTGTGGGGAATTAAAAAACAATAAATTAGTTTTAAATCACAGCATTACATACCAAAACTGACCTATAACACTTGGAGATACAAATTACCACCAACAAGATTGCAGTGAAAGTGTGCTCTGATGCGATCATATCCAATAAATGTGGCTTACCTTAAAGTCACCATCAGACGCTCTGCGGGTGAAACAGAGAAGCGGCAATAGGTGTCCGCTTTTCTTATGAGGTGTGCAATGCGCTCCACCAAGTAATCAAAATTCTCCATTTTCATCCTAACATATCCAAAAAATTTATCCGGGTTTCGTCGAAGGTCCATGCATAGTGTAGAATAGACCCCACGCGTCATTCTCTTGGCTGTGATGGGGTGGATCCACAAACGTCGTCTACGATGCCTGATGCGCTGCTGTCTCGCTCTCTCCTTCTCCAGAACAATCACCCTCAAACGATTTGCCTCCGCTGTAAAATCCGCCAAATTCTTCAAAATATTTCCAATGACAACATCCATCTTCGCCAGTAACTTGCTCTTCTCTCCAACCTGCACTTTCTCCTCTACAACCTGTCAAAGAAGGGCTGTAGGAACACGCTATATATAGTTTTCCAGTAGCCAATCCCGTTCGGAAGGCCACAAGGGTCAATTTTAAAAACCGGATCCGGCGTAATCCGTCGAAAAAACGGATAGAAAAACGGATGAACCGGATGAGACGGATCCGGTTTTGTCTGTCCAGAAAAAGACGGATCCGGCAGAAAACCGGATCCGTCACATCCGGTTTTAAGAAACATTTGCCGGATCCGGCGTTCCGGCACGACGCCGGATCGCGCCTGACGCCGAAAACCTGATGTGTGAAAGTAGCCTAAGTGGGCTGCAAACTGTCGTTTTCGCCATGAGTGCTCATTTTGCGGGGGTACACATGCAATGTTTAGATGCTTCAAACGTCAGTCACAAAATGGTCAACAAGGACCCAATAAAGATGCACTTTCAAAGAGCGCTGACTCCAGTGAAGTTACAAAATATGGTCCCATGGTTAGAAATGTACCCAGACACGGAGAGTAGTAGTTACATGCTGAAAAATGGTTTCTGTAACGGATTTTTTGTTCCAACATTTTCAGGTACTGGTTGTAAACAATGGAACAAATTGCGATCAGCATTAGATTATCCAATGATAGTCGAGGAAAAAAATATTAAAAGAGATTGAAGCAGGTAGAGTAAAGGGCCCATTTGACTCTCCTCCGTTTGATAATTTCAGGGTCTCTCCATTGGGCTTAGTTCCTAAAAAAGAGGTAGGTTCGTTTAGACTGATTCATCACTTATCGTATCCCATAGGAAGTTCCCTAAATGATGAAGTGGATACGGAAATTTGTTCAGTGAAGTACACCTCGTTTGATGTTGCAGTGGAGTTTCTGCAAAGTTTTGGTCACAAGTCATTGCTAGCAAAATCTGACATAAAAGCTGCGTTCAGGTTGTTACCAGTTGATCCGAGATGTTTCAATTGCCTTGGGTTTTTTTTTAAAGATAATTTTTTTTTTTTGATAAATGTCTCCCTATGGGGTTTTCATTATCTTGGTATTATTTTGAGACATTTTCAACTTTTCTTCAATGGGTAGTGGAGTTCAAATCAAAAGGCGGCGGAGTAGTGCATTATTTTGATGATTTCTTGTTTATTGGTCCAAGAGATTCTGAAGCTTGTTTTGCTTTGATGGATAAGTTTGTTAAAGTTTGTGAGCATTTTGGAATACTTATTGCAGAATTAAAAACCGTGTCTCCTTGTACTTCTTTGGAATTTTTGGGTATTCTGATAGATTCTGAATCTATGACATGCTTTCTCACTGCTGAAAAGATTGACAAAATTTGCTATATGATTAATCTGTTTTTGTCGAAGGAAAACGTTTTATTGAAAAATTTGCAGTCGTTATTAGGTTCCTTGAACTTTGCCTTAAAAATCATACCCATGGGTAGGGTTTTTTCGAGAAGGCTATACGATGCCACAGCAGGTAACCTTGCACCTAATTCACACCTGAGATTAGGTAGTGAGCTTAAGGACGATTTAAAAACTTGGTTGTCGTTACTATCTACATTTAATGGCAAGACAATGTGGCAGACACCGTTTGTATTTGCCGAAGATTTGGATTTGTATATTTTTACGGACGAATCAGAAGGTTTTGGTTTATCTTTTAAATCGCACTGGTCGGCAAACAGATGGCCTAGTTCTTGGTCTTACAGTAATATTATTAAGAAGGGAGCAATTTTAGACCTTTTCAACATATATGTAGCCATTCTTTTGTGGGGACCCAATCTTTGCAATAAGCGTATATTATTTCGTTCTAACAACCAAGGTTTGGTTTTTATGTTAAATACATTTTCGGATAAAAACAGATGGGCTAACCAGATTCTTAGGCCGTTAGTTCTTGCCTGTATGGACAGTAATATCTGGTTAAAAGTGTCATTTTCAAATGAGTTAATTAATGATTGTGCTAAACTTATTTGTCACCGCCAGTGGTCAAAGTTTTTGGAGCATGTTCCCGAAGCCAACAAAGAGGGAACGATTTGCCCAGAGAATATATGGGACATAGTACAGGTCTAATTCAATATTTTATTGGAAAGTCCTTGGCTGAAAAAACTTGGTCTTGGTATTCGGGCGCTTGGAATGTATGGATAAGATTTTGTACAGCAAACGGTTACTCATATAACGAAGCTAAGGAAGAAACAGCTCTGAATTTTGCGGAGCATTTGGTTTTGAATGGTCTGTCTTATTCAGCTTTAGCAAAACACATTGCTGGTGTTTCATTTTTCCTTAAAACTTTGGGCAAGAAACCGTTGAATGACAATTTTTTAAGGAAACAATTTTTAAAAGGATTCAGAAGGGCTAATTTTAAACAGGATGATCGTCGTCCCATATCATTTAGCTTGCTAAAAGACATTTGCTTGTCTCTCCCATCGGTTTGCGACAATTTTGAAGAAAGTTGTTTTCAGCAACATTTACATTAGCATTTTTTGCAGCTCTTCGTGTTGGGGAAATAGTTTCTCAGTCAAAAAATTTACCTTCTGGCCTGTTAATGGAGGATATAAAGGTATTTGAATCCTCTGTCGTTTTATTTATAAAAAGGTCAAAAAACGGATCCGTTAGGAAGAGGAGCTTCAGTTAGTTTACCTACAATCTCGGATTTAGTCATTTGTCCAGTCTCGAATATGAAGAGATGGCTTAGCATGAGACCAAGTTTAGAAGGTCCATTTTTCATTCACCGCAATAGTACACCGGTGACTGTTTTTCAATTTTATTTTATTTAAAAAAAAATGTCTGGTCCAATTGGGTTTAAAAAATGTTAAAATCACGTCGCACTCTTTTCGTATTGGAGCAGCAACGGAAGCGGCTAGGTTGGGTTTTCAAGACAATAATATAATGAAAATTGGAAGGTGGGAATCGAAATGGTTCAAATTGTATGTTCGGCCAAATTTATATGAATGCTAACATCTTATTCATTTTGTAGGACCGCTAATTGTGTTGATCATCGGACACTCGTATATTTATTGGGCCGAAAAAAGGGTGACGATGTGGTGCTATACAGAGAATCTCTCATTTAATACTTCTTCCCTCCACATTTTTTGGTTTAGCAGAAGAGGAATGTTATGGAAGAATTTGGTTGGATTTATGCAACAGCTGTCAAAGAGTCATCCATATCCTGATTTAATAATTTTGCATTTAGGGGGTAACGATTTAGATAAAGTTAACACACTCGATTTATTAGCCTTCATGAGGAAGGATTTGAGTTTATCAAAAATGGAATTTTTTAAATCAATTTTTGTATTTTCAGAAATTGTCCCTAGATTGTTATGGGCAGAATACAATATGTTGTTTTTTGAAAAAATAAGAAAAAGGGTTAACATGAGTATGCAGAGGATTATGGTTTTGATTGATGGATTTTCTTACAGACACGTCGACTTGGTAGAAAAGATCCCCAGTATGTACAGAAGGAACCTTGTGCACCTTTCAGATGTTGGCCTGGACATCTTTAACTTGGATTTCCAGGACATCATCGAAAAATGGCTGTGGCGTTTTCGGGGGGCCATGCATTAATATGCACGGCATTTGGATAATCTCCCTGTTTTAGGGAGGATTGGGTCATGAGAGTAATAATTTTATTCAGTGATGGAGATATTTAATGTTTTTTAATGGTTATGATGAAATATAATTGGTTGTTGAGTAACTCAAAATAAACGCCACGGCCATTTTATGCCAAACTTAGAACTCAGTGTCCAGTGTCCTTTTTCTTATGTATGCGAGTGGGGCCTGTGTCATCATGGTTATAACATCCAGCCCCTCCCCCACCGGTGCATAACATTTAGTCCCTCGTCCCCTGGTGTATAACATTCGGTCCCCGACCTCCGTTGTATAACATCCAGCCCTCCCCACCAGTGCATAACATCCGACCCCTTGCCTTTCAATGTATAACATCCGGTCCCTCATCCCCTCATGTATAACATTTGGTCTCTCGCCTATGGTATATCACATCCAGTTCTCTGCCTCTAGTACATAATAGCTGGGTGCTCACCTCCGCTATATAAAATCCAGTCCCTGGCCCCCTGGTGTATAACATCTGACGCCTCGCCTCTAGTGTATAACATAAGATTCCCAACCTCCAGTACATAACATCTGGCCCCTTCCGGTGTACTGTATAACATCCAGTCTCTCGTCCAGCCGGTGTATAACATCTGGCCCCTCGCGCCACCGATCTATAACATCCGGCCTGTCTCCCCCGCGGTGCATATAACATCCGTTCCCCCGCCCACAGTGCATAACATCTGACCCCTTGCTCTTCCAGTTCATAACATCTGGCCCCCACCAACCCGGTGCATAACATCTGTCCCCTTGCCCCCTGGTGTATAACATCCAGTCCCTCACCCCCTCCCCCCGTGTATAACATCCAGCTCCTTGGCTCCCCAGTGTATAATATCTGGCCCCTCTGCCCCCGGTGTATAACATCTGGACCCTCGAGCCTCGAGTGTATAACATCCGGTGCCTCGCCCCTCAGTATATAACATCCAACCCCCTCACCATAGCGTTTGCCTTTACTACCATGTGACTGAATGGCCGGTGGTAAAGAGCTCACTGATACCAGCGCAGTCCTCTAATAGGAGCCATTGGTGCAACCAGTCAGTTCATGAGATTTCTTCATCCTAAATCTAACCCCCATCACATGTGAATAAGGCTGGACTGGCCATCTGGCAATTCTAGCAAATGTCAGAAGGGCCTGTCTGGTCGTGGACTGTCTTGTCTGCTATGTAGTTAACAGAATCTGTGTTCTCAAGACACCCATACTGTTGAGTTATAATGAAGCACAAAGTTGCTGACTCTGTCACCCCAGCAGGCCACAAATATCATTAGAAACGCTGGTCTTGTAGTAAGTCTTGCTATCCTCCATCCATGGTAATATATCCCATCTGGTGCTCGGGGATGGGGACAGCATGGGCCTGTGTGATTTCAAATGCCGGCCCAGTCCATACCTGCATGTGAGTGATATTATTGAGAAGTGGAAGGAACCGCAGCAACTCAGCCACGAACTGGAGACCATGTACAGATACAGCTCAGGGTCACCGAGTACTGAGGAGCAGAAAAGTCATCAACACTCTGCTGACTCCATAACTGCCGAGTCCAGACCTCCTCTGGTATTAACATCAGCACAAACACTGCTCTCCCAGCGGGAGCTTCATGCAGCCTTACATCACCAAGCACAATACTGAGCTTTGGATGGAGTGGTGTCGCCACCACAGGACCTTGTAGGTTCTGTGCAGTGATGGATCACACTTCTCTATCTGGCGCCTGATTTATGAGTCTGGTTTTGGTGAATGCCAGGAGAACGTTACCCGCCTTACGGCATGGTGCCCGCTGTCCAGTTTGGTGAAGAAGGGATCACGCTACAGCATGTTTTTCATGGTCAACTTAGACCCTTTAATTCCAATGAACGGAAATCTTAATGCTTTAGCAAAATACATTTTGGACAATTGTAGTTTCCTACTTTGCGGGAACAGTTTAGGGAGGGTCATTTTCTGTTCCCCATGACTGAGCCCAGTGGTCCATACAGACATGGGTGAGTTTCATGTGGAAGAACGTGACAGTGTCGGGATCTCAACACCATCAAACACCTTTAGAATAGAGATTATTAACCTGGCATTCGCCCCCAAAATTAGTATCTGACTTAGGGTTGCCAACTTGACTTTTTATGTTTTCTGGAAAGCTTATCAAAAAATCATGGACAGACAATATTTTTCATGGACACATTGGAAATCCATAATGAATCATTATGATTAGTGATACATGTCTACAGCCCATAATTCTCTTATGAAGATATTAGCTGGAGCCACTGTAAAATGTAAAATGATGACAATTACAGTCAAAATAATCTGTAAAAGTTTCTTCAGCTTCAAAAAAATCATGGACAGTCACGTCTCTTTTTTTTTTTTTTTTTTACAGACAAAGCAAAATAATTGCCCTATTTTTAGGGAATGCCCTGGAATTTTTGGATGGTTGGCAACCTTGGTCTGACCTCACAAATTCCCTTCTGGATGAATGGGCAAAAATTACCAAAGACAAATCCAAAATCTTGTACAAAACTTTCCCAGAATATTGGGAACTGCTATATCTATCTGCAGAGGGAATTTAGAGCGGGAGGTCATAAAGGCTCCTGTAGGTGTAATGTGTACTGGGTCCTAATACTTGTCCATATAGTGTACAGTCATGGCTGAAAGTTTGGAGACATGCAGCGTTATCGGAATATTGCTATTTATTTATTATACTGATGGCTTGTGAGATTGTAAGTTCTCTTCTATTAATTGTTGAAATGTGTGTTACTCGGGAATATCTTATATTGCTTGTACGTGTCCTCACCACTGTAAGAAGTTGTAGACTATTTTGGCGCTATAGAAATAAAGATTATTATTATTATTATTATTATTATTATTATTCTGACACAAATTTTGGTTTTCATAAAGTTTGCTGCTTCAGTGATTTTAGATCTTTTTGATGTTTAAATGGTTTCTGAAGTACAATTCTAAGAATTTAAGAAGGTTTAAAACTTTATTTACAGTGCTGACCCTTATGTTACATAATTTCTGACCTTTTCCTGGCCAGCTGGATATCAGCTTCTGGATCAAATCCTGACTGATGACCCATTCTTGTTTTCTTTGTCTCCCCGTTTTTTGAGGCTTTACCATATCTTCTTATTGGGATCTGGGAAGTTTCCTGACCATGAATCCTAAATGTCAGTGTTTTGTACACCGAGCCACTTAGTTCTCACTTTTCACTTGTGCGTTGTGACATGGTATCTATCGGTCTGGAAGAAGCCTTGTTCACCAAATTGGTCTTGGACAGCTGGGAGAAGTTGCTCTTGGAAGATGGTTAGAGACCATTCTTTATTGATGGGAGTTTTCTTAAGCAAAATTATGAATGAGCCCACTCCGTTGTATGAAAAACAGCCCCACACATGAATAGTTTCTGGATTCTTTACTATTGGCATAACACAGGACTCATTGTTATTTTTTTCTAATGGCCTTTGGCTCAATCTTGATCCATGGCGACATGATGCATGAACGATCTGTAGGAAGATCGATCTTCTGCAAGCATAGACAGGTCCACCAGGGTCTTCTCCGCCGTTAGCTTGATAGTATCAAGCCATCTGGTTGCTGGTCTTCCTCTTCACCTTGTTCCTTCTATTCTTCCAACCATGATGTCCTTCTCCATTGATTGCTCTCTTCATATGATGTGTCCAGAGTAAGCAAGTAATAGCTTGGTGCTCCTTGCTTCGAGTGATATGTCTGGCTTGATTTGTTCCAAAATTGATTTGTTTATTCTTCTTGCCATCCATGGTATGGGTAATATCCTTCTCCAACACCACATTTCAAAGGCCTCAATTCTTCATGATAAGGCTTACCTTTTGTTCTCCAGGCAATCATTCTTCCATATGTCCCAAACAGTCTGAAGTGGTCATTGTCATAACAAAACATTTAAATCCATAAGACATCCCAGGAGAGGGGATATATCATCCTCACATTGTACATATGGGATTAATTATAGCTGTGGAAGAGAGAAACTAATTAAAATTGGGGAAGTGAGAAAGAACTAACAGGTCAATCTCAATTGAAGTAGGGACCTCCTGCGGTAACCGGGTAATTACAGCAGAGATCTGATCTGAAAACCAGACACTATAAGTTCAGGATTCATTTATCAGAGTTGGAGACCTACAGGGGCTACCTTTGTTCCAAGGAAAAGAGCTTTGTCTGTTCAAAGAATTATTGTAGACCTTTTTGAGCCTGTGGTCAATGATGAATATTGGTGTTTGCATTAATACGATATTTATGGGAGATATATTTTCGGTGTCGTATTGAAGGGATGAACATAACACATTCACTCACATAATATCGGTCCAATAGATGGTGTTATCCATGCCGTGTTTAATTTCTTTAGACCGGTAAATTCGTGATAAGAAACGACAATATCGACCACCTGGGACCTGAAGGTTAGGGGTCTCATAAAATTTTAAAAGACCTAGCACATCTAATAAACAGCCCCCGTGAGCTCACCAATTGGAAGTGAAAGGACATAACCTTAATCTAATAAAATGAGAGTTGGATGTCTGTCATCATTCATTCTGGAAGACATAGTTTGCTGTGAGAGTGTTCCACTTTCATAATCAGAGTGCTTCCTTCCATAAAGAGCCATTCCTGCAACATCAGGTTTAGCAATTTTCTTTTGTTGTTCCTCTTTATTTTATGTAATTGTATATATCGTATTGTTTTGTTCCCATTTTGCATCATATTTGTATATTTTTTATAAACACTTCCTACCTTTATATATATTAAATATATAAAATTTAAAAGCTCTGTTCCTCTTGCACCCCAGAAGCCATATGCTACCTGTAACGGGAGCCCAATTGACCTGTATAAACGATTAGTGGTGGCAGCTATTAGTTTTTTTTGTTCTTGTGGAGTTTGTAATGGGTGTATATATATATATATATGGGGAGACGAGCAGCCCGCCCGGTCATCCTGAATCTGTTAGGCCTCTTTCACACATCAGGTTTTCGCCGTCAGGCGCGATCCGGCGCTTTTGACAAAAACCGGATCCGGCGAAATGCAATGCCGGATCCGGTTTCCCCCCCATTGACTTGCATTAGAGCCGGATCGAGCCGGATGGCCATGCGTTTCATCCGATTTTCGCCGGATCCGGCAATGTGACGCGATCCGGCGTCTGGAAAAAACGGCTACTATAACGTTTTTTGTCTCCGGCGAAAAAGCCGGACACGCCGGATCCGGCGTGTCCGGCTTTTTCATACAATGAAAGCCTATGAGCGCCGGCAATGCGCCTGATCCGGTGACAGCCGGATCCGGTGGCCGGATCCGTTTTTTTTGGTCTGAGCATGCTCAGTAGCTCTGCCCACAAGACATATATAAAAGCAAGACAGTGTGACCCTCAGCCACACCCAACATGCCACCCAAGCCAAGAACCAGGAGCAGGAGAAGGCAGCAGACATCTGCAGCAGCAGCACCATCAGCACCACCCCAAATGGAGCAGCATGCTGAACAACGGGAGGGGAGTCCAGCAGCAGATGAGAGACGGTAATTATCAAATCCCCCATTCCTCCAAACTAGGGCTATGGAATATCAAGATATTCATTGGCCCTTTGTTTCTCTTTATTCAACAGCCGCCCAAGAGATGCAGCAGCAGCAGCAGCAATGGCAGCAGCAGGAACACCACCCACAGCCATGGAGTCTGGCCATGAGGAAGACAGCACATCTTCTTCTGGGAGCCCTCCCTCGCATCGTCAGCGTTTGACGGTAAGTTTTTATTTCCAAAACCCATCATCTCTGGAATATATGTCTATGCATTGCCTTTTATTTCAAAACAGGAATCACAAGATGAAGAGGAGCTCCCAGAAGAAGAAGGAAGGGGTGGACAGACACTTGGAGTGGGCTCACAATTGGTAAGTTTTTTGCATCAAACGCAGAAACACAACATCACACTACACACAACACATAGAAAACAATGTTCTGCAGACCACACACAGCAAACAAATGCCTACATCCCAAGACATAACATTTTTTGTTTTCTTCTCTAGTCTTCCCAATCTGGTGCTCGTCCAAGAGGTCCTCGCAGTGCCTCCCAGGGTCGTCGGCGACAGCAACGCGGCGGTCACCAGCGTGTAAGTATAAATATTTTTGCTTTGTTTTTTTTGCACTTTTTATTTCATTTCTTTTGTGGAGGCTAATTATGTTATTTTTGTCTTTTTCTTTAACAGCCTTCACAGCGTGCTCCCGACTCTGACGGTGAGGATGGAGGGATTGATGTGGACAGCCTCATCGATCTCGTCAGAGAAAGGGAGCCGCTCTGGAATATGGCTGACCGCCGCCACGCTGACCTGATCGTTACCCGACGACTCTGGGAGGAAATCTATTCGTTCCTTGTGGACCGCTGGGAGGACCTCGAAGCTCGGGCCCAGATTAAAGAGCGTAAGTATATACAGTACCGGTTGCTTGATTTAAACCAGTGTTTCCCGAACTCCAGTCCTCGTGGTCCCCACGGATCATGTGTTCAGGATTTCTATTTACTTTGGAAATCCTGAAAACATGACCCCTGGGGACCATGAGGACTGGAGTTTGGGAAACACTGATGTTGTATACTAACCACTTTGTCCTTTCTCGTTTCAGGGGAGAGAATTGTGAAGCGGTGGCGGTCTGTGAGGGATCGTTTCAAGAAGGAGTTCAATAAAGAGATGCGGGCCCCGAGTGGATCTGGAGGACGCAGGAGCAAGTACAAGTACGCACGAGCCCTGTCGTTCCTCCGGGAGACAATGCTCACCAGAAGGTAAATATTACACACCACATGTGACAAAAAAATGTTTAGATGTAACTTTTTTTTTTCAGCCTGGGCCATACCATGTCACTATTTTAATTGTTTTTTTTTCTCTTTATTCCACAGCACGGTGAGCAGCACTCGGGAGCCTGCACGATTGGACCCTTCTGAGGCGATCCCTGAGGAGACCGGCAACGAGGGACACTTTGACCGCCCCGGTACATCTGCACCTTCCCAGCCTTCCCACACATTCGACCCATCTGTCCCATCCACCAGCACAGGAGCATCGTGGCCGCCTACATTACATGAAGCTGCTGGTGAGGAGATCGCTTTCCCTTTACCCCACCCTTCTGCCCCTGCCACCTCTAGTACACCTGCGGGTACTGGGCGGCAGCGGCAGAGGGGTCAGGAAAAGAGTTATGCGCCAGAGTTCTTGCATCTGAATGCATCTTTCCAGAACTGTCTAAAAGTCTTGTCAGAGCAAATCTCCGCAGGCTTTCAGCAGATCAACTCCAGCATTCTGGAGGTGAAGACACTTCTGCAAACCATGCATTCAGAAGCAAGATCTTCGCCAAACCACACCTTTTTCAGGTCTGTTGTGGAGCGCATGGCAACACTATCTCCTACCCAGCAGATGCATGTAATGCATTCGTGCCACGGTGCTCTGCAGCAGGTTACCTCCCAACCTCCACCTCCCACCACTGTAGTTCCTCCACCTGCACCCCCTCCAGCCACTTTCCATCCTCCCCCTCCTATTACATCTGCACCCCCTCCAGCCACTTTCCATCCTCCCCCTCCTATTACATCTGCACCCCCTCCAGCCACTTTCCATCCTCCCCCTCCTATTACATACCAGCAACCTCCCCAGTACCAGCAACCTCCCCAGTACCAGCAACCTCCCCAGTACCAGACATCTCCCCACTTCCAGCAACCTGCCCCGTACCAAACTCCTTCCCCGTACCAAACTCCTTCCCCGTACCAAACTCCTTCCCCATACAACTTTCCATCAACATCATCTGCTCCTACAGTCCCTGCCCAACCCTCCACTCCACCGCCCACCACCTCTTCTGCCTCCCACATGTCCACCCATTCTGTAGCTTTTTCCACACCATCACCTCTAACTGTTCCTTCCCCACCACGATCCCAGTCCTCTCTCCACACTCCCAGTGTCGAAGTGTCCCGCAGCCCCTCCAGCAGTATTTCCACCCCACACTACACAGATTTGTAATGTGTGTTTTGTAATAAAAATGCCCAGTTTTTTTTCAAACCTTTATTAAAAAAGTTTTTTTAACTTTAAAAACAGTTTACAGAAAAAAAATATTTTAAATAAAAGTTAAATTATTGTTTACACTGGTTGTCTGTCATTTCTTTCTGCGGCGAAATATGTTTAAAAAAAAGGTTAAATACAGGGTATTTAAAAGGTAAAAAGGTATTCAAAACCAGGTATATAACTGTGGGTAAATTTTAGCTTTTTGCCACAGTTGTGTTCCTGGTTGTGTTTGAAGCAAAGTATTTCACCTAAAAAGTTGTGTTTATTGTTGGTGATTTCCTAACAATGTACAAAACTTTTGTTAAAAGGTGAAATACTTTGCATAAAACACAACCAGGTACACACCTGTGGCCTAAAGCTAAAAATAGAGACCATGACAAGATAGCCAACTTTGGTTGGCAAAGGTATATACTGTTGGTACAGAAGGTACACAAGTTTGGTTGGGCACAAATCTTTCACACTCTGTCATCCTGCCAGTGTACTCTGCCTTGAGGTGACATAAAGTATAGTGCAAAATTGTCCCTCATTACTGAAACCGTCACAGAACTTCTAGTGGTAATGTCATGGTAATCTTGCAAGGTGGTTTCTTCAGAGGTGTCCTCAATGGAAATGGGTTCCTTGCAGATAACAAAATTGTGGAGTACCACGCAAGCTTTGATCACCTCGTCAACAGTTTCTGTCTTGAGGTTGATCGCAGTCAATAGGACCCGCCATTTGGCTGTCAGAATACCAAAGGTACATTCAACCATTCTTCTTGCTCTTGTGAGGCGGTAATTAAAAATGCGTTTTGTTCTTGACAATCCTCTGCTAGAGTACGGTTTCAAAAGGTGTTCTGACAGCTGGAAGGCTTCATCCCCTACACAGACAAATGGCATAGGTGGACCAGATGTTTGCGGCAGCGGTCTAGGTGGTGGGAACTGGAAGGTGTTTCCATACAGTTTACGCCCCATGGCAGACAGTTTGAAAACTTGAGAGTCATTGGAGCGGCCATAGGCCCCAATATCAACAGCAATAAATTTGTATTCCGCGTCAGCGATGGCCATGAGGACAATTGAAAAATATTTCTTGTAATTGAAATATTCCGATCCCGATCCGGCTGGCTTTACAATGCGGATATGTTTCCCGTCCACAGCGCCCAAGCAGTTGGGAAACTGACATATCTGTTGAAACTTGTCAGCAATTTCAATCCACCTCTCTGTTGTGGGCTCTGGTAAAAACTCTTCAGCTAAGGAGTCCCACAGTGCACGGCATGTGTACTTCACTATTCCAGATATGGTGGAAATCCCGAGTCTGTACTGGAAATGCAGTGACGAAAGGGATTCTCCAGTTGCAAGAAATCTGTGGGGAATTAAAAAACAATAAATTAGTTTTAAATCACAGCATTACATACCAAAACTCAGCTATAACGGAGATACAAACTACCACCAACAAGATTGCAGTGAAAGTGTGCTCTGATGCGAGCATATCCAATAAATGTGGCTTACCTTAAAGTCACCATCAGACGCTCTGCGGGTGAAACAGAGAAGCGGCAATAGGTGTCCGCTTTTCTTATGAGGTGTGCAATGCGCTCCACCAAGTAATCAAAATTCTCCATTTTCATCCGAACATATCCAAAAAATTTATCCGGGTTTCGTGGAAGGTCCATGCAGAGTGTAGAATAGACCCCAAGCGTCATTCTCTTGGCTGTGATGGGGTGGATCCACAAACGTCGTCTACGATGCCTGATGCGCTGCTGTCTCGCTCTCTCCTTCTCCAGAACAATCACCCTCAAACGATTCGCCTCCGCTATAAAATCCGCCAAATTCTTCAAAATATTTCCAATCACAACATCCATCTTCGCCAGTAACTTGCTCTTCTCTCCAACCTGCACTTTCTCCTCTACAACCTGTCAAAGAAGGGCTGTAGGAACATGCTATATATAGTTTTCCAGTAGCCAATCCCGTTCGGAAGGCCACAAGGGTCAATTTTAAAAACCGGATCCGGCGTAATCCGTCGAAAAACGGATAGAAAAACGGATGAACCGGATGAGACGGATCCGTTTTTTTCTGTCAAGAACAAGATGGATCCGGCAGAAAAACGGATCCGGCACATCAGGTTTTACAAAACATTTGCCGGATCCGGCGTTCAGGCACGACGCCGGATCGCGCCTGACGCCGAAAACCTGATGTGTGAAAGTAGCCTTAGTGAGGTAACAGCATTGCGGGGAAGTAACCCTTTCAGGGTAGGTTGGGTGCATGTTTAATAGTGCTGGGAATCTTCCCTCTGTTCCCTTAGTGTGCTCTAGCAATAAAGTTGATTCTGCCTTGTGGCAGTATGTGAATGGGTTCTGATTGTGTGACCTATAGAGCACATATGGGAAACGGATATGGGCACTATATATATTTTTTTTCTATTATAGTTATTATCAAATGTAGATTTAACATGTGTAGCCAGTCCAATATATAGGACAGTCTATCTTTCTTTTTTTCCCCCTATCATTGATAGAGTCTTTTTAGGTATGCATTTATGTAACAGGGTTTGACTGTGGCTGGACTGCTCGTTTTGCATTTTTGCACTATTTGCACTTTGGTTGCCATTTGCACATGTCCTCCAGTTGTCCTTTTCTGTCCATTATTTAATAAAGATGTTTTGTACTTTAACATTATGGATCTATGGTCACATTTTCTTCTGTGGTTTTCCACATTCCCCATATTAGTAGTGGAAGCAGCCAGAGCCTCGTCCATCACTCGTCGTTCTATTGCATCATTGTACTAATGATTGGAGGCAGCAGAGTTGCTTATCCCCGACATACTGGTGACAGAGGTGGGATCTGTGGGATCTCTCCGGTGAAATCCCTGACATATTGGTGACAGGCAGTGAGATCGCAGAGTATTAGTGACCTGGAGTGAGTAATCAATCCAGCCACTAAAAACTTCCACAGTCCCTGCAAGGATTGTGTGTAGAGTTTTGAGGATTGGACTAAGTGGTTATTTATACAGGAGACAATACTGTACATGTAGCAAATACACACCATCCCCCTCTCTTGTTTTTCTGCTCTATCTTTTATTTGGCAAGTGACTAGCTGCTTAAAAAGAAGCACAAGAAAGCTTTGCTGATCTGTTTGTGTGAGGAGCGAGGGCTTGATGGGTCAGACAAGACCAAAGAGATATTGATTTGTGCCTTGGTGGAGGATGGTGCCAGGCACCAACATGATGTGGCACCAGAGCCCGGGACTAGTAGACCACCAGGATGCCCAGTCGTAGATCCTGTTTCAGAACTGTCTGACTCAGAGAGGACCAGCAGCAACCACAGCTCCCAGGGTGGAATGGACTCTTGCTTGCCACTCGTTCTGCAGAAAATGGGAGGAAGTGACCCTCAAACGCTGATCGAATTTGTGTTACAAGAACACAAAGCATAGTGTCCGTTTGGAGAGCGTCAGGCACAAACCGAGTGAGAGGCTGAGAGAGTCGATTGACAGGACGAGCGATAAGCTGCAGAACGACAAGCTGAGAGAGAGCACCAACTGGAATTAACCTGACTCCAGAAGGAGCAACTTACTCCACAGAACAGTGAGTCCAGTAACACCTTTAAACCCCGGCCATTTTCTTGTCACGGACAATAATGCGGATCTGGATACATTTTTGAGGGGGTTTGAAAAGGCTTACAGACAACACCAGTTGCCTGATGACCAGTGGGCACAATATTTAACCCAAGGGCTACGAGGCAAAGCCCTGGAGGTGTTTACCGCTCTCCCTCAAGAACATGATGGAAACTATGCGGCCATCAAACAGGCCCTGAAAGGAAATATCAGCTGACTTCTGAGGTGTACCAAAAAAAAGTTTTGGACCCTCCAACGTGGGCCAACTTCAATCAGTGGGTCCAGGGACTATCGGTAACCAACTTTGAGGAATTGAAAGACCTGATGTGAAGGACCAATTTCTTCATCGTTACCCAGTGGAGATTCGTCAGTTTGTGATGAACCAGAAGCCAAAGGAGGCAGGCAAGGCCGTAGAGGTTGCTGATACCTATAAGTCAACCATACACCTCAGGTGTGGAAGCGAGTCGTCGCCAGCTGGAAAGGGGGTAAGCCAACACCCAAGGCCCCTGCCAGCCAGACCTCGGGGAGTCTCACTCCTTCTTCCAGCACCTGGCATGCGTCTGACTCCCGCCATTGCTATACCTGCGACCAAACTGGCCACATCAGTCTCACCTGCCCAGAAAGGCAGAAGAGTTACCCCATATCTTAGGCCCAGGGGCATAATGCAAAACCCCCAGATAATCATTATGGTGGCCTGTAAAGTTATCCAACTTGCCAGGCAAGGATCCCAAAATTGTTTAAGGAATGCAACCTCTAAAACATTACTGCTGAATTCACGCTACTTACAGTGCCTTGCGAAAGTATTCAGCCCCCTGGAACTTTTCAACCTTTTCCCATATATCATGCTTCAAACATAAAGATACCAAATGTAAATTTTTGGTGAAGAATCAACAACAAGTGGGACACAATTGTGAAGCTGAATGAAATTTATTGGTTATTTTAAATTTTTGTGGAAATTCAAAAACTGAAAAGTGGGGCGTGCAATATTATTCGGCCCCTTTAGCTTAATACTTTGTTGTGCCACCTTTTGCTGCGATTACAGATGCAAGTAGAGACATTCCCCAAGCTATCAGATTTGTACATCGAGAGACTGAAATTCTTGCCCATTTTTCCTTGGCAAACAGCTCGAGCTCAGTGAGGTTTGATGGAGATCGTTTGTGAACAGCAGTTTTCAGCTCTTTCCACAGATTCTCGATTGGATTCAGGTCTGGACTTTGACTTGGCCATTCTAACAACTGGATATGTTTGTGAACCATTCCATTGTAGATTTAGCTTTATGTTTGGCATTATTGTCTTGTAGGAAGACAAATCTCCGTCCCAGTCTCAGGTCTTTTGCAGACTCCAACCGGTTTTCTTCAACAATGGTCCTGTATTTGGCTCCATCCATCTTCCCATCAATTATAACCTTCTTCCCTGTCCCTGCTGAAGAAAAGCAGGCCCAAACCATGATGCTGCCACCACCATGTTTGACAGTGGGGATGGCGTGTTCAGGGTGATGATCTGTGTTGCCTTTACGCCAAACATGTCGTTTGGCATTGTTGCCAAAATGTTCGCTTATTGCAAACTTTAAACAACACTTTTTATTGATATCTTAGAGAAATGGCTTTCTTCTTGCCACTCTTCCATAAAGGCCAGATTTGTGCAGTGTACGACTGATTGTTGTCCTTTGGACAGACTTTCCCACCTCAGTTGTAGATCTCTGCAGTTCATCCAGAGTGATCATGGACCTCTTGGCTGCATCTCTGATCAGTCTTCTCCTTGTTTGAGATGAAAATTTAGAGGGACGGCCGGGTCTTGGTAGATTTGCAGTGGTATGATACTCCTTCCATTTCAATATGATCGCTTGCACAGTGCTCCTTGGGATGTTTAAAGTTTTGGAAATCATTTTGTATCCAAATCCTGCTTTAAACTTCTCCACAACAGTATCATGGACCTGCCTGTTGTGTTCCTTTCCTTTGTTGTCTTCATGATGCTCTGTGTGCTTCAATCAGAACCCCGAGACTATCACAGAGCAGGTGCATTTATACAGAGACTTGATTACACACAGGTGGATTATATTTATCATCATTAGTCATTTAGGACAACATTGGATCATTCAGAGATCCACAATGAACTTCTGGAGTGAGTTTGCTGCGCTGAAAGTAAAGGGGCCGAATAATATTGCACGCCCCACTTTTCAGTTTTTGAATTTCCAAAAAAATGTAAAATAACCAATAAATTTCATTCAACTTCACAATTGTGTCCCACTTGTTGTTGATTCTTCACCAAAAATGTACATTTGGTATCTTTATGTTTGAAGCATATGTGGGAAAAGGTTGAAAAGTTCCAGGGGGCCGAACACTTTCGCAAGGCACTGTATATATGGCCATAACTTTACATAGGGGAATGGTCGGCAGATGCTGGCCTCTCGGTGCCTACACATCACATTATCCTTAAATATTCATCACATAACCTGTAACTTGTTATAAGGTATGAGCGATGCCTTTCTGTCTTTGACTGAACTGTCTCCAAGTGTTCATCTCCACTGGAATTAGCTCTCAGGCTATAAATGTTCTGTGTTGAATTAGCACCTTGTTCTAAAGATGTTTGTCTGCTCTCCATAAAGCCCGTAGTGGTGTTATAGTAAAGCAGAATGTAGAATGAGTCAAGGGCATTTACACATTAAACTTATGGAATGTTCCCTGGTAATGAAGTCGCCTGAGGAGCATAACCTGTTCCAATTTTGGGGATGCCGTTCAGTGACTTAATTCTGGTACCTGGCCTGTACATACTAGGCTCTCTGTTCCTCTTTTTTTAGCATATGGTTCCATGTCCAGACCTTTACCATACAGTGTATACTGCACCAAGATATCTCCACCCAACTCAGAGATGCAGTTACATGGCTCTGGGCACAGAGAGAGCAGATACACGCAGGCACCAGTGTATAAACCTGTTATAGGCTGAATACAGAAGGCCGTTATTAAAATTGAGCAGAAGTGACTGTCTCCATATGCAGGTCCATGTGCTCGTCTAGAGTAGCTGTGTCCTATTACGTACAGTTATCTGATGTGTAAAGTGACCAGACTAGTGCATGATGTGAATTTTTCTACGTGGATCAAATGTACACAAGCACATAGGTCTCGATTCACCAAAGTCTTATGCCAAAAAACTGGAGTAGAAAGGTTTGAAAGGTCAAACGAAATTTACACAACAAATTTTGCAACTTTTGGTGTTTTCATTCAATTTTTGACCAGCTGTGAAAAAGTAGGCAGAATTGGGGTGTGATGGGATGTGGCAACCCCTGGCTCATCAAATTCATGATGAGTGGTGGCGTTTCTTATGCCACAAACCTTACTTCAGTTCTTAACTGGTATAAAATTTGTGGTAAGGCGCTTGCCACTTCGCGCCTCACCTGATTCTATAAGAGATGTGTGTCTCTTAATGAATCAGATGCCTCACACTCCATCCTGCCCCCTCATCAAGACTAGCATGAAAAACAACAGTCTTGATAAATTGAAACTATAGACTATTATTGGTCAGTGTGTTGTCCTTTGTGTTCACTGACCAAATCTTTATGGCATTTTTTCCTACTTTTGAAGACAAAAAGAAAAAAAAGTAACACCAGTCACTCCAGCTCTGCAACTACAAGGGCCTCCATTGGGAGTGGATGTGATGAAGTCCCACCCACCGGTTACCTAACCAGCCAACCAGTATGTGGCTTTAGCAGTCAGGTGACTGGTGGTCATGACTTTATTATATTACATGTGAAAAAGACTTGGGTATACTAATAGATCACAGACTGAATATGAGTCAACAGTGTGATGCAGCAGCAAAAAAGGCAAATGCAATTCTAGGATGTATTAACAGAAGCATACAGTCTAGATCACGTGAAGTCATTATTTCCCTCTACTCCTCTTTGGTCAGACCTCATCTGGAATATTGTGTCCAGTTTTGGGCACCACATTTTAAAAAAGACATCAACAAACTGGAGCAAGTTCAGAAAAGAGCGACCAGAATGGTGACCGGTCTGCAAACCCTGTCTTATGAGCAAAGGTTGCAGGATTTGGGAATGTTTAGTTTGCAAAAGAGAAGACTGAGAGGAGACTTAATAGCTGTCTACAAATATCTAAAGGGCTGTCACATTGTAGAAGGATCAACTTTATTCTCATTTGCACAAGGAAAGACTAGAAGCAATGGGATGAAACTGAATGGGAGGAGACACAGATTAGATATTAGAAAAAACTTTTTGACAGTTAGAGTGATCAATGAGTGGAACAGGCTGCCACGAGAAGTGGTGAGTTCTCCTTCAATGGAAGTCTTCAAACAGAGGCTGGACAGACATCTGACTGGGATGATTTAGCGAATCCTGCTTTGAGCAGGGGGTTGGACCAGATGGCCCAGGAGGTCCCTTCCAACTCTACGATTCAATGATTCTATGATTCTATGATATCCGGCCCCAATGTATGCCATCAAAGAGACAGAGCTGGAGTGGCGTGGGATTCTAGTAGTGAGTAGTGCATATTTTTATCTTTTGCAAGGATTTCTACTCTCATTTAGCTTTTTAACAGCAACGAACAGCTTTTAAAGTTTTTTTTTATTTTTATTTTTAACTAATTTGCAATGGCAGTGGCCATGATAAAAATAATAAAATCAGTTGGTAGTCACCCTCCCCAGGTCTAGCGCTGCATCTCTGTCAACCTAGTGATTATGTACAGGCTGTAGCGGTGACGTTTCGTCAATAGTGCAGCAGCCAATCACTGAGCTCAGCGGCACAGCAGATTTTATTATTTTAACACAGAAACTATGAATTCGTAAGACAAGCTGAAAATCTGAAAACCCCTGCCAGGCCTCAGTCAGTGTGCCGTCCATGTGTGTGATAAGAGGCGGCGGGGATTCTAGAGGTAAATTTTGCTTTGTTTCTTTCTTTCATACCAATCCCTAACCTCTATTAACCCTTCAAAAATAGCTTTCAGAAAAAGAGACATCTAGGGGCCCCGTTACAACTCTTGCATTGGAAGTTAGAAGCTTCACGATACATCTCTGACCAACGTTCCTGCTCAGATCTCAAAGTTTTTAGATATGAAAACAGAGGACCATGGTCGGGCAAATGAGTGAGCTTTGGTTATTTTGGTACATTTTTTATTACATTTTTTTTGGTTTTGGGCAGAGGTTGCTTTTTTGCTTAGGTTTCATCACTGCCAGCTTGTTGTCCCCTGCCTGACATTGAGCTTCTGAAATGCAGCTCCTTTCATATTCAGTACATTGTGCAAACATATAAAGAACATATCTTGTGAAATCACAAAAATTGTAAGACGAAGTGTGTAAATACGAGACATCTCTATTATCCCTGCAGACAAACAAGAAGTAGGAAAGTAGGAGATAAGGTCATGCAAAAAAAATGATACAGGAAACCATTTACTGCTTAGCTATTATTACTCTATGATACTCTCCATACAAAACATTCTTGCCGCAGCATTCCAGGCGTTCATGAAACTAAATACAGATGTGAGCCAGCGCTTATCAGACGCAACATCATTAAGCGCTTAAACAAACAGCTCGTTCAACTACAAGTCCCAGTGGGAAAGACTGAACAGTTCACCCTCAGCTTTCTACAAGGATTGCTGATTTTCTAGATTTCCCTTCGTATGTCCTGTTTTATCCTACTCCTATTTTCCTTATGCTCACAATTCCCTAATTCTCCAATAATTTGTGCTTGTCTTAGGTCTATGAGAAAACTATGAATTTTCCCTAAAGAATATAAATCTACACGATCCTACTGTTTTTGCCCTAAGCTAACACAATAGGATCTGTAGGAATCTATCGTCATTCCACAATGTTAATTTTTGAGTCGCTTGTAAGGTTTTTTCAATTACGTCTTCAGTCATTTTTATAAAAAGTACCTCTTATAGGTGCTTGTCTAAGGATGCAACTATGGATGAAATTGCATTACTGGAGGAAATTCTGACCTATAGAGCAGGTTGAGGGTCAAACAGTAGATGACTTTTTAAAACCAGTGATCTACTGAGACAGTGTGCAGTAATGAATTGCATGCAAAATTTATTTTTACTCTAATGAACCCTTGCTATTTTAACTATAATACAGCATCTGAACAATCTTGGGTCCTCACAGTTGTTTAATAAACATATTAAAAAGATTAATGAAATACATTAAATTTGAATATACTGAAAAAAATAAATACAGAATGTGTAGAAAATGTTTCTGAGCTGTCATTATGGCTTGTCAATATCATAAGTATAGCTCTGAGATTAAATGGAGTAGGTGTGGACCCCATTACTGTTCCAGTTTTTCACCTATAATTATTATCTAGGAGAAAGTTAATTTTATGTTTAAAATGAAACCCTGGTGTAATCTAGAAAGTTCTCAAATTACTTAGATATAATCATTTTTGAAAGTTAAAACTGATTTTTTTGAACAATGCAGAGACCGCTCCATAATCCTTGCGCGTCAATTACATGATATTGCAGTTCAGGACTTGTCAGATCTGAATAAAATGTTGACTTCTAGCAGTTAATCCATCATATTAAGAGTATTATTGTATTACTATTAATGTCTCTGGATGAAAACACCAACAATACTGTTCTTCCTTAATTACAAAGTTGTAGGTAGGCTATATTTTCCTTAAAGCAAAAAGGTGTTTTGTTTCACCTCCACCCCCCCCCCCCCAAGCCCAGCAACAGGAAAAATGCCAAGTAAACCCCCATACTCCTGCCACACCCTTGCTAGCTTTTTCAAGAGTTTACAAATTTGTGTTCTATTATCACCATCTCATGCCTCATATCAGTCAACAGGCTTTAGAGTTTTACATGACTATGGTAGTTGTTAATTTTAATTGATATTAAAGAGTTATTTCCTTCTTGGGAAAGAGGTTGCATATCACACGAGGGATGACCTCTGGGAACAAAGAGACACAGGCCTTTCAGCATCTCTCCTGCACAATGTCCGAATTTCCTTCTTCCTAAGGATCAATAGGTGCCCCAGCATTTCTAGATGCTGGTATAGCCTAATGGGAAACCCTTTATTATAATTGAAAAAATTGGAAAAAAAAATCATATTTAATAAAAAAATATATAAAATAAATGAACATGCACAGTATAAATCTTATTTAATACATTAATACTTTAATAGCATATCAAATATAAACACGAAAAGCCATTTAAGGTGAATAAAAATAAAAAAGAAGGATGCCAACAAACAGCTTACAATGCCACACATCTTAAAATAAGGAGAAGGGATCTAATACGATATCAGTATCTGTAGGATAGGTACCAGCAGTTTCTTGTATAGAACGAGTTTTCAAAATTGACATGGAAACCCGACATGTGGCACTTACATAGACAATTAATATGAGGACATTTTACTGCATATTACAGCGTTACTTCCGCACCTAATCAATCTCGGACATTCAGTTGTGACAAGCTCAGTACGCGGAGATTAGTAGATACAGATAACAAGTATCACAAGTCCCATTTCATGGATGACATTGTGCATTTTCCTTTACAAGGCTTTTAAAAATGTTTAGCATTTACACTACGAGTAAGGGTAGGAAACTAAGGGTTAAAAAGGCCTTAGGAAAAGAAGCGGACATATAGTTATTTAGAGGAGAGAGGTTGCAGCCACAACCTGGAGAATAGGGGAACTAAAAGTCCAATTAGTTAAGCCTCTGATCAGATGCACACAAGTCATATGTTAAATACAGTTGAAATAGCTTAAAACAAGTCTGTGCAGCATGGTGAGGCAGCCTATTGTATAGCAGGTAGAAGCTACTGTCATTACTTCTTTACATGTAACTATATGGTGCTCAGCAACCTATACATATTCACCCCACAGAGCTAATTATTTTGGGTGGTTGGGAGCATGAGAACCAAAATATAAAAATTCTGCATAGAAATATAATACTTATTACACCAGGGCTTTCCTTCACATGGGGCAGAGACTTAATTTATTACTCTAGCCCTGTATCTCAATACCGTGGCCAAGACACCCCAAATACAGGGTACATGTCCCTAATTACGCCTCCGAATCACACTATGTGTATATGACCACCCTACAGTGTCAGGAGCACATGGGTACGCTCATGCTGCAAGAATACCAGCTTCATTCATGTAAACTACAAAACCTATGCAGTTCTTGTATTATGGCCATGGTTTTCAGGCTTCACCATGTCTGCCATTTTGGATATTGGCAAAGTTTCAAGGCGCATATTAAAAGAGGGGAGGTCGGCAAAATGGGTCAGTAATGGGAGAAGAGGGATACACTCGTTAAAATATAATGGTCTGTTCATGTGCGAGGAGATCCGGTATTATGCCTGGCACGGGCATGTTTCTCACACACCAGCATATCCCCTGCCCAAAAGTGTCCTCTCATGCGTAGGTTGAGGCCACAGTCTGTACACACGTAGCACGCTGGATGACGGTAGTGGCCTTCTGAGATCCTCACTGCTACATCACTGGGAACAGAAATGAACAAATTATTGGCGTGAGTAAAACCTAGAAAATCTGAGTGACAAATAATACGACTTGTACAGATATTACTACCACTACCTTATGCCCTCAGGACTTGTCACCTCTACCATTCCCAAAAGTGATATAGGATGGAGGGTGTGTGGAGTTTTAAGAATTGAAGACATCAAATGGCAGGAAATATTATCATGCTGTTTTATTCAATGCGTTTCGAAGTAAAAAAAACACTTCTTCAGGAGATAACCACATCATGATGTGTTTAGATCCTGAAGAAGGAGTGTATTATACTTTGAAACACGGCAAATAAAACCACATGATAATATTTCCTGGAATACGATTTTATTTTACGCGTTTCGAAGTGTAACACACTCCTTCTTCAGATGTGATTACCTCCTGAATGAGTGTGTTATACTTCGAAACGCATCAAATAAAATCACATGCCAGGAAATACTATCAGGCGGTCATGCGGTTTTATTTGATGTGTTTCGAAGTATAACACACTCCTTCTTCAGGAGTAAAAACACATCGTGATGTCATTACCTCCTGAAGAAGTGTGTTATACTTCGAAACATGTCGAATAAAACCACTTGATAATATTTCCTGGCACCTGAGGTCTTCAATTCTCAAAAACTCCACAAACCCTCCATCCTTTATCTCTAATCGGTCCGATGACCCGTGGATCTGCAGCAGATGAATTACGTTTCTAAGCACAAACCTTAATGGATCAAGTTAGCATTATCTGTTTTTAACCTTAATTAAGTTTGTCGGATGGATGAGACCCTATTTGTGCTACTTTCTCTCCAGTGAAGCATATTTTCTTGGAACCTTATTTTGCATTGATCATTCTTTATTCCTCTTGGAAATTAAATTGCCAACTGGGCGTTACTATTCCTCCAAAAGGCAGGGCCTGATCATTGGTTGAATAGTGTAGAGACATGCCCCATTGATATAATAAAATGAGTTCTAGGAGAATTGTAATTTAAAGGGGTTTTATAGTTTTGGAAAAGCCGGTCTGCAGTTTTGTTTTGTTTTGTTTTTTTTATCAAACTGTGCTTTAGTCATCCTCCCTGGGTCCAGCGCTAAATCTCTGCCGCTGCACGACCATCCCAAAATAAGTCCTACAGACACATTACAACATGGCGACTGCTGACGCAGTGGTTGGAAAGGTTGTCACCCCATCTGTTAGCTGCAGCCATCACAGCAGTAATTTGTTGGCAGCAAGGCGCCGTGTAACACATAAGGGTCGGGTCATAGTGCAATGTCTCCAAAGTTACCAACCACCATAAAATATATATTACCTCCTGCACCCAGCATAAGAGGAACACACATCAGTCCCAGGCACGGCGTGTGGAGCGCTGTTAACTCTCAGTCCCGTCACCATGATATATCATCATATTAAACATGGGAGCGCCCAGCACGGTGACACTGTGTGACGCACGCTCACGCTATGTATACGGTATGTACTGACCGTGCACGCCCAACACAGGTCAAAGCAATTTCAGTACATGATGACTTTCACTGCAGCTATCTGATGACTGGATTATCCCTCTTCCAAACACATACTTGTAGATAATGGCCAGCTGAATGTTTGGGCCAGCAGCCCTCACCCCTAATTGCCCTCATTAGCATGCCTAAACTAATACGGTATGTCAATTTCCATGGCGGACAAGTGGCGCCGCTTATCCGAGTGGAAACCAAATGACAAAAATATCAATTTATTCATGCATTTACAGGAGGAATAACAGAGGAACTGCATAATGCAGATTTATAAGAAAAGGTGCACAAGAATCATAAATTCATGAGGACAAGTCACGGCCAGCAGTCATCACCCATGTTCTGGCCATTAGAGTGTATAAAATCATACATAAAAAGTAGTATGACTCACTTATCAAAAATATCATTGCTGCCCATAGCAACCAATCAGAGCTAAGCTTTTATTTCCTAAACTGCTTTGGTAAAATAAAAGCTACGCTGTGATTGGTTGTTATAGGCAACAAAGCCAGGACAAAAATGAATCAGCTGGCAAAGATATCAAGTATGGCCTATTCATTTCGTCCTAAAGAGACCAGAGACTGGTTTGCCCCCCCACAATCCCCCTTCCAACACATTAAATCATACATATACCGAGTAGGCCTCATTTTATCGAGGTTGACTTTGTTGCTCATAGCAACCAATCAGAGGTCACCTTTCAATTCAAAAACAGCTTTAGTGAAATGAAAGCTGCGCTGTGATTGGTTGCTCTGGGCAGTAGGCGTTTTGGAGTCTTTTTTTTTTTTAGATAGTTTTGGGGTCTGTTTTGTACACTCACTGGATACTCGTGTTGCACTTTTCACACACCCGCAGCGGAGTAGCCACAGCTTTACTGATAGGTTTCTGGATGCTGCTGACAGGTTTCTGAACATTCGGTGACAATCGACTGGGGAAAGATGTGGAAATACCTGGAACAGAAGGAATAATTCCATCAATCCAATATAAAATACACAAATTTATTCAATAGATTTAAAGAGGATAGAAAAAAATGAGAAAGAGAAAGGTAAGTTTGTTTTTTAAGAAACAGTGCCACACCTGCATATGGTCTGTGCCTGGTATTGCAGCTCTGACTCAATAAGTCTGAACTGCAATACCAATTACAGCCTGTAGACAAGAGGGGCTCTGTTTCTGGGGGGAAATAATTAGCAGTATCATTTTTTTCTTGTCCAGAGAACATGTCGCTTTATGTGTTAATAGTAGTCAATAGCAACGTGACGTAACTACACAAAAAGTAACTTATTAGAAGGCTTGTCCATCTTTGAGGACTTTTTTTTTTTTTTACTTAGAAATGTATATGGGGCTAGATATAATTTTTACACTAAAAATGTTGCACCGGTTTTCTGTAACAGCCTCTTTGTTTCCCGGCACATTCAACTTTGATTTGATCTGTGGTTATAAATCAGCTGAGAAACAGTCATATTACAAACTCCATGTCAGACCATCATAGTGAGCTCACTGGCAGATTCTCAGTTGACTCATTTTGCAGTCAACAATGCAACCCAGAGGCTATAGAAGACAAACGGTGCAAAATCTGTAATGATGCCCAAGTGCAACAATTAATTTTAGCCCCAAATACATGCATTTATGTAAGAAAAAAAGAATAGTATCTCCAAAGGCGGATATCAGGGTGGCACACACAAAAAAGGAAATGGATTAATATGGATTCCCCGCGGGGCAATTGTGGATTCACTGCCTTGTATGTCTATTTCCATTCACGCCAGATCTAGAAATATCTCAGCAATTGTTCCCTGCCCAACAGTAACATTGCCAATGCCAAGCTATGTCTCCCGTCTGACCCCCAGCTGTCAGACTCCGCAAATATGCAGCATTCCTCACGGTAGAAGACAACATGCGGTCATTTTACAAGTACGAGCATGCTGTCGGTGTCATTAACAGTATATTAACCACCGCCACTTATTATTTTTACGTCTATTCCAAAATTGGAACTGAAAGATCTCTTAACTCCGCCGGCAAAGAGGGTCATGTCTATGCCGGTGACTATTTATTCACTGTCAGTATTGGTTGGCAAATAAACAAATAATATAATTATACAGCGCACAAATAATACCGTCAAACAGTAGCTTAAATAAAACCGCCCTACCAATAAATGAGCTGTATCCAATGCCACTGCCTTTCCATGGGATCAAGGGTGCAAGACCCAGGTACCTAGACACAGGGTCGCATATATATTGGGTGCAGGGGTGGCAGTAAACACCCGGGTTCTGGCGCCTAGGGAGACCAAACATGGTGCCTTTGGCCCATATGAGAAGACCAATACTAGTCTCCTGATAGTTTGGGTCCCTGTTGGAGATTTTGCATCCACTGCCTAAGCCATCTCTTCTGTAGTTCTAGATAAGTTTACATGCCCGAAAGAAGACCCTGTGTCCATTTATCAGTCCTTAATTTGGCTATGTTAGCAAAAGGCATGGTAAGGTGATCATGGAAGTATCTACTGGGATAGGTGCCACCACCAAGTACACTACAAGTGGTAGGTCTGTCGAAATCGAGGTCAGTGCTAATTGCAAGGGTGGTAGCCATGTAGGACAGAGTGCGTACAGGTGACAGTGTCTGCTGGCGTCAATGTCAGGCTGGCTGTGTGTTAAATGGTGCACTGCCTATCGAGCCATGTCTACTGCTGTCAGTCAGTTAGGTTTCTAGCCCTGGGGTGGTAATCTAAGACAGAGCTTCAGTACTTTTTCTGATGCTTAAAATGGCTATTGCCATTACTGGGTTTGGAGGTGGTTAGCTGTGGGGGACTCTGCTGATGGCTTTGGTGTTAGCTGCTTTTATGGCTATAACTCAAGTGGTGGTTAGACCAGTTACGGGACTGGGCTGGAAGCAGTGGGTGGCATCAGTGTTAGCACCACAACCTAAGGGCCATCAGGTCAGTAATAGTCCAAGTAGTCGAAATCCCGTCCTACTAGTGTCAGCGTCCACTTCTACAGATCTACATGTCACAGTCCGGTCGGAGAGGTACCATCGGGGTTGTTCTCCAGGGCCTCCTGTAGTATCTTGAAGCTGCTGGATTGTCGTGGAGATGTCCTGGTCTCTTGGTTTCCATGCAGCATCTTGTAGACTTCGGAGTCCTCCTGCAGCCAGCTCATCTTGTACAACTTGTCGTTTTCCACTTCTTGCACTAGAACAAGAGAAGCTTTTACAACTCTGGAGACACAAGAGATAATTCTTCCCTCCTCTGTCTATTCGGTCTGTTTCGGCATGTGCTTCCTCTTAGTATAAATGAGCCCTGTGTGCATATTTCCGCCTGGCGCACTCTTCGCCTTCTTGATCTGCACTTTCTCAGTAGCCGTCTTTATATATTCGCACCCATCTCTCCACCCTCTAGACTATATTTCGGTATTCTCAGTATTTCCCCCTCCCTGCCCTTAGGCTGTCTATATCAGAGATGGACTTACATGTCAACCAGACGTCTCTTCTGCCACTGATGCCCCCTCTGTCTCTGCCAGTCCTCGTCTCTGCAGACCTCTCTCTTGGCTCTTTGCCCTGTGGTCACCGAAACGTGTCTGCACTTCACAGTTGTGGTTTCTTTGCTTTTTCTGTCACTGCCGTCTCTTCTTCCTGACTTTAGGACACACCTGTCTCACTGTCCCCGCCTGTCTCTCTCCTCCTCTTATCACAAACACACACCTCTGTCTCTTTACTCTCACCCTTCTCTTTTCTGCAGCACTCTCCTCTTCTCTTCTTTCTCACGCTTTAATCTGTTTCTTCTTGCAGACAATGAGATATTTTCAGACGGGTTACAGCTCAAACACCCACATCTCATTTTCTGGGTCCCCATGTAGGAGCCTCTCACATCTGCTTTTAGTTAAATTAGAAAGTACAGGAGTCAGACTGAGAAAGCCAGGATAGGGTCTGAGACTGCCAGGGAGGAGACATAGAGCTGCTAGAAATTAGGCAGAAAGGAAGACATTGGGGGCCATATATGACCTAAGAGTGTGGTGGAGGAGGTCCACACGTGGTCATGTCACGTCACACATGGGAAACAGCCGACGTCCTCTCTCGATGTAGGCAAAAAACGCTCCTATGTCCATTGTTTCCGGCAGACGGACAAAGAATTTCCGACGGATCTGTCGAATGACGGATGAAACATGCGGCCATCCGTCGCTAATACAAGTCTATGAGAAAAAAACGGATCCAGCAGCATCAGTCGCCGGATCCGTTTTTTCAAAAAACTACGGATTGTGACTGATGGCAAAAAATTGATATGTGAAAGGGGCCTTAGGAGATGGATCTGCTGTGTAAATGCAGACTGAGAAAAGCTGGCATAGACTTGCCCTGTGAATGCTTAACAGAAGGATGTGCTGCATAAAATGATCAGGACACTGAACATATTTAGATTTGGATTTGCTTGTGGATTGCTGCCAGATGTTATGCCAAGCAGAAGAATTTGTTTTTTAGGGGGGGAAACTTTCTTTTTCATCTTTCTGGGCTGAACCCCCTCATTAGTCTCATCCCTGATGATCATGATGTTCCTAGCGCAGCCCACCCTATAAATAATATAGTAATCATATTTACTTCTATAGCGCTAACATGTTCCGCAGCACTTTACAATTAAGCGGGGACATGTACAGACAATAAAGAAAATACACTACATTTCCATAATTACAGGAGGAGTGAGGGTCCTGCTGCTCAACAGCTCACAATCTATAAGGAAATAGGGGGGACACGATAGGTAGAAAGTGCTTGTTAGGTATGGTCCAGCCATCATTATAATAATCATCAGCCAGGATCACAGTTACCACGTGGTGTTGGGTGCATGGAGGATGTGGAGACAGATAAATAGGAAGGAGCAGGTTATGACTAATATTTAAAAAGAGGGAACAGGGAGATATAGGTTAGTGAGTTGGGGTGATAGACTTGTCTAAACAGATGTGCTTTTAAAGCACTCTTAAAAACATGGGGGCTAGGTATTAGTCGGATCGTTTGAGGTAGTGCATTCCAGAGAACTAGCGCAGCACGAGAGAAGTCTTAGAGACGGAGATGCGAGGTTCGTATTATGAATGATGTTAGTCTTAGATCAGTTGCAGAAAGGAGGGCACATGTAGGGTGATAGACAGAAATGAGGGAGGAGATAAAGAGCAATGCAGAACTGTAGAGGACTTTGTGGGTGAGAGAGATGAGTTTATATTGTTGCGGATGGGTAACCAGTGCAACAACTGGCATAGGGTTGAGGCATCGGTGAAGTGGCTGAACAAAAATATGACCCTGGCTGCTGCATTCAGGAAGGATTGGAGAGGAGAAAGTTTGGTTAAAAGGAGACCGATCAGAAGAGAGTTACAGTAGTCAGTGAATAAGAGCGACAGTAAGAGTTTTTGTAGTTTCTGGAGATCTGGATATATTGGATATGTGTGCTGGGATGTAGGACCAGTTTTGCCTTGTTGAATATTTAAGCATTTAGCAAATGACCACAGCAGGTATTACTATGCAAGATGCACAAACATCCACACTGGACAGAAAAAAAGTGTAAAACAAAGAGAAAGGTGAACATTTAGAAGCAAGCATAGGAACAAGTAGTAAATAGACAGGTCGCAATCTTGTGAAGTCAAGAGCTATGTTCACATTAGAAAGATGTAACCCAAGCTGACAACTTTATCTTCCAAAAGGTAAGGGAGAAAACAAGGGGGACTGCTACCTTGGATCTAATCCTTATAAACAGGGAGGAAATGGTTGAGGAGGTAAAAGTGGCTGGGACCCTAGGAGGTAGCGACCATGCTATTTTAGAATTTTGGATTACTAGAGGTGGAAGACCTGTGAAGACTCAGACGTCAAGGTTAGATTTCAGAAAGGCAGATTTTAAGGGATTCAGAAAGAGAATTGGAGGGATCCAATGGCTGGATATCCTTAAAGACAAAAATGTCCAGGAAGGATGGGAAATCTTGAAAAATGAAATTCTCAAAGCACAGTTGTTAACAATTCCGAAAAGAGGGAAGAATAGGAAGCATTTAAGGAAACCAGGATGGATGAACACAGAACTTAAGCACATGCTAAAAAGGAAGAAAAAAATGTTTATAAAATGGAAAGAGGGAGACATATCTAAAGAAGAATATAATGCTGTCTGCAGAACCTGCAGGGCACAAATCAGATTAGCTAAAGCTGAAAATGAACTGAGGCTTGCAAGAGATGTCAAAAGCAATAATAAAGGATTTTGGGGATATGTCAAAAGTAAAAGAAAAGTCAAAGATGCTATAGGATTTTTACAGGATGAAAATGATGAAATGGTAAGACAGGATGTTGAGAAGGCTGAACTTTTAAATTCCTATTTTGCATCTGTTTTCTCTCAGAAAGGAAATGCAACATCAACTGTTATTCACTGTCCTATTAAGGGAATAGAAGAATCCAGGATATCTATAAACAGAAAGATAGTGAGCTAACCTAAATGAATTCAAGTCTCCAGGTCCAGATGAATTACACCCCAGAGTACTGAAGGAGATAGCAGAAGAAATTTTTGAACCCCTCTCCATAATCTTTGAAAATTCTTGGAGAACAGGAGAAGTGCCAGAAGACTGGAGAAGAGCAAATGTTGTTCCTATCTTCAAAAAGGGGAAGAAGGTGGACCCAGGCAACTATAGGCCGGTGAGTCTGACTTCTATACCAGGAAAGATCTTTGAACAAATTATTAAACAACATGTATGTCAATACCTGGATAAGAATGAAGTGATTAAACAGAGTCAGCATGGGTTTCTAACTAATAAGTCATGTCAGACTAACTTAATTTCCTTCTATGACAGTATCACTGATTGGGTGGATCAAGGAAATGCTGTAGATATAGTATATCTTGACTTCAGCAAAGCATTTGACAAAGTCTCTCATACAATCCTTATTGAAAAAATGACTAAGTATGGAATGGACAAGGCAACTGTTAGGTGGATTCATAACTGGCTTAGTGATCGGACCCAAAGAGTGGTCGTAAATGGCTGCACATCCAGTTGGAAGAATGTCTCAAGTGGGGTACCACAGGGCTCTGTCCTGGGCCCTGTATTGTTCAACATCTTTATCAACGATTTAGATGAAGGAATTGAGGGTAAACTGATTAAATTTGCTGATGACACAAAGCTAGGAGGGATAGCTAATACTAGAGAAGAGAGAGAGAGGATTCAAAAAGATTTAAATAAACTGGAGAAGTGGGCAGCAACTAACAGAATGGTTTTTAACAGGGAGAAATGCAAAGTACTACATCTGGGCAATAAAAATGAAAAAAGCATATATAGAATGGGAGGAATAGGGCTAAGTGACAGCACATGTGAAAAAGACTTGGGTATACTAATAGATCACAGACTGAATATGAGTCAACAGTGTGATGCAGCAGCAAAAAAGGCAAATGCAATTCTAGGATGTATTAACAGAAGCATACAGTCTAGATCACGTGAAGTCATTATTTCCCTCTACTCCTCTTTGGTCAGACCTCATCTGGAATATTGTGTCCAGTTTTGGGCACCACATTTTAAAAAAGACATCAACAAACTGGAGCAAGTTCAGAAAAGA
Organism: Dendrobates tinctorius; assembly: GCF_039654945.1. Lineage (NCBI taxonomy): Eukaryota > Metazoa > Chordata > Amphibia > Anura > Dendrobatidae > Dendrobates > Dendrobates tinctorius. Next base: position 20,324,886 of record NW_027361772.1, read on the forward strand.
GCGACCAGAATGGTGACCGGTCTGCAAACCCTGTCTTATGAGGAAAGGTTGCAGGATTTGGGAATGTTTAGTTTGCAAAAGAGAAGACTGAGAGGAGACTTAATAGCTGTCTACAAATATCTAAAGGGCTGTCACATTGTAGAAGGATCAACTTTATTCTCATTTGCACAAGGAAAGACTAGAAGCAATGGGATGAAACTGAATGGGAAGAGACACAGATTAGATATTAGAAAAAACTTTTTGACAGTTAGAGTGATCAATGAGTGGAACAGGCTGCCACGAGAAGTGGTGAGTTCTCCTTCAATGGAAGTCTTCAAACAGAGGCTGGACAGACATCTGACTGGGATGATTTAGCGAATCCTGCTTTGAGCAGGGGGTTGGACCAGATGGCCCAGGAGGTCCCTTCCAACTCTACGATTCTATGATTCTAAGCACATTAGTGAATGTTACTTTTTGTTCATTTCTGGCATATTTCTGCTGTGCGCTTGAAAATCTGCTCTTTAAGATGCTGTTCAGAGAGACTGCGGTCAGATGCATCTTGCTCTATATTTATACAATTTAAATTACACCTAGAAAATATATATTTTATTAGCTGAGGACAGAAAGGAGGAGTAGCAGGGAGACAGGTAAGACAATTAGAGAAAGAGAATAAATTATCAGAGAGGCGTGAATACAAAACTATGCTAATTACACAGCAGGGGAGCAGCAGACATTGCACAAGTCCTCTGTGACCTTTCAGAAAAGGTAAAGTACAGTGGGGAAAAAAAGTATTTAGTCAGTCAGCAATAGTGCAAGTTCCACCACTTAAAAAGATGAGAGGCGTCTGTAATTTACATCATAGGTAGACCTCAACTATGGGAGACAAACTGAGAAAAAAAAATCCAGAAAATCACATTGTCTGTTTTTTTTTCATTTTATTTGCATATTATGGTAGAAAATAAGTATTTGGTCAGAAACAAGCAATCAAGATTTCTGGCTCTCACAGACCTGTAACTTCTTCTTTAAGAGTCTCCTCTTTCCTCCACTCATTACCTGTAGTAATGGCACCTGTTTAAACTTGTTATCAGTATAAAAAGACACCTGTGCACACCCTCAAACAGTCTGACTCCAAACTCCACTATGGTGAAGACCAAAGAGCTGTCAAAGGACACCAGAAACAAAATTGTAGCCCTGCACCAGGCTGGGAAGACTGAATCTGCAATAGCCAACCAGCTTGGAGTGAAGAAATCAACTGTGGGAGCAATAATTAGAAAATGGAAGACATACAAGACCACTGATAATCTCCCTCGATCTGGTGCTCCACGCAAAATCCCACCCTGTGGGGTCAGAATGATCACAAGAACGGTGAGCAAAAATCCCAGAACCACGCGGGGGGACCTAGTGAATGAACTGCAGAGAGCTGGGACCAATGTAACAAGGCCTACCATAAGTAACACACTACGCCACCATGGACTCAGATCCTGCAGTGCCAGACGTGTCCCACTGCTTAAGCCTGTACATGTCCGGGCCCGTCTGAAGTTTGCTAGAAAGCATTTGGATGATCCAGAGGAGTTTTGGGAGAATGTCCTATGGTCTGATGAAACCAAACTGGAACTGTTTGGTAGAAACACAACTTGTCGTGTTTGGAGGAAAAAGAATACTGAGTTGCATCCATCAAACACCATACCTACTGTAAAGCATGGTGGTGGAAACATCATGCTTTGGGGCTGTTTCTCTGCAAAGGGGCCATGACGACTGATCCGGGTACATGAAAGAATGAATGGGGCCATGTATCGTGAGATTTTGAGTGCAAACCTCCTTCCATCAGCAATGGCATTGAAGATGAAACGTGGCTGGGTCTTTCAACATGACAATGATCCAAAGCACACCGCCAGGGCAACTAAGGAGTGGCTTCGTAAGAAGCATTTCAAGGTCCTGGAGTGGCCTAGCCAGTCTCCAGCTCTCAACCCTATAGAAAACCTTTGGAGGGAGTTGAAAGTCTGTGTTGCCAAGCGAAAAGCCAAAAACATCACTGCTCTAGAGGAGATCTGCATGGAGGAATGGGCCAACATACCAACAACAGTGTGTGGCAACCTTGTGAAGACTTACAGAAAACGTTTGACCTCTGTCATTGCCAACAAAGGATATATCACAAAGTATTGAGATGAAATTTTGTTTCTGACCAAATACTTATTTTCCACCATAATATGCAAATAAAATGAAAAAAAACAGACAATGTGATTTTCTGGATTTTTTTTTCTCAGTTTGTCTCCCATAGTTGAGGTCTACCTATGATGTAAATTACAGACGCCTCTCATCTTTTTAAGTGGTGGAACTTGCACTATTGCTGACTGACTAAATACTTTTTTTCCCCACTGTATATGTAATGACAGACATGGGACACTTAGATTACACACAGGTTGATGTCATGTCACTAAGCATGGGACTTATGAAAAATTGCTTGCACCAGAAATTTTTAAGGGCTTCATGGCAAAAGGGGTGAATACATATGCACATGTCAATTTTTAGTCATTTGGTCCCATAAATTTAATTTATTCCTATATTTTTCTCAAGTCACTTCACCAACTTAGACTATTTACTGCTGATGCGTCACACACAAATCGGATTACAAAAATATTTATACACAGGTTGCAATGTAACAGAATAGGTAAAAAGCCAAGGGGGTGAATACTTTTGCAAGCCACTGTAGGTACATTTTCAAAAGAGGATCATGTATTATTTGCATTTAGCCGAATACTGGGCACCGAAAGTCCATATTACTGCTGGGCCCTTGGCGCCCCAATCCGACATGTACCTCAACTATGTTTTTGTCTTAGCAAAATCCTGCTGACAAGTTTGCGAAAAGTAAATTACAGACATTCAAAACCTACAAGAGACAAAATGAGCAAAAACCTTGCTGTAACTAAGTGAAAAGCAAAAGTGCAATTAAATAACACAGAGTTCTTAGTAACACTGTTTTTGATCAAAAATAGCATAAAAGCCGTCCCACCATCGACAAGGTGACTCTGATCGGGATGGTCCTACACTGTCTAATATTAAAAACCTTAGGGTCCCGTTACACTAAACGACGTACCAGCGATCCCGACAACTATTCGACCTGGTAAGGATCGCTGGTGCGTCACTGCATGATCGCTGGTGAGCTGTCAAACAGGCAGATCTCACCAGCGATCAGGACAAGCGAGGACGCTGGTATCCAAGGTAAACAGCGGGTAACTAAGTGCCCGCATGCTTAGTTACCCGCCATGCACCCTGGATAGCAGCGTGCTCGCACTGGGAGCTGGTATCCACAGTAAACAGCGGGTAACTAAGCGCGCTATGTTCAAAGGCTATGCCCGTCATGCCTTTGAACTGCCACTGCATGTAAACACGCAGTGGTAGTTCAGTGCCGACAGCTGTAATAGACAGCTGACAGCCACGGCAAGGAGTGCAGGGACGGTCCCTGCACCCAGAACGCTGCAATCGATCAGTCAATCTGACTGATCGATCACAGCGCGATCGGGCAGGAGATGCTGAAATTTCAGCATGTCCTGCCCTGTAAGTGCAGGAGCTCAGTGTCCGCACCGCCCCTGGCTGTTAACCCCCTGATTGCTGCGATCGAGCGCGATCGCAGCGTTCATGGGGGAGGCAGAGGGTCGGGGGCTCCCTCTGCCTCAGATCGGCATCCCTGTGATGTAATCACGGGGCCCGATCTCAGCCATAATGACCTGGGGTTGTCATGGCAACCCCCAGGTCATCCAGCTACGGAAAGCCTCTGAGACCAGGCTCACAGCATGGTCTCAGAAGATTTCTGCATAGATATAATACATTGCAATGCTGGAGCGTTGCAATGTATTATACCTGCAAATCAAAGTGAAAGTGAAAGTCCCATAAAGGGACAAGGTAAAAAAAAAAAAACAACATTGAAAAAAAAATGTAAAAAAAAAAAAAATAAAAACAATAAAAATCCCCTAAAAAATACACATTGTTATGTTAAAAAAAATACACGTTTGATATCGCTGGATCCCTAAAAATGCCATCTATAAAAGTGTCACCCTACTTAACCCCTTCAGTGAACACCGTAAAAAAAAACAAAAAAGTAGCAAATTATACTTTTTCCAAGCGGTATCATCATACTACTTGGAAAAAGTGTAATAAAACGTGATAAAAAAAACCGAATGGTAATAAAAATAGTATCACCGAAAGCGCCATCTTGTCCCGCAAAAAAAAAGCCGCCATACAGCTCCATCAGCGGAAAAATAAAATAGTTATAGCTCTCAGAATAAAGTGATGCAAAAATAATTATTTTTTCTATGAAATTTTTTATTGTGTAAAAAAACACCACAACGTAGAAAAAGATATAAATCAGGTATCGCTGTAATCGTAGTGACCCGAAGAATAAAGCTGCCATACTAATTTTACCTCACGCGGAATGGAGGGGAAAAAAAAACAATTCCTGAATTGTTGGTTTTTGTTAATTCTGCCTCCACAAAAATCGGAATAGAAAGCGATCAAAAATCCTTATGTGCCCGAAAATGGTATCAATAAAATCGTCAGCTCATCCCGCAAAAAACAAGCCTGCACAAGACTCTGTCGGCCGAAATATGGAAAAATTATAGCTCTCAAAAAACGTCGATGCAAAAATTTCTTACAAAAAATTCCTTTAAAAAAAGCGTCTTTTAGTGTGTGACAGAAGCTAAACATGAAAAAAGGATATAAATCTGGTATCGCTGTAATCGCACCGACCCGAGAAATAAAGTCACCTAATCACTAATACCGCACGAGGAACTTTGGATTTGTTCATTCTGCCTCCCAAAGCTCGCAGTAAGGCGATCACAGTGGTTCCACCCCACATATGGGGTAACGGCGTACTCAGGACAAATTGCACAACTTTTGGGGTCCAATTTCTCCTGTTACCTTTGTGAAAATAAAAATTTGGGGGCAAAAAGATCATTTTTATGGAAAAAAAATGTGATTTTTTTTAATTTCATGCCTCTATGTTGTAAACTTCTGTGAAGCACTTGGGGGTTCAAAGTGCTCACCACACATCTAGATAAGCTCCTTGGGGGGTCTAGTTTCCACTTGTGGGGGGTTTCTACTGTTTAGGTACATCAGGGGCCCTGCAAACGCAACATGACGCCCGCAGACCATTCCATCAAAGTCTGCATTCCAAAATGGCGTTCCTTCCCTTCCGAGCTCTGCCATGCGCCCAAATAGTCGTTTACCCCCACATATGAGGTATCAGCGTACTCAGGACAAATTGCACACTAACTTTTGGGGTCCTGTTACCCTTGGGAAAATAAAAATTGGGGGTGAAAAGATCATTTTTTTGGAAAAAATATGATTTTTTAATTGTACGGCAAAACGTTATAAACTTCTGTGAAGCCCTTGGGTTCAAAGCTCTCACCACATATCTAGACAAGTTCATTGGGGGGTCTAGTTTCCAAAATGGTGTCATTTGTGCGGGATTTCTACTGTTTAGGCACATCAGGGGCTTTCCAAACGCAACATAGCATCCAATCTCAATTCCAGCCAAAAAAGTCAAATGGCGCTGCTTCCCTTCCGAGCTCTGTCATGCACCCAAATAGTCGTTTACCCCCACATATGGGGTATCACCGTACTCAGGACAAATTGCACAATAACCTTTGGGGTCCTGTTACCCTTGGGAAAATAAAAATTGGGGGTGAAAAGATCATTTTTTTGGAAAAAATATGATTTTTGATTGTACAGCTGTACGTTATAAACTTCTGTGAAGTGCTTGGGGGTTCAAAGTTCTCACCACATATCTAGATAAGTTCCTTGGGGGGTCTAGTTTCCAAAATGGGGTCACTTGTGGGGGGTTTCCACTGTTTAGGCACATCAGGGGCTCTCCAAACTTGACATGGTGTCCGATCTGAATTCCAGCCAAATTTGCGTTGAAAAAGTCAAACGGCGCTCCTTCTCTTCTGAGCTCTGCCATGCGCCGAAACAATGGTCCCCCCACATATCAGGTATCGGCGTAATCAGGACAAATTGCACAATAACGTTTGGGGTCCAATTTCTCCTGTTACCCTTGGTAAAATAAAAAAAATTGGACTTGAATTCATTTTTTTGTGAAAAAAAGTTAAATGTTCATTTTTTTTAAACATTCAAAAAATTCCTGTGAAGCACCTGAAGGGTTAATAAACTTCTTGAATCTGATTTTGTGTATCTTGAGGGGTGCAGTTTTTAGAATGGTGTCACTTTTGGGTATTTTCTATCATATAGACCCCTCAAAGTGACTTCAAATGTGATGTGATCCCTAAAAAAATGGTGTTGTAAAAATGAGAAATCGCTGGTCAACTTTTAACCCTTATAACTTCCTAAAAAAAAAATTGCGGTCCAAAATTGTGCTGATGTAGAGTAAATATGTGGGAAATATTACTTATTAAATTTTTTGTGTGCCATATCTCTGTGATTTAAGGGCATAAAAATTCAAAGTTGGAAAAATGCAAAATTTTCAAAATTTTTGCCAAATGTCCGTTTTTTTCACAAATAAACGCAAGTTATATGAATGAAATTTTACCACTAGCATGAAGTACAATATGTCACGAGAAAACAATGTCAGAATCACCGGGATCCATGGGAGAGTTCCAGAGTTATGACCTCATAAAGGGACAGTGATCAGAATTGTAAAAATTGGCCCGGTCATGAACGTGCAAACCACCCTTGGGGGTAAAGGGGTTAAGCACTGCAGCATTTCAGAGTAAAACAACAATGTTTGTAATGTCAGAGTCAGCTCCTGTATATGCAGACTAGAGATCACATGACACAGCCGCCTATAATAAAGCATGGGGAATATAACTGGTGGGATAAAATAAATTACACTGTTAGAAAATTACTGCTGAGCTAAGCATTATTTGCAAAAAAATGTTAGAGCGGTTTTAATTCTACTTGTCACTAGTAAAAAGTATCTGAAGTAATGTCATAAAAAACATTCTGATGCTAAGTACATTCAAATGTGCCTGAGTCGCTCCCTCCTAACCTTCTTTCTCCTATCACAGCCTATGCAAGTGCACTAAGAAGCTCATGATGGTCAGGAATATAAATGTACACTGCTCAAAAAAAAAAAGGGAACACTTAAACAACAGAATATAACTCCAAGTAAATCAAACTTCTGTGAAATCAAACTGTCCACTTAGGAAGCAACACTGATTGACAATCAATTTGACATGCTGTTGTGCAAATGGAATAGACAACAGATGGAAATTATTGGCAATTATCAAGACACACTCAATAAAGGAGTGGTTCTGCAGGTGGGGACCACAGACCACATCTCAGTACCAATGCTTTCTGGCTGATGTTTTGGCCATTTGGGAATGTTGGTTGTGCTTTCACACTCGTGGTAGCATGAGACGGACTCTACAACCCACACAAGTGGCTCAGGTAGTGCAGCTCATCCAGGTTGGCACATCAATGCAAGCTGTGTCTGTCAGTGTAGTGTCCAGAGGCTGAAGGCGCCACCAGGAGACAGGCCAGTACACCAGCAGATGTGGAGGGGGCCATAGGAGGGTAACAACCCAGCAGCAGGACCGCTACCTCCGCCTTTGTGCAAGGAGGATCAGGATGAGCACTGCCAGAGCCCTGTAAAATGACCTCCAGCAGGCCACAAATGTGCATGTCTGCACAAACGGTCACAGTAGAATGTAGAAACCGACTCCATGAGGATGGTACAGTATGAGGGCCCGACGTCCACAGATGGGGGTTGTGCTCACAGCCCAACACCGTGCAGGACGCTTGACATTTGCCACAGAACACTAGGATTGGCAAATTCGCCACTGGTGTCCTGTGCTCTTCACAGATGAAAGCAGATTCACACTTAGCACATGTGACAGACGTGACAGAGTCTGGAGACGCCAATGAGAGTGATCTGCTGCCTGCAACAGCCTTCAGCATGACAGGTTTGGCAGTGGGTCAGTAATAGTGTGGGGTGGCATTCCTTTGGAGGGCCGCACAGCCCTCCATGTGCTCGCCAGAGGTAACCTGACTCCTATTAGGTACAGAGATGAGTTCCTCAGACCCCTTGTGAGACCATATGCTGGTGCGGTTGGCCCTGGGTTACACCTAATGCAGGACAATGCCAGACTTCATGTGGCTGGAGGGTGCCAGCAGTTCTTGCAAGATGAAGGCATTGAAGCTATGGACTGGCCCGCCCGTTCCCCAGACCTGAGTCCGATTGAGCACATCTGGGACATCATGTGTCTCGTTCCATCCACCAACGTCACATTGCAACACAGACTGTCCAGGAGTTGACGGATGCTTTAATCCAGGTGTGGGAGGAGACCATCTACAACCTCATCAGGGGCATGCCCAGGCGTTGTACAGTAGGGAGGTCATACAGGCACGTGGACGCCACACACTCTACTGAGCATCATTTTGACTTGTTTTAAGGACATTACATTCCACTTAAATTTTGTGGGTAACTCCAAATCCAGGCCTCCATTGGTTAATGAATTTGATTTCCATTGATGATTTTTGTGTGATTTTGTGGTCAGCACATTCAACTTTGTACAGAACAAGTATTCAATGAGAATATTTCAGTCATTCAGATCTACAATAGAATATATTATTTGAGTGTTCCCCTTATTTTTTTGAGCAGTGTATATCAGACAAAGGTATGCTGCACCCGAAGAATCAGTATGATAAGTAAACTAAGGCCGGGGTCACACTTGCAACTGCAATGTGAGAAACTCGCATGAGTCTCTCGCATCAATACCTGGCACTGCTGCCGGCACTCTGACTGGAGTGTGCTGCTGCATGTATTTCAATGCAGCTGAACGCTCCGGTCCCGACGGCAGTGTCGGGTATTGAGGCGCGAGTTTCTCGCATTGTACTTGCAAGTGTGACCTCGGTCTTAAAAAGGGGTCCTGCACCAAGTAGTTTGGGATGTTGAGTAGTTAAGATCCAGGTTACAGAGGACGTGCTGCACCAGAAACATTGTAATGATCAGGGGTTTATAGATCCAGACTAAAAACGGGTGCTGAACCAGGAGGTTCATGATGATGAGGGCCAAAAATTCAGGCCAGAGAGCAACTGCTGCACCAGGAACCTCATGATGGCTAGGGATATAGATCCAGACTAATGAAGGGGTGCTGCACCAGGAGGTACTTTATGATCAATTATTTAGATTCTGAATAGGGAGGGGGTGTTGCACCAGGAACCTCAGGATGATTAGGGGTACAGATTCAGAATAGGGATCTCTATTCACACATGTCTGCTTTACAACATCATTAAGCAAGAAGCACCACTAGCCTAACAAACACCATGACGACCAGGGAGATCCACAAACAAGTCAGGAACAAAGTGGTTGAGAAGTGAAAGTCAGGGTTGGGTTATAAAAAAGAATCCCAATCTCTGATGTTCCCCCTGAGCACCATCAAATGGAAAGAACATGGTGCCACAACAAACCTGCCAAGAAAGGGCTGCCCACCAAAATTCTCAGCCCGGTCGAGGAGGGCATTAATAAAAGAGACAGTACAGAGACCAAAGAACCTTGAAAGAGCTGCAGAGTTCCCAAGCAGAGACAAGAGTATCTGTCCATAGGACCACAATAAGACATACACTCCATAGAAGTTGCCTTTATAGAAGAGTGAGCGGAAAATATCCTTTACTTACACACAAAAAGTTTGCCAAAAGACATGTAGGAGACTCGGCAAGTGTATGGAGGATAGTCCTGTGATCAGATGAGACCAAAATTGAACTTTTTGGCCACCAAGTTACATGCAATGTCTAGCTCCAAACCAACACAGTTCATCACCCCAAGAACACCATCCCCACAGTGAAACATGGTGGTGGCAGCATCATCATTTGGGATGTTTTTCAGCAGCAGGGACAGGGAAAATGGTCTGAGTCGAGGGGAAGATGGATGGTTCGAAATACAGGGATATTCTTGAGAAAAACCTCTTCCAGCCTGTCAGTGATTTGAGACTGGTACATAGGCTCACCTTCCAATGAGACAATGACCCAAAGAACACTGCTAAAGCAACATTCGAGAAGTTTAACGGGAAATGTGTCAATGTTTTGGAGTGGTCTATTCAAAGACCAGACCTTAATCCAATTGAGAATCTGTGGTCAAACTTGAAGATTGCTGATCACCAGAGGAAACCATCTAAATTGAAGGAGGTGGAGCAATTTTGCCTTGAGGAATGTGCAAAAAATCCCAGTGTCAAGATGTGGAAAACTCATAGAGACCTATGCAAAGCGATTTGCAGCTGTAATTGCTGCAAAAGAAGGCTCTACAAAGTACTGACTTTAAGGGGGTGAATAGTTATGCACACTGAAGTTTTCAGTTATTTTGTTCTATTGTTTGCTATACAACAAAAAGAAATCCAAATGTTCACAGTTGTAGGCATGTTCTTGACATGAACTGATGCAAATCCTCAAAAAAACTGAAATTCCACGTTGTGAGGTAGCAAAACACAAAAAATGCCAAGTGCGGGAGGAGAATACTTTTGCAAGACACTCTGTGCTTCTTTATATTAACCCCTTCCTGACATGAGACGTACTATCCCGTCCACGGTACCCGGGCCCGTATGACCGGGGACGGGATAGTACGTCTACCGCGATCAGCGGCGCCCACGTGGTGAGCGCCGCTGATCGCGGCCGGGTGTCAGCTGATTATCACAGCTGACACCCGGCACAATGTGTCAGGGGCGGTCACGGACCGCCCCCGACACATTAACCCCTTGCACACCGCGATCAAACGCGATCGCGGTGTACCGGGAGTTAAAGGGAAGCATCGGCAGGGAGGGGGCTCCCTCCGTGCTTCCCTGAGCCCCCCACGGCAGCGCAATGTGCAGCGCTGCTGCGGGGGACTCCTATCCCCCAGGCCCCCGAATCCAAGATGGCGACGGGGGCCTTCGGGGGCCTGGGGAAGCTGGCTTCCTCAGTGCCTGCAAAGCGCAGGCATGAGGAAGCCTTGTGCACTGCCTGTGACAGATTGCTGATCTGTCACAGTGATCTGTGATGTGACAGATCAGCGATCTGTCACAGGACAGTGATGTCCCACCTGGGACTATGTAATAAAGTAAAAAAAAATTAAAAAAAAAGTGTAAAAATAAATTAAAAAAAATCGCCAAATAAATTAGTAAAAAAAAAAAAAAATATTCCCCAATAAATTCATTTTTTTAAAATAATAAAAAAAAAAAACAATAAATGTACACATATTAGGTATCGCCGCGTCCGTAACGACCTGCCCTATAAAACTGTCCCATTAGTTAACCCCTTTAGCGAACCCCTTAAAAAATAAAAATAAAAAACGAAGCAAAAAATAATGATTTATTATCATACCGCCAAACAAAAAGTGCAATAACGCGAGATCAAAAAGACGCATATAAATATCCATGGTACCGCTGAAAACGTCATCTTGTCCCGCAAAAAACAAGCCGCCACACAGCATCATCAGCAAAAAAATAAAAAAGTTATAACTCGCAGAATAAAGCGATGCAAAAATAATTATTTTTTATATAAAATAGTTTTCATTGCATAAAACCGACAAAAACATAAAAAAAGACCTAAATGAGGTATCGCTGTAACCGTACTGACCCGAAGAATAAAAGCGCTTTATCAATTTTACCGCACGCGGAACGGTGTAAACGCACCCCCCCCAAAAGAAATTCATGAAACGCTGGTTTTTGTTCATTCTGCGTCCCAAAAATCGGAATAAAAAGCGATCAAAAAATTTCACGTGCCCGAAAATGGTACCAATAAAAACGTCAACTCGTCCCGCAAAAAATAAGACCTCACATGACTCGGTGGGTCAAAATACGGAAAAATTATAGCTCTCAATATGTGGTGATGCAAAAACTATTTTTACAATAAAAAGCGTCTTTTAGCGTGCGACAGCCGCCAAACATAAAAACCGCCATAAATAGTAAATCAAACCCCCCGTTATCACCCCTTTAGTTAGGGAAAAATAATAAAATAAAAAAAATGTATTTATTTCCATTTTTCCATTAGGGTTAGGGCTAGGGTTAGGGCTAGGGGTGTGTTGGGGTAGGGTTAGGTTAGGGTTAGGGTTAGGGTTAGGGCTAGGGTTAGGGTTAGGGCTAGGGCTAGGGTTAGGGCTAGGGTTAGGGCTAGGGTTAGGGCTAGGGTTAGGGCTAGGGTTAGGGGCGTGTTGGGGTTCGGGTTGGAGTTAGAATTGGGGGTTTCCACTGTTTGGGCACATCAGGGGCTCTCCAAATGCAACATGGCGTCTGATCTCAATTCCAGCCAATTCTGAGTTGAAAAAGTCAAATGGTGCTCCTTCCCTTCCAAGCTCTGCTATGCGCCCAAACAGTGTTTTACCCCCTCATGTAGGGTATCAGCCTACTCAGGACAAATTGCAAAACAATTTTTGGGGTCCAATTTCTCCTGTTACCCTTAGGAAAATAAAAAATTGGGGGCAAAAATATCATTTTTGTGGAAAAAAAATGATTTTTTTATTTTCACGTCCGAGTGTTATAAACTTCTGTGAAGCACTTGGGGGTTCAAAGTGCTCACCACACATCTAGATAAGTTCCGTGGGGGGTCTACTGTCCAAAATGGGGTCACTTGTGGGGAGTTTCAATAGTTTAGGTACATCAGGGGCTCTCCAAACGCACATGACAACCGCAGACCATTCCATCAAAGTCTGCGTTCCAAAACGTCACTGCTTCCCTTCCGAGCCCCGACGTGTGTCCATACAGTAGTTTTCTCCCACATATGGGGTGTCAGCGTACTCAGGACAAATTGGACAACAACTTTTGGGGTCCAATTTCTCCTGGTACCCTTGGGAAAATAAAAAAAATGGTGACTAAAAGATCATGTTTGTGGAAAAAATACGAATTTTTTATTTTCACGCCCGGGCGTTGTAAACTTCTGTGAAGCACTGGGGGGGTCAAAGTGCTCACCACACATCTAGATAAGTTCCTTGGGGGGTCTAGTTTACAAAATGGTGTCATTTGTGGGGGGTTTCCACTGTTTAGGTACATTAGGGGCTCTCCAAAGGCAACATGACACCCGCAGACCATTCCATCAAAGTCTGCATTCCAAAACGTCACTACTTCCCTTCCGAGCCCTGACGTGTGCCCATACAGTAGTTTTCTCCCACATATGGGGTAGCAGCGTACTCAGGACAAATTGGAAAACAACTTTTGGGGTCCAATTTCTCCTGGTACCCTTGGGAAAATAAAAAAAATGGTGACTAAAAGATCATGTTTGTGGAAAAAATACGAATTTTTTATTTTCACGCCCGGGCGTTGTAAACTTCTGTGAAGCACTGGGGGGGTCAAAGTGCTCACCACACATCTAGATAAGTTGCTTGGGGGGTCTAGTTTACAAAATGGTGTCATTTGTGGGGGGTTTCCACTGTTTAGGTACATTAGGGGCTCTCCAAAGGCAACATGACACCCGCAGACCATTCCATCAAAGTCTGCATTCCAAAACGTCACTACTTCCCTTCCGAGCCCTGACGTGTGCCCATACAGTAGTTTTCTCCCACATATGGGGTAGCAGCGTACTCAGGACAAATTGGAAAACAACTTTTGGGGTCCAATTTCTCCTGGTACCCTTGGGAAAATAAAAAAATGGTGACTAAAAGATCATGTTTGTGGAAAAAATACGAATTTTTTATTTTCACGCCCGGGCGTTGTAAACTTCTGTGAAGCACTGGGGGGGTCAAAGTGCTCACCACACATCTAGATAAGTTCCTTGGGGGGTCTAGTTTACAAAATGGTGTCATTTGTGGGGGGTTTCCACTGTTTAGGTACATTAGGGGCTCTCCAAAGGCAATATCACACCCGCAGACCATTCCATCAAAGTCTGCATTCCAAAACGTCACTACTTCCCTTCCGAGCCCCGACGTGTGCCCATACAGTAGTTTTCTCCCACATATGGGGTATCAGCATACTCAGGACAAATTGGACAACAACTTTTGGGGTCCAATTTCTCCTGGTACCCTTGGGAAAATAAAAAAATGGTGACTAAAAGATCATGTTTGTGGAAAAAATACGAATTTTTTATTTTCACGCCCGGGCGTTGTAAACTTCTGTGAAGCACTGGGGGGGTCAAAGTGCTCACCACACATCTAGATAAGTTCCTTAGGGGGTCTAGTTTCCAAAATGGTGTCATTTGTGGGGGGTTCCACTGTTTTGGTACATCAGGAGTTTTCCAAACGCGACATGGTGTCCGATCTCAATTCCAGCCAAAAACGTCAAATGGCGCTGCTTCCCTTCCGAGCTCTGCCATGCCCCCAAATAGTGGTTTACCCCCACATGTGGGGTATCAGCGTACTCAGGACAAATTGCACAATAACTTTTAGGGTCCTGTTACCCTTGGAAAAATAAGAATTGAGGGTGAAAAGATCATTTTTGTGGAAAAAATATTATTTTTTAATTGTATGGCTTTATGTTATAAACTTCTGTGAAGCCCATGGGGGTTCAAAGTTCTCACCACACATCTAGATAAGTTCCTTAGGGTGTCTAGTTTCCAAAATGGTGTCATTTGTGGGGGGTTTCCACTGTTTTGGTACATCAGGGGTTTTCCAAACGAGACATGGTGTCCGATCTCAATTCCAGCCAAAAACGTCAAATGGCGCTGCTTCCCTTCCGAGCTCTGCCATGCGCCCAAATAGTGGTTTACCCCCACATGTGGGGTATCAGCGTACTCAGGACAAATTGCACAATAACTTTTAGGGTCCTGTTACCCTTGGAAAAATAAGAATTGAGGGTGAAAAGATCATTTTTGTTTAAAAAATATGATTTTTTAATAGTATGGCTTTATGTTATAAACTTCTGTGAAGCCCATGGGGGTTCAAAGTTCTCACCACACATCTAGATAAGTTCCTTAGGGGGTCTAGTTTCCAAAATGGTGTCATTTGTGGGGGGTTTCCACTGTTTTGGTACATCAGGGGTTTTCCAAACGCGACATGGTGTCCGATCTCAATTCCAGCCAAAAACGTCAAATGGCGCTGCTTCCCTTCCGAGCTCTGCCATGCGCCCAAATAGTGGTTTACCCCCACATGTGGGGTATCAGCGTACTCAGGACAAATTGCACAATAACTTTTAGGGTCCTGTTACCCTTGGGAAAATAAAAATTGGGGTGAAAAGATCATTTTTGTGGAAAAAATATGATTTTTTAATTGTACCGCTGTACGTTATAAACTTCTGTAAAGCCCTTGTGGGTTCAAAGTTCTCACCACATATCTAGATAAGTTCCTTGGGGGGTCTAGTTTCCAAAATGGGGTCACTTGTAGGGGGTTTCCACTGTTTAGGTACATCAGGGACTCTCCAAACGTGACATGGCGTCCAATCTGAATTCCAGCCAATTTTGCATTGAAAAAGTCAAACGGCGCTCCTTCCATTCTGAGCTCTGCCATGCGCCGAAACAGTCGTTCCCCCCCACATATCAGGTATCTGCGTACTCAGGACAAATTGCACAATAACTTTTGCAGTTCAATTTCTCCTGTTACCCTTGGTAAAATAAAAAAATTGAACCTGAAGTATTTTTTTTATGAAAAAAAGTTAGATGTTCATTTTTTTTTAAATATTCAAAAAAATTCCTGTGACGCACCTAAAGGGTTAATAAACTTCTTGAATGTGGTTTTGAGCACCTTAAGGGGTGCAGTTTTTAGAATGGTGTCACTTTTGTGTATTTTCTATCATATAGACCCCTCAAAGTGGCTTCAAATGTGATGTGGTCCTAAAAATAAAATGGTGTTGTAAAAATGAGAAATCGCTGGTCAACTTTTAACCCTTATAACTTCCTAACAAAAAAAAATTTTGGTTCCAAAATTGTGCTGATGTAAAGTAAACATGTGGGAAATGTTAGTTATCAAGTTTTTTGTGTGCCTTATCTCTGTGATTTAAGGGCATAAAAATTCAAAGTTGGAAAATTGCGAAATTTTCAAAATTTTTGCCAAATTTCCGTTTTTCTCACAAATAAACGCAAGTTATTTGAATGAAATTTTACCACTAACATGAAGTACAATATGTCACGAGAAAACAATGTCAGAATCACCGGGATCCATGGAAGCGTTCGAGAGTTATGACCTCATAAAGGTACAGTGGTCAGAATTGTAAAAATTGGCCCGGTCATGAACGTGCAAACCACCCTTGGGGGTGAAGGGGTTAATACACTGAATGATAAGTTGCCTTTGTACATAGAAAATCAATTGTATTGTGCCAACTACCGTTCATATTGCGTGGTGGAAGGTCCACTCCTGTGCAGGGGCCCACTGGGGAATTCACCTGTTCCCCATAGGTCAGTCCAAGCCTGGTTGAGGTGATTAGTCCAAGAGGCAGGTCCACGTCAACTTCTCCTCGTTCGCTTAGTTAGACTGACAGGTCTCAATATACGAGACACAGATTAGGAAAGTTGTCACAGCAAAGCTATAAGCACATTGCATGGTATACAACATAGCATTAAACATACAGGTGCTTCTCACAAAATTAGATCATCATCAAAAAGTTAATTTATTTCAGTTCTTCAATACAAAAGTGAACCTCATATTATATGGAGTCATTACACACAGAGTGATCTATTTCACGTGTTTATTTCTGTTAATGTTGATGATTATGGCTTACAGCCAATAAAAACCCAAAAGTCATTATCTCAGTATATTAGAATAATTAGCAAAATACACCTGTAAAGGCTTCCTAAGAGTTTAAAAAGGTCCGTTAGTCTGTTTCAGTTGGCTCCACAATCATGGGGAAGACTGCTGACCTGACAAATGTCCAGAAGGCAGTCACTGACACACTCCACAAGTGTCAAAGACACCGCACTACACTTGCTCATAGAGCCAGTGCACGTGTCCTGAGTACAGAAGCAGTGCTAAGAGTTACCTGGGGAGCAGGGCAGCAGAGGTGACAAAGTGTGCTTCAAGCTAATAGTGTCAGGGTCCAGAGAACTCAGATTATGGCAAAGTAGAAGTCATGCACAGTACAGACCAGCGAGGTACAGGAGAGATAAACAGATGGGAGGTCAGACAAAGCCAAAGGTCATACACAGGATCACAGTACAGTACCAGGGAGGAGACAGAGCGGATAATCAGGGCCAAGCAGAGATCAAAACCAAACAGACATATAAGGTACCAGGCAGAATCCAAAGCGATATCCAAGGAACAGACCGAGTCATACACAGAGAATCAAGTAACCAGAACACAGCACTAACACACTCAGGGGTCACCACACAATGCCAAGGGCGAAAGTATAACTGACAGGGATGGGAGCGTCCTGAGGCTATAAGAAGCCTCCCCCAGAACCAGGGAGAGGCCACAATCATAGCCCCAGGTGTGCAGGTAAGCCTGCACCAGGATCACAACCTTTAACCCCAGAAATGCCAGTCATCAGCACTGGTTCCAAACATTAACCCCACGTGTGCGAGTCAAACCCGCACTGAGATCATGACACAAGGAGGGTAAGCCACAAAAGATCATTGCTAAAGAAGCTTGCTGTTCACAGAGTGCTGTATCCAAGCATATTAATGGAAAGTTGAGTGGAAGGAAAAAGTGTGGTAGAAATAGCTGTTCAAGCAACCGGGATAACCACAGCCTTGAAAGGATTGTTAAGAAAAGGCCATTCAAAAATTTGTGGTAGATTCACAAGGAGTGGACTGCTGCTGGAGTCATTGCTTCAAGAGCCACCACACACAGACGTATCCAGGACATGGGCTACAAGTGTCGCATTCCTTGTGTCAAGTCACTCATGACCAATAGACAACGCCAGAAGGGTCTTACCTGGGCCAAGGAGATAAAGATCTGGACTGTTGCTCAGTGGTCCAAGGTGTTGTTTTCAGATTAAAGTAAATTTTGCATTTAATCTGGAAATCAAGGTCCCAGAGTCTGGAGGAAGAGTGGAGAGGCCACAGTCCAAGCTGCTGGAGGTCTAGTGTGAAGTCTACCAGGACATTTTAGAGCACTTCATGCTTCCCTCTGCTGACAAGCTTTTTGGAGATGGAAATATCATTCTCCAGCAGGACTTGGCACCTGTCCACACTGCCAAAAGTACCAATACCTGGTTTACACACAACAGTATCACTGTGCTTGATTGGCAGCAAACTCGCCTGACCTTAACCCCATAGAGAATCTATGGTGTATTGTCAAGAGGAAGATGAGAGACACCAGACCCAACAATGCAGAGGAGCTGAAGGCTGCTATCAAAGCAACCTGGGCTTCCATAACACCTCAGCAGTGCCACAGGCTGATCGCCTCCATGCCACGTCGCATTGATGCAGTAATTGATGCCAAAGGAGCCCTGACCAAGTATTGAGTGCATTTACTGAATATACATTTCAGTAGGCCAACATTTCGGATTTTAAAATAATTTTTTCAAGTTGGTGTTATAAAGTATTCTAATTTACTGAGATAATGACTTTTGGGTTTTCATTGGCTGTAAGCCATAATCATCAACACTAACAGAAATAAACACGTGAAATAGATCACTCTGTGTGTAATGACTCTATATAATATGTTTCACTTTTAGTATTGAAGAAATGAAATAAGTTAACTTTTTGATGATATTCTAATTTTGTGAGAATCATCTGTATCATATCATACCATTAACATGGCGTCAGGAAAGTCCTGGACAGTTTGACAAATAGAGCCGGTGCTCACATACACACATACAGTAGTCACAGTCTGTGATATTTGTAAGAGGGTGGCAATTAGCCATTTTCAACTTGTTACATTTATACCTCGGATGGAGTTATGCATGTTTTCCAGTGTATGCCTCCAGCATATGATATGGATTAGTCCATAAAACAGCTTTATCAGTCAATAGCCACTACTATACACTGCTGAAAACAAAACAAAAAACTAAAACTTTCATGAACCTATTAGCAAAAGTAAATAAAGGTAAGGCCGGGGTCACACTTCAAAGAAACTCGCATGAGTCTCGCATCTCAATTCCCGGCACTCGGACCGGAGCGTTCAGATGAACAGAAATACATGCAGCCGCACACTCCGGTCCCGAGTGCCGGCGGCAGTGCCGGGTACTGAGACGCGAGATTCGTGCGAGTTTCTCGCAAGTGTGACCTCAGCCTTAAGGTGCAAGTTGTAGTGGCTGCATTGCTATAACATGCAAACAAATACACCGCACTCTGAGAACGCTAAGGTGTGTATGAGCATTGAATATTAAACTGCAGATAGATAATACATAGATATATAGATAATATACAGATAACAGAAAGATAAATAGATATATAATAGATTGATAGTTGATGGAAGATTATTAATAATAGAGAGATACACTGACATGTCGCCAAGGAGAAGTGAGTATTATTTTTTTTTAAACAATGAGTATTTTGTGGGGCCCATCATACTATTTGGAGGGCTATTTACGGGGCCTTCATTCTATTTGGAGGGGTATCTGTGGGGACATAATACTGTTTGGAGGGCTACGTGGTGGGCCATCATACTATTTAGAGGGCTATGTGGGCCATCATACTATTTGGAGGGCTATGTGGGGGGCCATCATACTATATGGAGGGCTATGTGGGGGTCATTATACTATTTGTAGGGCTATGTGGGGGGTCATTATACTATTTGGAGGGCTATGTGGGGGCCATCATACTATTTGGAGGGCTATGTGGGGGGCATCATACTATTTGGAGGGCTATGTGGGGGGTCATTATACTATTTGGATGGCTATGTGGGGCCATCATACTATTTGGACTCTGGAGGGCTATGTGGGGGGTCATTATACTATTTGGAGGGCTATGTGTGGGCCATCATACTATTTGGAGGGCTATGTGGGGGGCATCATACTATTTGGAGGGCTATGTGGGAGGTCATTATACTATTTGGATGGCTATGTGGGGCCATCATACTATTTGGACTCTGGAGGGCTATGTGGGGGGTCATTATACTATTTGGAGGGCTATGTGGGGGCCATCAAACTATTTGGAGGGCTATGTGGGGGGCATCATACTATTTGGAGGGCTATGTGGGGGGTCATTATACTATTTGGACTCTGGAGGGCTATGTGGAGGGTCATTATACAATTTGGAGGACTATGTGGGGGGCATCATAATATTCGGAGGGCTATATGGGGGCCATCATACAATTCGGAGGGCTATATGGGGGCCATCATACTATTCGGAGGACTATGTGGGGGGCATAATACTATTTTGAGGGCTATGTGGGGGGCATCATACTATTGGAGGGCTAAGTGAGAGGCCATCATACTATTTGGAGAGCTATGCAGAGGGCCATCGTACTATTTGGAGGGCTATGTAGGGGGCCATCATATTATTTGGAGGGCTATTTTGGGGCCATCATATTATTTGGAGGGTTATGTGGGGGCCATCATATTATTTGGAGGGCTATGTGGGCCATCATACTATTTGGAGGGCTATGTGGGGGGCCATCATACTATATGGAGGGCTATGTGGGGGTCATTATACTATTTGTAGGGCTATGTGGGGGGTCATTATACTATTTGGAGGGCTATGTTGGGGGCATCATACTAATTAGAGTGCTATTTGGTGGGCCATTATACTGTTTAGAGGGCTGTGTGGGGGCAAATTGTACTTTTTGGAGGACTGTGTGCAGGATTTTGTGCAGTCCTTTATACTGTGTGTAGGGTGGTGCAGGGGCCATTATACAGTGTGGAGGATTGTGTCGGGTCCATCATACTGTGTGTGGGGGACTATGGTGGCCATCATACAATGTTGGGGGTCACTTTGGGGGTATCATACTTTTCAGGGGGTGCTGTAGGGTCATCACACCGTGCATATGGAGGGTATTATGAAGGAATTTGCTGTGGGGGGGTGACGACTCCTGGACTGGACCCTCTGGGTTGTGGCACCAACCCGCCCAGGGCTAGCTGACCTAGTGAGGACCTCCCCCTATACAGGGAGTGTCAGGGGCAAGCCCCAGGGGGTAAGGTACCATGACTGCTGGCACCAGGCGGCATCGACGAACTGCCGATAGAAGTTCGCAAAGCCAAGGAAACGTTGGATTGGCTTCACTCCATGGGGCCGTGGCCAATCGAGAACGGCAGACACTTTCGCCGGATCCATTCGTAGACCGGAGTCTGAAATAATGTACCCCAGGAATGGCAAGGACGTCTGTTCGAAGGCACATTTTTCAAGCTTGGCGTAAAGGAGGTTCTCCCTTAAGCGCAAGAGGACTCGGTGCACATTTTTTCTGTGAGCAGACAGATCAGCGGAAAACACGAGAATATCGTCCAAGTAGACTACCACGCAGGAGTACAGCATATCCCGGAAGACGTCATTCACAAACTCTGGGAATACCGCTGGGGCGTTGCAAAGGCCGAAGGGCATTACCAAGTACTCATAGTGACCATCTCGGGTGTTAAAGGCGGTCTTCCACTCATCACCGGAGTGAATGCGGACTAAGTTGTAGGCCCTACGAAGATCCAACTTGGTAAAAATTCGCGCTCCTCTTAGTCGGTCGAAGAGCTCCGGGATCAGTGGTAGTGGGTACTGTTGTGAGTTCATTTTCCCCTTCGTCACTGAGGTCTGGTGAACTCCCTATTCTGGTAAAGGAAGGTAATGAGCCTGATTATCAGGCACCTGAGCCTAATGAGGATGACTGGCTGAGTGGAGTCACGGACTGGATATAAGGCTGCCGACGCCCTTCTGCCCTGCGGGTGATTTCTCTGTGGACTTCTAGGACACCAGTCTGATTCCTGCTCCTCTAAAGCTAAGTTTTCTGTTTTGCCTGTTAGCATTGTTGTTTTGTTTTTTGTTTTCCTTGCTTTTCTGTATTCTGCCATTCCCTGCTGGGGTGAGCTGAATCTCCTTTTGCCTGTAGCTCTGTCTTCAGAATATTCCTGAGTACTGACATAGCTTTTTTGAAGCCTAGCGTCTTCAGGGCCTTTTTCACTGTCAGTCTGTTGGCTCTTATTTTCATAGTGTTTTTCACGGATTGCAGACAGCAGCCTTCCTGTCCTTTTCTGTCTAGTTAGCTTGGGCCCCGTCTTTGCTCAGTCTATCTTTCTGTCTGTGTTAGTATTTTCATCTTGCTTCACCGTCATTATATGTTGGGGGCTGCCTTTTGCTTTGGGGTCTGCTCTGGGGCAGTTTAGATTTCCCCTTTCCTTCTTTAGGCCTATTTAATTCTCCGGCTGTGATCGAGGGGTCTAGGGCATCGTAGGAACCCCCCACGGCTACTGCTAGTTGTGTTGATAGGTTCAGGGGTCTGCAATCCGATAGCTGCCAACTTCTCTGGTTTTCTGGACTTAGCTAGCATTTTGTTTTTGCCTCCTACAGTGACTCAATCATAACAGAATCACCCGCCATACCGCAGATCCTAGGGTACTCAATAGCAGGAAAGAATTGTGTTTAAAAAAAAAAAAAGGTGTGTGTATATTCTTTCCTCTATATCTCTGAGGTCGTAGGGGGAATTTTTTTTTTCTCTCTCAATGGAGATAAAGCAATTGTCTGATCGTGTGGAGCAGCTCGCTGCGGAAGTGCAGGGAATTTCCGCCTACCTTGCTCGTTCGCATGCTGTTGAACCAAAGATCCCTACACCTGATGTATTTTTTGGGGATCGATCTAAATTTTTGAGTTTCAAAAATAATTTTTAATTATTTTTTGCCTTAAAGCCTAACTCGTCAGGGAGCTCCACGCAGCAGGTTAAAATTGTCATCTCTTTGCTGCGTAGCGATCCCCAGGATTGGGCGTTTTCTTTGAAACCAGATGATCCTATTCTGACTAATGTGAACGCATTCATTCAAGCTTTGGGGTTGTTGTATGACGAACCTAATGCTATTGATCAGGCTGAAAAGACTCTGTTGGCATTGAACCAGGGTCGAGATTCTGCAGAGTTGTACTGTCAAAAGTTCCAAAAGTGGGCGGTCCTTACTACCTGGAATGATAATGCCTTGGCTGCTCTCTTTCGGAAGGGTTTGTCAGAAGCCGTAAAAGATACTATGGTGGAATTTCCTGTTCCCTCTGGTCTGGACGATTCTATGTCATTAGCCATTCAGGTTGATCGGTGTTTACGTGAACGCAGGATTGCACAAGAGGTGTTGCCACCGGTTGAACAGACGTCTGAACCTATGCAATGTGATAGAGTTTTGTCTAAGGCACAACGTCAGGAGTTCAGAAGGCGTAATAAGCTGTGTTTTTTCTGTGGAGATTCCACGCATATTATTTCTGTTTGTCCTAAACGAGAGAAACGCTTTGCATACACGTTTTCTGTTGGTGGTGTTCAACCTAAGTTTCTTCTGGCAATTACTCTGATCTGCTCTCTGTCCACATTTTCCACCAAGGCTTTTGTGGATTCGGGAGCAGCGCTAAACCTAATGGACTTGGATTTTGCTAAACGTTGTGGATTTCCGATGACACCTCTGCAGACGCCTATCCCTTTGAGGGGGATTGATGCTACTCCTTTGGCTAAAAATAAACCTCAGTTTTGGACCCAGGTGGTCATGCGGGTCGCCCCAGACCATCAAGAAAATTGCAGATTTTTGGTATTACATGGTCTGCATGATGCCGTTGTTCTGGGGTTTCCCTGGTTGCAAATTCATAATCCAGTTTTGGATTGGAAATCTGTGTCTGTGGTGAGTTGGGGTTGTCGGTGTGCCTTTAGTGAGGCTCCGTTTTTTTCCACCTCTCCTCAGTCGCATGATGTTCCTGACTATTTGGCGGACTTTTATGATGTATTTAGTGAGAATGAGTCTGCGTCCTTGCCTCCTCATAGGAGTTATGTGCAATCGAACTAAGCCCGGGGTGTAAATTTCCCAAGGGTCGGCTCTTCAATTTATCTGTACCCGAGAACGAGGCTATGCGGTCCTATATTAAGGAGGCGTTGCAGAAGGGTCATATTAGACCATCCTCTTCACCCTTAGGTGCCGTTTTTTTTTTTGTGGCCAAAAAGGATGGTTCTTTAAGGCCTTGTATTGATTATCGTGCCCTCAGTAAAATTACTATTAAATATCAGTATCCGTTACCCCTGATTTCGGATCTATTCTCTAGAGTTAGAGGTGCTTGCTGGTTTACCAAGCTTGACCTCAGGGAGGCGTATAATCTTATCCGCATTAAGCAAGGGGATGAATGGAAGACGGCGTTTAATACTCCGGAGGGACATTTTGAGTACCTGGTGATGCCTTTTGGGCTCACTAATGCCCCTTCTGTCTTCCAGTGCTTCATGAACGATATTTTCCGAGACTTTGTCGATAAATTTTTGATTATCTATCTGGATGATATTTTGATCTTCTCCAAGGATTGGGATTCTCATGTGGAACATATTCGGACTGTGTTCCGGATCTTGAGGGAGAATTCCCTGTATGTCAAAGGATCGAAATGCCTTTTTGGAGTACAGAGGATTTCATTTTTGGGATTTATTTTGTCTCCGTCAACTATTGAAATGGGCCCGGCCAAGGTACAGGCCATTTATGATTGGGTTCAGCCCACTTCTTTGAAGGCCCTCCAGAAGTTTTTGGGTTTTGCTAATTTTTATCGGAAATTTATAGCAAAATTTTCTAGTATTGCCAAGCCATTGACTGATCTGACTAAGAAGGGTGCTGATGTGTTGAATTGGTCTCCTGAGGCTGTTGCTTCCTTTCAGGAGCTGAAGCGAAGATTTACCTCCGCCCCGGTTTTGCGGCAACCTGATGTCTCACTCCCGTTCCAGGTAGAGGTGGATGCTTCTGAGATTGGTGCAGGAGCTGTTTTGTCCCAAAAGGATCCTGTAACATCTAAAATGAATCCCTGTGCTTTCTTTTCCCGAAAGTTCTCTCCATCTGAACGTAACTATGATGTGGGGAATCAGGAACTGTTGGCCATGAAATGGGCATTTGAGGAGTGGAGACATTGGTTGGAGGGAGCTAAACATCAAGTTGTGGTCCTCACTGACCACAAGAATTTGATTTACCTAGAGTCGGCTAAACGCTTGAACCCTAGACAGGCTAGGTGGGCCTTGTTTTTTACACGTTTTGATTTTGTGGTCTCTTTTCTTCCTGGAACTAAGAATGTCAAGGCAGACGCCCTCTCTAGGAGTCTCTTTGCTGATTCTCCTGTGGTGACCAAACCTGCTACCATCTTAGGCGAAGGGGTAGTTCTTTCTGCCATCTCGCCCGATTTGAGACTTGCTCTGCAAGAGTTCCAGGAGGACAAACCTGAGTGTTGTCCCAGTGGAAAGTTGTATGTTCCTGACCAGTGGAAGAAGAGAGTGATGTCTGAAGTTCATTGCTCTGCATTGGCTGGTCATCCAGGTATTTTTGGTACTAGAGATCTGGTGAGTCGCTCTTTTTGGTGGCCCACCTTGTCTCATGATGTCAGGAATTTTGTGCAGTCCTGTGGGACTTGCTCCCGGTCTAAATCTTGTTCTCGCTCTAGTGGGTTGTTGATGCCTTTGCCGGTCCCCAGGAGGCCATGGACCCATATTTCAATGGATTTCATCTCTGATATGCCGGTCTCTCAAAGAATGACTGTTATTTCGGTGATTTGTGATAGGTTCTCTAAGATGGTTCATCTTGTACCACTCCCTAAGTTGCCATCTTCCTCTGAGTTGGTGCCCCTGTTTTTGCAACAGGTGGTTCGCTTGCACGGGATTCCTGAGAACATTGTGTCTGACAGAGGAGTTCAGTTTGTGTCTAGATTTTGGAGGACTTTCTGTTCCAAGCTGGGAATTCAGTTGTCCTTCTCCTCTGCTTTTCACCCTCAGACCAATGGGCAGACAGAGAGAACAAACCAGACCTTGGAGTCGTAAATTCTGCCCCTGGGTGGGGTAGCGCCAGGAGCGAGGTCAATCGGGCAGTCGTATGGACGATGAGGAGGCAGAGTCTCAGCCTCCTTTTTGTTGAAGACTTCCGTGAAAGACCAATAAGCCGACGGCAGACCTGCAGGTGCCGAGGATGGACAGGTAAAGTTCATGCGGTGGACGGACGACAAACACCTCTCCTGACAAGATGGCCCCCAGCGGAGTATGTCACCCGACCGCCAGTCCAGGGTTGGCTCATGAGTCCGTAACCAAGGGAGACCAAGAAGCAGTCCGTGAGACATAGTTGACAAGACATGAAAGGAAATCTTCTCTCGGTGCAGAGCTCCAATCTGCATCTCAATCTCCTCGATGATGTGGGTAACGGTCTCCTGAAAGAGTTTACCATCAACTGAAGCAAGTACCCGAGGAGTCTCCAGGGATATGACAGGAATCCGGTATTTTTTAACCGCCTCAAGCCTAATAAAGTTCCCTGTCGCTCCTGAGTCTAAGAAAGCCTCTTCAGAATAGCGCTTAGAGTCCACATGCAACAGAGCAGACACGATCAAGGGGGGAGAGGAGTCACGTACACCTAGGGAGGCCTCTCCTACCACTCCTAGGCAGAGAAGTTTCCCAGCTTCTTGGAACAGGAGCGAAGAAGATGAGAAGGACTCCCACAGTAAAGACAGAGTCCTTGTGTGAGCCTTTCATTGCGGCTCTGCGCGGCCATCTTGAAACGGTCCACCTACATGGGCTCAGAGGCGGAGACCGTAGAAGAAAGCACGTGTCATGAGCGGGGAGGACTGCAATTAGACAGAGGGAGACTAGGATATCTTCTCTCTCTGGCTGCCTCACGGGTGTGCTCTTGAAAACGCAGGTCAATGCGTGTGGCAAGAGAGATCAACTCCTCCAAAGAGGTAGGGGTATCCCGGCCCGCCAGTTCGTCTTTAATCCGACCGGACAGACCACACCAGAAGGCCCCCACAAGGGCCTCATTGTTCCAACTGAGTTCGGAGGACAAGGTGCGAAACCGGGTGGCATATTGTCCTACAGATAGAGTTCCCTGGTGGAGGTTAAAGAGGGACTCGGTGGCGGAAGCCAGACGACCCGGCTCGTCGAACACCTTGCGAAAGGTGTCCAAAAAGATGGAAAGCTGAGAGACGAGGGGATCATCACGCTCCCAGAGAGGGTTTACCCATGCTAACGCCTCCCCCTCTAAATGGGAAACAATAAAGGCTATCTTCACATGCTCGGTGGGATAGTGCCGCGGCAAAAGCTCAAAATGTAACCGGCAATAATTCAAAAATCTACGACAAAACTTAGGGTCACCACTATATCGGGGTGGCTTGCATAAGCGAGGCAGCGGGTGCGGGGCTGAGGACTGTGCAGAAACGGATTGTATGGAAAGGAGCCGATTATCTACCGACGCCATATAGTTGAGGATATGAGCCTGGGTGTCGCGTTGCTGCGTGAGTTCTTGCTGCAGGATAGCCAACTGGGAAGCATTCCCAGGGTCAGGGGACTGTAAGGCAGATAAACGGTACTCCATGGACTTGAGAAATGACATAATCCTAGTCTGGTTTTCCCGGAGGAACACCAGCTCCTTTTGGACAGGCTCCGCGGTACCAGCGGAGTCCGTGGCCTGATTATACTGTGACGACTCCTGGAGTGGACCCTCTGGGTCGTGGCACCAACCCGCCCAGAGCGAGCTGACCTAGTGAGGACCACCCCCTATACAGGGAGTGTCAGGGGCAAGCCCCAGGGGGTAAGGTACCACGACTGCTGGCACCAGGCGGCCGGCTCACAGGAGACATGAGTGTATGGAGGCACGTAGTGTACTGGAGAACACAAGGCATGTATACGGGAGTACGTATGGTGCGCACTGACTAGCACGCCCAGGTGCGAGCAAAGCAGGATGCGTGCAAAGGAGCACGCCAGAATACAGAACTAGACAGCAGGTGTGCCAGGAGGCACAACAGAGGACTGGAACGGAGTACAGGATAGAGCGAGTGCCAGGAGGCACAACAGAGTACCACGCAGAGTGAAGGATCAGAGCGTGTGCCAGGAGGCACAATGGAGTACAAGGCAGAGTGCAGGATCAGAGCGTGTGCCAGGAGGCACAACAGAGTACAAGGCAGAGTGCAGGACCAGAGCGTGTGCCAGGAGGCACAGCAGAGTACAAGGCAGAGTGCAGGTTCAGAGTGTATGCCAGGAGGCACAGCAGAGTATAAGGCAGAGTGCAGAACCAGAGTGTGTGGCAGGAGGCACAGCAGAGTACAAGGCAGAGTGCAGGTTCAGAGCGTGTGCCAAGAGGCACAATAGAGTACAAGGCAGAGGACCCGAATACTGCGCACAGCCAGGCAGGGACACGGCAGACCAAGCCAGGAAGTACAACAATAATCAGGCACCTCCCATAGGAAGAGGTAGCCTGATATAGCACCTGAGTCCTAGAACTTCCGGGTCAAGTCCTCCAGTATCATAGAGAGGACAAGACCAAAGACAGAGCTGAGCAGAGCGCGCGTGCGCACTGGAACATAGCGCAACCACGGAGCTAGGAGCGAGAGGTGCACGTGCAGACCCGACGGGACCCTCGGAGCGGCCGCGGCACCGGAAGTGGTGACGACGACCCCGGAGTCCCGCCCCCAGGTGGGAGCGGCGTGACAGGGGATATCTTACTGTACTGCTTGGGGGGTACATTTGTTGGCCTCATACTTTACGGGGGCCATGAAAGGGGTATATTAGTGTGTGGGAACACTAAGGGGCTTCCATATGTGCAAACTTAACTTTGTAAAGACTGCAAAGTTGTGTCATATGCTCTTCTATGACCCTGCCGAATATTGTTATTTCTTGAGGAGTGGGCAATGACGACTTCTGCTATGGGGCCCCATAATTTCTGTGTACGCCCCTGGAGAGATAGATCCTATTCCAATGTGAAAGCACAGATAATATAAATAATACCCCAGTAATGCCGAGAGACTGTGCTGCATGGGGCGGTGGGGTCATCCTCGCTTCTGCACAATATTAGAGCTGTCGCCGTGTGACTATTCTGACATTGACTGCGCCATGAACTATTCCTTACATTATAGGAGAAAAATGTGCAGAAAATATGAACACGATGTCAACCCCCCCAAATCACAGGCACACATCTCAGCCTCCACCCTAACCCTGTAAGCATCCCTACTGACGCGTTCAGAATCGGGGCTTAGGACCCACAATTACACAAACTATACAGCAAATTCAGTGTCTCCCTATGAGTATTGGGTCCGGAGCAGACATGGACCCATTGCAATATTCCCATGATTGACTCCTTTCTCATGACTCCTGTATTAATGGTCATTGCCCTCAGAGGTTCGTGGACATTGCTGCCGTTCAGAGTCCACCTAAGCGTCTACTATGGTATTTATTGGCACTATTTTATGGTAGAAAATAATTTACTAGCTAATTTAAAATAATATATATTTGAGAAAAACTTTTTTTCCTTTTAAGCCATGAGTTACAGTATAAAGAATATATTAACGTTACAGTCGTCTACAGACATGGTAGGGATGGTAAATAAATACTATGTTTTTTAAAAAAAAAAAAATTGGTAGTCAATTGTTTACGATTAGGCCAGATGCCGATGAATGTGTATTCGAGAGAATTGGGTTGATGACGCAAATGACACTCTGATCAAAATTTCATCAAAGTGAGCTCTTAGTGTGATGATAGTGTGATTTGATTTTCTTGGGTGAGGGGAAGATGAAGAAAAAAATATCTAGATCTCCATTCTGTCAGTGGAAATCGGACTGCACTCAGATGTCATCCGAGTGCAGTCCGATGGTTTCCACGGACTAATTGACTTGCATGGTGGCGTGCGATCCAAATATCAGATCATTGATTTTTTTTCCTAAGAATCTTATATGTCCAAATGCGATCTGATGTTTTGTCAGATTGCACTTAGACCCAAAATAAGGGCATGTGCAAGACCCCCTTATTTGAGGGCATCATTGTACCAATCTATTAGGTCATGCCGCTGGTGTTTTTAACCCGTGGGGACTCCGATGGGCTGGCAGAGAAGCTTCTTCTAGTTATTGAAGCCACTATTGACCACGTCATACAAGGAGAGAAACACCCGGGATTAGAGGTCCCTGATGAGGACCAAAAAGTGGAGCAGATAGAAAGAAATAGCATACACCAAAAAAGGCACAATAAAAATATCTTTTTATTTTTTTTAATTTTGCTTTCCTCATGTCCCAAAAGAATTAGATCGCAAGAACTATAGCTTTATTTCCGGAGATGAACCCTTCACAAGGCTTCATTGTAGGCAGAGAAGAGACGCCTTCATTTGTACCAGTATATGAAAGGAGATGTCCAGGTATCTAGGAAAAGAGTGAGGACTGGTAGAAAGGGAGAATCCCAGTGGTACAAGACGCCGTCACACCACATCCCTCTGCTAATAAGGCGTCTTGTACCATTGGGTTTCTCCCTTGGGTGATACCAGTACTTAGTTGTGTGACCGTCACTATTACAAAGCCCGATGGCAAGTCGGATTTTCCTGCACTTCCGCAGCCTGATCTATATATAACAAGGTTCAGCAAGTCATGAATCATAGAATCGTAGAGTTGGAAGGGACCTCCTAGGCCATCTGGTCCAATCCCCTGCTCAATGCAGGATTCACTAAATCATCCCAGTCAGATGTCTGTCCAGCCTCTGTTTGAAGACTTCCATTGAAGGAGAACTCACCACTTCTCCTGGCAGCCTGTTCCACTCATTGATCACTCTAACTGTCAAAAAGTTTTTTCTAATATCTAATCTGTGTCTCCTCCCATTCAGTTTCATCCCATTGCTTCTAGTCTTTCCTTGTGCAAATGAGAATAAAGATGATCCTTCTACAATGTGACAGCCCTTTAGATATTTGTAGACAGCTATTAAGTCTCCTCTCAGTCTTCTCTGACTGAGAGGAGCCTCATCCAGAACCCTGACGGAATCTGATTCATATTATG
The DNA here is from genome assembly GCF_039654945.1 of Dendrobates tinctorius. NCBI lineage: Eukaryota > Metazoa > Chordata > Amphibia > Anura > Dendrobatidae > Dendrobates > Dendrobates tinctorius. The sequence goes on from NW_027361772.1 coordinate 20,355,489, forward strand.
TGGCTGTGGAATGTAATCGGCCATCTTCATCACTGCCACCTCGCCCTGCACCTCTGCCTGGGGCAGTGGGCACAGTGACAGATAGAGGTGGGGCACCTACGTAAGGTACATGGAGGAAGACACACCCGGGGTGGGCAGATCTCACAGGTACAGAGACGATATGAGGACGAGAAGACAAGGAAGAGGCAGGGATGGAGGAAGAGGATGGGAACGAGAGATCAATATAAAGATACGGGGAATAAAGAGAAGAGATTTTTTGCAATGGGATAATTTGGAAAAGAGTCATGCTTTAAAAATTAACGTTTATTCTATCAATTAATATTTAGGAAGCAGTGCGCTAAATATTAAAAACACACAGTGAGATGGATAGGAATCCTATATAAAGATTAGTGTGCATTCTATAGGAGTTTCTCAGTTATAATACTCGCCATATACTGTATAGGAAGGTAACTGATCATTAATTGCCTATATCTGCGGGTTGTGTGGACACAGACGTCCTCAACACGTTTCGCCAAACTGGCATCATCAGGGGAATGAGGCTATAATTCCCCTGATGATGCCAGTTTGGCGAAACATGGTGGAGAGGCTAATGGTTCTCATTTAGCATGTACGATGGCAGCCTGATATCAATACATATAGGAAAGGGATTATTATTATTATAGAAAGGGATCAGAATATACTGTTGTGGACCTCAGATATGAGCAATTAATGATCAATTCCCTTCCTGTATTTGGGGATTGTTATAACTGGGAAACTGCTATAAAAGATACGCTAATCTCTGTATAGGATTCCTATCCATCGCACTGTGTGTTTTTAATATTTAACGCACTTCTTCCTAACTATTAATTGATAGAAGAAAAGTTGATTTGTAATCAAGGTCTTTAGTTTAGGGGTTGTTTTTTGCCTTTGGCACTCTGTAATGCTGACTGAGGAACAGTGAATTGTTTTGTACATCAGATTATAGACAGGGCACATGTCTTGATGTCTCTGCCGCCCGTCCTTCCTGATATCCATTAGGATAGCCTTTCCAGTCCACGTGAGGCTGCTTCTCTCGTTTAATGCCTAATTGTTGGGTTGGATGTTTCCCAAACTCTCATAGTTTTTAGGAAATGTGCATGCGTGGCCATCTCTCCTATATGTGATAGCAATAGTGTGAGTGAACACAGAGAACAATCACTTCTCCTTTTGGCTAAGATCTAAAGCCATTTGTACCATTGGTCAAAAGGTCATTCTGTAGGATAGATCTAATGTACATACTGTGCTAGGTCATAAGTGCTCGGTATACATGATCAGCTTAAAGCCACCCTTGTAGGTGACCAGTGGATGGGTGGATGAAAGCCCAAGATGCAGAAGCCAATGAATGCCCCAAGAATGTTGACCCTGGGATGTCTCATCTCACGGGGCATGTGATCCCATTTGCACGCAATCCACTTTCTCAATTTGAGAACAGCAATTTCACTTTTCCCGGGCCTTTTGATCAGCACCAAGACATTTTGCATAATTCCAGTCTACTATCAGGGCCACCATGATACAACTTTCATCTTTACATCATTTTATGTTTCACCATGTGGTCACATTCCGCTTTGCTTGTTCCTGTATCATTCAGGGTGTCGTATGTAATATTTCTCTTGGAGGTCTAGGGGAGGGTGTGTATGGCCAACATGTTCCTTACTACCCTGCAATTATAGCCAACCCATACTTTATAGTAATGGCACCTGATGGATGCAGAAGCTAAGAACCAGATGGGCTCACCCTAAGCATTGGTGAAGAGAGGCCATCAATCTCTAACCCTTGTGGAACCTTATGGCTGCGGAGGTTTGGAAATAGTAAGAGGATACTTCTTCAGAGACGGTGTTTGATGGACCGCATCCTTATGCACGATTTTTTTGTGTCTTGTTTTGTAGCACATGGGTGGAAAAAGCACAAATTTGGGACTTGTTGGCCACTTGGATTCAAAGTCGATCTCCATTTTTCTGACACCAATGCTCAATTTACCTGCATACTAAAAGCGACATAACATAATATTGTGCCTGCTTGGGGCTTAATATATCAACTTATATATGGAATTCAGTAATAAACCAGTATACAATAAGCCCCCCTAGTGGTGGAGGCCACAAATATTACTGATGGACAAGGCCTTTACTACTAATGATCTGTCCACGACCTCTTACACACTGATCTAGGTGTGTCATTTCACCTATGGGTCGCATAAAAGTAATTATACCACCTTACTAATTATTCCTCCACATTGATTAACCATTTCCCTGCCATTCTTTTCAATACTTCTATCATTCACATCCATGCTGGCTATTAATCCCATTTTTTTTCTGCCGTACTGGTCGGTCGGCTTTTATTATTTTGCCAGGAGTTTGAGAGGACACAGAGCCGTGACTCCTTACATCTTGAGCGAATTCCTCATCTGGTGGAGGATTTTTCTCCTAACCTCCTGAGCCCTCCATTTCCTTCTCATGTCAGATGTCTATATTTATGCTGCACGCCCCGCTGAAGTCCCGATCCAGCACCAGGACTATTGAGACTTTACAGACTACACTGAAAAAAAAATTCTACATTCAGATGAACATCGGTGTGTAATTATATAAACATATATACGTGTTTTATATGACATGTACAACCTATTATATAGCACATGTGCAAATTATCTGGGTGCATTATGTAGGAATATATCCCAAACGCTGCAATTAGGTTCGGAATAGATGGAGACTTATTGTCCCAGGAGACTGACACCAACCTTCAGAAACAAGATTATAGACAACCTTGTCTCATAGCAAAAAAAACCCACCAGATGGTCCTAGCTGAATACACCACATTATCTACTAGTCAATGCACTGGTGGAGGCAGAGAGAAGAAGACCCTGAGCAAGAACAGCATATGGGACCTTTGTAGTCCAATAGCTCATCATAATGCACAATTCCACATGTTCTGGAGGTGGAAGGAGCCCACTTACCTCTTGGGCCCCTGGTTACGCCAATGAAATGTCCGCCCCTGAGTCAATGTGGTCTATACTTCTTTAAAAGGGGCTGATGCGATTGCAGAATATAAGGCAAGACTTGTTATCCTGCCGAACAACTGCAGTCTTATGTCTTGTGGTCATCAAGCAGATTGTCTCTAGTGACGATTACTCAGATCTTTAGTTCAAGACCAAATGGCTTTCAGTGTAACAGATGAGAAAATGGTATTTTTTTTCTCCATCACCTATTATAATGGCAAATGGGTTTTATGAAATAGGTTTAGAACTCATCGATCAGATAAGACAGGTCTACTGGCAGAAGTCAGAGTGCAAGAATACCCGCTATACCTGAAACTAAAGGTGCCCCCGACTTCTATTCATTCTCCATCAATATCTATGGGAGTTATGCACTCATCTGTAAGTGTGATCAGCAGGATCTATCTATCTTTGTACCTTTAATCTGACATTAAAAGGGTTGTCTGAACCTTGGAAGTGATGACCTATACATGGGGCTACAACAGGCTTGGACTGTCCCACAGGAGAATCCTCCGGTGGGCCGCTGTGCAAGAGTGGGCCACCACCCTCTAATATGAGCAGTACTTGGCACTATATACTTGAATCATTATGTACAGACATTCAGCATCTTATTTATTTCCCAATATACCCAGTTCATTGTTATATAAATTTGTGATTGGTAAGTTCACATTTGCATGTAGCTGAAAAGTGGGGATCTGGAGTTAGCTACTGGTGGGCCCTTGGCACCCTACTCCGACACTGGGATAGATGAGAACTTCCTGATCGCTGGGGTTCCAACCATTGGGACCATCACCTATCCCATGAGCCCTCCATGAATTGAGCGATGGTCGAGCATCCGCACTGCACTTATGAGAGTGCCGAAGACCAATCGAGCACAAGCAGTCCCATTAAGAATGAATAAAGTGGCAGTGCGCATGATCAACCACCGCTCCATTATAGGGTCGGTGGGCCGAGCTGGGGGGTGGTCCCTCTCTTACCGCGCAGAGACGAAACAGAGACAAGATGGAGGCAGGTTCTGGGTGCAACAGGTCCAAGTTTATTCCACTCGCCGTCCGCCTGACGGCCTCTGCAGTACACCGCACTTCTCTTCACCTCATGGCCCTTCGTTTCTAGGGCCCGTTATACACACCGCACTTTCACACTAGGGACGTACATGCACGTACCGTCCCTTCTTCACTGTTTGACGCTCCTGACAGGTCCGCCACTGTGGCCGCCTTAGGCCCGTAAACCAACAGCAATTTTACTGGTCAGGCGTCGTCTCAAATACATTGTCCTACACCCGGTGTCTCATCTCCACTGCGGTTCTTCCTGTCAGGACCACCCCCCTGACGCTCTCTCCTCAGTCCCCCTGGTTCGGTTCTCCTCAGAGTGCACAGACTGTCGTAGTCCTCCTGTCACCTGAGCTCCCCCTGGGGACTGGAACTTTCTGGAACCCTCCCTCAGTATTTATATCATTCCCGGTTCCCTGTAACTCCGCCCCCCATGACCAACGGTTTCCTAAGCCCTAAGCTGATGTCAAGTCCTTTGCTCACACTCCTCCCTGCCCTCTAATGGTCAACCCAAGGTACTGCACGTCCACTACACTTTGTCAGCTGTTTCCCCACTGTAGTAACTGACACCTACCTACACTGTGCAAACCTTCCTTTCTCTATTCTGACAATTCCGTCCGCCCGTCAGGTCACCTTCCCTACACCATATACAGCTCTTGCTCTCAGTATCACTGGAGAGCCAGAGCTCTTGAGAATACATCTTCAAGAGTTTTGATCCAGGCAATTAGTCTATGTGGAGCAGGAAAGGAATTTTTCACCTAATGTGGAGCTTTGCCCCTTTGGGATTTTGCCTACCTCTGGATCAACATGTTGGGCCATAGGTTCAACTCAATGAACCTATATCTACCTTCATCCTTAAAAAAATCTGAAACTATTTCCCTGCTATTCAACTACAGGACAAATTAGATATTACATAGCTTCCATTCAAATGACAGGTTGTGTGTATAATACAGGACAGGACAAGTCCTCCAGAACGAGAGAAGCTCGTTGTAACCGTTGTGCACTCTGCCAAAGACATGAGTATCCTGAAAAGAGCACCCCCTCTAGTAACTCTAATAGATGAAAATGGCTTTGTTTTGTTTTTTTACTAAATTGGTCGACCCCTTTAACTCCTAAAACCTCTAATGAAAAGAAACATTAGGTAGCAGCATTGGTGGGGGGGGGGGTCTTAATGCATAACAAGAGCAACGAATATTTGACACCACCACCAACTGGTAGTTTTAGGATTAGGATCTGATAGTTTTGGGATCAGGATCTGGTAGTTTTAGGAGTGGAAGAAATTAAAACATGATTTTTGGGTGCTGAAAATAATGCCAGCTGGTGTCATCTCTGTTAGAAGAAGGTGGAGAATCGTGGGCACCGGGCATGGCAGTGTTGATGTTTGTCCCAAGAAGCAATGAAGACGGGTAGGAGATTACATACTCTTATTTACATATCAGAATCGGGAAGTAACACAAGACTATAGGAACTTGTAGATCAGGAACCATAAGATTAATAAGATGTGAATCAGTTTTAATGTTAGATAATTGGACAGTGGCACACATTGGCGCCAATGAGTCTGTAAGAATGGCATAAGTCAATATATTCCTCTGTTTCTGGTGGTAATCACTCGGCTCTGTCCATCACTCCCTTACAAGCAGCATTACATTCATGCTGAGCTGACTGGTTGACATTACCAGCTCTGAATAGTTCATTGGTGGAGATTCAGTCTACGTGGCCTCATACGGAGTGACAAAATTTCCAGGGAAGGTTCCAAATTTTTCTGTCCTCCAGCAGACACCTGCGAGACACAGGGAGGAGCGAGATGGATCACACAATACAGATACCACATTACGTCACCTATGGTGCAGGTTTACTTACCTACATACCATCCATCCTCACAATGTTGCGTCACTGTCACCATGTCCCCAGCATTCAGCTGTAGCTCATCTGAGCTTTTCGGGGTGTAATTAAATAATACACGGTACCTGAAAGTAAGAGAAACTTTGAATTTCTTTCAATGAGCATTCATTTAGTTACACAGACCAAAAGGGCATAGGGATTATGTAAACCTCACCCAAACTCGCCTAAAACATAGCTTTACCATCCATTTTGTGGGGTACTCGGTTGGTCTGGGCGCAGGACTTACACATCCATTTTTGTCACTTTCCAGGTGGTGTTCACTATTTTAGCCACTTTGACTTGCAGAAAGCAACTTACTAGTATAACATGAAGCTGTTGGGTCCCAGTGCCAAAATTATGAACTGCGTCCCAACATATGTGCTTTTTATAGGCTCCCATGTTGGACTCCCTTAGGCACTTAGGAACTGGGTGCAACGTCTATCTCCGCGCCCCTTAGGTTCACCAAACACAATAGATGGCTGTCGGCTGAGCAATGGATCCTCAGATCATTTAGCCAGCAGATATCTCAGCTGTCTCGCCAGTACACAGGAGCACTCGATCAGACAACTGCTCCTGTGTTTACTTTGAGAGAGTGGCCGACAGAAATGTTTCGTGGTGGCTTATCTCCGGGAGACATCATGATCGGCAGTCCGAAATTGGACACACCAGATTGACATTTTGCCCCAACAATAAACTGTCCTAGGCTCCGATACACATTAGACTGTCAGCCAAACCTGTCGACATTAGTCTAGTGTGTATGGGAGGCCTTAAAGAAACTGATGAGGAGATAACATTCACAATACATACGGGAAGAATCATTAATAAATCACGACCTTGCTCCAGGTGTGATTTGCCAATGCTTTTTACATCACAAGGTGACCGTTCCATCCACACTTCATAACCTCAATTCCATGCAGAACTTACAAGGTCCCGCGTAGCTCCTGAAGCCGGCTGGATGCAGGGGCCTTCACTGTACATGGTCTTTCTTTGAGGGTTAGAGAACTAGACACCTGCAAATAAAGATAATATAAAGGACTTGGACTGAAAACAATAACAGAAAGGAAGTAGAGAGGCAATAAAACATGGAGGACTGTCACATCTCAGATCATAAAGTGTGAGTGAGCAATACTTGTAGTGGACCAAAGTCTGAGGTGATAAGAGGAGTTAAAAATGGAACATAAAGATCAAAGAGCAAGGTTTGGAGGAGACAACTCCATGTCAATGATAGTCATAACCCTGAATGTGGAGCAGAGTAAGGGGACAGAGCATATAAAACAGACAGAACAGAGATTGTAGAGCATAGTAAGCAGACAGAACATGTAAAGCAGGGTAAGGAGACAGAGCATATAGAGCAGGGTAAGGGGACAGAGCATGTAGAGCAGTGTAAGGGGACAGAGCGTGTATAGCAGGGTAAGGGGACAGAGCGTGTATAGCAGGGTAAGGGGACAGAACATGTAAAGCAGGGTAAGGAGACAGAACATGTAGAGCAGGGTAAGGAGACAGAGCATGTAGAGCAGGGTAAGGGGACAGAGCATGTAGAGCAGGGTAAGGGGACAGAACATGTAGAGCAGTGTAAGGGGACAGAGCGTGTATAGCAGGGTAAGGGGACAGAACATGTAGAGCAGGGTAAGGGGACAGAGCATGTAGAGCAGGGTAAGGGGACAGAGCATGTAGAGCAGGGTAAGGAGACAGAGCATATAGAGCAGGGTAAGGAGACAGAGCATGTAGAGCAGTGTAAGGGGACAGAGCGTGTATAGCAGGGTAAGGGGACAGAACATGTAGAGCAGGGTAAGGGGACAGAGCATGTAGAGCAGGGTAAGGAGACAGAGCATGTAGAGCAGGGTAAGGGGACAGAGCATGTAGAGCAGGGTAAGGAGACAGAGCATGTAGAGCAGGGTAAGGAGACAGAGCATGTAGAGCAGGGTAAGGAGACAGAGCATGTAGAGCAGGCTAAGGAGACAGAGCATGTAGAGCAGGGTAAGGAGACAGAGCATATAGAGCAGTGTAAGGAGACAGAGCATGTAGAGCAGGGTAAGGATACAGAGCATGTAGAGCAGGGTAAGGAGACAGAGCATGTAGAGCAGTGTAAGGAGACAGAGCATGTAGAGCAGGGTAAGGAGACAGAGCATGTAGAGCAGGGTAAGGGGACAGAGCGTGTAGAGCAGGGTAAGGAGACAGGGCATGTAGAGCAGGGTAAGGAGACAGAGCATATAGAGCAGGGTAAGGAGACAGAGCATGTAGAGCAGGGTAAGGAGACAGAGCATGTAGAGCAGGGTAAGGAGACAGAGCATGTAGAGCAGTGTAAGGGGACAGAGCATGTAGAGCAGGGTAAGGGGACAGAGCATGTAGAGCAGGGTAAGGGGACAGAGCATGTAGAGCAGTGTAAGGAGACAGAGCATGTAGAGCAGGGTAAGGAGACAGAGCATGTAGAGCAGGGTAAGGGGACAGAGCATGTAGAGCAGGGTAAGGAGACAGGGCATGTAGAGCAGGGTAAGGAGACAGAGCATATAGAGCAGGGTAAGGAGACAGAGCATGTAGAGCAGGGTAAGGAGACAGAGCATGTAGAGCAGGGTAAGGAGACAGAGCATGTAGAGCAGGGTAAGGAGACAGAGCATGTAGAGCAGGGTAAGGGGACAGAGCATGTAGAGCAGGGTAAGGAGACAGGGCATGTAGAGCAGGGTAAGGAGACAGAGCATATAGAGCAGGGTAAGGAGACAGAGCATGTAGAGCAGGGTAAGGAGACAGAGCATGTAGAGCAGGGTAAGGAGACAGAGCATGTAGAGCAGTGTAAGGAGACAGAGCATGTAGAGCAGGGTAAGGGGACAGAGCATGTAGAGCAGTGTAAGGAGACAGAGCATATAGAGCAGGGTAAGGAGACAGAGCATGTAGAGCAGGGTAAGGAGACAGAGCATGTAGAGCAGGGTAAGGGGACAGAGCATGTAGAGCAGTGTAAGGAGACAGAGCATGTAGAGCAGGGTAAGGAGACAGAGCATGTAGAGCAGGGTAAGGGGACAGAGCATGTAGAGCAGGGTAAGGAGACAGGGCATGTAGAGCAGGGTAAGGAGACAGAGCATATAGAGCAGGGTAAGGGGACAGAGCATGTAGAGCAGGGTAAGGGGACAGAGCATGTAGAGCAGGGTAAGGAGACAGAGCATGTAGAGCAGGGTAAGGAGACAGAGCATGTAGAGCAGGGTAAGGAGACAGAGCATGTAGAGCAGGGTAAGGAGACAGAGCATGTAGAGCAGGGTAAGGAGACAGAGCATGTAGAGCAGGGTAAGGAGACAGAGCATGTAGAGCAGGGTAAGGAGACAGAGCATGTAGAGCAGGGTAAGGAGACAGAGCATGTAGAGCAGGGTAAGGAGACAGAGCATGTAGAGCAGGGTAAGGAGACAGAGCATGTAGAGCAGGGTAAGGAGACAGAGCATATAGAGCAGGGTAAGGGGACAGAGCATGTAGAGCAGGGTATGGGGACAGAGAATGTAGAGCAGGGTAAGGAGACAGAGCATGTAGAGCAGAGTAAGGGGACAGAGCATGTAGAGCAGGGTTTGGGGACAGAGTATGTAGAGCAGGGTAAGGGGACAGAGAGAGCATACCCTCATTATCTCTCGCCTTGACTACTGCAACCTCCTGCTCAGTGGCCTCCCCTCGAACACTCTCGCACCCCTCCTATCTATTCTAAACTCCGCTGCCCGACTAATACACCTGTCCCCCCGCTATTCCCCAGCTTCTCCCCTCTGTCAATCCCTTCACTGGCTCCCCATTGCCCAGAGACTCCAGTACAAAACCCTAACCATGACATACAAAGCCATCCACAACCTGTCTCCTCCATACATCTGTGACCTTATCTCCCGGTACTTTCCTGCACGCAACCTCCGATCCTCACAAGATCTCCTTCTCTACTCCCCTCTTATCTCCTCTTCCCATAATCGCATACAAGATTTCTCTTGCGCATCACCCCTACTCTGGAACTCTCTACCACAACATATCAGACTCTCACCTACCATCGAAACCTTCAAAAAGAGCCTGAAGACCCACCTCTTCCGACAAGCCTACAACTTGCAGTAACCACCGACCGACCAGACCGCTGCATGACCAGCTCTACCCTCGCCTACTGTATTTTCACCCATCCCTTGTAGATTGTGAGCCTTCGCGGGCAGGGTCCTCTCTCCTCCTGTACCAGTTATGACTTGTATTGTTAAAAACAAGTACAATAATGTTGATGTATACCCCTCCTTACATGTAAAGCGCCATGGAATAAATGGCGCTATAACAATAAATAATAATAATAATAATAATAATAATAATAATAATGTAGAGCAGTGTAAGGGGACAGAGTATGTAGAGCAGGGTATGGGGACAGAGCATGTAGAGCAGGGTATGGGGACAGAGTATGTAGAGCAGGGTAAGGGGACAGAGTATGTAGAGCAGGGTATGGGGACAGAGTATGTAGAGCAGGGTATGGGGACAGAGTATGTAGAGCAGGGTAAGGGGACAGAGTATGTAGAGCAGGGTATGGGGACAGAGCATGTAGAGCAGGGTATGGGGACAGAGTATGTAGAGCAGGGTAAGGGGACAGAGTATGTAGAGCAGGGTAAGGGGACAGAGTATGTAGAGCAGGGTAAGGGGACAGAGTATGTAGAGCAGGGTATGGGGACAGAGTATGTAGAGCAGGGTATGGGGACAGAGTATGTAGAGCAGGGTATGGGGACAGAGCATGTAGAGCAGGGTATGGGGACAGAGTATGTAGAGCAGGGTAAGGGGACAGAGTATGTAGAGCAGGGTAAGGGGACAGAGCAAGTAGAGCATAGTAAGCAGACAGAGCATGTAGAGCAGGGTATGGGGACAGAACATGTAGAGCAGTGTAAGCGGACAGAGCATGTAGAGCAGTGTAAGCGGACAGCGCATGTAGAGCAGTGTAAGCAGACAGAGCATGTAGAGCAGGGTATGGGGACAGAGTATGTAGAGCAGGGTAAGGGGGCAGAGCAAGTAGAGCATAGTAAGCAGACAGAGCATGTAGAGCAGGGTAAGGAGACAGAGCATATAGAGCAGTGTAAGGAAACAGAGCATGTAGAGCAGGGTAAGGAGACAGAGCATATAGAGCAGTGTAAGGAGACAGAGCATGTAGAGCAGGGTAAGGGGACAGAACATGTAGAGCAGAATAAGGGGACAGAGTATGTAGAGCAGGGTATGGGGACAGAGCATGTAGAGCAGTGTAAGCGGACAGAGCATATAGAGCAGTGTAAGCGGACAGAGCATGTAGAGCAGGGTATGGGGACAGAGTATGTAGAGCAGGGTAAGGGGACAGAGCATGTAGAGCAGGGTATGGGGACAGAGTATGTAGAGCAGGGTAAGGGGACAGAGTATGTAGAGCAGGGTAAGGGGACAGAGTATGTAGAGCAGGGTAAGGGGACAGAGTATGTAGAGCAGGGTAAGGGGACAGAGCAAGTAGAGCATAGTAAGCAGACAGAGCATGTAGAGCAGGGTATGGGGACAGAACATGTAGAGCAGTGTAAGCGGACAGAGCATGTAGAGCAGTGTAAGCGGACAGCGCATGTAGAGCAGTGTAAGCAGACAGAGCATGTAGAGCAGGGTATGGGGACAGAGTATGTAGAGCAGGGTAAGGGGACAGAGTATGTAGAGCAGGGTAAGGGGACAGAGCAAGTAGAGCATAGTAAGCAGACAGAGCATGTAGAGCAGAGTAAGGGGACAGAGCATGTAGAGCAGGGTAAGGGGACAGAGCATGTAGAGCAGGGTATGGGGACAGAATATGTAGAGCAGGGTAAGGGGACAGAGTATGTAGAGCAGGGTAAGGAGACAGAGCATGTAGAGCAGGGTAAGGAGACAGAGCATGTAGAGCAGGGTAAGGGGACAGAATATGTAGAGCAGGGTAAGGGGACAGAGCAAGTAGAGCATAGTAAGCAGACAGAGCATGTAGAGCAGAGTAAGGGGACAGAGCATGTAGAGCAGTGTAAGGGGACAGAGCATGTAGAGCAGGGTATGGGGACAGAATATGTAGAGCAGGGTAAGGGGACAGAGCAAGTAGAGCATAGTAAGCAGACAGAGCATGTAGAGCAGGGTAAGGGGACAGAGCATGTAGAGCAGGGTATGGGGACAGAGTATGTAGAACAGGGTAAGGGGACAGCATGTAGAGCAGGGTAAGGGGACAGAGCATGTAGAGCAGAGTAAGCGGACAAAGCATGTAGAGCAGGGTATGGGGACAGAGTATGTAGAGCAGGGTAAGGGGACAGAGTATGTAGAGCAGGGTAAGGGGACAGAGTATGTAGAGCAGGGTATGGGGACAGAGTATGTAGAGCAGGGTATGGGGACAGAGTATGTAGAGCAGGGTATGGGGACAGAGTATGTAGAGCAGGGTAAGGGGACAGAGTATGTAGAGCAGGGTATGGGGACAGAGTATGTAGAGCAGGGTAAGGGGACAGAGTATGTAGAGCAGGGTATGGGGACAGAGTATGTAGAGCAGGGTATGGGGACAGAGCATGTAGAGCAGGGTATGGGGACAGAGTATGTAGAGCAGGGTAAGGGGACAGAGTATGTAGAGCAGGGTATGGGGACAGAGCATGTAGAGCAGGGTATGGGGACAGAGTATGTAGAGCAGGGTAAGGGGACAGAGTATGTAGAGCAGGGTAAGGGGACAGAGTATGTAGAGCAGGGTAAGGGGACAGAGCAAGTAGAGCATAGTAAGCGGACAGAGCATGTAGAGCAGAGTAAGGGGACAGAGAATGAAGAGCAGAATAAGGGGACAGAACATGTAGAGCAGTGTAAGGGGACAGAGCATGTAGAGCAGGGTAAGGGGACAGAGAATGAAGAGCAGAATAAGGGGACAGAGCATGTAGAACAGTGTAAGGGGACTGAGCATGTAGAGCAGTGTAAGGGGACAGAGCATGTAGAGCAGGGTATGGGGACAGAGCATGTAGAGCAGGGTATGGGGACAGAGTATGTAGAGCAGGGTAAGGGGACAGAGTATGTAGAGCAGGGTATGGGGACAGAGTATGTAGAGCAGGGTATGGGGACAGAGTATGTAGAGCAGGGTAAGGGGACAGAGTATGTAGAGCAGGGTAAGGGGACAGAGTATGTAGAGCAGGGTAAGGGGACAGAGCAAGTAGAGCATAGTAAGCGGACAGAGCATGTAGAGCAGAGTAAGGGGACAGAGAATGAAGAGCAGAATAAGGGGACAGAACATGTAGAGCAGTGTGAGGGGACAGAGCATGTAGAGCAGGGTAAGGGGACAGAACATGTAGAGCAGGGTATGGGGACAGAGAATGTAGAGCAGAATAAGGGGACAGAACATGTAGAGCAGTGTAAGGGGACAGAGCATGTAGAGCAGGGTAAGGGGACAGAGTATGTAGAGCAGGGTAAGGGGACAGAGAATGTAGAACAGAATAAGGGGACAGAGTATGTAGAGCAGGGTATGGGGACAGAGTATGTAGAGCAGGGTAAGGGGACAGAGCATGTAGAGCAGGGTAAGGGGACAGAGCATGTAGAGCAGGGTAAGGGGACAGAGCATGTAGAGCAGGGTATGGGGACAGAGTATGTAGAGCAGGGTAAGGGGACAGAGTATGTAGAGCAGGGTAAGGGGACAGAGTATGTAGAGCAGGGTAAGGGGACAGAGCAAGTAGAGCATAGTAAGCAGACAGAGCATGTAGAGCAGGGTATGGGGACAGAACATGTAGAGCAGTGTAAGCGGACAGAGCATGTAGAGCAGTGTAAGCGGACAGCGCATGTAGAGCAGTGTAAGCAGACAGAGCATGTAGAGCAGGGTATGGGGACAGAGTATGTAGAGCAGGGTAAGGGGGCAGAGCAAGTAGAGCATAGTAAGCAGACAGAGCATGTAGAGCAGGGTAAGGAGACAGAGCATATAGAGCAGTGTAAGGAGACAGAGCATGTAGAGCAGGGTAAGGAGACAGAGCATATAGAGCAGTGTAAGGAGACAGAGCATGTAGAGCAGGGTAAGGGGACAGAACATGTAGAGCAGAATAAGGGGACAGAGTATGTAGAGCAGGGTATGGGGACAGAGCATGTAGAGCAGTGTAAGCGGACAGAGCATGTAGAGCAGTGTAAGCGGACAGAGCATGTAGAGCAGGGTATGGGGACAGAGTATGTAGAGCAGGGTAAGGGGACAGAGCATGTAGAGCAGGGTATGGGGACAGAGTATGTAGAGCAGGGTAAGGGGACAGAGTATGTAGAGCAGGGTAAGGGGACAGAGTATGTAGAGCAGGGTAAGGGGACAGAGCAAGTAGAGCATAGTAAGCAGACAGAGCATGTAGAGCAGGGTATGGGGACAGAACATGTAGAGCAGTGTAAGCGGACAGCGCATGTAGAGCAGTGTAAGCAGACAGAGCATGTAGAGCAGGGTATGGGGACAGAGTATGTAGAGCAGGGTAAGGGGACAGAGTATGTAGAGCAGGGTAAGGGGACAGAGCAAGTAGAGCATAGTAAGCAGACAGAGCATGTAGAGCAGAGTAAGGGGACAGAGCATGTAGAGCAGGGTAAGGGGACAGAGCATGTAGAGCAGGGTATGGGGACAGAATATGTAGAGCAGGGTAAGGGGACAGAGTATGTAGAGCAGGGTAAGGAGACAGAGCATGTAGAGCAGAGTAAGGGGACAGAGCATGTAGAGCAGTGTAAGGGGACAGAGCATGTAGAGCAGGGTAAGGGGACAGAGCAAGTAGAGCATAGTAAGCAGACAGAGCATGTAGAGCAGAGTAAGCGGACAAAGCATGTAGAGCAGTGTAAGGAGACAGAGTATGTAGAGCAGGGTATGGGGACAGAATATGTAGAGCAGGGTAAGGGGACAGAGCAAGTAGAGCATAGTAAGCAGACAGAGCATGTAGAGCAGGGTATGGGGACAGAGTATGTAGAGCAGGGTAAGGGGAAAGAGCAAGTAGAGTATAGTAAGTGGACAGAGCATGTAGAGCAGGGTAAGGGGACAGAGCATGTAGAGCAGGGTATGGGGACAGAGTATGTAGAACAGGGTAAGGGGACAGCATGTAGAGCAGGGTAAGGGGACAGAGCATGTAGAGCAGGATATGGGGACAGAGCATGTAGAGCAGGGTAAGAAGACAGAGCGTGTAAAACAGAGTAAGGGGACAAAGCATGTAGAGCAAAGTAAGGGGAGAGAGCATATAAAACAGAGACAGAACAGAGAATGTAGAGCAAAATAAGGCGACAGAGCATGTAGAGCACTGATGGAACAAAGCATGAAGAGCAAAGTAAGAGGACAGAGCATGTAGAGCAAAGACAGAACAGAGAATGTAGAGCTGAGATGGAACAGAGCACGTACAACAGAGTACGGGAACAGACCATATAAAGCAGAGATAGTACGGAGCTTTTAGAGAAAAAATAAAGGAACACAGCATATAGAGAAGAGTAAGGTGACAAAGAGTTAAAACATGTAAATCAGAGTCAGGAGATGAAACATGTAGCGCAAAGGCAGAGGACTAGAGATGGGCGGATGATCAGGTCCGGCGGGTTTGGCCGAACAGTTACAAAAAGTTTGAGTTTGGGTACCAGAACAGTACCCGGACCCCACTCACTTGAATGGGGGCTCGAACATCCAGCGTTTGCCACGCTGTCATGTGCATGACAAACACCGCTTCTAATCAGCAGTGAAATTATCCCCGCCGGTCAGAGAGCCGCGGTTCCCACGCTGTCAAAAGACAGCGTGAGCGCTCAGCTGTGATCAAAAGTATAAATTTTACCTCCGGTCACTGGCTTCAGATGATGGGACTACAGCCTCCATCATCCAACACCTGCTGCCGCTAATAACAGCGAGAGCAGGAAAGGCGGATGGGAGTATTCGTTAGCCGGCTCCTGCGCTGTAAATAAATAATTTAAAAAGAAAACGGCAAGGGTTCCCCTGCATTTTTGATAGCCAGCCAGAAAAAAATCACAGCTGGGTGCTGCATCCCTCAGCTGTCAGCTTCAGCAAGGCTGGTTATCAAGAATAGAGGGGTCCCCACGCCGTATTTTTAAATTATTTAAATAAATAATTAAAAGAAACTATGTGGCGTCCTCCCCATTTTTGACAACCAGCCTTGCTAAAGCAGACAGCTGGGGGCTGGTATTCTCAGGATGGTAAGGGGCCATTGATATTGGCTCCCCCAGCCTAAAAATAGCAGCCTGCAGCCGCCCAGAAAATGCACATCTACTAGATGCACCAATTCTGGCGCTTTTCCCGGGTCTTCCCACTTGCCCTGTAGCGGTGGCAAGTGGGGTTTATCTTTGTGGGGTTGATGTCACCTTTGTATTGTCAGGTGACATCAAGCCCATGGGTTAGTAATATAGAGGAGTCTATAAGACACCCATCCATTACTAATCCTATAGTTGTATTGTGAATAAAGACACAGCCAGAATAAAGTCCTTTATTAGAAATAAAAAAGTAAAAGTGTGTTTTGTTTTATTTAAAAATAAAAAAACACAGTCATACTTACCTAACGCCTAATTCCACCGAAGCCCTCGTTCTCCTGTAATAAAACTAAAATAAATATAAACAACAAAATACCATACATGTCTGTCGTTCTGTCCCCCACCGTAATCCTTGTCTGGGGGCTAAACACCGCTGATCATTGACGCTGCGCTCGCAGAAACTCAGTCACCAGTGGTTCTCAGCTTGGACGGTCGCATCTTGGCACCGTCGGGGTTGAAAACTGTTTTACCCCCAGACATGTATTACGGCATGGGACAGAATGACAGACAGGTAGTGTATGTTGTTGTTTTTTTTAGTTTAGGTTTATTACAGGAGAACGAGGGCTTCAGTGGAACTACGCATTAGGTGAGTATAACTGTGTTTGTCATTTCTAAATAAAAAAGTAAAAGTGTGTTTTGTTTTATTTCTATTAAAGGACTTTATTCTGGCTGTGTCTTTATTTACCATGTAACTTTCGGATTAGTAATGGATAGGTGTCTTATAGACGCCTCTTCATTAGTAAGCCGTGGGCTTGATGTCACCGGACAATACAAAAGTGACGTCAACCCCACAAATATGAACCCCATTTGCCACCGCTACAGGGCAAGTGGGGAGAGCCAGGCAAAGCGCCAGAATTGGCGCATCTAATAGACGTGTCTTTTCTGGGTGGCTGCAGGCTGCTATTTTTAGGCTGGGAGGAGGCCAATATCAATTGCCCCTTACCAGCCTGAGAATACCAGCCCCTAGCTGTCAGCTTTAGCAAGGCTGGTTGTCAAAAAATGGGGCTCTTTGACCGGCAGGGATGATTTCACCGCCGATCAGAAGCACTGTTTACCGCGCGGTCATGTACAAGACGCAGCGCAACAAACACCCGGTGTTCGGGCAGCCGAACCCAAACAGTAACACGGACTTCTTGGTGAAGTCCATGTTCAGTGTCCGTGCCCGAACAGTAGGTGTTCAGTACGGACGCCGAACTTTACTGTTTGGGTTCGCCCATCTCTACAGAGGACACATCATGCAGAGCATAGTTAGGAAGCAGAGCATGTAGAGGAGAGACAGGGGACAGAGCATGTAAAGGAGAGGCAGGGGACAGAGTAGGTAAAGCAGAGATAGGGTGTAGAGCAGATGCAGGAGATAGGGCATGAAATTTGTAATCAGGGGACAGGACACGAGGACTTACTAGTCTGCATGTCCTGTCCCCTGACTACACTCCTGTCTTGTCTTCAGGGCAGAGAGCACCAGGTTATGTAAGTTGTAGTTTCAGGATGTTGACCACTTAGGTCATGAAAGAGATTATAGATCATGAAAAACATGAACCTGCAAGGAAAACTGGATGTTTTATTAATTGACTGTGTAGTGTCCTCTTCCATCATCTGAAATGCCAGGAAGTATGATGGTGCAGAACAAATGTTAGTACTGACCTGCTCTACAGAGTTAGTATCAGCTGCTCGCTTTGGTAGGGTGTCCGCCTTCCTGGCCTGCACATCTTTGACCTGCACATAACTTGCAGGAAAGAGGCCAAGACGCCTGGAGCCTTCAACTCGCCCTTCAAACCAATTGCCACCAACCCTTCGATTAATAAGAACACGCTGGCCCTGAGGCAGAGACAGCAGCATGACACACCGGCTGACACATAGATGACATATGTATACACAGTTATATTAACAGTGGCAAAACTCACATATAAATACGTGGAAAAAAACCAACAAAATGAAATCCTAAAAATGTTGGAAAATATATTTACGGTCAACAGGGCAAATGCTAGTGAACAGGAAAGTTCCACTTTGAAGGGTATGTCCACTTCTGATCAGTATCTTATATATATGTATAGTATGTACATATATGTTGAATAATCTTTGTTTTCTGATCATTTGAGAGTTGTTTTGAGGAGCCCATGATGCCACTCTTCATAGGAGAATCAAATAGGAGAGCTACTTGCAAGTGGCCACCTTAAATACCTTTTCTCATGATTTGATACACCTGGCTATGAAGTTCACAGCTCAATGAGGTTACAAAACCAATTTAGTGCTTCAGGAAGGCAGTAAAAAGTAGTTAGGAGTGTTCAAATCAAGAAAATGATAAGGGTGCCCATACTTTTGCATCGGTCAAATTTTGTTTAAATGCAGATTGCACATTTTCTGTTAGTACAATAAACCTCATTTGAATCCAGAAATATAACTGAGTCCATCAGTTATTAGATATATGAAACTGAAATAGCTGTTGCAAAAACCCAAATTGTTATAAAGAAAAAAGGTTAACATTAATAGGGGTGCCCAAACTTTAACATATATATAATCAGAGAAATCTGCTTCTTTCTCCTCCTGGACTGATCTCTCACTTCCTGGGTAAAATCTGTATTCTGTGAAGACAGATTTTCTCATTACTGAGATAAGAGATGACAGTTGGTGTTTATTAGATTCTATGGAGAGAGGAGGGGCTAGACACCGACAAAGACATTCTGCTGCAAGTTCTCTTGAAACCAAACTGACAGTTCTCCATAGAACTTTATAAGCACCAAATGTCATCTCCGATCTTAGTAATGGGAAAGTCTGTCTTCACTGAGGACAGATTTTACCTGTGCATTGAGAATTTTGACACTGAATGATCAGGTCAGGAGGAGAAAGAAGCAAATTTCTCTGATGAAATATATTACAAAGTTTCACGTGTGCTATTATTTTACGGAAGAACGACAATTACGCTTAAATTTTGCTGATTTTTAGTGGAAACAGTCAACAAGCTTGCAGTCAAGCATATCTGTCTAGCAGAACAAGGTTTTCCTATGATTTCCGTGCAGTGCCTGGTGAGATTTTCAGACGGCTGATCATTAAAGCAAACTCTATGCAGACACTGAGCCATCAAGGAATAATGGGGAGATTTCAGCTCTGAAGTCTACAAATTAGTGAATGCAGCTCTCGGCTATAATACATGCTGTAACGTTACCATTATTTGGCCTTTATTGCTATATGTATGGTGTAAAATGTTGGTTATAAAAAAGGTGGCCATAGTCTGTAACAATCTGGCAACTACCAGGGATCGCCACTACTTCATGCTACTCTCAAAAAGGGTTATCCCATGCAGTGATCCAAAACAGTACCGATCCTGGCAGGCCATAACTAGCCTCGTGGGGCCGGCCGCTGCAAGCTGTGACCCGTTAGGTCCAAGACATCCTAATTCTCTGGTATAGGACCCTTTACATAAAAAAAGCTTTACAGGGAGTGAAGGGTTCAGGTCAATCCTTCTGTATTTTTGGAGTGTGAAGAACGACCATTATCACATCGATGGGACGGCCTAGTACATAGGAGGTGATCACAGGTGCAATGTTCAGATTGTGATGAGACTCGGTAAACACAGAAGTTTCACGTGAGATAACAAATATCTTTCTCCTAGATCTCGGCTCAGCGTTTCGCCGCTGTCCCCTATAGCAGAGGCACTCCCCACCCCAGACAGAAACTGAGAGCGAAACTCACAAAACAACATAGATCCCAGTATTATATCATAAGCCCGGTGCATAGAGAGGTAATAAAGCCTACACAAGTGCCTTTCCTCTACTGCTACTTGTATTAGTCATGCTGCAGATTAGGCAGGATTACACAGGAGGAAAAAAAAAGCCCTTATTTTTCAATTTAAAAAAAAAAAAATGGGAAAACTCTGTTTTTAATATCTCACTGCTAGGCTGAGAGGTGAAAGTTAGAAACCAAAAGCCTGAGACTGCGCTACCGACAGTTTCTGATAATCGGGTATTCTGACCTCATGGACTACGGTCCCCAATTTGCCAACACTTCCTCAATTTTTTGAACATTTGGGGGGATGTCCTGGGCTGAAAGTGGGCAGGGTTTAGGTAAATAAGACCGGTCTGCAAACCCTGTCTTATGAGGAAAGGTTGCAGGATTTGGGAATGTTTAGGCTGTGTGCACACGCTGCGGATTTTGCTGCGGTTCCGCAGCGGTTTTGGCCGCTGCGGACCCGCAGCAGTTTCTGCTGCGGTGTACAGTACAATGATTCCCTATGGGAATCAAAAACCGCAGTGCAGACGGTGCGGAATTTTCCGCGCGGATTATCTGCGGTTTTCAATCCGCAGAAAGAATTGACATGTCAATTCTTTCTGCGGATTCTCCTGCGGTTTGCCATCTCCTCCATTGAGGAGATGAAAAACCGCAGGGCAAAACCGCAGAGCAATCCGCAGGTAAAACCGCAGGTCTTTTGACCTGCGGTTTCACCTGCGGATTGTACAAAATCCGCGCGGATGAATCCGCACCTTTTCCGCAGCGTGTGCACACAGCCTTAGTTTGCAAAAGAGAAGACTGAGAGGAAACTTAATAGCCGTCTACAAATATCTCAAGGGCTGTCACATTGTAGAAGGATCAACTTTATTCTCATTTGCACAAGGAAAGACTAGAAGCAATGGGATGAAACTGAATGGGAGGAGACACAGATTAGATATTAGAAAAAACTTTTTGACAGTTAGAGTGATCAATGAGTAGAACAGGCTGCCATGAGAAGTGGTGAGTTCTCCTTTAATAGAAGTCTTCAAACAGAGGCTGGACAGACATCTGACTGGGATGATTTAGTGAATCCTGCATTGAGCAGGGGATTGGACCAGATGGCCTAGGAGGTCCCTTCCAACTCTACGATTCTATGATTCTATGAAATCCAGCCCAAAAAAGGGTGGTCCCATTAAGGTTGGAGAATCATCTCCTTCTGGCTACGGAACAGATAAAAGAGAGGTAAAGGTCCCCATAAACTAACGGTTAATGTCGGCCAAACCCACCGATATTGACGTGCTCGGCTGACGGTAACGGTATGGGGGCAGCAGCCAGGAAAGATGTCCGGTTTCGGACTGTTCTCTCATGTCTTTCGGCACTTTCTCATAGATTACATAGAAGTGCTCGGCTGACTGAGCGCTCCTGTGTATAGGACATACGGCCAAGAGGGCCGTCAGCCCAAGCATCAATCGTCCGAACACCATCTAATGTGTATGGCCAGCTTAATGGGGCATATACACTACAAGATAATAATTAACGTGTGTTGTTAAAAACGCTCAGTTCACAATTATCTTGCTGTGTAAACAGGCTGCCGATCACCTGACAAACAATCAAAACGTTTTTCATTGGGTGAAATGATCTTTTGCACAGCACAAAGGATCATCGTTCTCGCCGGCGCATTGTCCTGTGTAAACACGACTCTCATTGCCGAGAACCATGGCAGTCTGTGTGCACTGAGCTATCTCATATACTGTAGATCGCTCAGTGAGCATCATTTGCTTTGGTCTGCCTGTGTAAACAGGTATTCAAATGACCGCTGATTGGTAAAAGTCTACCGTTCAGCGGTCGTATCGAGCCGCCGGTCAGTCCATACTGCACCCATCAAAATCTTGGATTGGGTAAATCAATTTTTAAAGTGATAAGTAAATATGGATTTTTGGCAAACCCTAAACATACCAATATTTTAAAGCCTGAAAGTGGATAGTTAAGCCTTGACCCTAGGACTACCAGGGGAACAAACCCAAAACACCCAGAAATGCCTACAAAACAATCTCTTATGGGCAGAGTTTTCATAACATTTTTGTCTCAGATTGTCGTATTGTCCTAATAAGATCGGCAGGTGTGCCTATGTTACCACTGATGGTGCGGCCACGAGAATATAGGCAAGAACTATTATATTGGTGCGTTAGGGTACAGCCAAGGAAACCCTAATTCTTAGAGGTTATTCATTTTTTTTTAAACTGAAGCCAATCCTTTGAATCGGCCATGAATATTAGATAATGGGGTCAGACTCTGGGCTCTCCCACCAATAGCTGTTTTAGGGGCCCACCAGCTCTGTATTTCCCACTAATTTAATATTGATGGTCTGTCCTAAGGGGTTCATAGAGAGACCATTGCTGTTTTTTTCCAAAAAACAATAGGATCAGAGCTGTAGATAAAGGTGGTGAAACTTGGCTCATATTCAGATGGTAAGAAGCCGTTTTCTAAGGCAAATACAAGACTTAAAAATGGGCTGGGAATTGTGGCTGTAATGATTGCTAACATGTGGCCAGTTTATGGTTTTCTTAGTGAGGTTGTCCAACCTTAGGCTACAAGTCTGCAGTCACGCCACGTGATTGGAGACTTGTGAATCCTTACAGCGCACAGTGCATGCTGTCAGGATTCTCTAGTTCCGGAAGCGTGACCGCAAGTACGTGATTTGCATACATGCGGTCACTTGCCGACTAGATGTACTCGGCCTTGTGCAATGCAAGTGACTTAATCGAGGCAGGACACGTCTAGTTGGAATGTGGCCAGAAGGAGGCAATTCGCTTACTTGAGGCCACATGACCACCAGCAGCAGACAATCCTTGCAGTGAGGATTCACAAATCTGCAGTCAAATAGAGTGACTGCAGACTTGTACCCCAAGGCAGAACAACCCCTGCAGAGCTTACGAAACACTGCCTGTTGCAGATTTCAATTTCAGCAGAATTATCAGCATTCAGACATTGTGGGTTAATGAATAGTTTTACTTTGACATAAAGCAACCACTATCTACTGCACATCACCACAACATGGAAAATTATAGGAAAAAAGGAACACAAACCAGAGCGGTCACACAGTACAGTATTAACAAACTGAAACAATGAACACAGCGCCATCTGCTGTCTGTTTTACGCAATGCCTCCACAGAATAAGCCTGCAGCTGCATACTCCAACACTGCCATATCTTCACCGTGCTGGTTGTCAGGGTCTTAAAAGTATGATTCTCACTGATAAACATTGAAGGCCTGTCTTAAGTCTTAAAGTCCTGAAGAACCGCTTTAAAGGAGTCATCAAGGGCTATTACTGTACATTGATTACCTATTCTTAGAAAAGGTGATGAATTTCTAGGAAGTGACACCACTAGTGATGAGCTATACGCAGGTCCCAGGTGCACCCAATATATAGTCAGAAAGGCACATCTCCATACACGGTGTAGTGATCATTATTAGGTATTGCAGCCCAGATCACATTCACTTAGGCTATGTGCACACGTAGTTTTAGGTGCTGCGGATTTTTCCACGTGGATTTGGAAAAATCCGCAGGTAAAGCCTGCGGATTAGCCCTGCGGTTTCACACCTCTACAATGGAGAAGGTGTGAAACCGCGATTACGCACAAAGAATTGACATGCTGCGGATTTGAACCTGCAGCAAATCTGCGCGGAAAAATCCGCAGCATGTGCACAGCGTTTTTCAGATTACCATTGAAAACAATGGTACTGTACAACACACCTAAATCTGCTGTGGACCCGCAGAGCCAAAGCCGCAGCAGAATCCGCAACGTGTGCACATGGCCTTCAATGGGAAGCTAGTTGCAGTACCAAGGATGACCACTACACAGCGTATGGCGCTGTACTATTCCATGGGATCTGCTGACAGGTGATCGCAGTGGTGTTGGGTGTCGGACAGCAAAGTGCATAGTCCGCTCCAATGGCAGGTGATAAGGAGCTATCATTTCTGTATTTCGCTAGTGGGCAGACAGTCCAAGACTTCCAAAGGTAATCTCCTCCTAAAATAGCTACAAGTAAATATCCTGAATATCGTGGTATTAAATATAATAAAACCCTGATCTGTTTGTCAAAATGAGTCACGTATAAAGAACGAGCCGCGATGTAAGAAGCTATACAGGTAGCGGGCGTCAGCCCCGAATTTCACTGCTTGTCTAATAGCACAAAGTATCCGGAATGGAATTCCTCAAGGACGTCCTCATGTTACAGAGCAGGGATGGGCCGACAAGACGTCTGGTAATGATGCAAACACAACGCTCTGTCCGCAGGTAACATTGTATTCAGATCTTCTCAGGTATGTCAGATGCTGGGAAAGCTGGGTGGCAACCCACAGCTTTACATACGGACACCATTACAGTTCCAACAAAGGTTGCCCAGTTTTGGGAATCTACAGGCAGATTCGCTATTCAGGAGACTGTGAAAGATAGGGACAACCAAAATGGCCTCCATTATAGTTCCCATAAGCGTTGGCCTCCACCTTTATCAGTCTCTAGCATATATGCCCAATTATCAATATATATATGTTCTAACTATATACAGTATTGTTGGCTATAGCAACAGATCTTCCATTAATGCTAATGGAAAATGGGAGGAACCATTATGGCTCCCATTATAGTTTTCACAAGGATTGTTACCAAGCTTTCACGGTGTCGCCCAGCTTTCACAATCTGATCCAGCTTTCACAGTGTCGCCCAGCTTTCACAGTGTCATCCAACCTTCACAGTGTCATCCAACCTTCACAGTGTCGCCCAACCTTCACAGTGTCGCCCAGCTTTCACAGTGTCGCCCAACCTTCACAGTATCGCCCAGCTTTCACAGTGTCGCCCAACCTTCACAGTATCGCCCAGCTTTCACAGTGTCATCCAACCTTCACAGTGTCATCCAACCTTCACAGTGTCTCCCAGCTTTCACAGTGTCGCCCAACCTTCACAGTGTCGCCCAGCTTTCACAGTGTCGCCCAACCTTCACAGTATCGCCCAGCTTTCACAGTGTCGTCCAGCTTTCAGTCTGATCCAGCTTTAATAGTGTCGCCCAGCTTTCACAGTGTCATCCAACCTTCACAGTGTCATCCAACCTTCACAGTGTCTCCCAGCTTTCACAGTGTCGCCCAACCTTCACAGTGTCGCCCAGCTTTCACAGTGTCGCCCAACCTTCACAGTATCGCCCAGCTTTCACAGTGTCGTCCAGCTTTCAGTCTGATCCAGCTTTAATAGTGTCACCCAGCTTTCACAGTGTCATCCAGCTTTCACAGTGTTGTCCAGCTTTCACAGTGTCATCCAACCTTCACAGTGTCGCCCAGCTTTCACAGTGTCGCCCAGCTTTCACAGGGTTGCCCAGCTTTCACAGTGTCGTCCAGCTTTCAATGTCGCCAAGCTTTCACAGTCTGATCCAGCTTTCACAGTGTCACCCAACTTTCTCAGTGTCACCCAGCTTTCACAGTGTCACCCAACTTTCACAGTGTCACCCAGCTTTCATAGTGTCACCCAACTTTCACAGTCTGATCCAGCTTTCACAGTGTCATCCAACCTTCATAATATCATACAGCCTTCACAGTGACACCCAGCTTTCTCAGTCTGATCCAGCTTTCACAGTGTCGCCCATTCTTCACATTCACAATTCGCATAAGAAATCTTCCGAATTGTGAATTTATACATCCTTTACTTCTTTATTGCAGGATGTAAAGGCAGATTTACCATTCAGGAGGCTGGAAAAGATGGAGGACAACCAATATGCCTATCATTATCATTGCAGTAAGGCTTGTCACCCATCTTTCCCAAGCTTTTAGCATCACAAATCTGACTTATGAATAGTTACATCATCCTCTGATATATTATTGGACATATGGTCAGTTTGTACATTCAGGGGATGGGGAAAGATGAGAGACGACCAACATGGCATTATCGCTTCGCTCACACAAGGATTGTCACACAGCTTTCCCAGTATCTGCCTAAGGCCGGGGTCACACTCGAGAGAAACTCGCACGAGTCTCGCATCTCAATACCCGGCACTCGGACTGGAGAGTTCAACTGCATAGAAATACATGCAGCCGCATACTCCGGTCCGAGTGCCGGCGGCGGTATTGATGCAAGAGACTCGAGCGAGTTTCTCGCAAGTGTGACCCCGATCTAATATGAATTATTCCATGAATTTTCTCCTACTTCTATATTTGTGGAGATAAAGGCAGATTTGCCATTCAGCAGACTGGGAAAGCTGAGTGGATACGGAAATTGCTGGCATGTTAGTGATATGAGAGAAAGGTCCTATGTCACTTGTTTGTAAATCGTACGTCATTTACATCACCACCTTTGTAGCTTTTATAACGGCTGCCACCTCTCCATCCCATTGTCCTACGTCCCTCCCCGGGCCCAGGAATGTTTCCATAAGGTTGTGTTGACGTGTCATGTTTTGGCTGTCATCCTCCTTAGTGATGAAGCCGATGTATAATTCATGTTTACACGCCTATGGCAACAGCACTTCTGTCAATTTCAAGCCGGCATCATGAGATGAACTTATAACCGACTATTTCTCAGTAGTAGCCACATAGATATGTCGCACAGAGCGGCTGCACGTGGTGCCATGGGGTCATGCCAGACCTCTATACATCTGTCCCAGTACTAGTAATTACCTACGGGGCTTCATACAAGAACATTATATGGGCCTAGTGGGCTCTCTGGGTCAATTTCTCTCCAAGCAAGTATGCCGTCCATAGGCCCCCATACACATTAGATGAAAGTTGGCCGAACCCATCGATTTCTGCAAAACAACCATCTGACGTGTATGGCACCCCCTGACTCGTCCCCAACAGATGCTGTCATGGAAGGGGAGTATCGGACATGTTGGAATTTAGATGTCAGATACTTCTGTTTTTAGGGGAGATAAGTCACTGCCAGAGTATATCTGGCAGAGGCTTTCTCCTCTCTCCCCAGTGGAAAGCACATGACCGCTCAGCCAAGCACCCATGTATATGGGGTAGTCAGAAGCAGTAGATGTCTGCCCTTTTTGCATCAAGAAGTTGTGTAAACGCCTTGCACTACATTTATTATTATAAACACTTTTTGTGCCAAAATTAGGCCCAAATTTTGATATAAATTATTAGCGCCGAGTAAAAACAACCAAGAGGTGATGTGAGGTTAGACAAAAAATGTCTAAAGATTCCCCAAATTTGTCATCCAGTACGAGCCGCTGTAACACATTTTTAGCCATTTTAAAACTGTCTAGTGTAAGTTTACACTGATGAAATATTAGACAGGATTAGCGAATCTGCCCCATTGTTCTGGTAAGGCAGCTGTGCCTGCAGCGCTCGTGTGCAGCTGGACGGGTCACACATATGCCATGTCCGCCCCTGAGCACCGATGTCAGGAATGTCATTACAGAAAAGCCCTTAAAGTGGGACTGTCAGCCCAAACTGATCGCAGAAACTAAGCTCTTTAGTGATAAAAAGCTGCAGAAACTGAAGCTTAATCAAATATGCTAATTAGGGTCTTGGTGCACCCTGGGTGTGGCCAAAGGCCCAGTACATCATTCTACGCCCCGCCTCCCTTACTGGTGATTGACAGCACTGGCTTGCTTGGAGTGTGTACTTGCAGACAAAGCTCAGGAAAGCCAGTGCTGTCAGTCATCAGTGAGACACGTCATACCATGGGCATTAATTTGATGTACAATGGGTCAGATTGATCCACATGTTGCAGCTTTCAAGCTTTGGCGCAACTACCTATCATATTTATGAAACAGCTGAAATGGGGGCAAAGAAGACCCTTATACACTGACTATATGTGACCTTCATATTCTTCCGATGCATCTTGGAAATCTTAGAGGAAAAACTCCTAAAAATTAAGAAATAAATTGACCACTGAACACTATCGCTCCCCTTATAAGCAGAGTGTAATCCTAGCCAGCCTGACTCTAAGAGGAGCACTCTTTATTCATTGAAATCACTGTACACTTAAGAGTCCAGTAGGCGGTCCTACTGGCAGCGATCAATGAATAGGACCGCCCACTGGACTCATAAGCATAAAAGCACCAGTTATTTCAACCAATAAAATACAAGTTTTACGGAAACCTTTCCCAGAAAAATGTATATTAATGTAACCAGAGCCTCCTGCTCTATAGAAACACACTTAATTGACAAGGGGAATGAGAATTGCCAGATTTTAATCTATTCCTATATTTCCAAGAGGAAGAACAGTGGAGTGGCAGAGTGTTATAAAAATAGGCTTCAGATTTGGGGTTTATGGGAAATATTACCAGACAAGTCTTTCACAGCCACATCAGTCCCATAACAGTAGCAGGTATGGTGCCACGTAATGGAGGCAGTGGAAGCAGGAGGTAGCCTGTCATCCCCGGGTGCCCACCTTGCCCCATGGCGGGGAGGTATCGAACAATGATGAAGTGGAATTCTCTTTTTCTAGACAATTGAGTCTCCATCATTCCATGTTGGTAAGTTATAAGGACAAATTATTTTCACGCTCTCCCGTAAAAAGACAATTAAAATCATCAAAATATTCTAAATGTAATAGAAGAAAATGTTGGCGCATAAATGGAGCACAATCGGTTTATGATGGACGTGGCTTATGATTACGTTCTGGCTGCCATGGTTTCCTTTGTTTGTTTGCACATGTAGGAATGAGAGGTAGAGAGGAATTCTAACATCACAGGGGCCGTCCCTTACTTTACGGAGAGGTAACTCTCTTTCAGTATCCGCCTTGAAATCATAAAGGGCAATTCCTGAGAGCTGCGGTGTGTCCATCGGTTCGGGCTCACCGGGGGTTAGAACCTATAGGGGCAAAGAAATAATCAATAATATATTAGGACGATCGCACAACACTGGTCAGACAAGACTGTGGTAATTATGTGTTTACCTAAAGTCATAATTAATCTAAAATAATTAGCTCATGATTGAAGACGATTTGTATGAATTAATCAGAAGACATGATCGTAATGAGTTGATCAGGCATCACAAGTTGATCAGAAAACATGATCATAAGGAGTTAATCAGGCATCACAAGTTGATCAGAAGACATGACCATAATGAGTTGATCAGGCATCACAAGTTGATCAGAAGACGATCGTAAGGAGTTAATCAGGCATCACAAGTTGATCAGAAGACGATTGTAAGGAGTAAATCAGGCATCACAAGTTGATCAAAAGACATGACCATAATGAGTTGATCAGGCACCACAAGTTAATCAGAAGACATGACCATAATTAGTTGATCAGGCATCACTAGTTGATCAGGTCACGATCATCATCAGATGGCTAGTTATTGGCGGTTAGTCACAACACATTTGTTTTAAATGATGATTATTTAGATTAGAACAGTCATTATCAGTTATTCGCAGAAATGGAGCGTTGATTTATATAAGTTGATCATTATCAGTTGATCACAAGCAATGATTAGAATTATTTATTATGAGTTAGTAAATGGGACGATCATTTTAATCATGGATTACAATTAATCATTATGAAGGAGCAGGCATGATCAGTTGATCGCGAGCAATGATCATTATAAGTTGATCAGACATAATCTGTTGATCACAGATAACAGTCATAAGTTGATTAGTAACTAAGCATCGATGTTGGGAGATGATCGTAATGATTTATTCAGTGATTATTAGTGGAGATGACATCACGATAACTGTGGATCACTAAAGATGAATTGATCACAGGCAAATAATCAGTTAATGGTGGCTCAGTTATGATCAGTTGATTGAGAGAAACGATCATTATGAAGTGATCATGGGAAATGATCATGAAGAGTCAATCAGTCATGATCCGTTGGTTTAGGGAAATGATCATTATGAAGTGATCATGGGAAATGATCTTTATGAATCGATCAGTCATGATCAGTCGATCACAGATAAGGCCAGTTTAACACTTCTGACATTCAGGGTCAGAAGAGGATTATATGAGGTTGTTGAGTTTGGGTCAGGAGACCTCAGGGCAGTCCAAAACATCATCGACCATGAATGTCAGAAGTGTGAAATCGACCTAATAGTAATATGTGGATCAGTAACTAAACGTGGATGTCAGGACAGGGGGAAAAACATGCAAATAGGTGGTACTCAAACAACTTTAACCCTCAATCTATAGCTAAATGAATTCTACAAGTCGGCGCATTTAACAAGTAAATGTTATTTTCTGCAAGACGTCAGTGTTAGCAATGTACATACACATGTAGATAACTACTGACCCTGACGTAGCTCTCCGGGAAAATGCCTCTCCTTCCATCTTGTTCTCCCAGCAGCCAGTGGTCATCTATTTTCTTCAGGATATTGACCATGGTTCCACGCTGCAAGGAAATCTCTCTGCGGAATAACAGGATTTTGGTTGCTTACCGTAAAATCTGTTTCTCAGAGTCTTCATTGGGGGACACAGGAACCGTGGGTGTGTGCTGCTGCCACTAGGAGGTTGATACTATGCATGAAAAAAATGTTAACTCCGCCTCCGCAGTATACACCCCTCCGACCGGCTGTAGGACAATCAGTTAGTGAAAAAGCAGTAGGAGGAGACATTATCATGCAAGTCATCATATATTCATTACGCATAATAAAATCATGGGAGGGCGCTGTGTCCCCCAATGAAGACTCTGAGAAACAGATTTTATGGTAAGCAACCAAAACCCTGTTTTCTCTTTTGTCTCATTGGGGGACACAGGAACCGTGGGACGTCCAAAAGCAGTCCCTGGGGTGGGAAAAGACAGAAAATTCCTTCAGGTCGGAGAACTCACCACTGCCGCCTGCAAGATTCTTCTGCCTAGGCTGACGTCCGCTGAAGCATAGGTATGGACCTTATAGAACCTTGAAAAGGTATGCACTGGCGACCATGTGGCAGCCTTGCACAACTGCATGGCTGATGCCCTGTTGTGTACCGCCCAGGAGGCGCCCACCGCCCGGGTTGAATGGGCCTTGACCCCAGCAGGGGACACCCTGTCCTTTACGGGTAGGCTTCCAGAATTGCCATTCTGATCCAGAGGGCAATTGCCGCCTTAGAGGCCGGCAGGCCTCTTCTCACCCCATTGGGGATAACAAAGAGCGAGTCCGCCTTCCTGAAAGGAGCGGTCCTGGCCAGATAGATCCTTATAGCCCTGACCAGGTCTAGCTTATTGAAAGAACGCTCCAGAGGATGGGTTGGAGCGGGACAAAATGACGGAAGGATTATATCCTCGTTCAGGTGGAAGGCCGATACCACCTTGGGAAGAAAGTTAGGAGGAGGCCACAAAACAACATTGTCCTGGTGCATAATTAGGAATGGAGGATGACAGGACAATGCCAATAATTCTGAAACCCGCCTAATAGAGGTGATGGCTACAAGAAATACCACCTTCCAGGACAACAAAGACATGGGAGCTTCCTGTAGGGGTTCAAAGGGTGAACCTGTCAAGGCTTCCAAGACCAAGTTAAGATCCCATGGAGCCACAGGGGATCTGTAAGGAGGGGCCGCATGTGCCACTCCTTGCAGAAATGTCTTAACCTGTAAGAGGGAGGCCAAATCCTTTTGAAAAAGAATAGAGAGAGCAGATACCTGGCCTTTCAAGGAACTTAGGGCAAGACCGCCATCTAACCCTGCCTGGAGAAAAGCTAGGACAGATGGCAGGGAACAGGGCATAGGTGTGACGTGATTAGACTCACACGAGCCAAAATAGGCCTTCCAGGCTCGATAATAGACCCTGGAAGAGGAAGGCTTCCTAGCCTGGATCATTGTATTAATTACTCGGTCCGAAAAACCCGCTGCTCTCAGTATTGTGGTTTCAACGGCCATGCCGTCAAACTGAGCAACCGAGAATTCGGGTGGTAAAACGGCCCCTGAGCCAGGAGATCTGGTCTGTCGGGGAGTCTCCAGAGGGTGCCTGTGAGAAGATTGATAATTTCTGCGAACCAGGCCCTCCTGGGCCAGTACGGGGCGACCAATATGACCGGCACCCCTTCCGCCTTGATCTTCTTTAGCAGCCTGGGCAGCCAAGGGGAGGGAACAGGTAAGGGAGTCTGAACTGTGTCCAGGGAATGACCAGCGCGTTGACCCCTATTGCTAGAGGATCGCGGTATCTTGAGACAAACTGTTGGACCCTTCTGTTCTGTCGCGATGCCAGAAGGTCCACATCTGCAGTCCCCCATAGCTGGCATATCTGACTGAACACTTCCTGGTGTAAGAACCTTTCCCCTGCCGCGAGCCCCTCCCGACTGAGGAAGTCAGCGGCCGTGTTGTCTGTGCCGGGAATGTAAACTGCCGAAATTGCCGGAATTGCGGTTTCTGCCCAGTTGAAGATTCTGGATACCTCGGCCAGTGCCCGGGGACTTCTGGTTCCCCCTTGGTGATTGATGTATGCCACCGCCGTGGCGTTGTCCGTTTGAATCCGGACTGGCTGGTTGTCGAGGTATCTTTCCCAATGTTGAAGTGCTAGAAAGACCGCCCTCAGTTCTAGAATGTTGATTGATAGTGAGAATTCTTGCCTCGACCATCGTCCCTGGACAGTCAGGTGGCGGAATACCGCACCCCAGCCCAGGAGACTGGCATCTGTAGTTACTATCTGCCAGTGGACAGGGGGAAAAGGCCGTCCCAGATGAACAAGGGGGGAGGTCAGCCACCTCTTGAGGGACTCCCTGGTCTGAATGGAGAGGAGGAAGGGGCGATCCAGCGAAGAGATGGACCTGTCCCACTGAAGAAGGATGTTCCTCTGCAGTATCCTGGAACGGAACAGGGCACAGGGTCTGCCTTTGAAGCTGCCACCATTCTTCCCAGGACTCTCATGGCAGCGCGAAAGGATAGAAGCCGGAATTTCAACAGAGAGCGAATTCCCTGCTGGAGGGTAATCCACTTTCTTTCTGGGAGAAAGACCCTTGAGCGGCTGGTGTCAATTACCATTCCTAAGAATTCTAGGCATTGTGTTGGCGTTAGGTGGGATTTCTCCCTGTTTATGATCCAACCAAACCGGAAGAGCGTGTTTAAAACTACCGCTAGATTTTCCTGAGCCTGAGCGAAGGAGGGCGCCTTGACGATAATATCGTCGAGATATGATACCAATATTATGCCTCTGACCCTTAATATAGCTACCATCGCTGCCATAATCTTTGTAAAAATTCTGGGGGCTGTTGCCAGTCCAAATGGCAGGGCCACAAACGGGAAATGCTGCTTTTGAACAGCAAAACGCAGAAACCTCTGATGTCCCTGAAAAATGGGTCGTGTAGGTAGGCGTCCCGGATATCTATGGAACATAGGAATTCCTGATCCTCCATAGACGTAATTGATTCCATCCTGAAATGGCGTAAGCGGACCAATCTGTTTAGCCTTTTGAGGTCTAGTATGGGACGAACTGAGCCATCCTTTTTTGGTATCACAAACAGGTTTGAGTAAAAGCCGGTAAAACGTTCCTGCTCGAGAACGGGGACGATTACTCCTGCGTTGAGGAGAGAGTCGATTGCCGCAAAAAAACATAGAGCCATAGCAGCGTCTTTTGGTGGCTGTGATAGAAAAAAGCGATCTCGCGGAAGCGCGTTGAAGTCTCTCTTGCATCCTGTTGATACTGCCTCCTTTATCCAGATGTCCTCTACTGAATTCTGCGAGACATCTCTGAAGAGGAGAAGGCGGCCTCCTAGTCTGGGAGAGGTACTGGGAAGGGAGTTGGACTCCCTGCTGGCATCAGGCTGAAGTAGCTCTGCCCGGCCCTGACCTGGTAGCTCTGCTGTTGGAACTGCGGGAATGCCATGACGGGGTGGCCCGAAATGATACCTTCCTCCTAACACTCGGTGCTTGCGACCTCTGCGGGCCCTGAGCATAAGTGCCTGTCGCTGGGGTACGGCGAAAGGGCTGAGCCCTATGTTTGAAAACATATCGCAAGGTTTGGCCTGAGGGAGAAGGGAGCTTGTACCCCCGCTGCATCCTTAATGATTTGATCTAACATTGACCCAAAGAGCCGGGTGCCCTGAAACGGCAGATTGGTCAGTGATTTCTTTGAGGACAAATCAGCCTGCCAAGCCATTAGCCAGATCGTCCGCCAGACGGCTACCATGTTACTGGATGCTTGAGCTGCGCAAGACGCAGCATCCAGGGCTGCTGATACCATATACCTCCCGGCATGAGAGATTTGATCTGCGAACTCCGCCAGTTCCGCTGGTGGTGCCCCGGCCAATATGCCCTGTCTAAGCTGTTTGGCCCATTCTGTAACAGACTTAGCTACCCAGGCAGAGGCGAAGGCTGGACACAATGTAGCGGCTGCTGCATCAAAGGCGGATTTTGCCAGGGATTCTATCCTCCTATCATTGGGATCTTTTAGGGTTGCCCCACTGGCGAGTGGGAGGACTGTATTGGTAGCGAGTCTGGACACTGGTGGGTCCACCGAAGGGGAGGCGGTCCAGTTGGCGGTGAGATCTGGAGGGGAGGGATATAGAATCCCAAAATGATTCCCTCTCTGAAACTGCCTGGTTGTGTTCTCCCTTTCCCTGGCCAACACTTCCTCAAAATCCTTGTGGAAGGCGAAGACCCTAGAGGGGGGACTTGTGACGCTTAAATGAAAAAACCTGATCATTAGGTTTTGATGTGGTGTCCCCAATGTTAAAAGTCTCATTGACTGTGGCAATGAGGCCTTGAACCATATCCTTGACCTGGGACTGTTCTGGTCCGTACTCAGAACTCTCCTCTGAGTGTGTCTCTGATAATGCCTCGCCTGATTCCGGGGATGAGGACCAGGAGGAAGCAGACAGCCAGAGGAATTCTGGCGGTGAGATGGAGTGAGAAGGGGACCTGGGTTGGTTGTCCTGTCTAAACCTTTTACGGCCTCCAGAAGGCACAAAAGGAGGCTCCTTTGGTGCTCCTGTGTCCACTGGAGTCTGAAGTGGCAATCTGTTAAGCACCGTTACCAAGGTCTGTGATACCTTGGCAAGGTCGGCCATGGACTTAGATAAGGAAGAGGCCCATCCTGGACACTCGCTGTCTCCCGTGGCGATGGATGGCCCCTGGGCGGCAGGCAAGGTGGCTTCCTCCTGCTCCAGGGGTAATGTGGGAGCTCTGACCGGCAAAGCTGGGGGGCTGCACCTGCTCTCTAGCGTAGGTGACACCGTAGGTCTGCTGAAATCTGAGCAGAGTGGTGAGGACTGACCTGAAGGAAGCCTGACATTGCATTTGGTACATACAAAATATTTGACCAAGGTCACTGAAGCGGATGAGGAGGAGGAGGAGCGGGACTGCTCTCCCTTGGGCATACTGACAGGTATTACCTGGTGCTGACAGTCGGGGGTAGAGAGCAGAGTGAGGGAGCAACCTGTAGTGCAGTACTCACAAACCCACGACCTGTGTCCTCGCCACAGCTGCCGCCCGAAGGCTGATGAGAGAGAGAGAGAGTGAGGTGAACAGCCCTGCCGCTGCCTATAAGCCTTATGAAATCCCCGCCCGGAAGTGGTGGGTGGGGCCCTGCTCTGGCCTCCTGGAGCACCAAGATGGCGCTGGTACAGGAAGAGGAAGCCGGGGGGGCGGAGCCCAGAGCCATAACGCTGCCACGGGAGGAGGCTGGAACCGTGCTGCACCGCGTGCTTGAGTGTAAGTGTTGGCTCTTAAACTAAGTATAGAGCCATGGGCTGTAAGCCCGAGTGCTGATTACAGCAGTCACATTCAGCCAGAGCGGCTGGTGAGCAGATCATACAACGCTGCAGCCTCTTACCTGCAGTTCACCCTGTAACAGGGGTCAGTTTACCTGCATGAAAAGATTGCTGTCCCAACAGGGGTTGGTTTACCTGCATGAAAAGATTGCTGTCCCAAACCTTTTCTGCAGGGCATCTCTCTCGATCATCAGGCTCTGGTGGGCGAGTGATGGGAGACGAAGGTCAGGACCAGGAGCTGCCACCTGAACACGAGTCCTGTGTTAGGGGATAGGTTCCTGCCCGCTGGATTCATGAGGATATGGGGTGGCAGTACACGCCGTACTCATAATCCCGGTGTGGGAATACAGATGTAGCCGATCTACTCTGTATCCCTCCATGGTTACATGAAAAGGAACGACGCACATTGAGGTAGGCATGGCTCTGTGAGAGACCTCTGTCCACCTCCTGCTGACACTAAGCAAAACTGATTGTCCTACAGCCGGTCGGAGGGGTGTATACTGCGGAGGCGGAGTTAACATTTTTTTCATGCATACTGTCAACCTCCTAGTGACAGTAGCACACACCCACGGTTCCTGTGTCCCCAAATGAGGCGACAGAGAAAAATGTATAGAATAATTTGTATTTTGCCACATTCCATAGGTTTGGTAGATACAGTTAGGTCCATATATATTTGGACAGAGACAACATTTTTCTAATTTTGGTTCTAGACATTACCACAATGAATTTTAAACAAAACAATTCAGATGCAGTTGAAGTTCAGACTTTCAGCTTTCATTTGAGGGTATCCACATTAAAATTGGATGAAGGGTTTAGGAGTTTCAGCTCCTTAACATGTGCCACCCTGTTTTTAAAGGGACCAAAAGACATTGGACAGATTAAATAATTGTAAATAAAATGTTCATTTCTAGTACTTGGTTGAAAACCCTTTGTTGGCAATGACTGCCTGAAGTCTTGAACTCATGGACATCACCAGACGCTGTGTTTCCTCCTTTTTGATGCTCTGCCAGGCCTTCACTGCGGTGGTTTTCAGTTGCTGTTTGTTTGTGGGCCTTTCTGTCTGAAGATTAGTCTTTAACAAGTGAAATGCATGCTCAATTGGGTTGAGATCAGGTGACTGACTTGGCCATTCAAGAATATTCCACTTCTTTGCTTTAATAAACTCCTGGGTTGCTTTGGCTTTATGTTTTGGGTCATTGTCCATCTGTAGTATGAAACGACGACCAATCAGTTTGGCTGCATTTGGCTGGATCTGAGCACACAGTATGGCTCTGAATACCTCAGAATTCATTCAGCTGCTTCTGTCCTGTGTCACATCATCAATAAACACTAGTGACCCAGTGTCACTGGCAGCCATGCATGCCCAAGCCATCACACTGCCTCCGCCGTGTTTTACAGATGATGTGGTATGCTTTGGATCATGAGCTGTACCACGCCTTCACCATACTTTTCTCTTTCCATCATTCTGGTAGAGGTTGATCTTGGTTTCATCTGTCCAAAGAATGTTCTTCCAGAACTGTGCTGGCTTTTTTAGATTTTTTTTTAGCAAAGGCCAGTCTAGCCTTTTGATTCTTGATGCTTATGAGTGGCTTGCACCGTGCAGTGACCCCTCTGTATTTACTCTCATGCAGTCTTCTCTTTATGGTAGATTTGGATATTGATACGCCTACTGGAGAGTGTTGTTCACTTGGTTGGCTGTTGTGAAGGGGTTTCTCTTCACCATGGAGACTATTCTGTGATCATCCACCACTGTTGTCTTCCGTGGGCGCCCAGGTCTTTTTGCATTGATAAGTTCATCAGTGCATACTTTCTTTCTCAGGATGTGCCAAACTGTAGATTTTACTTCACGAAACAATCACTGACCTCAGGGAGACCAGTCAAAGAAAACACTGCGGCAGCCGGCAAAGGCGCTCAATCAGTGAAATCCTAGGTGCATTGCTCCCTGGGAAATACGACTATGCAAATAAAGTCCGTGGAGCCTCATTTAAGAGTCTCAAACACGGGACTAGCCAGATCTTCCTCCAGGGAAGGACCCAGCCAAGGAGTGGCTCCTTTCGGAAACCACCATTACCACCATATTAAGTAGCCCTTTAAGTCAATATCCAGCTCTTTACGAGTTTACAGATATGACAAGGGAAATACCAAGGCCAAGTATCCATCCACAGACAGCTGTTTCGGGGTGTTGCCCCTCATCAGTGTGTGGTATTTCCCTTGTCATATCTGTAAACTCGTAAAGAGCGGGATATTGACTTAAAGGGCCACTTAATATGGTGGTAATGGTGGTTTCCGAAAGGAGCCACTCCTTGGCTGGGTCCTTCCCTGGAGGAAGATCTGGCTAGTCCCGTGATTGAGACTCTTAAATGAGGCTCCACGGACTTTATTTGCATAAACTGTAGATTTTGCCACTCCTAATGTTGTAGCAATTTCTCAGATGGGTTTTTTCTGTTTTTGTAGCCTAAGGATGGCTTGTTTCACCTGCATGGAGAGCTCCTTTGACCGCTTGTTTCCTTCACAGCAAAACCTTCCAAATGCAAGCACCACACCTCAAATCAACTCCAGGCCTTTTATCTGCTTAATTGAGAATGACATAGGAATTGCCCACACCTGTCCATGAAATAGCCTTGGAGTCAATTGTCCAATTACTTTTGGTCCCTTTAAAAACAGGGTGGCACATGTTAAGGAGCTGAAACTCCTAAACCCTTCATCCAATTTTAATGTGGATACCCTCAAATGAAAGCTGAAAGTCTGAACTTCAACTGCATCTGAGTTGTTTTGTTTAAAATTCATTGTGGTAATGTCTAGAACCAAAATTAGAAAAATGTTGTCTCTGTCCAAATATATATGGACCTAACTGTAGTAATCCACAGTGGACCTTGATATTCACTCTATTTTACTTCCTAAAGGGATTGTCCACTTTTAAGAAAACCCATTCATCTTACGTCACCTTCTCTGGAAAGCTGATCTGGGTCTGGGTAGACTCCAAAACTTAAACACCACTAGTTATATACGGTAATAAGTGTTTTGGCTGTTTTAATTATTTTAATTATGCAAATAGCCTCTTCAGTAGGAGGAGAACTTTATTTCTGGTGCCACCTATTGGATGTATCAATCCTAAAAGTCAATATCGACCCATTATCGAACCTTGCCACATGAGTTAGGAGAAGAAGCCAAAACAGAAACTCCATTTGCAGATATGTGTTTTAGGGTGTTGCCCCTCGTCAGTGCAAAGCAGGAGATGTGATTTGTCTAGGTGAGAGGTTTAAATTAAATTATTGACTTTTAGGTTTGCTACATCCAATAAGTGGCACGAGAGATAAAGTCCTCTTTCTTCTGAAGAGATTATTTGCATATGTAAATTCCCAGAGGAGCATTGCGTGGCCTATAAGTCTCCTTACACTGGCTTGGCCCTTTCCACAAGGAGAAACGTTCACCCTTAGCCCATTATTTGTTTTAGTAATTTAGCTGTACAGAATAGGTGATATATGTATGATCCCTGAGGGCACCATTGCTGGGACGTAAACCGATCACTACTACTGCAGAGATCAGAAACCCTCATGGTGGAGGAAACTGAATGGAGGAGTTGTCACACAGACTTATTACCACTCCATTTAAAGTCTATGGGACTAACTGAGATAACCAAGCCATGTGCCCACCTACAGTATCTCCATCCACCCCACTGACAGTGCATGGAATTGTGATGGCTGCAGCCCATCACTGACCTCTGATGGGCTGCAGCGCTCATTTGGCATAAACAAACAATGTCACAGATTTGCTATGGGCAGTTGAAGAAAGTCCATTCAGGGAGGAAAGTGACCCCCTAAACCAGGGGTGGGGAACGTCCGGCCCGCGGGCCGTATGCGGCCCGCCATATCATTTGATCAGGCCTGCAGCCGCTCCAGAGCCGCGATCAGGTACCTTGCTGCAGGAGCCAGAGGAGCAGAGGAGCACTCTTGCTCTGCTTCCTAGCCCCGCCCGCTGGATACCGTGCACTGATACGTACACGAACTGACGGGGACTGAGCACACCCCGTGGGACCCCAGCGGCCCCCGCGCACTGATACTAATGAAGAGGACGAGTAACCACACGCCAGAGTGTGAGCTGCGCTGGACTGGTCTGCGGCCTGCCTTCTTCATCACCCCAGCCTGCCATCTTCATCACCCTGGTCACCGCTGCGGTGGTGACCGTGTGCTGCTGTGTGTGCGGTGCGGGGCCTGGGGGCCATCCAGGAGTCACTGTGTTCAACACCAGGTCAGTATGTGCTTCCTAATGGGGACCTGTGCTGCCTAATGGGGACCTGTGCTGCCTATTGAGGAGATGTGCTGCCTAAGGGGGACCTGTGCTGCCTATTGGGGACCTGTGCTGCCTAATGGGGACATTTGCCTGCCTATTGGGGACTTATGCTGCCTAATGGGGACCTGAGCTGCCTATTAGGGACATTTGCCTGCCTATTGGGGACCTGTGCTGCCTAATGGGGACCTGTGCTGCCTAATGGGGACCTTTGCTGCCTAATGGGGACCTATGCTGCCTATTGGGGACCTATGCTGCCTAATGGGGACCTGTGCTGCCTAATGGGGACCTGTGCTGCCTAATGGGGACCTTTTCCTGCCTAATGGGGACCTTTTCCTGCCTAATGGGGACCTGTGCTGCCTAATGGGGACCTGTGCTGCCTAATGGGGACCTGTGCTGCCTAATGGGGGCCTGTGCAGCCTAGTGGGGACATTTTCCTGCCTATTGGGGACCTATGCTGCCTAATGGGGACCTGTGCTGCCTAATGGGCACCTGTGCTGCCTAATGGGGACATTTGCCTGTCTATTGGGGACCTATGCTGCCTAATGGGGACCTGTACTGCCTATTAGGGACATTTGCCTGCCTATTGGGGACCTGTGCTGCCTAATGGGGACCTGTGCTGCCTAATGGGGACCTGTGCTGCCTAATGGGGACATTTGCTGCCTATTGGGGACCTATGCTGCCTAATGGGGACCTGTGCTGCCTAATGGGGACCTGTGCTGCCTAGTGGGGACATTTTCCTGCCTATTGGGGACCTGTGCTGCCTAATGGGGACCTGTGCTGCCTAGTGGGGACATTTTCCTGCCTATTGGGGACCTATGCTGCCTAATGGGGACCTGTGCTGCCTAATGGGCACCTGTGCTGCCTAATGGTGACATTTGCCTGCCTATTGGGGACCTATGCTGCCTAATGGGGACCTGTACTGCCTATTGGGGACATTTTCCTGCCTATTGGGGACAGTTACCTGCCTATTGGGGACCCGTACTGCCTATTGGGGACCCGTGCTGCCTATTGGGGACCTGTGCTGCCTATTGGGGACCTGTGGACCTATGCTGCCTATGAGGGACCTATACTGCCTATTGGGGACCTGTGCTGCCTAATGGTGACATTTTCCTGTCTATTGGGGACAGTTACCTGCCTATTGGGGACCTGTGGACCTATGCTGCCTATGGGGGACCTATACTGCCTATTTGGGGACCTGTGCTGCCTATTGGGGACCTGTGCTGCCTATTGGGGACCTGTGCTGACTATTGGGGACATTTTCCTGTCTATTGGGGACAGTTACCTGACTATTTGGGGACCTGTGCTACCTAATAGTGACATTTGCCTGCCTATTGGGAACATTTACCTGCCTATTGATGACCTCAGAGATGTGGTTTTCGTCGCCTCAACTGCATGATTTATGGCTGCTGGACAGCCTGGATACATGTGAGGAATGCCTGTTTGTTACGGAATCCCCACATGTATTTAGGCTGACCAGCAGCTGCAAACCATGCAAATGCGTCGAGAGAAACTAAATCTCCGAGCACGCCAAAATACTCAGAGGACACCCGAGCATGCTCGGAAAAACCCGAGCAACGAGTATACTCGCTCATCATTATTAATAATTTTATGCGGCCCCCGAACGCTATTTTAAATTCCAAATGGCCTCGGCAGAAAAAAGGTTGTACACCTCTGCCCTAAACTGTAGGAAAATGTCTCCAGCTTTTCTCTCTCCCTCTATATGTGTGTATGTATATATACGAGTATATATACATATATATGAGAAGGTCTCCAAAACAGGACCCCTCTGTACCCACCAACACACATTAGGTGCCAGATCGCGATTACCAAACAATAAAAGTATATAAATGTGACCTGCAAAGATACAAAAACCTGACATTACATGTACATAGATTCCATATATACTGTATAGTTCACAAGAGAAAAGTTTTGAGAAAATAAATAAATGGAAATAAAGTCATACCCACTCACTTTTCTGACTCGGCCACAAAGTCAAACTTTACTACAGCTCTCGAAATTGGTGATAGATCCTGAAAGTATAAAGGAGACAAGATATTGGCGAAGTAGAAAAAGCGCACATGTGATTAGGGATGATGCTGCCGCCCGTGCATGGTTTTCCCTTACAGATCCGTGATGAACGGCTTTATTCGCCTTTACAATTAAAAGCCCAATTCATCAAGAAGTTTTCAACAAATCTTTGGCGCAAAAACGGCCTAAAATGTCAAAGTTGTTTTACGCAAATCGATGTTAAGTTCGAATTTTGCGACTTTTTGCATTTTTACGCCAGAGTCCAGACAGGATGAGATATCGGCACGCACGCCCGACAAATGGTGTAAAGTACGATACAAGTGCACGCTGCCCTCTGGTGGTGCTCGGCAGGTACGCTTCTTAAGGGATCGCCCCATCTTACTTCTCTCATTAAGATTGGCGACAACACCCCCCCAGCCTTAGGAATCATGTAAGAAGAAAAAAGTGACTTTGCAATCTGAGGTCGTCATTAAATATGTCTTAACGATATCACAGTGAGTTCTATGCCGATAATTACGAAGGCAAACTCATCTCTACTTATTCACACATTCCGGCTTTGCACATTATTTTTTTTCCATTTTATTTTTTTTATTTTTTTTTTGCCTTTTTTCTCTATTTGAAATAATCATGATTAAAAAAAACATGCCACAGATCCCTGATAAAGCACTGATGTCTGCTAACATGTCTGGAGCACTCACCCGCTGCTCCTCTGTAGTCCGTCTTCTAGATTTGTTTGCTTTTGGCTCAGGACTGCCACCTGCTGGACACAAGGTGTGATTACTATAAAACCATGCAACTTGCCTCTTCAGAGAGTAAGAAGACTAGAACTCTAGCGCCACCTATTGGAACCTAAAAGTCAATATTTACTCTTTAACAAGCCTTGCACTATGACTTAGGAATCAGGATAAATCCCAATTTTCAGACACAGTGTTTCGGGGTATTGCCCCTCATCAGTGCAAAGTATGAGATCTGATTTAGCTAGGTGAGAGGCTCTGGACTGGACTGGGATCTAAGGGGTAAGGTTTCTCCTTGTGGCGAGTGACATGCCAGGCCTGGCATGTCAGAGTGAGGAGACTTATAGATATTGAGTTTAAGGACTGCTACTTCCAATAGGTGACGCTAGGGTTCTAGTCCTCTTCCTCTCTGAAGAGGCAATTTGCATATTTCATTTCTCAGAGCAGCATGCATGGTGTATAAGTCTCCTTACACTGACATGCCAGGCCTGGCTTGTCTCTCTCCACAAGGAGAAACGTGTTACCCCTTAGATCCTCCTATTATGCTACCGCTAACATAGCACTTGATTTTATGTCCACAGACCCATAGTAAAAGAGTATTCCAAACTTTATAGCATACGCTAGCTTGTTTTCCTAACCATTTCTATGCTATCTTTTAACTGTGGCTTGTAATAGTCATCGTGGGAACTGACGGTA
Source organism: Dendrobates tinctorius (assembly GCF_039654945.1). NCBI lineage: Eukaryota > Metazoa > Chordata > Amphibia > Anura > Dendrobatidae > Dendrobates > Dendrobates tinctorius. The sequence goes on from NW_027361772.1 coordinate 20,398,690, forward strand.
GCATGTTATGGGGATCAATAACCTCACTGTGCAAAAATTACAAAGTTATTAAACCACATCAGTCTTCGGTGTTAATGGATCATCCAAAAATCCTTCAGAATTTTTTAGGCAATTTTCGAGAATATTAAAACAACATTTTATCACCTTTCATTCCATACTGTACTACATGATAGATGCTATTGCAGAGTTATTGTAGCTGCATTTTCTTAAAGAGAGGGTCCAGGACTAGATATATTTTTTTTTAGAAGAAAGCTGCTAAATTTTAAAAAAAACTGCAATTCCATGTTTAGCCTACGGACAGCTGTGGCGCTGTTTCTGGATAAAAGGAGCCATTTTCTCTAAAACATTAAATACTTTTATTCTGAAGCTTAAACCAGTTAAAGGGATTGTCTACTGTAATTAGTGTAATTTCCCAATATTTAGCTAAAACGTAACAGCTACATACAGTGTATAGTCCTTTTTCTCACGTAGCCACTAGGGGCATCAGAATTAATGCTAATTTATTAGTGAGTTCAATGGGGGAATATATCAATTCATTTTCATTCATCTTCCCAAAGCAAATTGTGCAAAAAGCCAGAACTTTAAAATATAACTTTACTGCTGCTCAAAGGAAAAACAAAATAAAGGGGTTGTCTGGCCTTAGGGTACAAGTCTGCAGTCACTGTATGTGACTGCAGACTTGTGAATCCTCACAGTGTGCACAGTGCGCACTGAGGATTCTCCGGAGCGGATTTGCATACTTCTGGCCCCATTCCGTCTAGACGCCCATCTAGTCGGCACGTGGCCGTATGTGAGGAAATTGCATACTTGCGGTCACGCGCCCGCCTCTAACACCGGATAATCCTCACAACCTGCACTGTGCATGCTGTGAGGACTCACAAGTCTGCAGTCACATGTGACTGCAGATTTATACCCTGAGGCCGGACAACTCCTTTAATCTATAGTTACACTTTCTTGCTATAAAATGCCCCATCAAAGTCCTATACGACCCCATAAACAATAAAGTTGGCCAATTTTCACCTCTCCGATTTACTGTAACCAAGCGGCTGCAGAGAGAATATAACTTCATTTTCTCTCTGTAGCTGCAATTCCAATTAGACAGCCACATATATATTTCATACGGTATTTACCTGTAGGTTACTTCTATGGCTGCCGGTGGATACCATTATTTTTGCTTTCAGGTTCCCTTTAAACTAGCCTATACAAAATGTGTTCTGTAGAATTTACGGGTGAAGGTGGGCGGCATTTCGCCTGCACACTATGGTGGTCACTATATCTGGCCATTTTCTCACATTGCACTGTGGATTGGTTACATTCCTATTCTAATAAAGCGCATTCATTGTGTAAACCCTGAATTGAAAAGATGAATATTGTTTTACCCACAGATTCTTTATCCATTTTCCCCGTCTCACCTGCTTGGTGTGAATATCTCCGTAATATAACTTCCTGCAATGAGACACAAAGGCTGGGTGAGATCAGAGTGAAGACATTATTGTATGGAGAGATTTATACATTCCAGACAAGGGCACACAAAGGAGAGGGGGAACTGTGCAAGAATTATGTGTCACCTTACCACTTATCTCCAGTGTGGTGGCAGTGTGCCTTACCACTATCTCCAATATGGTGGCAGTGTGCCTTACCACTATGTCCAATATGGTGGCAGTGTGCCTTGCCACTATGTGTACATATACGGTAGATCATCGCAGTACTATTAAAATGGAATGTTGTATAATGACTGATTTCCAAATACCCTATAAGACCAGTGGAGGTTATAGAGGGGAGTCCTCGGTCAGAGACTACACTTTATTCATCAAGTCATCATGTCATGTGCTAGAATATTACATTTCCCTGGCAATCGGGGATCTGATTATATGACGTCTTCTGATCTGTAATCTATTAAAGGGGTTGTCCACTGCTCTAATAATCCCTTCTCAATCCGTATGTTTGCCCAAAGTAACGTAATAACGATTATTCTCACCTCCGGTGCCGACTCCGTTCCAGCGGTGTCGTTTCAGCTCTCCCAGTGATAGCGTGACAATGTTATGTCATGCAATCACTGTGGCCAATCAGCGGCTGCTTCACTCTCCTTCAGACAAATCACTTACAGTATATCTGGAGGAAGTGAGATTTTCTGCTGCTTCTGTCTTATTTCCTCCGCTTGTCAATTACATCCATTGAAGGAGAGAGTGAAGATTGGCTGCAGGGAATGTGTGACACAACAGTGTTATGTGAGCTCCGGGAGAGCCAGTGCTGACACTGCTGGAATGGTGCCGGAACTGGAGGTGAGGATAAGTGCTACTATTTTATTAGGGAGAAACATGGATTCAGAAGGGGTTGATCGAGTAATGGAGACATGAAGGTGGCCGTGTAATCACTCGTGGGCAATGAGCTGGAAGGGAGACAGTGATCAGAATTTATAACACACGCTGTCATTGTCAGGGGTGGGATATATCAGGAAGCAACTAAATAGTCACTTCTTGAAATCAATGTGTTGGAAGCAGAGAAAAATGGGTAAGCGTCAACATTTGAGCAACTATGACTAGGACCAGTTGTCATGGGTAGACTTTGGCAGGTCCCTTCATGCAGGGGTTCATACTGACCAAAAGTGGTCAAAGGAAGAGTGAACCATTGGCAGGGTCCTAGGAGCCCAAAGCTCGTTTATGCATGTGGTAATCAAAGCCTAGTGTGGAGCTACTGTAATACTGGCTATGACAGCAAGATGTCACTACACACTGAACATCGTGGTGTGCTGTGTATGGAGTAGTCACAGACCGGTCAGAGAGCCCTGTCCACCACCAAAAGCTCCTACTATGGGCACATGAGCATGAGAACTGGACCATGGCGGGAAGTAAGAAGGGGCCTGGTCACTGGCGGACACAGACAGAAAAGTGCCCCTGTGAAAGAACAATATATGGGCCCTCTGTGGCCCAAAAGCATCTAAAAATGCAAAATTGCACCTGCTTTGGAGGTTGAAATGGGCCCCCTCACCTCTTGGGCCCCCATGCGGCTGCACAGGTTGCACCAATGATATGACCGCCCCTGGGCCTGGGCCTAGGAATCATTCACTAGGATTCACTATGGGAGGAAGATGAGCCGGCGGAGACAGAGTGATGGGGCAGCGCTCTGATGGGAAACCTTGGGTTCTAGCATTTACAAGAATGGCAGTGCCCCTTTCCAGCAGGATAATGCCCCTGCCACAATAACTGTTCAGAAACGTTTTGAGCAGCATGACAAGGCGATGACTTGTGTCTGAATCCCCTCAGATCTCAATCCGATCAACTGTGAGATGTGGTGGGAAAAAACAAGTCTGACTCATGGAGGCTGCACTGAGCAACTCCCCGGACTTATAAAAGGACCAGATACCTCGAGCACCGAACTGGTGGAGTCAATGGCAGAATGAGAGGGACCTGCCGATACCATCTTGTGCCAGATACCACAGGGCACCGATCTGATGGAGTCCGTGGCAGTATGAGAGGGTCCTGCCGATAACGTCTTGGGCCAGATACCATGGGGCACCAATCTGGTGGAGTCTGTGACCGTGCCAGTATGAGAGGGACCTGCCAATACATCTTGTGCCAGATACCACAGGGCACCGATCTGGTGGAGTCCGTGACCGTGCCAGTATGAGAGGGACCTGCTGATACCATCTTGTGCCAGATACCACAGGGCACCGATCTGATGGAGTCCGTGGTAGTATGAGAGGGTCCTGCCGATAACGTCTTGTGCCAGATACCACAGGGCACTGATTTGATGGAGTCCGTGGTAGTATAAGAGGGACCTGCCGATAACGTCTTGTGCCAGATACCTCAGGGCATCGATCTGATGGAGTCCGTGGCAGTATGAGAGGCACCTGCCGATAACGTCTTGGGCCCGATACCACGGAGCAATGACCTGGTGGAGTCCGTGACCGTGCCAGTATGAGAGGGACCTGCCGATACCATCTTGTGCCAGATACCACAGGGCACCGATCTAATGGAGTCCGTGGTAGTATGAGAGGGTCCTGTGTTATGAATGGGTCACCGAAGAGGAAAACAAGACCAAGCCAAGTCAGAGAAAACCAGAGAGGTTGGCAACTACGTGGATTGCAGACCCCTGATCCTAACCACACAACTAACAGCAGCCGTGGAGCGTACCTACGATGATTCTAGATGCCTCATCACAGCCGGAGGACTAATTAAGCCTAAAGCAAGAAAAGAGGAAAAATAAACTGCCCCAGAGCAGACCCCAAAGGAATAGACAGCCCCCACACATGTACTGACGGTGAGACAAGATGAAAACATGAACACAGGTAAGAAAATAGGCTGAGCAAACAATGGGGCCCACACTAGCTAGAAAGGACAGGAAAGGAAAGATACTGCCTGCAATCACGCCAAAAAACCCTGCAAAAATGTCCAACACTTCTGATAGCAAAAAATACCCTGAAGTCAGTAGACTTCTCCCACTATATCAGCACTCTGGCATATTCTGAGAACAGAGCAAAAAGAGGCCACTCTAATAAGGGACAAAAAGCAAACTGGCACATACAGTGACATAAGAGTGGAAATTCAGCACAGCCCCAGCTGGGGCTGGCTGACCACACAAAAAACTGAATAGACCAAACCAAATCAAATGTGAACATTAGCAAAGACAACTTAGCTTGAGAAGGCAGGAACTGAGCTGGAAACTAAAACCTCAGGAGGCAGGAAAAAATCATCAGCATGGGAATAGGGAGTCGGCTGTCTTAAATCCAGTCTCAGACTCCAGATGTCCAATCCTCTTCCTCATTATCAGGTGGCAGGTCTCTGTTAATTAGATCAGCTTCACTACCTCCTGCCACCACCAGAGGGAGCCCGGAAAGAGAACTCACAACTCCTCTGTCAGCACAACCAGCTCCCTCACCAGAAACCAGAGGCAGACCAGAAAATGAGTTCACAACAGTCCTGCTGATAACGTCTTGGGACAGATACCACGGGGCACCGATCTGGTGGAGTCTGTGACCGTGCCAGTATGAGAGGGACCTGCTGATACTATCTTGTGCCAGATACCACAGGGCACCGATCTGATGGAGTCCGTGGTAGTATGAGAGGGTCCTGCCGATAATGTCTTGTGCCAGATACCACAGGGCATCGATCTGGTGGAGTAAGTGGCAGTATGAGAGGCACCTGCCGATAACGTCTTGGGCCAGATACCACGGGGAACCGATCTGGTGGAGTCCGTGACCGTGCCAGTATGAGAGGAACCTGCCGATAACGTCTTGGGCCAGATACCACTGGGCAATGATCTGGTGGAGTCCGTGACCGTGCCAGTATGAGAGGGACCTGCCGATACCACGTCTTGTGCCAGATACCACGGGGCACAGATCTGGTTGAGTCCGTGCCAGTATGAGAGGGATCGGCACTACATTAGGCAGGATGTTGTATTGCTATGGCTGATCAGTGCAGATAGAGGCCTATGTGAAAAACATCACATGTATCAGAGAATTCGTCCCAGCAGAGAGATTATCTGTCAGTCTCTGGCAGCCATACAAGTGTGATCTCAAAGCCCTTGGCAGGCAGACACATGCGGCTCTGCACTTACACAGAGGAGCAGCCGGAAGAACCTAGGTCTCCATAGAAGATCTAATAGGCCCACTATAATGTGCCATTAGTGCCAGTGGAGCCAGCCAAAGATGTCCCACCAGAGCCTTCTGCTAAGACACTACAAATGCCAGTCACAGCACATTGTAAGTGGCCCCCCAAGTACTCACACATCACAAGTATCAGCCCCTCCTAAAGTCAGCTCTCTAGTAAAATGCTGGAGCACGTTTTCTTACAGCTCTGTACTGTGTCGTCCCTCCGTGATACATCCTGGAAATCTGCGAATACATCCAGAGGACTAGCCTGATTGCCGAATGTGGAGTCGGGAAGGAATTGGCCCCCTAATATGGGACAATTAGCATCATGAGGGTTTTACCTTCCTCTGGATCAACATGTTAGAGTATAGGATGATGGACTTATGTCTATTGTCAACCTGAAAAACTATTAAATACTTATTATGATTGGGGATTACTACTATTTGCTTTGTCTTAAGGGTGTGCGCCTCTACAGAAACTGACACTCATCACAGTAATTGCACAGAAATCAGACTGCACTCTGATGTCATCTGAGTGCAGTGCGATAGTTTCCATTAAATACTGAACGTCTGAACATGGCGTAACACCTTTATTGTCAGTTTATGTGTACATTTCCAGGAGGAGTAACAGAAGGAGACAGAATGTAGAATTGTAAAGAACGATGCTCCAGACCTGTTGCTTCATGATCATAATAATGGCTACTGGAATTTTATTTAGTCATATCTGAAAGGAACTCAGGACGTAATACAATGGTAACTGGGAGCACAATTTGCTCCAAATCCAAAAACAACAAACAGCCAGTGAGTCAGAAAAATACACGTAATTTTATCCAGCCCAATGTGTGCAAATGCCAAAACGCACTGACTGCAATATACAACAGCGCGGCCCCTGTCCAAGTGCTGGAGATGATGCGTGTGGCAGTGGGGACCCCCGTCCGAGTGCTGGAGATGACGCGTGTGGCAGTGGGGGCTCCATCCGAGTGCTGGAGATGACGCATGTGGCCCCCGTCCGAGTGCTGGAGATGATGCCTGTGGCAGTGGGGACCCCATCTGAGTGCTGGAGATGACGCGTGTGGCAGTGGGGGCTCCGTCCGAGTGCTGGAGATGACGCGTGTGGCAGTGGGGGCTCTGTCCGAGTGCTGGAGATGATGCGTGTGGCAGTGGGGGCTCTGTCCGAGTGCTGGAGATGATGCGTGTGGCAGTGGGGGCTCCGTCCGAGTGCTGGAGATGACGTGTGTGGCAGTGGGGGCTCCGTCCGAGTGCTGGAGATGACGTGTGTGGCAGTGGGGGCTCCGTCCAAGTACTGGAGATTATGCGTGTGGCAGTGGGGCCCCCGTCCGAGTGCTGGAGATGATGCGTGTGGCAGTGGGGGCTCCGTCCGAGTGCTGGAGAAGACGCGTGTGGCAGTGGGGGCCCCGTCCAAGTACTGGAGATTATGCGTGTGGCAGTGGGGCCCCCGTCCGAGTGCTGGAGATGATGCGTGTGGCAGTGGGGCCCTCCATCAGAGTGCTGGAGATGATACGTGTGGCAGTGGGGCCCCCGTCTGAGCGCTGGGAATGATGCGTGTGGCAGTGGGGACCCCGTCTGAGTGCTGGAGATGATGCGCGTGGCAGTGGGGTCCCCCGTCCAAGTACTGGAGATTATGCGTGTGGCAGTGGGGCCCCCGTCCGAGTGCTGGAGATGATGCGTGTGGCAGTGGGGCCCTCCATCAGAGTGCTGGAGATGATACGTGTGGCAGTGGGGCCCCCGTCTGAGCGCTGGGAATGATGCGTGTGGCAGTGGGGACCCCGTCTGAGTGCTGGAGATGACATGTGTGGCAGTGGGGTCCCCCGTCCGAGTACTGGAGATTATGCGTGTGGCAGTGGGGCCCCCGTCCGAGTGCTGGAGATGATGCGTGTGGCAGTGGGGCCCTCCATCAGAGTGCTGGAGATGATACATGTGGCAGTGGGGCCCCCGTCCGAGTGCTGGAGATGATGCGTGTGGCAGTGGGGGCTCCGTCCGAGTGCTGGAGATGACGTGTGTGGCAGTGGGGGCTCCGTCCGAGTGCTGGAGAAGACGCGTGTGGCAGTGGGGGCCCCGTCCAAGTACTGGAGATTATGCGTGTGGCAGTGGGGCCCCCGTCCGAGTGCTGGAGATGATGCGTGTGGCAGTGGGGCCCCCGTCTGAGCGCTGGGAATGATGCGTGTGGCAGTGGGGACCCCGTCTGAGTGCTGGAGATGATGCGCGTGGCAGTGGGGTCCCCCGTCCAAGTACTGGAGATTATGCGTGTGGCAGTGGGGCCCCCGTCCGAGTGCTGGAGATGATGCGTGTGGCAGTGGGGCCCTCCATCAGAGTGCTGGAGATGATACGTGTGGCAGTGGGGCCCCCGTCTGAGCGCTGGGAATGATGCGTGTGGCAGTGGGGACCCCGTCTGAGTGCTGGAGATGATGCGCGTGGCAGTGGGGTCCCCCGTCCGAGTACTGGAGATGATGCGTGTGGCAGTGGGGCCCCCGTCCGAGTGCTGGAGATGATGCGTGTGGCCCTCCATCAGAGTGCTGGAGATGATACGTGTGGCAGTGGGGCCCCCGTCTGAGCGCTGGGAATGATGCGTGTGGCAGTGGGGACCCCGTCTGAGTGCTGGAGATGATGCGCGTGGCAGTGGGGTCCCCCGTCCGAGTACTGGAGATGATGCGTGTGGCAGTGGGGCCCCCGTCCGAGTGCTGGAGATGATGCGTGTGGCAGTGGGGCCTTCCATCCGAGTGCTGGGGATGATACGTGTGGCAGTGGGGCCCCCGTCCGAGTGCTGGGGATGATGCGTGTGGCAGTGGGGCCCTCCATCCGAGTGTTGGGGATGATGCGTGTGGCAGTGGGGCCTCCCATAAGAGTGCTGGGGATGATGCGTGTGGCAGTGGGGGCTCCGTCCGAATGCTGGGGATGATGCGTGTGGCAGTGGGGCCCTCCATCCGAGTGCTGGGGATGATGCGTGTGGCAGTGGGGCCTCCCATAAGAGTGCTGGGGATGATGCGTGTGGCAGTGGGGCCCACCATCTGAGTGCTGGGGATGATGCGTGTGGCAGTGGGGCCCCCGTCCGAGTGCTGGGGATGATGCGTGTGGCAGTGGGGCCTCCCATAAGAGTGCTGGGGATGATGCGTGTGGCAGTGGGGCCTCCCATAAGAGTGCTGGGGATGATGCGTGTGGCAGTGGGGCCTCCCATAAGAGTGCTGGAGATGACACGTGTGGCAGTGAGGGGCCTCCTATAAGAGTGCTGGGGATGATGCGTGTGGCAGTGGGGCCCCCGTCCGAGTGCTGGGTATGATGCGTGTGGCAGTGGGGCACTCCATCCGAGTGCTGGGGATGATGCGTGTGGCAGTGGGGCCTCCCATAAGAGTGCTGGGGATGATGCGTGTGGCAGTGGGGCCTCCCATAAGAGTGCTGGGGATGATGCGTGTGGCAGTGGGGCCTCCCATAAGAGTGCTGGGGATGATGCGTGTGGCAGTGGGGCCCCCGTCCGAGTGCTGGGGATGATGCGTGTGGCAGTGGGGCCTCCCATAAGAGTGCTGGAGATGACGCGTGTAGCAGTGAGGGGCCTCCTATAAGAGTGCTGGAGATGCCGCGTTTGGCAGTGGGGCCTCCCATAAGAGTGCTGGGGATGATGCGTGTGGCAGTGGGGCCCCCGTCTGAGTGCTGGAGATGACACGTGTTGCAGTGGGGGGCCGTGTTACAGATTTTGCGCTGGGACCCAGGAGCTCCGGTGTAGGGGGAGGACTGCAGATTGTTGGTTGTGATCCTACCTAAATAATTAATAAATAATCCCGTGGAGGCACAGAACACCCTGCGTCCGCAGCTAATGCAGCATTTGGCATTCAAGCATGTCGGGAGTCCTAGTTTTGCAATAGCTGGAGAATTACTGATTGGAAACCATCGCTTCATAGACTACATGAACAGCGCTAGTGATATCTCATGTGAGTCATCACCGTGATGGAATATTACAAATATTCAGATACCAATCACATGGCAGGACAGGTATGCTTACCTCCCATCTTTGAAAGACAGGAAAGTTGGACATGTATTTTGGTGCTACTGCAGGTTTTTTATAAGCCAAGCCCATCCACCCAGTACGGTGCTCCAAGTATACAGTATGATGCGCTAAGGTTGCCCCCACACACAGTATGATGACCCCATAATGCGTTCCCTACAGTGCGTTACATAGATTTAAAAAAAAGGTTGGCTTTTTTTTCATATCACAATCTGTATTAAAATATCAAAACTAGAAATCTTGCAATTTTTATACAGGTCACTGGGTAATTTTAGACTTGTCCTTTCAGGAAGACTTTACAACAGGCTACTTATCAACAAAGGCAGGACTGCAATGACTGTAACACCACTATACACAGCTGATACCACAGGATCCACCAATCACAATAGGTGATGTCACAACTCAACACCTCCTGTACAATGACTGATAACAGAGGATCCACCATTCACAATAGGTGATGTCACAGCTCACCTCCTCCTCCTTCTGTACAATTGCTGATAACACCTCTATACTCAGCTGATAACACAGGATCCACCATTCATAATAGGTGATGTCACAACTCACCTCCTCCTGTACAATGACTGATAACACAGGATCCACCATTCACAATAGGTGATGTCACAGCTCACCTCCTCCTCCTTCTGTACAATGACTGATAACACCTCTATACACAGCTGATAACACAGGCTCCACCATTCACAATAGGTGATATCACAGCCCACCTCCTCCTCCTGTACAATGACTGAAAACACCTCTATATACAGTTGATAGCACAAGGACCATCACTCACAATAAGTGATGTCACAGCTCACCTCCTCCTTCTGTACAAAAACTGATAACACCTCTATGTATAGTAGATAACACAGGATCTACCATTCACAATAGGTGATGTCACAGCTCACCTCCTCCACCACCACCCTTGACAATGACCTTTGCACACCATCATTAGATGCGTTAATACAACAGATAGGGTCAGAGTCAGATTATCGCTGCTAATGTACATGTGGATTTCCTGAAAGAACTGGAAGCTAAAGTCTAAAAAAAAGCCCCTAGTGGCCAATGTAAGAATTGCAAGATTTGTATTTTTTTTTTTACTACACATTGTGGTATGAAAAAAAACTGTTTCAAAACAGATTTAACCGAGAACCTATTCTGTATCCATTGGCTGCAGGCAGATACAGTGAGAATCGGGACATGTCACCTTCTTGGACAACTTTCCAAATTCTGGAAAGTCCTGCTGGATCGGGGATGGCTAGGAGATATAGGTTTCTCCTTGCTAAATAGACAAACATCCAAGTAACTGTGTTCCATTTTCTAAAAATCATCGGACAAACCATTGCCAGAATCTGATTGGCTGTCCAGGGGAGCTGTCCCCTTATTCCTCCCTTGGAATAGTGATATAGCGTACCCTTTTTTCGTACAGCATTGATACACAGACATGGCAGCGCGGCCTCTGTCCTCTCCTAGGGCCCAGAGTGCAGAAGAACAAACTGTTTACTAAGGGCATGTTCACATGGGTCAGATCGGCAGAAAGCGAACCCAGCACGTAGTTACTGCACGATCCAGAGCAGAAACCCACAGATTCCTGCAATAGTTTCATAGTTGATAAGGCTGAAAAAGAGACACTGGTCCAATAAGGCCAAGCTGTGAGCTTAACATTTGCTTGCCAATTTTACTGGAACATCTGAGAGACTCTCAGAAGAGGAGAGAAGGAGAAGAGGAGAGAAGGAGAAGAGGAGAGGAGGAGAGGAGGAGAAGAGGAAAGGAGAAGAAGAGGAGAGGAAGAGAAGAGGAGAGGAGAAGAAGAGGAGAGAAGAGGAGAGGAGAAGAAGAGGAGAGGAAGAGAAGAGGAGAGGAAGAGGAGAAGAAGAGGAGAGGAGGATAGGAGAGGAGGAGAAGACGAGAGGAGAAGAAGAGGAGAGGAAGAGGAGAGGAGAAGAGGAGGAGGAGGAGGAGAAGAGGAGAGGAGAAGAAGAGGAGAGGAAGAGAAGAGGAGAGGAAGAGAAGAGGAAAGGAAGAGAAGAGGAGAGGAGGAGAGGAGAAGAGTAGAGGAGGAGGAGAAGAGGAGAGGAGGAGAGGAGAGGAGGAGAAGAAGAGAAGAGGAGAGGAGGAGGAGAGGAGAAGAAGAGTAGAGGAGGAGGAGAAGAGGAGAAGAAGAGGAGAGAAGAAGAGGAGAGGAGAAGAAGAGAAGAGGAGAGGAGGATAGGAGAGGAGGAGAAGAGGAGACATCCTGAGATTTGGGAACAGTCAGATAATCACCCCGCCACTAACAAAAACACCCCAAGCAAGGCTTCTTGTGAGGGCCAAGATCCCCATCATGGCTATCTAGTAATCCCCAGGACGCCGACCTTATCCTAATGAAGGGTGGGCAATTCATATTCCGGAGGGGCCACATGAGAAACCGTGACTGTTGTGGAGGCCGAACCAATAGGCTGAAATTCTGCTTAATGTTAACATATTAATTATTATTATCATGTTATGTTAATATTAACTCTATCACTTAATATTGAGCAAAATTTAGTATGCAGACACCCCCTATAAACTGTATGAGCCCCCACGGCACCCTATGTACAGTATGTCCCCACAGCCCTCCAATATACTGTATGAGTACACAGACCCCCTATATACTGTATGTGCCCGCAAAGCACCCTATATAAAGTATGAGTCCCCACAACCCCCCCAATATACTGTATGAGTACACAGACCCCCTATATACTGTATGTTCCCGCAAAGCACTCCATATAAAGTATAAGACCCCACAGCTCCCTAGAGTAGATATTCCTTGAGTACACACAGACTCCCTATATACTGTGTGTCCGCACAGTCCCCTATATACAGTATAATTCCTCACAGCCCCACCAATATACTGTATGAGTAGATACAGCCCCCTTATATTCAGCATGAGCCACCACACAGTATGATTCACATGGCCTCCCTATATACAGAATGAGCCCCCACACATCCCCCTATATACAGTATGATTCCCCTCCTAGCCTCCCTATATACAGAATGAGCCCCCACACCCCCCTATATACAGTATGATTCCCCTCCTAGCCTCCCTATATACAGAATGAGCCCCCACACCTCCCTATATACAGTATGATTCCCCTCCTAGCCTCCCTATATACAGAATGAGCCCCCACACCTCCCTATATACAGTATGATTCCCCTCCTAGCCTCCCTATATACAGAATGAGCCCCCACACCTCCCTATATAAAGTATGATTCCCCTCCTAGCCTCCCTATATACAGAATGAGCCCCCACATCCCCCTATATACAGTATGATTCCCCTCCTAGCCTCCCTATATACAGAATGAGCCCCCACATCCCCCTATATACAGTATGATTCCCCTCCTAGCCTCCCTATATACAGAATGAGCCCCCACACATCTCCCTATATAAAGTATGATTCCCCTCCTAGCCTCCCTATATACAGAATGAGCCCCCACACATCCCCCTATATACAGTATGATTCCCCTCCTAGCCTCCCTATATACAGAATGAGCCCCCACACATCCCCCTATATACAGTATGATTCCCCTCCTAGCCTCCCTATATACAGAATGAGCCCCCACACCCCCCTATATACAGTATGATTCCCCTCCTAGCCTCCCTATATACAGAATGAGCCCCCTATATACAGTATGACTCCCGACATGGCCTCCCTACATACAGTAAGATCCCACAGATAGCCGTCCGATTCACTATACGAGCCCTCACGTAGCCCCCTATATACAGACACATCTCACACACATTCATACATCTGCCCCAGTCTTTGCGGTGTTCACTGATGCTCCGCACAGCAGACACGAGGTAGTGACGTCGTCACGTCTGCTGTCTCGGTCGCAGACTCTAACTTGTGGATGAAGGAGCCGGCTGCTCCATCCTCCCTCATTGCATTCCCTGCTAGTGGTGACGTCAGGCGGTGGAGGGCAGCCCCATAGGGCTTCCCGTGGGCCGCTGTTTTCAGCCCTTCGGACCGCACTTTGCTTAGGTCTGTCCCATTTTCTCGATCCACCAGGAGGCAGAAATGCTCTTCAATGTGTAGTTTGTAGTGTAGATCATTGCCTGGGAGCGCACAGATTAGCTGCAGTGTTCTCGACGTGGCATCAGCGCTGCAGACAATATCAGACATTAGTAGCAGAGGCAGAGACTCAGTGCTGGACCTAGGGAGGATGAGTAAAGCATTTTTTCCAATAGTAAACTGAAGCCATGGAAGAGGTGTTTTTCCAAAATTGAAAAACCCCTGTAACCCTATGGATTTGGCAGCAGAGACTTCCAGCTATGGTGGGCTTGGCACCTCTTACCTCACACTGTTCTAGTGTTGCTTCAGGATGTTTTCGTGCGTCCAGGTCTTTGTTCAGGTCCTCTGTGAAATTAAGCAAATCCGTTTCCAGCTGCTCCTGTCAGATAATGGGAAGCAGATATATGAGGAAGTCTGTAGAGTAATGCACCTGCCAGGAATTTCTCTAAGTATTCCCCGCTTTGGTGTTCAGTTTCATTGCAGCACCTCCAGAGGAGAAATCAGGCATTACACCTTTTATATTGCAACAATGAGATGTATGGACATGCCGAGTGCTAACCTGATATATCTAGATAAAATAATTTTAGATGAGAAAGAGCATGTGTTAAGGCCCTATAAACATTATGTAAAAGTGGGCTAAACCCACTGATTTCAGCAGAATCGTCTAACCATCTAATGCGTATGTGGCTTCCTGACTCTCCCCTGACACATTACGTTGAGTGAGATAAGGACAGGGGAGGTGAAATTCAATCATTTGGTCACGTTTTTTGGTGGGGACATAACCCATTGCCAGAATCATAGAATCGTAGAGTTGGAAGGGACCTCCCGGGTCATCTGGTCCAACCCCCTGCTCAAAGCAGGATTCACTAAATCATCCCAGACAGATGTCTGTCCAGCCTCTGTTTGAAGACATCTATTGAAGGAGAACTCACCACCTCTCGTGGCAGCCTGTTCCACTCAGATGATTCTGGTATCGGCTCTCTTACAAAACACACATACACTTGTCCAATCTGAGCGTTCCTGTGTATGGGGGAGTTGGGAGTGATAGATGACTAACATGCATGGCCTTCTTAAGTCCAAAAGATACAAGGTTTACTTACTAAGACCCTGGAGGTGGATCTCCTGGGTTCCTTGGAGGTGGGACTTAAGACGGGTGTTCCGGAGGTAGAACTTGCTGATGAAGGATATTTAGACTTTTGCTTAAGACTTTGAAGTGAAGTTGTTGCCTTATCATTTTGTGAAGTGTTGGATGATGTTTTTTGCTCTTCACTGGTCCTGGAAAACGCTTGGCGAGACTTCTGGGTGTTGTAGATCTCTGACGCGTGTGTGGTATTGGAGTTATTGATAAATTGTGACACTTTCGAGGAGTAGTTTGGGGACGGCTGGCGAGACGATGAATGTGGCAATGTAGTAGCTCGTAATTTTGAGGAATCTGAAGATGTCGTGACTTGTAGGGTGCTGATGGCCACGTTCGGTGATTCCCTAATCTTGGACTTTACTGTTATATGTAAATGTGAAGTCTCTGGTGCTCTTCTATTGAAACGATCCTCGGGCTCAGGCTGCCCGTTACTTTCATCTGTTCTAAACCTATGACCAGAAAGTAAAAAATATCAGCAATTTTTCTAATGAAAAAAATGGTAAAATGCACTTGGAATAAATGATGCCTGATCTGATAATTGGTCATAAAGCTTTGGATTTTCTACATAACTGAGTAGTTGGAAGATTTCCTCATGACAGAATAGTATATATTGTGTCACCTCTCACTTCTTATATCTTGAATCTTCAGAATATTGAACAAAGTATTACTAAGGAAATTGGCGTAGATGTAGCTTCGCAGAAGGAGCAGTCGCATCAGGGTCCTAATGAGGTCCAAGGACCTCTGTGACACGTACCAATATTTTAAATGGCACATATTAAGTGGAGATCCTATTACATATTCTGCCCTGGAGCCTTGGAGCTTCCAGTTATGCCATTGACTAAGGATACTTTACCATAGTCAAAAGTAAGGTCCTAAAAAAAAATTAAGTTCCTAACTTCCAGTTTGTGGTATCCTGGCATGCGGAGTGAGATCTCACAACCCTCCGCTGCCCCGCTCACGGTGAATAAGCGATCTCACTCTTTGCACTAACTGACCGCTGTTGTCTACTTTACTTACCTGGTACTGAACGGTAACATCATTAGCGCCGTTACCAAATTGGTAACAACTTGTGGATTCCCATTTTGCTTGCTTGGATCCTGCAATCCAGAAGTTACGGCTCAACTACACCTACAAAGTTGGACCCTTTCGGAGGACATTAGGGACCCTTCTGAGCAATTTTGTCAATGGATGATATTTAGAAAAATCACCAAACTGGTGTTGCCCACTTTTTTTTTTTAAAGCATCCCCAGTTTGGCGATAGGTCCTCTTTAATGTAAAGGGGTTGTCTCATAAACAGCATTTATCACCTATCCACAGTACAGATGGTATATGTATGATTGATTGGGTCCAGCTGATGGACCCCACAGATCCTTAGAATGTGCGACCTAAACAATTCCTTGTGAAGGGATCAGTAGTGGCCATATGTGATCACCACGTCTATGGGCAATAAATGGAGCAATGGTTGCACATGCTCACCACCTCTCGAGTCACGTGGGGAAATTTGGGCCTTCCGATCTCAAGATTGGTTGGGAATTTGGTGATCTAGAGGATAGATGACAAACCTATGATCATTTGGGTCTGGCTCCTATGACCCCCATCGATCCTGAGATTAGTTGGCCTAAAAAAATACTTGTGAACTGAGCTGTAGTGAGCATGTGCAACCACCACTCAATTAATGAAGAAATGGTTGCGTAAGTTTGCTAGCACATCATTCACACAGGGCACAGCGATCATACATTTACCACCTACCCTATGGTTATAGACAACCCCCTTAACTTCCCTTTTTAGTATTTTTTTTACACAAATATAATAGATAATCTTATTCTAGCTAACGTTTACAATGTGGGTTCTATCGATTAAATATGGGCTCTCAAGGCTTTTCCGAAAGTCATGACAGGACAATGTTAAGAAGTTGACGCGTTTGGACTTACGGTAAGTGGAAACGCGTGACTTCTCAACATTGTCCTGCCATGCCGATTATTTTATTGGAACCTAAATAAAGACAAAGATGTTTTTACCGGAGATGTCAGTTTTTCCTTATTGATATTGGACCTAAGTGTCTACCCTGGCCGACAGGTGTCCTGGACCTCTGGATCTATATGCGGTGGTGGAAACACTATATGGGTGAGCTACCAAAAACTTTTTTTGCTGTACTTTAGACACCATTTTTCACCCATAATAATAAAACATAGACATGTAAAAGTCGGGTATCAGTAACAAATCACTTACTTCGAGTTATTTGATTGAGTAAAAGGTTCTTTATGGTGATCTTCTGATTTTGGCCAGTTACTGTCACCATCACTTTCCTCAGAATCTGGAGAAAACAAAAATCTTATGTGCAATTTGTTCATCCAATGAGTATATGGAACAAATACAGTCATGCAGGTATAGAAGATAAAATATTCATCCTAATTTTTTTCCCTCCTTAAAGGTGTTGTCCGGTCTTCAGCTTTTAGTCTACTATGTGACTGCAGACTTGTGAATCCCCTCACATTGCGTGCACTGTGCACTGTGAGGGTTCGCCGGCACTGGGAGCGGGCTGTCAAGTGACCTCAAGTATGTGATTTGCATACAAGCGGTCATGTGCTGACTAGTTGGACGAAACCTTCCTCAATACACTTATACAGGCTAGTCAGAATGTGGCCGGAAGTATGCAAATCATATACCTGTGGTCACATGACCGCCCGCTCCCAGCGCCAGCACCTGAGAATTCCCACAATGCATATTTCACACAATGTGAAGATTCACAAGTCTGTAGTCACATACAATTACTGCTGACTTGTAGCATAATACCAGACAAGTCCTTTAACTTATTCCTTTTATATCCTACAAAAAATGCGAATGTAGTTGCCCAGATAATAATTATTTTGACCCCTTTGGTTACGGGTGCCCGACGGAGGCACATAGATCCTTTTTCACATGGATTCCATTTGTTCCTAAACCACATATGTCAAACTGTGACAAGGAGGGTGAGTATATTTGGCCTGCGATGGCGGGCGAGTCCCCCAAGTATATTTGGCCAGTGATGCCGGGTGGGTCTCCTGCCTGACATCGCACTTTCAACTATACCAGTTTCCTTGATGCCAATACAATTGAAAGCAATGATGGAGGAAGGAGCGTCAGCTAAGGCTACTTCTCCCATCATTCTCCCTCTGTGTCTGATGTCTCAGGGCAGCGGGAGCAATGACGTCATTACAACGCACCCGCTGTACCAAGATATGCTGTGGATCTGAAGACACCAAGAAGAGCCTGGAGCAGTGGGGAAACGACAGAGGTGAGATTTTATTGTTTTTAAAGTAGGGTCTATTATATTGTATGGAGCACTATGTGTGGCAATTACACTGTATGGAACACTATGTGGGGCGCATTACCCTATATGGATCACTGTGTGGGCCCTTTATATTGTATGGAACACTATGTGAGGTCATTATACCGTATGGATCACTATGTGGGGCCATTATACCGTATGGAGCACTATGTGGGGCCTTTATACTGTATGGAGCACTATGTGAAAACCATTATACAGTATGAAGCACTATATGAGGCCATTATACTGTATGGAGGACTATGTGGGGCCATAATACTGTATAGAGCACTATGTGAGGCCATTATACTGTATGAAGGACTATGTGGGGCCCATTATACTGTATGGAGCACTATGTGTAGCCATTATACTGTATGGGCAGCATGGTGGCTCAGTGGTTTGCCTTGCAGTGCTCGGGTCTTGGGATCAAATCCCACCAAGGACAACATCTGAAAGAAGTTTTCATTTTCTCCCCGTGTTTGCGTGGGTTTCCACCAGGTACTCTAGTTTATTCCCACATTCCAAAGACATAGGGAATTTACTGTATAGAGCACTATGTGGGGCCATTATACTATATGGAACACTTTATGGGGCAATTATTACTCTGTATGTAGCACTATGTGAGGCCATTATATTGTATGAGGTACAATGGGGGGCCATTATTCTGTATGTAGCACTATGTGAGGCCATTATATTGTACGAGGCACTATGGGAGGGGCCTTATTCTGTATGTAGCACTA